>NC_138344.1:139093061-139736989 GCF_046562875.1 Panthera onca
CTCCTGAAAACACTAAACTAAATTTTAATGCCTTGTCATTTCGAGTAAAGCACACCGGTTCCACCTATAAGACATTAAACACACACACACACACACACACACACACACCCCATATTGTTCACTGTAGAAGCAGATTTTGGTAAAGCGGCAAAATCAGAAGATCAAACTTGCACTTAGAGTGTCCACAGGGCCCACTGACTTGAGCGTCTCTTCTGCCTTAATTACATGTTTCTGTCAAATTCTGCTCTTTATGCTGGCCATTATTAATATCAGGAGCGCGGCCACACTCGCGTAATTAAGATTGCAGCCCGCACTCCCTAAACTTAGTGTCAGTCATTAAATCAGCAGGTTGTATGTGGCCAAAGTTGCAGTCAAAACAAGGCTTCTTCGTTAGTATCTGCTTGGCTAATCAGCACCCATAATCGCGGAGGTGGCTGACCCTGTACCGTCCAATCCCTGCCCCCCCCCCCCAAAGGTCAACTGGATTTTAAAAGCTTACACTTTCCTAGGCAAAGAGAAGCCTTATCTTTAGTTTCACAAGGAGCTTTTAGGATGTAAGATTTAAAGATGTGCCTGTATGCATTTAATGTCTGCTTTATTTTCAATTACACTTTGCAGTGAATCTGAATACCTAACGTTATCTATAGATTGCATGATATCGTTGGGCCCTTGAAAGCGAGTTTTTCTCAGTCTATTTGATTTGAGAGTATTCTTTTCATCTATTGGCAGAGCGGTTCTCTCCCCCCCCTCCTCTGCTCCCTCTTCCCTCCCCCCGCCACCACCCCGGTTTCTTTTTAATAAGAAAACTTGGTAGTCGATTTCCATCAGGCACTGACTAGTGCCCAGCAAGCACGGGGTAGAATGACCCAGTGAGGGGGGCGTGGGCCCCGGGCCCCTCCGCGTGCATCCCGGGCCTGCAACGCCTCTGCCAGGACGAGGGGCCGGGGTGTTGTTTTGTGTGCACAGAGGAAAGGTGTAGGAATGTCCTTGCTTGCTGGCATTTAATTTACCAGTTGCCTCTGAGCTGGGGCTTTGGCACATGACGCTGGAATCTGAAAGACAGCCTGTCACACCAAGGGCCTGCTGCCTACTGCTGAAATTGAGAAACTTGGCAGATATGCAAACAGTAACCGGGTTTGAGTTGTTTTGATTACAAGTTAAACAGAGAGTCATTGGCAGGGCCAACGTATATCTGCCGAGGTTTGCACTCCTCCCTCCATCCGTTTCTTTCTTTTTCTTCCTCTTGACAAAACGCGTGGACGCGGCTGGTAATTTCTGCAGGACCCGATAACACCTTGGCTTTGCGGAGCCGGGGGTTTGTGGGATTAGGAGAAAGGGTCACGCCCCCCCCCCCCCCCCCCCCCGCATTGGACTCCCTTTCTGCTGTGTTTCCAATGGGGTTAAAGGTGTAAATGCAGTCTTAGATGCAAAGCCATCAACACGTCCAAGAGTCATCCCTCGTGGTGCTCTTGGGTGACAGAGCTCAGTGTTTCTGAACCTCGGTTATTAAGAGATCGGTGGAGGGTTTTTTTGTTTTTTGGGGTTTTTTTTTTGTTTTTAAGATATAAGGGATGTTGGAAAAGGCTTTTAAAAATAAGCCACTCTTCGAATGCTTCTCCCGGGGAGAAGCAGAGAAGGGGAACGGATTCTTTCAGTCCTCTTTCCCTGACATTCAGTCCAGGTGCCGACCTCCAGCATCTTTCTGCCCCGTCACGCCCGGGGCGTTTGGACCCCTGAACACTTGTTCTTGAGGGTCGTCTTGCCTCCCTGGTGACGAAAAAAGAAAGAAAAGTGCGAAATCTCGAATGACATTGTGGAGGTGAAGAAAAGGCATTTTCGCTGCATTTCCCATTTTTCAAAGGCCCCTCTCTGCATTTCAGCCAGGGGCCTGCAGGATACTCTCTCCTGGATTGAGCTAGCAATTCTAGGGCGAGGCCATGTTCTTTTTGGAGGGGAGGGCAAGGAAGACCTCTAATTGTCGCTGCCATTGTCTCGGGCGGGCTGGCTGGCTGGAGGCAGATTTGCGAGAGGCTGTTTCACGGGGCAACAGACACTTTTCATTTCCAGAAATGAGACTCTTTCTTTCCCCCCAACAGTGGAAAGCTGAAACTCTCAACACTGGGACAGAGTTCTTGGAAAGAGCCCAACTGTATCGAATCAGACTTTTTTTTTTTTTTAATCCATCAACTTGACCATAAAAAAAACTTTATTGAAAAACATAAAAAAAAAAAAAGAGAGAGACAACCAACAACAACAAAACAACCCAACACCACTGGGCTCAATAACGTGTCTCTAAAGAAACCGCGTTCTGAAAGGGCCTCATTTGGACAAAGTTAATTACTGCACAATAATTGCATTTTAAATCCAGTTTCTTTCTCCATGCAGTAAATCGTAAAGCTCGTGATTAGGGAAAAAAGTAAGCTTCTGCGCACAACTTGTTAATTGCCTTTGTCAGACTGACGGCCCCTACTTCCTCTCCTGAAGAAAGAAAACTTCCTGAGTTGGTAGCATCCTGGGCCTTGCAGACAGGGAGGAGCTCGAAGCTTCTAGGCCCTGAGAGTTCAGGGCGCCTGCCTCCGGGGAGGCCGGGGGGGGGGGAGGCCAGGTAGGTCCCCAGTGTCACGGAGCAGCCCTGACATGTGCCATAAAGGGGAAGGACAGTCACAGTGAGCTGTGTCCCCTCCTTGCCACTTTCCCATAAACGCTGTACTTGAATTTCTCTGAATCCTGTGCGTTAGCTGTAAGTGATGGTTCTGTTACTTGTTTTAAAATTTTTTATTGGGGCGCCTGAGTGGCTTAGTCGGTGAAGCGTCCGACTTCAGCTCAGGTCATGATCTCACGGGTTGTGAGTTCGGGCCCTGCATCGGCCTCTGTGCTGCTGACAGCTCGGAGCCTGGAGCTGCTTCGGATTCTGTGTCTCCCTCTCTCTCTGCCCCTCCCCTGATCACACTCTGTCTCTCTCTCTCTCTCAAAAAATGAATAAATGTTAAAAAATTAAAAAAAAATTAAAAAATACAGTAAGATTTTTTATTTGCCCTCGGAACCACTGGTAAGTGGAAGTGTATAATTCAGTGTCGTTACCTGCCTTCACGATCTGGTGCAACCACCATTACTGTTCCTAGAATGTTCATCCCCGCAAACAGAAATTCCGTACCCCGTTAAACGATGCATCCCCATCCCGTTCCCCTCCCCCCACCCCCTAGTAACTCTGGTCTACCTTTTGTCTCTGAATTGGCCTATTCTAGATGTTTCACAAGACTGGAGCCATGCAGGATGTGTCCTTTTGTGTCTGGTTTATTTCGCTTAGCCTCATCTGTTCTGTAGCCTCATCTACCTTGTTGCCTGTATCAGAACGGTGTCCATCCATCTTTATGGTTGAGTAATATTCTGCTGTGCAGGTAGATCACATTTTGTTTATCCATTCATCCCTGGATGGACACCTGGATCGTTTCTGCCTTTTGACCCTTACAAACAATGCTGCTTTGAATACGGGTTTGCAAGTTTGAGTCCCCTGTTCAGTCCTTTGGGGGTATTTACATAGGAGTGGAGCTTCTGAGCCACGTAGCAATTTTAGGTTTCATTTTGAGGAACTTGGTGGGCTTATTTTACATGAAACAAAACGGGGTGGGTCTCAGAGAGGTTAAGTGACTTGTGAAAAGCTCAGCTCCTTTCTCTCTGTCGTGTTTTTCTCCTATCAGATGCAAGGTGGGAAGTTTGGCTCAGAGGGTAGCTGATCTGTGACAGTCACATCGTGTCCCCCTGGACATTTCTAGCCCCATTCAGGCAAGCCACCAGACTTCCCCACGCCTCCGGTCCTCCCTTAACGAGGGTCTGAGCACCCTGTAGCAGCAGGGTGGTATTGGTATACCAGACTGGAACAGCGTGTGCCAAGTTCATTTATTTATTTTTTTTAATTTTTTTTTTAATGTTTATTTGTTTTTGAGACAGAGAGAGACAGAGCATGAATGGGGGAGGGTCAGAGAGAGGGAGACACAGAATCTGAAACAGGCTTCGGGCTCCGAGCTGTCAGCACAGAGCCCGACGCGGGGCTCGAACCCACGGACCGCGAGATCGTGACCTGAGCCGAAGTCGGACGCTCAACCGACTGAGCCACCCAGGCGCCCTGCAGCGTGTGCCAAGTTTAAATAAGTGGTACACGGGGACCAAAGTGATATCACTTAGTTTTGATTGTGGAAGGGACATATGAGTTCTGGTGAACTAAAATGATCTGGAGACTTTCCAACTCCCCCCTCTCCTTTTTCTGGCTTTCTGATGACGTTCTTTTTTGCAACTGAGCATCAGTCTCAGGTGTTTCTGAAAAGCATCCACAGCTGCTCAATTCTCGTCTGTGTTGGGCTAGAGAAACCCAAGCTCTCGGCATCACGGATCTGTGTGTTCGAACAACTAGAGACCACGCATTTTTATAACTAATGTCCTAAGTGCTTAGAAGTTATTTCTGTGCTGATTTAACATGGAAAGCGTCCAGGTAGATTAATTTTATGGGCTCTTTTTATGGGGGTAACATTTCAAAAGCCTGCTTCTGGATCGGTTTCATCAGATTTCATTGGCACCTCTGTCTTAATCATTCACTGATTTAAGGCAGAAATTTGGTCTAATTTTTAAAAATTTTACTGTGATCTCTTGTGAAATTGATTTGACTTTTTTTTTTTTTTTCAGTTAAGATTTCATACCATTGCCATTTTCACCATTTTTAAGTCTGTATTAGCCAGGGGGACATTTTTTTGACCCCTCACCCAAAACACTCAGAAATGCTCTTAAAATATAGTGGGTCCGCCAAATCTAGTCTTTTCAGAAAGTAAAATGAAGCAGCCCATTTTTTTTAAGTTTATTTTTATTTATTTTGAGAGAGAGCAAGAGGGGTGCAGCAGAAAGGGAGAGAGAGAGAGAGAGAGGGAATCCCACGCAGGTTCTGTGTTATCAGTGCCGAGCCCGATGCAGGGCTCGAACTCACGAACCATGAGATCATGTCCTGAGCTGAAGTCAAGAGTCAGACTCTTAACTGACAGAGCCACCCCGGCGCTCCAAAGCAGCCCATCTTTACGCATAGTGATATTAAAAGTTGCGAACCATTTGAAGTTATCATTCTGCTGGGATGCTGAAAACTTTTCCATTTTTTTGAGTCTCAAAGCCTCCATTAAAGGTAAATTTCCTTCAATTCTGGTAAGCCTCCTTGTTAGACAATACAGTCAAATCATTCTTTTTTCGGGTTTGCTATGTTTTTCAGGGTTCTTATTTTTTCCAGTCTCTTTCCTCTGTGGCCCTTGCCCCAACCAAGATGAATTCCCAGCTGCCTTCTAGGCTTACCAGCGTGTCCCAGTTTGCCCAGGGCTTCCCCAGCTTTGACCCTGGGGGTGCCATGTCTGAGAGACCCCTAGGTCTTGGGCAGACAGCGACGCCTGGCTTCTCTACTCTGTCACCCTCTTCCCAACACTTAAACATGTGAGTTATCACCCCAGGATTCATTAGGAAGCAGGGCTTACTAACATGTCAATGGATTGGTTAAGCTGTCTATGAGTGCAGCACATTACGTCTACCGTAGTCATGGCTCGTGCCATTATGGCTCTGATGTATTAATAACGGTGTGGACTTTGTGTCATTGATTTGACGGAAGGAATGTGTTTGCGTACGAGTGCATAAGAGAGACTACGCATAGCCATGTGCTTGTACAGTAGTGTGCGTTTGTCTGTGATGTGCCATTGCTGCATCATGGAAACACATTATCGAACATATGAGCAAGGTCTCACTACCTTGGCTGCTTCACACTTTTGCTTTTCTCTTTAAATCTGCCAGAGAGGCTAGTCTGTATTAGGGACGAATGGCCTGCAATTTTCTTTTTTCCCAAAATGAAGGCCCTTTCAGGCTTCGTAAATTCACATAGATAGGGATTTGAAACCTATAGATCTTTACATGTCTATCAACTTACTTGGTATAGCTCTGTGAGGAATATTTACCACGGGTGTGAAATCTCTCCCCCTTTAAAAATGTTGCAACACTTTGATTTGAGAAAGTGGGTTCCCAATTATGATACTCAAAAAAAAAAAAAAAAAAAAAAAAGAAAGAAAGAAAAAGAAAAGAAAGAAAGAGAAAAAAGAAAACCCACCACCACAATAACTTTAACTATCCAGGCTTCTGCAATCAAGAAGTGCTCGGGGAGGAAAAAGACAGAGAGATACAAAGTCTAAAAGAATGTTGATTTCCTTAGTGGCAATAAAATGGCATGAATTAGGGGTACGTTCGTTCTGAGTGATTTATAACACTTGAAATTTATTTTAAAAATGGTTTCATGTAAGGAAATAACAAAAGCTAGTTGTTATTCATAGAATGGATAAAAGAACATGAATCTAAATATGGATCCAAACAGCTGTCTCTTAAAAGGATCTTATTATACCATTTATTTAAATTATTTCCTTAAATTTTTCTTTTAGACAGTGCACTTAATCCTGCAAAGTGGCATTATATATTTGTTTATATTTTAACTTCATCACTATTCTCCTTCCCAGTTTCTCTGTTGGTATAACTCTTGGTCTCAACTTATCAGTAAGGTATTTAATAATTGCACTTAGGTTTCACTTGCCTTATATTATTAACTCTTTGTAACAAGTACAAAGACCATCGATTTAAAAGGGATTTATTATTCTGAGGACAAAAATACCTTGTTGAATTGCATAAACTTAGCAATTATATATTTTTCCCCAAATGAAAAAAAATCGGAATTTATTAGAAAGTCAGCCTAAATGGATGTCACCTTTGGTTTTAAAAGCATTAAAATTGGCTTTAATGCCTCTCCAACTCATTTAACATTTATGTACACATGTAGGCTGAATCGTTAGAAAGCGATAGAACACCTTGTTATAAAATACACTTTCGTCATTATGATAAGAAAGAAAAGCAAGCACCCTATTTGGAATATTAACCCACGTAGAACAGAGAGAGTGATACGTTTTTGTGTGTGTGAATTAAAAACAGAATCGAGGAAATTCAGTTCATTTCCAGCTACCGTCTAGATTTGAAAGCCAAATGTCATCGTTATCTATAGAGATAACTCCTCTTATGGGCTACTGTGGTTCCAAAATCACAGCTGACAGCATCCTCTGTCTTTGGACAGACCTAAAGTTTATCTGATTTTAGTTCCACTGCGCAGAATAGTACCCCGGGTTCGGCCATGGGTTTATATACTCAACTCTCTTTAATTCCTCCTGAGGAGAAGAATCATCTCCTTTCAGGCTTTCTTCATCTGTAAAATGGGGCTGCTCATGCAGTGGGTCGAAGACATGTATGGCAATTTCAAGCGTGCAAATTCAGGTAGTTTTGTTTACAATATGAATAAGGTTCGTTACATCTTAATCGGAGATCACGTGACTCAGAAAACAGACACACACACACACACACACACACACACACACACACATATAGAAATGTAAAGAAGTAAAGGATATGGAATTTGTCCCGTCAAGAGAACTCTACACTGTAACAGATGCTGCAGTTATAGGACCCCCCACCCCCCGCCTTTTCATCTGGAAAAATGACATGCCTGTCATCTTTTGTCAGAATTCCCCCGTGATGTGAGTTTGAACTGGGTAAGGTCATCAGCAATGGGGACCTTCAGAAATTCCTTGGGGGAAGGTGGGGGACCACGTGGGGCCAGCATTTCCCATGGGCTAGCCGAGTGGCACCCTTAGGAGTCCGTGTATTGGCTTTCCTGTGGGGGCCCTGGGGTTTCTCTCCTCGCCAGGCAGGCGCGTAAATTCTGTTTCCTTTCAAAGGGCAGGAATGCTGCCGTTTATTTAGGCGATGGGTCCAGAAGCAGAGTGTATAGAACTTGATGCTTTCTGTAGTAAGCCAGAACGCATGACTGTTCTCCGTTTCATTATAGTTATTTCCACGGCGACCTGACCTTCGTGACTAATTAGAAAAAATTTTGTTTTAATTTAAAAACGATTGTCTTTCAAAGTCTAGCTTTGAACTTCTTCTTCTTCTTTTTTTTTTTCCCAATGAATGTATGGCTTGCCGTGCATTTTGCAGAAATTGCACAAATAAAAGCAAGTTTCTTTCCAATTGGAAAGGACGATAATTTCAGTTATACTCGAGCTCATTAGCTGCTTCTGTTAGATTGAATCCAGTAGGTTGGAATTTGGGGGAAGGTTTTAAACATGGGAGATATATTTCCAGAATCAAATTTCACAGCATGACTTTCCTCATCCTATACTAGGACCTGAAAACAGGACTGAGATTTTGTGTGAAATTTGGGATATGGGCCAATCCTATCTAGATTTTTAGAACATACTGGAGCTGAAAATTTCAGGGTTAATTATGTCAGAAGCCTGAGGCTGGGTTGGAGGGAGCAAGGGCTTTCGCAACAAAAATAGGTGAAAAAAAATTGTAGACACACATCTGAGGGGCTGTGTTGTTGTCTATGTGATGTATGTTTTTTTAAAAAAATATTTTTGTTTATTTTGGAGACAGAGGGAGACAGAGCACGAGCAGGGGAGGGCAGACAGAGAGGGAGACACAGAATCCGAAGCAGGCTCCAGGCTCCGAGCCGTCCACACAGAGCCCGATGGAGGGCTCAAACTCACAGACTGTGAGATCATGACCTGAGCCGAAGCTGGACGCTTAACCGACTGAGCCACCCAGGCGCCCCATATGTGATGTATGTTTTGAGAAAGAGAGAGACAGAGACAGACAGAGAGACAGAGAGAGACAGAGACAACACTCCGGACCTCAAGAATCAAATTGTTTTCAAATCTGTGCACAGCAAATATTCTTTATTGTAAAAGATGTTTCCAGGCTGTGCCCGATGTTGATGTGAGCTTCTTGTTGCTATAACCCTTGTCTTCGTCTATGATATGTTAGATTATCGTGGAGTGTTAATGCTTGGTATACCACAGGAAAAATACTCGGAAAGTATTTATAAAGTAAATAAGCTTTAATTAAATATCATCGTCAAGCATTAATCATTATAGCGCTGCTCCCCGTGGAAATAAGGGTGGATATTCAATTTGTTTTGATTATGTATGAATTTTAACAAAAGCCCTGTTTGTCTACTACTCTGCTTCTCGCAACAGAGCCTTCACGTGTCTTGGTCCAGGAACGGGGAAGATTCAGAAGGGTTCGGTCCATTTTTACTGTGGATGGTGGAGCGATAAATATCTTGGGAAACCGAAAGGATACACACAGCACCTCCGTCAGGTGTGCAGGGAGGTCCGCCAGTGTCTGTCCACACTTGCTCCGGTCCAGGTGCTAAGATTTTTATTCTGAGCAGTGAGACGGGGACATTCTCATCGGGGTGTGAAAGACGCACAAACAGGCTGCCGGTTGTCGCTGACAGCCAGAATCTTTTTTTGGGAACTCCTACCTACCTGAACTTCCTGCGTGATTTTTAGTTGCAAATGGCAATCAGTTCTAGACAAGTTCGGATTTTCCCAGCGCACGGCGTGTCACGTCCTCCTTCGTACATCCACCGTTTCTGCTGTGCCCCTCCCACCCAGGAATGTTTTCCGGTAAACATTCCGTGCCGAAAAGCCCCTTCAAAACCTGTCGCTGGTGGAAGCAAGGGTTGCGCGAGAAGTGGCCGTGGGGAAAAGGGAAGGGAATTCGCATTCCCAGAGCTCCTACTAAGCGCCCGGCCCTTCATTTGCCTGCTCCGGCCCGATGCTCACGGCAAAACGGCCAGGACATCGCATCCTTTCCGTTTTCCGGATCCTGCACTGGAGGAGGAAGTGTTAGGGACGCGTTCAAGGTGACAGAGCTGCTAAGCGGGGTTCCTGGAGGAGGCTCCCGACTGTCTGGGCTCCAAACCAACGCTCTTTGCCACGGAAGCACCTGCTTTTCTTTTCCAGCACAGCTTCCTTTTTAAAACAATCGCGGCTGATTCAGAATTTAGCGAAGGGAGGGGAAGGATGAAAAACAGCTTCAGATGGATGAAACCACAGAAACGTGTCAGACAAAGGGGAATGGTCCACATAAGCAAGGACACTGTCACCCCGTGAGTGCTGTAGCTTTCCTCGACAGCTGACTCCATCCACACAGCGCCCAAAGGTCGGGAAGCACCTGCCGCGATGAGCCCTACGTTACGTTCCCCAAAGGGGCAGGGGGTACGGGGATGAACAGGGAAAGAGAGCCAACAATCTCTCATTAGAGGAAGCTGGCACATTCACTCACGCATTCGCCCATTCATTAAGCACTAACCGAATACCCAACACTCTTGCCACATGGTGGGAAGACCGTCGTGACTGGTTTGGTCCTGTTCGAAGACAGACGAAGAAAACAGGCAGGGCAGCAGAATATGCCTTTGGGTGTAACCCCGGGCCTTGAGAGTGGGGAAGAGTGAGAGCTGTGTGATGGCCAAGGAGGGGGCCACCGAGGTGGCTTGGGAGGGGAGGGTGGTAATGGTAAAAGGAAGGCTCCCTGGGAGAGGTGTCTCAGAGTCGTTCAGGTAAGAGAAAGAGAACTGTAATGGCGGTAGGGGACGGAGTGCTGCCTGGCACGTCTGGGGAGGCTGAGCATAGCTGTCGCGAGGCGACACTGCTTTAGGAAAACACGAGCAGCGCTCCGTCGCCTGCCCTGCCGGGCACCTTCCAATTTTATCTCAGCATCTGGGGCCCCAGTGAAGCTTTCTGGTTTGGCCCGGGCCATGGTCAATGGGATATCTTGGGCCCATCCTTCCAGAGAGGGTTGGGATGGAATGGATTAGAGGAAGGCTTGTTACGGGCCCAGTTATATCCCCCTTGCCAAGCAAATTCACATTTTGAAGCCTTCACCCTCAGTAAGCATCTCAGAATGTGACTATTTGGCGATAGGATTTGCACAGAGGTGATGAGGTTAAAATGAGGTCGCATGGGCGTGTTCTAATCCAATATGAGTGGCGTCCTTACAAGAAAAGGCTGGGACACAGACACGCGCAGGTTAAGGGTCACTGCATGAGGACTCAGGAGGAAGGTGGCCATCTACAAGTTGAGGCTGGAGGCCTCGGGGGGAAAAAAGCCGCTCAGCCGACACCCTGGGCTCAGACTTAACAGCCTCCAGAACCGAGAACGCATTTCTGCCGGGTAAGCCCCCCACAGCCTGTGGTACTTTGTTACGGCAGCCCCGGCAAACCAACACGGGGGTCACCCCAGGGAAGCCGGACACCAGGGGAGGGAAGACGGTGGCCCAGATGGGAAGTGTGGCGGAGGAAGTAACAAGAAAGGAGATGTTTAGGCCGTGGAGTGGACAGAACAACATGTGGCAAATCGAGGCGATGTAGGTAGTGAGGGAGGCGGGGACACGGGGGCCGTCCCCGCGGGTGACGGGGTCGTGGAAATCGGAGTCGTGGGAGGACTGACCGATGGTCCACAGACAGACGGCAAGAAGAGAACGAAGTCCTGTGGCTGTAAGAGGGGAGCTGAGACCCTGCTTCTTTCTGAAGGGTGACTGGTCCTCTCCAGTAATTCCCAGGCTGTGGGCCCATGGAGGGCGGCCAGTAAGCCCCGGAGAAGTGGGAAAATGCCCACTGGCCGTGGTGCCTTCCACGTGTCCTCTCTCCTCACCCTCGGCCTGTACATCAGATGTGACCGGTGAACCAGGGCCCTTTCCCCGGAGACGAGGCATAGTCTGCTGTGTCCCCGTGTGTTTGTGCTGGACCACCTGGGCTGGCCGTGGAGTCCTACCTACCCCGTATTCCCCTGGGAATTTTCCCCTCTACAGTTATTTCTTACCGGAACAACAAAGACAAAAATCAGGGCAAGACCTGTGGATGGATTTCTTTTCTATTCGCAGCAGCCCCAACCCCTTGCTAACTAGTTTTCAGAGCTGAGTTGACATTTCAGAGCTGTGGACGTTTTCATAAGTGCTGGTTGATATTGGTGGCCCGTTAAAAAAAAAGTTTTCAGTTTAATTTTTTTTGAGAGAGAAAGAGAGCAGGGGAGGGGAAGAGAGAGGATCCCAAGTGGGCTCTGTGCTGACGCAGGGCTCGAACTCACGAACCGTGAGGTCATGATCTGAGCCGACATCAAGAATCAGACTCTTAACCAAGTGAGCCACCCAGGGGCCCCGGTTTTTCTATTCTTTTTTTACGGAGACCTTGGCTGTTCACTCCTGTGGGTTCCTGAGCACCTACCAAACCCTCTGTAGCGTCCCTTGTCTTGTTTTCTGATAAGTGGCTATATGTCCTCTTTCTCTGCTAGAGGACAGGGACTTTTTATTTATCCCGAGTTCTTGGTAGAGCAGGAAGACTTTGAAAAGCATTTGTTTAATCGAATAGAATCGAATCCAGCCAGAGAGAAGCCACATTTTCCTGCTCGCCCAGCGGATTCCTCTGGCACCTTTCTTCAACTTCTCTTCAACTTCAACTGACTGTTAGCCAGTGAGTCACGGATGCACGTTGACAGAGCACCCTCGTGGCCCTGTGCTGGGCAGAAACAGAGGTGAGCACAGCAGCCCCTGCCTCCCGCAAGCTTCCAGTCTAGAAGCCAGTGAACGTGCTAACACTGTGTTTTGTGCTTCTGGTGATGGAGCTCCTTTCCGTGTTTTTAATGCTCACCTCTTCTGGAGAGGGTATTCTGGCAATATCCTAGTTCTAAAATGCCATGAAAAGGAGGTTTACAAAGTAAATGATGGAGCAGGTGCCAAAGACTTTCTCTAGCAGCATCATGTGACCTGAACTGTTCTGGGCACTTGATGTGTGTCTTAGTCGGCTCTGGCTGTGTAACAAAACACCGTGGAACCGGGCGGCTTAACGTTGGGTGCTTTTCTTCTTGTGGTTCTGGAGACGACAAGTTTGTGAGCAAGGTACTGGCAAATTCCTGGCTTGAGGATGGCCCCCTCTCACCATGTCTTCACGTGGCCTTTCCTTTCTGTTCATGAAGAAGAGAGAGAATAGGAGGGGGAGGGCGTAAGCAAAGAGCCTCAGTGCCTCTTCCTTTTTACAAGGACACCAGCCCCATTGGATCATGGCCCACCCTAATGACCTCATGTAACCTTTACCACCTTCTTATAGGCCCTTTTCCCCAGTACAGTCGCGGGGAGGACTGCACCATAGGAATCTGGGTGGGGAGCACAACTGAACGCATAATAACGTGCTTCTCTCGTTCCCTCCTCGTGACTGCTCTTGGAAGTGGGCACTCCTTCCTCCTCTTAACCGAGATGAGGGGAGGGGATTGGAGCTCAGGGTCCCAGGGCTGTGGGGAGGCAGAACGGAGCTGACTTGTGTCGCTGTATGGCTTTATGGCCCACGCTGGTTATTCCTCCTCCGTGCCGAACGCTGCAGGCCCCCTAGTCAATGGGCCATGGCCAAAAGTTTGCAACATCTTTTGTCTATTACTATGTATTTTGTTTAATCAAATGTAATGAGGTTTGTGGAAGCAGTAAACTGAAGTTATTTTCAAGTAGGAACTGTATTTAGTGCTGTTAATTGAATCAGTCTAGTTAGTTAGAATAGAGCAGTGGCTGTTTGCCCTGTAATAAGGAGATTGAGTTTCTCATAAAACAGCTAATTCGTGCACTCTTACATCGTAGAACACACCATGGGCTGAGCATCCTGAGTCCTCTTACCGTCCATCTAGGCCCTGCCGGGACTGCAGGGTGGCACGGGGGGCCGTCACGTGCCGGGGTGTCCCGGTTGTCATGAAGGGACAGCAAGGGAACCTCGCTATCACATGGGGCTGGAAGGAGACAATCGCATTCACTCCTCCCTGTGGTGTTAGAGGTGGGTTACACAGGGGACCCCAAGTCTCAGAGCAGCTAAACATCAAGGCAGAATGACACCGTGGGTGGAGAAGCGTGTGGAAAGTTCTCTGTATGCTATTTTTGCCTGTCCGGTATCCATTTCCCTTTCCAGCAACTGTTCTCCAGTGTAACCTTAGGGGATTGCAAAGGCCTGGCTGCTTCTCCCACTGAGGGATGCTTCTAGTTCCCCTACCCTTGAACCTGGCTGGCTTTAGGGACCTGCTGTACTGCTAGAATCCAGTGGAAGTGGCGTTCTGGGACAGCTGAGGCCGGATCATAAGGAATCATGCTGCTCTGCCCTCTTGACATCCGTGTTCTTGGTGCCCAGGCATCATGCCATGGAGAAGCCGAAGACAATCCATGAACACCTCATGTGTAGAGGAAGAGAGGCCCCCGTGAGGGGGTCCCCAACTCAGCTACCTACCTGCCAACCATGTTGGGAGTGGCTCTTCCAGTCCCGGTGAGCCACACCCTTGAACCTTGTGGAGCAGAGCTGAGCCGTCCCCACCCAGCCAGGCCCCGACTTCAGATTTGGGAGCAAAACGAATGATTGTTGATTTTTTAAGCCCCCAAGTTTGTGATGGTTTGTTACATGGCAGTGGATGACCAACACAGGGACCCACTCACTCCTCCCTGTCACTCCCTTGGCAGCCTTGGGTAGAGCAGACTTCCGGGGCTCGAGACTAGTCACGTGACCCAGGCCTGGCCAATCAGAGCTGCGAAACTCCCCTGGCCGCAGTGATGTCACAAGTCAAAGCCAGTGAGAGTCAATCTGAGGACTTTGGTCCGAATTGGGAGAACGGAGGGGCGCCCGGGTGGCTCAGTTGGTTGAGTGTCCAACTCTCGATTTCCGTGCGGGTCATGATCCCTGGTTTCTGGGATCGAGCCCTGGGTTGGGCTCCCGCACCGAACACGGAGGCTGCTTAAGATTCTTTCTCTCTCTCCCTCTGCTCCTTCCCTGCTCACACATGCACACACTGTCTCGCTAAAATAATAATAATGATAATAATAATAATAATGATAATAATAATAATAATAATTGGGAGATTAGAAGTCTGGACCTTCCAAGAAGGGTGCCTGTTTGATCCTAAAGCCAAAACACGGAGAGTGATGCTAAAAGTCAGAGACTCCCCCAGGAAACCATTTTTTTGAACTTGTAGATTTAGCTGTGCCTGAGGCAGAAATGTCCCTGGATACTTTCACTACTTTTTACTCCATACTTGTGCTGTTTCCATCTGTGTGTAGTTTTGCTCACTGGTCACCTGCAATTGAAGTCCAGTAAGTTAATTTTCTTGTCCCGGAAGGTGCTCTTTACTTAAGCTCTAAACTTAATGCTTCCACCATTCTCCCCACCTCTCATCTTTCCACCTAAATAAAGACGTGCCGGTTCCTCGCTGCTTCTGTGCATCATTTCTCTTGTCTCAGCCCGACAGCACTATGAGGTCATCCCTCCCGATACGAGGGTTCCTCGATTACGAGTAGCCCCATGCCAGCACGCGGCTCTTACCTCTGTCAGGAAGAACGCCGGCTGGTCCTTCTGACTTGTTTTTGCCAGCCCACCTCTCCCTGTTTACTCTTAAAAAGGTTTTTTTTAATATTTATTTATTTTTGAGAGACAGAGAGAGGAGAGTGTGAGCAGGGGAGGGGCAGAGAGAGGGGGAGACACAGAATCCGAAGCAGGCTCCAGGCTCCGAGCTGTCGGCACAGAGCCCGACGGGGGGCTCGAACTCGCGAACCGTGAGATCATGACCTGAGCTGAAGTCAGACGCTTAGCCGACTGAGTCACCCAAGTGCCACCCTTAGATGTTGTGGTCTTCAGGACCTTACCTGAGCTTCTCTGACCTTTTCTCCACCCCATCATCCATGTATAATCTCATTCATTTCCTGTGCTTCGCTTACTGATGGTTCTTTCACTGAGAACACCGCTGACCATTTAATTCGTAACTTTTGGATGTGACTGTCCAACTGCCCAGTCGTGATGGTTAATTTCCTGTGTCGTGTGAAAACAGAACCCTTGACCGGACCACAGGGTGCTCAGAAATTTGGTTAAACGTTACTTCTGGGTATGTCTGTGAGGGTATTTCTGGCTGAGGTTGGTATTTTGAATGGGTACACAGTCCACAGCAGACTGTCCTCCCTAATGTGGGTGGGCCTCGCCCAATCAGTAGAAGAATAGACTAGGACAAGAAGGCTGAGTCAGAGGGAACTCTTCCTGCCTGACTGGCTGAGCTGAGACATTGGTGTTTTTCCTGCCTTCGGACTTGAACTGAAACGTTGACCCTTCTGGGGTCTTGAGCTGGTTGGCTTTCAGACCGGCGATTGCCCTACTAAATCTGGGTGTCCAGCTGGCCAGCTTGCTTTGCAGATCTGGGGACTTGTCGGGCTTCATAACTGCACGAGGCGGTTCCTTATGATAAATCTCTGTGCACACACACACGTGCACACGCGTACTCACGCGCACACACCCTATTGGTTCTGTTTCTCCGGAGAAGCTTGACCGGCACTGCAGTGGGCACCTACCCCTGGGTGTCTCGTTGGGGCATCCACATCAGTGTGTCTGCAGGTGAAAGCAACATTCTCCCCCCCCCCCCCCCCCCCGCCCCCACCGTTCCCCTCCCCAAATGATTCTCCTCTGATGCTCTCTCCTTGTCCCCACAGGCACTGTCGTTTCCTTAGTTACCAAGCTCCTTGGAGTTCTGGGCTGGAAAGGCTGGTTGTTATGGTCTCTCCCCACTAGAAGGCAGGCTCCACAGGGGAGGACTTTTCCTCTCTTGTATATGGCTGAACCCCCCAATACTTAGCCCAGGGCTGGCACACGGCGACCGCTGAACGAATAAAATAACGTAGGGAGGGCCGACCGTGCTGAGGCCGTAGGGCTAGATGTTATCGATATACACCACTGCTCGTCCCTTACAGCTCGGGGCGGGGGTGGGGGCGTTCCTATTCCCATGGGATGCAAGAGGAAATAGTGGCGGAGGGCCCCCCCAAACTGGGGATGCACTCAAGTGCATTTGTGAAGCTTTAGATCTACAGTCACCTGGTCCCCCCTCCCCGCCACCGGAGAATAGGTCCTCGAGGTGGGGCTTGTGGAGAAGGACCGGGGACCCAGACGTCCCGACAAAGCCGGGAGCCTCCAACTTCTCCCCATCATGCGCCCTCGCGAGGTCCCCTGGATGTCCCGCAGGGCTTGTGCCCGGGCTCCGTCCTCAGAGAACTGGCCGCTGCGGGCTGGCACCAGGCCCCCTCCCTCTGGCCCCGGCACCGGCGGTGATCCCTCGGTGGGTGTTCCGGGAATACCTCACCGTCGGGGACTGGCCCGAGGCATTTCATGTGTTTAATGTACTCTGTTTAATGCGTGTAAGTGGCCCCAGGATCCCTCCACTCGGAAGCTGGCCGAGATGTCAGCCGGCGCCCGCTGGACGGTCCCTGCTCCCTCTTCCTCCCCCTGCTTCTTCCCTCCGACCGCGACACCCCATCTATCCGGGTATGGGAGTGGGGAGCCCTAGAGTGTGTGCACGTCTCCCGCAGCCAGCAGCCAAGTCCCCCGAAGGTCCCTTTGTGAAGATCCTCAAGTTCGCTCCCGCCTCATGGCCCCGCCAGGGCCTCGGGCAGGATGTTACCACTTCGGTTGGGCTGCAGGGGCATCACCTCCTTTAAAGGCTGCCTCCCTCCATTGCCAGACATCGGTGACGGACGGTCGAGTGCACCTCATGCTTCCAATCTCCTGTCTCTTCTTCCGCAATCACGTGCCTTCGGGTGACCCTGTGCCCTCCCCTTCACTTGCGAAGGGTCCATGCGATTCCACTGTGCTCACCCGATGATCCAGGGTGATTGCCTCTCTTCTAAGGGCCTGACCCCAAATTCCGCCTTAGTTTTGTGCCCCACACCGTAGCAGGCTCACGGGCTTCAGGGATTAGAGCACCGGCACCTTCGGGTCACGATTCTCCCTCCCCCAGTGCCTGAACACCGTCTGTTCCCTCCGCCTGGATTCCCACTCCTCACCGTCTACCGGGCGGGCTCTTCCTCCCCGCGTGGCTGTCCTGAAACCTCGCTTCCCCTCCGCAGTCGTGCTTGCCGACCCCCTTGCACTGTTCACCAGCAGAGGTGGCTTGGAACTCCTGCACCTGACTCCCTCCCGCTGCCTTCGACTTTCCTCAGAGCTCATCCCATTTCTTGGTGGTGATCGGATTGCGAGGGAGTCTTCTCAGCTAGCCCTGAAGGCCTGGTACACAGCAGGTGTTCAATAAGGTGTTCGCAATAAAAGATTGGAAGAATCGCTGTGCAGCCTTCCTTGCTTCCCGAGACGACCATTTGGCCAGGGTTTCTGCCTCGCAGGACCGCGTTGTACCGACCCGACGTTTGCTGCCTTCTGGGGCCACCCAGGACACGCGTGTTATTTGCATGAGTGACAGGACTGCCGGCTGATCCAGGCAATGGCCAAGGAGCCGGACAGCTTGGGTCGCATGCTGCCTTCCCCACGTAACAGATGAATGACCCTTCGGAGGCCTCAGTTTCCTCATCGGAGAAAGGGTTTAATCACAATGTCTCCCTAAAGACGCCGGGAGGATTAAGCTAATCCTTCAATGCCTGGACAGAGGCCGCCATTTAGTAAGCTGGCAGGAGCAATGTTCTCTCTGGCGATATTCTGGAATGACAAAGTTAATAGGTTGTTCCCAGAACAAAAAATTCCTGGTTTCTCATGCCATTCTTTGTCTTGTAGGGTTTAAAGTTCCTTCTGTAAGTGTTTCCAATTGTCCTGCGAGGGACCATCCTTTTGAGATGCGTCCAAGGGCTATTCCGTTCTCTAAAATTGAGCCCTGAAGAGAGAAGGGTGGGGCCGCCCATGAGAAGTCCACACAGCACCTGCTTAGGGACTTGTGTGCAGGGACTCACGGCCAGCTGGCCTCACTGAGGTGGGAAGCCTCCTCTGGACCCTGACGGGAAGGTGGGAAGGCCCAGCCTCCATCCGCCGGCTTCTGACACGTGCAAGTCCCAAACACTTGGGCTGGAAACCGGAGGTAGAGACCAGGCTTCTGGCAGCAGCATGGTGGAATTCATTGGTATTTAAAAACACTTCCTTGCCCTTTTTCATTATACAGTCTAACATTTAGAGACTCCAAAATCCCTACTTATTAGTACAATACAACTCAGAGAGCTTGGAAGTGGTGTTGGAAAAAACACTGCATTAAGAAGTAACAGTCTGAGGCAAGGCATCTGGTAAGTCGGGAATTCTCCGTAAACCCCTCGAACCCGTCGGCCTGGACCGTTCGCTGAAAAATTGCAGGTGAGGCCGCGAGAAATGCCTCCCTTATGCTGCCTGCACAGTACAGCTTGGCACTCACAAGGTTGACTTGAGCACTGGATTATTGATTGCCTCGGATCTTTCTCTGATCGATTGCTTTGTATAATTGCTGTCCCCCTGGCTCATAACGGGACAAGTCCTGTCCTAGGCTGCAGCCCCTCGTGCTGCCTGGTCTTGGTCGAGGAATGCGGTCGGCACTGTAAAAGTACCGAGTAAATTGTTTCGGAAAAGAGGGGCTGCCCTAGTTGATTCCAAAGGAAGCTTCTGGGGAAACCCCAGAGCAAAAGAGAGAATGAATTGTTCAAATGCATTTATTTTATTACCTCAGTACGTCAGTTAATCTTCTATAAAACAGAGGTGAGGAAAGAAAGGCCACCCATAATGCCCCAGCTGTGAAAAGGTTGGTGTTGACTCTTCGGCTGTTTTCTTCTCTTCCTCGTGCCCGATGGGTATATGCTATTGTAGTTTTCTGTGCCTTGGTGTCTGTGCATTACGCCTAACATCGCGGTCTCGCGGTTTAGATTTGCCGAGCGATGTCGTTGACCTAGACGGTGGGACTCAACAGGGCGACCTCGGAAACACGAGGAGTTTGAGCACCGACTTTTGGTACTGGGGCCACGTGGCCCTGTGGCAGCCACCCCCCCTCCCCGAGCTCCAATCTGGGCATCTGTAGAACACAAGTGGTGAGACAAGCCTGCCTTCCTGGGCTCTACACAGATACATGGCCCCAGGAGAGGAGACGTGACTGGTGATGCCTCCATAAAGGCCACTGTGCTGCTTTCAGAGAACTTCAGAGTGACCCGTGAGGGCAGAAGAACAAGATCGACAGATACTTCGGGGAGAAGGAAGAGAAAGATTCCAAAGCGGTGCATTCCTGGGCCCCCAAACTTCCCTTTGGACTCTTGCCCTGTTTTTCCTTTTTCTCTTTTTTTAACGCTTATTTGTGTCTGTTTTTTGTTTATAATTTTTTACCATTTGTTCATGTTTGAGAGGCAGAGAGAGACAGAATGCCAGCGGGGGAGGGGCAGCAAGAGAGGGAGATTCAGAATCCAAAGCAGGATCCGGGCTCTGGGCGGTCAACACAGGGCCCGACGTTGGGCTGGAACTCACAGGCCGCGAGATCCGAAGTCGGAGGCTTCACCGACTGAGCCACCCAAGCGCCCCATTATTTATTTATTTTTGGAAGAGAGACAGAGAGAGAGAGCGAGCAAGCAGGGGAGGGACCGAGAGACGGGGACAGAGGATCTTAAGCAGGCTCTGTGCTGACAGCAGAGAGCCTGACGTGGGGCTTGAACTCATGAACCGTGAGATCATGACCTGAGCCAAAGTCAGACATTTTAACTGACTGAGCCACCCCAGTGCCCATAGTATCTTTCCTAGATACATACCCAAACATGTATACATATAAACAGTTGACCCTGAACAATGCAGGGGGTAGGGGTACCCACCCTCTGGACACTCGAACACTTATGTATAACTTTTGACTCCCCCGCAAGCTGTCTCCTCTCGTGAGAATGTTGAGAAGTGTCTCATTCTGAGAACTTCCAGATGCAAAACTATCCACCGTTTAGGAACTGTATTATTGATTTTACTCTGAACCACCTTTTCTTCTTAGAAGAACGAGTTGGGTAATGATGGCTAGCCCACAAAAGTCGGCTCCCGTAAAGGTATGAACAGAGCAGTGGGGGTAGGAAAAGGCCGCGTGTGGTGTGGTTTCCGCATGCAACACGTGTCAGATTTCACACGTGGCTGTGTCGTCGGTGTTGGTTTCGGAGCCAGGAGAGAAACGTTTGCTCTGCTTATCTGACCATGTCACCCCTGAGACCCCCCCCCACCTGGGCTCATCCACCTGGTACTAGAGAGGTTCGGCAGGTGAGCCCGGTGGGGGGGTCAAGGGCAGCGATAAGACTTGGGCAATGGCCTGACGTGGGTTCTGATTCTGTCTCTGTCCATCCCCCACTAGCAAGCTGACCTCGGGCACGTGCCTTCCTCTCCGTGTGCCTTCTTATTCTCCTTATCTGTGTCTCCAGAACTGGGGATAATGGTGCCTCAGTCCTTGCCGGTTTGTGCCAGGGATTAGAGAGACGGTGTGCACAGCGCCCGGCACGGCGTAGACACCGGGCTGGGGTAACCAAATCCGAAGCGAACGTTGAGTGGGGCAAGGGCTCGCAATGAAGTCCAGGAAGCGTGCCTGGAGGGCAGTCCCTTAAATCCTTATTTATTTGGGCCCTTTATTCCACCTTACACCTGGAGTGCTTGGAACAGTGCCTGACACAGGATTAGAATCCAATAAATAGCAGCTGAGGTTGTTTTATTACTATTGATCATTCTTACCGCCGTTGTCTTTGTTCCGAGAACGTTTTGAGTCTGCCATAAAGCAAAGGAACCAAATGGCAGTGGGAGAGGGGTTCGTAGCTTTCTTCTTCCTTGGGAAGTGTCCTTAAAAGATGCCACTGGCAGTGTTGGCTGCCCCATTAAGAAGTCTGCCGATGATGGCGATCAGGCTGGCACGTCCCGAAGGACACTTCTCGAGACAGAGGCGGTGCTCGCTCGGGCTGGCGCGGCAGAGGCAGGATATGGCTCGGGACCTGGAGGGCTGGGTGCCTGAGACCCAAGCCCGGGATGGGGGCCTGGGGCCCCGGTGCCTCCTTGGCTGAATTTTACTGGCTGGTGACTTTGTGCTCACCACTCCACGGTTCTGGGACTCAGTTTCCCAAGTCATAGTTGAGAGAGCCCGCTCAGCCGTGAATTAGCTCTGAGAAAATTGAGTCCAGGGATTGTCTGTCTCTGTAGAAAGTGGAGCAGTGAATGAGGCTCTTAGAAGGAGGTGTTGTCCTTTCTTTCTTTCTTTTCCTTCCTTCCTTCCTTCCTTCCTTTCTTTCCATTTTGCCTTTTAAAAAAAAAATTAAGTTGATCTATTTATTTTGAGAGAGAGCAAGAGAGCACAACCGGCGAGGGGCAGAGAGAAGGAGAGACAGAATCCCAAACAGGCTCTGAGCCATCAGCACAGAGCCCGACGCGGGGCTCGAACTCACGAACCCTGAGGTCACAACCTGAGCCGAGATCAAGAGCGGGACGCTTGACCGACGGAGCCACCCAGGAGCCCCTCTCCATCTGGCCTTTCAAACAGCGTTTATCCACATCTCCTTTGGGTCCGGCTGGAGTTTCTGCAGAACCGACAAACGGACCAACCGAGTCCCTGGTGACAGATTCCTGTGGGTCCCCCGTGGGGAACCTCCGGCCGATGTTCAACATCCTCATCTCCGTGCGAGGTCTGCAAGTGGAAAGTAGAAATGGCCTTCGGAGCCAGGAAGTATAATTCAGTCATAACAACACGTGATTTTTAAATGGGGAACAATCGCTGAGAGTGGTTTTAGAGATTGATCTCGCTTCATCCCCCTGCCACTGTGACATCTGTCAATCAGGCCAAGGCTGCCTCTTGGTCTTTTATCGGATTCCAACGTGCAAGTGTTTAGGGAATAGGCTTGTACTCAAAATGTAAATAGGTGTCTTACTCTCCCTCTTAAAGCCATTACTGTGTCGATGGATGTCTTGCTGTAGTTAAGGGTCTGTCAGCATTTACATGAAGGGGACTTATTTTCTAAGGCTTAAGACACCATTAAAATCTGTTCGACTTGGTTCTTCAGATGGTCAAATTATCCAAATTTCTCTAAAAAATCGGTTTGATTCTTTATTCATTGGTGGAAATATGCACACCAGGCACACCCTTGTAGAGTTTTGATTTCAGAAGCCTTGTGGTGTTTCCAAGACAAATGAGCTGACATTGTCCCCTCCTGGGCTGAGTGTGTTTGATCATCTTGAGTTTTCTTTGTAAAAGTCCCTCATGTTTATAAGGAGGTTCGGGTAGGAATTAAGGTTGTATTAGAATATTTTCAGTCTGCCCAGTGCTTTTAGATTTTTGTAGGGAGAGTGAAAGAGGGCAGATGTGCTAAGGGTGACCGTGTGCCAAGAGCACTGTGGGCATTAAAATATTATCTCCTTTAAACTGCAAAGTAGACTTTTGAGGCAGCAAATCTCTCTCCTCTTTGTTTTTATTAAAAATTTTTTTTAAAAATGTTTATTCATTTTTGAGAGACAGAGGGAGACAGAGTGCAAGCGGGGGAGGGGCAGAGAGAGAGAGGGAGACACGGAATCCGAAACAGGCTCCAGGCTCTGAGCTGTCAGCACAGAGCCCGATGCGGGGCTCGAACCCACAGACCTCGAGACCATGACCTGAGCTGAAGCTGGCCGCTTAACCGACTGAGCCACCCAGGCGCCCCATCTCCTCTTTTTTTTTTTTTCATGTTTATTTATTTTAGAGAGAGAGAGAGAGAGAGTGAGGGAGGGGCAAAGAGAGAGGGAAACAGAGGATCCAAAGTAGATTCTACGTTGAGAACGCAGAGCCTGATGCGGGGCTCGAACTCACGAACTGTGAAATCATGACCTGAGCCGGTCAGATGCTTACCCAGCTGAGCCACCAGGCGCCCCTCTCTCCTCTTTTTTAATTGAGAAAACTGAGGTTCAGAACCTAAGTGGTAGATTGGCGATTGAAGACCCACATGCAAGACATGATCTTTGCACTCTACCAGGGACATTCATGCTTATTTCAAAGGTCGACCAAGACACAAAATCGAGGTCGGACATTTTAAGAGAACTTGGTGGAATATAATTTTCCGAAGGTTGTTCTTACTCCTAGCAGCCAACCTCCCTCCCGTTCCCTCTTTGACAAATATTTTTTGAGCATGTACCGTAATAAGCCCTGTTATCATCACACTTAAATAATTGTCTTAATTTCTCCAACAATTTGCAATTAATCATTTCTGCTCCACAGCTGTCACACACGTCATTCTTTCTGCTTGTGAGGCCGTGTCTAACCCCTGTCAGTTCTTTAAAGCGAAGAGACTGGTGTCCCGGTTTGCCTGGAATATTACCCTTTATAAAGAGCATCCTGGCGTCCAAGCTGAGTTATCAATGGTTTCGCCTTTCAGGCTCAAAAACTTGGACCATCGTATATATGGATCATCCTAGGCAGGGTCAAGTCTAGCCTTGGCCACTCAGCAAGATTTTCACTGACAATCCACCCCACTATATGAGGGGGGATTTCTCTAATCTCTTGTTACTATTTGGATGGGTTCCTCCAAACGATCAATTAAGCATCCCCTTAATGTTACACTTACATTTCCTGATACCGATAGTATACATTTTGTTCTGTACGCCTCCTGACCTCCATGATAGGGATGTTAGGTGCTCCATACACGTTTGCTGAATTGATACGTAAGTGAATGAATTGGAAAGAACATTCTCTTCCTCCTCCTCCCTGTCTTTGGCCCATTCTAATGCTTCTCTTGAGAGCGTAGCTGAAGGCCGTTTCTGCAGGAGACTGTTCATAATTCCCCAGTTCCCCAGCTTACCCACTTCTACCCTGTCTTTATCTGTCTGGGTCCTTATCCCAAAGTATGGCTTAAAAAAATGACCAGGGTTGTCCCCCAGTGTGGGGTACATTATGGGGCTCAAGTACAACAGGAATAAGTGAATCGATGTCTTGAAACATTGTTCTTCACTGTGGTTTTTCTAACGACCTGGGCCCCTCAGGGAACTTTCAGGCTGAAGCACCATTCAATTTCCTGCAACGCTCACTTTAAATGACAATAATTTCATTAAAACATTGAATGTAAAACGCTGGCAAGTAGGAAACTCTACTAATGTTTCATTCAGAGGAGTTGGCTCGTGATGTACACGGCGGTGTGTTTTTCTTGCCCCCACACTCAGAGGCACATTGGGTGAGTCACTTTATCTGTTAGGTCGGGAACAGGATGTTAGTGGCAGTGATAACATGGAAAGCTCTGTGAAATAGTGGGTTATGGTGGATAGGAGCATCGACTTTGGATTTAGAGATATGTATGAGTTATCTATTGCTGTGTAACAAATCGTCCCCAGGTTTGCCACTTCAGACAACGCACATTTATTAGCCGACGGTGCTGATGGGTTGGGGACATAGGTGGGGGCCTTAACTGGATACCTCTGAGGTAGGAGGGTCTCTCATAAGGCTGAAATGAAGGTGTTGGCTGAAGCTGCGGTCACATCAAGGTCAAGATGGGGACAATCTTCTTCCAAGCTCACTCACACGGCTCTTGGCAAGATTCAGTTCCTCACAGGCCACTGGGCTGAGAGCATCAAGTTGTCATGGGCTGTTGGTCAGATATGTAAATGTTCCTTGCCATTTGGGCATCTCCATAGGGCTGCTCACAGTAGGACAGCTTGCCTCCGACAGTATGAGGGCTGAGGAGACAGAAAGAGACAGAGAGGGAGAGAGAGAGAGAGAGAGAGAGAGAGAGAGAGAGAGAGAAGAAACTCAAGATGGAAGCCAGTCATTTTGTAGCCCAGTTCCAGAAGTGATATCCCATTGCCTCTGCTGTATTCTTTTCATGAGCACTGAGTCAGTATGTGCAGTCCACACTCAAGGGTTGGGCATCACACGGAGTGTGAACACCGGAAGGTGAGAATCGCTGGGGCCATCTTGGGGGCTGTCTACCATGACATGACTGGGTCCGAATCCTGGTTCTTTCTTTCAATCTCTAGATCTTTAAAGAAGTTACTTAAGTCTTCTGAGGATCAGATTCCTCATCAGTCAAATGATGGCCATTTTCGAAAGTGGGTAATAGGGAAAAATAATTTTTTGTGAAACACAAATAGTGTTGATAATAATAGGTGCTTGACAGGTGCTTGATAATGGGTGAGCTGGGACTATTATTACTGTAATTAATCTTGGCAGGCACTGAGGGCTTTTGACTTTCAATTCTGTGTCCTGAGGCACCCCAGCTCCCCGTGCTCCCCGTGCACCTCATGCCTTTGATTGAGACCCATATCACAGTTTCAAACTTAGCTGATGTTGAGTTGTGTTCCTCTGTGTCCCGTCCTCTCCGAGAGGTAATTTATGGCACTGACTCTGTCATTTACGTCACTGTTCTTAAGGTAATGGAGGGAGCCACACTGAGAGGATCTGTTTACTCCTGGTAACGTTTCCTGCATTTTCCCCTTACCGTTCACTGTCTACACGCTCCCTCCTTCCCCAGTTAGAATTTACAGCATTTGCCAACCGCCTGTTGTGAAGAGGGTCTTCTCTCTCTAGGGGAAAGAGCTACGAGACAGTGTCCCCGGCAGCTGACAAACAGAATAAATATTTGTGAAAGGACCACCGTCGCATCTGATGAAGGACCACTGTAGTGGCCTCCCCGTGGCTCTCCACTTGCCCATACACTCTGCTTCATGCTCTATGCCCTGCCAGAGGCCTTTTGGCACAACACGAATCTGACTGGGGACGGCCTCCATGAGTCTACTTGTTGAGATCATTCATCCAACAAGCACTGACTGGAGAGTTACCATGATGAGCAAAAACAGATGTGGTCTTGGCCCTCATGGGAAGACAGACTGTAATTGAATAATCGCGCAAATGCAGCTGCCCATCTCGGTGAGTGCAGCGAAGGAAAAGTGAACGGTGTTTTGAGGCTGTGAGTATAGCATGATCTGACCTCGTCTGGGGATCACGAAAAACTTGACTCTGTAGGCGAGCAGGAGAGGTGGGGGTGGGGGACCGAAGGAAAGAACCTTCAAGGCAGATGGGCGGAGGACAGCCTGTTCAAGGTCCTGAGGTGGGGCAGTAGGAACGCTGTTCTGGTCTGGATTGCTGGTCAGTAAATACATACTCTGTGGTTCTCCCATGAAAGACTGTTTACTTTTCATCTCCTTGACTTTGGGTTTGGCCACGTGGCTCGCTTTGCCCAGTGGGATGTTAGTGGACATCACGCGAGCAAAGGCTTGAACTGTGCTTGCTCAGAGGAACGTCCCTTCTTACGCCTCCGGGATCATCGTGAGAGCAACATATCCTGGGCAGCCCACACATGGAACGGAGCAACCCTAGACGCGCACCTTGGGGAACTGTCCTGTGACCCACGTGCCCAGGAGAGTGTTAATACGTGCTTTGGGTGTGTGCCGTTGAACTCGGGAATGGGTGGATGGGGGTGGTTACAGTGTCAGAAGGAGGGCTGGGGGGCTGGGGCTCAAATGGAAATTGGGACAGTGGTATAGGATTCGGCTGGAGAGGAGCCGGGACTGGGTCACGCTGAGCTTTGAAGGTCAGAGTGAGGATTTTGGTTTTTCCTCTAAATGTGTTGGAAAGCTAGGGAAGGTTTTCGCAGGAGAATGACATGGTCAGACTGTGGGGAACGCGCTGGAGAGGGGTAAAATCTTCTCGTTCAGAAATCCTCATCTTTGCATGGGATGTGAGCTGGAACCTCTGACTGGCCATCACCCCACGTCTTCCTCTCCAATCTCTGTAGCTATGTTTTCTTTGCAGTGATTTCAAGCGCTTCTCTTCTAGGAAGCATTCCAACAGGTGTGTTTATTATTCCCTTCCTTGAGTTCCAGTGCGGCTTGGTTCTTTTTTTTCCCCCAGGACCTGTCACCCAACACAACATTGCCCCAGGTCCATCTCTGACTTAGGCTGGGGCACCCTTGAGGGCAGTGTGTGTGACATAATCATCTCTGCACACCTGGGTGTGTTTCTCTGTGTCCACAATCCTCCGTGCCCCTATGCACAGGGTCTGTCTGGTAAGTAGGAGGTGCTCACTAAATACTTCTTTAGCTAATGAATGAACGGTCTTACTGCCCCTTGTGGTTAATTATCACACAGCAGATTGTTAAACCTGTCGTGTCTTCATGCTTTTCTGCCTGCAAAATAGGGAGAGTGAGTGACGGTGCCTTTCGTTGGTTGAGTGCTGCCTGACAAGTAGTTGGCACTCAGAAATCTTAGCTAATTAAAGCCCCATAATGGTTTTGCAATGAGTGGGTGAGTGAATAAATAATGGAAGGGCATACACCCACTGAGGGCTTCGTGAAGGGACACCCAGCCCCCTCCACAGGGGGTGGGAGGGACGTGCAATGCACAGAAGGTGTGGGGTGAATGACTACTGAGCAGTCTTGGCCAACAGACTGCATACCAGATCTTCATGTTAGGATTTAGCACATTTAACTGAAGGCCCCCACTTTATGGACCAGTTCAGTGAGTCTGAGACTGAAGGTCTTCTCGCCTCTGCCTTCTACAGCTCCCAAAGTTCCAGGTAGCTCCAGAACACGTTTGGGATTCGAGGGTAGCAGAACATCGTGGTCCCACTTAAATTTGCCAAAAGGCACACCTGGAGGAAGGAGATTCCCTGAACCCACCCACATACCTAAACCTAAACCCACCTAAACCCACATACTCATTCCCCAACCTCTCCAGGGCAAAATACACTCCACTTTGTATCACCGAATTCCTCTGACCATCTGGGCTATCTTGGACAGATTACACACTTGCTGAGTACCTGAATGAATAAACGAGTAAGACTGTGATAACCCCCTGTCTAAAGAAACTTACAAGATTGTCCAGATTAAAAATAATCCTAAAATTATAAAATGTATTAGGTGTTAGGCTAGTGGCCCTTAGGGTTAGAACACGCATCTGCCCGGTGTGGTGATGACATCAGAGGACACTGAGGGGAGGGGATGCGATTCCCTGGCAGGGAGCAGGAGAGGCAGAGACCCTTATCCCTTGTTGTCTCAGCCTGGAGGGTCTTCTGCCTTCCCATCTGAGCACCTCGGGCGCCCTCCTTTCCCATCACGAACACATCCCCTGCCTCCATGGAGGAATTGCAAAATTTGAAAATATCTTATTCACACCTATGCATGTCACTTCTCGACTGGAAGTGTAACATGCTTCCTAATTTACATATAATTCGTTTGACTCGTGTAAACTGCATTAACAAAGAGAGGAGCTATGCGATAAATTACTAGTGACAGAGGCCAGGCTGGATCGCAATTATTTTTATAAGCCCCCGGTAAGCAATGATGTTCTGTTTTTACAGCGCATAATGTCCCGGCGTTATTGAAATGCCTGCAGCAGGCAGGAAGCGCGTGGGCGCTAACCGGTCACACAGGTAGCTGCTCGGCGGTCAGGAAGTACGGTGGCCGGGGAGGGCCAACCTGCGCCAGGGTTTGCCGTCCTCCCGCTGGCACCGTGGGCTCCTGGTGTTCTTTAGGAGCAGCGCCTGGGAGTGGAGAGTGCGCGTGTAGACCTGACCGCCAGGAGGACGCGGGTTCCTGCTTCCTTCCTGTCGTCTCATTAGTTGTAGAAACCGGAGCGGGCCTCTTCCCTCTCTGACATCCTGGGTCTTCGCTGATAGGGTGGGAACGGTAATGTGGTCAATCAGAAGAATGGGAAGGGGTCATGAGATATTGAAACCGATGCTTTCAGCTACTATGTGTCAAGTATGTGCTTGGTATGTAGTATCTGGTTTAAGCCCAAAGACACCCATCTGTATCAGCTATTATTGTTGTTAATAATTATGGTAATTATCAGTGCTATGCTATTGGGCCAGGAGAACAAGAGCTAACGAGTTGATATTATTTGCCCCAGACCCTGTAGCTAAACCAGGACTTGAACGCATGTCTTTCTGGAGTCAAAGGTGACATTTTTGACCACTAAGTTGTCCTGTCTCATCACAGGTAATCCGTCTTTAGAAAACCCGTGCTTGTCTCAGGGGACATGGGCATTTCAGCATTGCCTCGTTAAACGCCTAGCTGGGGTCTGGGTCATGGGAAAGTCCAGGTTCAGGTGTCCTGACTTTGAGCATATCGGCTGCAGGTTTTCCTTCACAATAGATGGTTCTTCTCAGCACCTGCTGATCAGCTCCCCTGGTCAGAATATCTGTGGGGCGTGATTGTGGTTTTTTTCTTTTTCTCCTTCTCTTTCTCCTTCTCCTTCTCCTATCTCTTCTTCTTCTCCTTCCTCTTCTCCTTCTCCTTCCTCTTCTTCTTCTCCTTCCTCCTCTCCTTCTCCTTCCTCTTCTTCTTCTCCTTCCCCTTCTCCTTCTCCTTCTCCTTCGTCTTCTTGGAGAATCCGAATCGTGCAAATCTGAAATTGTGATATATAATGTATTAATAGTCTTAGTTTATGCACAGATTTAGAAATGATGCAAACCCTATTTTACATTTCCTCCTCCAGAGAATTAATCTTGAATTGTGCTGGTTTTGAATTATGTGAGGCCTTTGGGAATAGGCCTACATCCCTTGCAAGAAAATTAATCACCCTGTAAATGACTTAACCCGCCTCTCAGGGCTTCGTGGTGGAGACGAAAAGGACGGATACAAACGGCGTGACTCAAAACAGCCTACTGCGTGGTACCTGGGCCCCCTCCCTGACCCTCCTGCCCTGAGTCACTAACCTTCCCACGAGCCTCCTCACTCTGGCTCCCCCTTTCTGCTGGTTGCAGGTTTCCAGACTCGCTGGGGCTTTTTGTCACGCGCTCCTTCCGGGATCCCCAAAGTTTAATTCACCCCACAATGCGGGGCAGAGTGCCCTGGTTCTGCCTCCACTTTCTCATCAACTGAGTGCAGACGCAGGGTATGCTGGGAATGTGCTCTTTCCACCCTAGGAGCCCAGAGTGGGGTCCTATGGAATTTGGGTCCAGGAGGCTGGGTCTTTGATTTCTGGTTGCCGGTTTGCAAAGCTAGAATTGCGCGGGTTTGTGAAAAGTTGCAGGTGTGTAAAATACTGTCTTGGCCGTCCCCATGGCAACTTCAGGACGTCAGTTTACAATTATCAGTGTAAGCTTTATCTTCTTCTGTGCCCCTCACGCCTCCCCCCACCCCCCAACTCCAGAATCCAGACTCCTGTATTTGGAGATGGGGTCATCTCCGACTCCAGAATCCAGAATCCCAACTCCAGAGCTGGGGATCCTTGGCCCTCAGAAATCACACTTTTCTTGTTATTCTGTGGTCTCCTTCCTTATGTACCCTCACTGCTGGGGGCCCGGCCAAGAGAAAGGACTTCATTTGCTGGATTTCATAGAGTCGCTGCGGGAAGTGGTGGGTGATCCCAGCCAAGATCTTTAGTTTCAAGCAAGAAGCTGAGACCCAGAGTGCCAACACGAATGACCTAACCTTGCGACACGAAATCGCAGGGCGGCTTAGACTTTAGCATGAGGTGAGCCAGGAACCCGTGTCCCTGCTCTCCTCTGCCTTCCCAGGATTGCTGCTTTACATGATATGAAACAGAGATTCTCGAGCTGTGGGGCCCGCCAGAAGCATCTGCAGAATCTTCAGAAAAGTCTACGTTAGCTGGCTCAGGCTGCACCACAGACTGGCCTGCTTAAACGACAGAAATGCATTTCCTGTCACTCCAGAGCCTGGAAGTCCGAGATGCAGCTATTGGCAAAGACTGGTTTCTCCGGAGGCCTCTCTCTTTTGTGGGTGGTAGATAACCACCTTCTTTTGTCTTCCCATGGTCTGCCCTCTGTGCCTGTCTGTGTCCTATCCTCCTCTTCCTGTAAGAACACTTGTCATGTTGGATCAGAGCCCATGCTGGCGACCTCATTCTACCTTAATTACCTCGTGGAAGACCCCATCTCCAAATACAGCCACATTCGGAGCTCCTGGGGTTGGGACCTGAAGAGAAGAATTTGGGAGGAAGGCAAAAATTCAGCCCCAAACACTTTTCCCTCTGTCCCATCCCTTAATTCCTGTCCTACCCACATGTAAAATAATACATTCAATCCCATCCTCGAAGCCTCCGGAGCCTTAATCAATCCCAGCATCAATGGGAAGTCCAGACTCTTATCTAAATATCATGTAAATTAGATGTGGCTGACATTCAAATTAGGATTCGTCCTGAGGTAAAATTCCTCTCTAGCTGTAAATCTGTGAAACCGGACAAGTTACTTGTTTCCAAACTACAACAGTGAGACCAGCCGAGGATAGACATCTCATTCTGAAAGGGGGAAATCAGAGCGGAGAAAGGGGTTATGGGTCTGGAGCACGTCGGAAGCTTAGCAGAGATAATTCCGTTTGGTTTTAAGGCTGGAGATAGATCCCCTTTGGCCCCATGTTCTGTCTTCTGGGCCCCAGCTAGGAGCTTCTGTGATGGTGCCTTGTGGTGTCCCACCCTTTTCCTGGTGAACCTGCTGGTCTCCTGAGAACTCACTATGTGCTTTACATGTATATGGCAGCTCCTTAAATCCTCCCCACAGCCCTGAGAGGGAGGCATGTAAGTCACGGAGCGGTCACCTTCCTTGACCAGGGCCACAATGGCATGGATTTGAACCCAAGCAGTCGGACCCCAGGGCCCTTGCTCATCTGGACCTTAGCATCCCAGCAAAGCCCCTCCTCATCTCAGACCTGCGGAGTCAGCACCAAGTGTTTATTCCGTGACATTCGTAGCCCCCCCCCCCCCCCCCCGATGCTCGGAAGGAGTCAGAGGAGAGAAAGTGCTTGTCTTAATCTCTGTGGTCCCATAGCTGGGATGATGTCTGTCACACGGTACAAATATTTGTTGATGATGACTGATTGTGGGGAAGCTGCGATCCCTCCCTGAAAAGACAAACCAATTAAAACTCAAAATCACCTCAGAGCTGCACCAAATGGCAGGGTCCCAGGGATCGTGGCCCCTCCGTGGCGCCCCTGGAAACTTCTTTCCATTCTGAATAGACCCCCTTTGCTCTGCCTCGCAGAAAGGACTCCATTCAGCCCGTAATTAGTGTTCGTAAGTGGAAGCTACTCAAGAAGGAACACAAAGCCTCAGAAAGTTGTATTATGCCATTTATAAGTGTCCAGTGATCTGGTGCCGTGCTGTGACTTACGAAGCTGAAATAAATGATTTGCCTAAAAAAAAAAAAAAAAAAATTAACGTTCATTCCGCCGGTAGAACCTCTTAATTCCCGTTACACATGTCAGCATATTATGACTGGAAGCTGTCAGGTTCTAATGACTAAAATTTCATTTTTCTTGGCTTTTCATGCTGTGTTTGAGAGCTATAGGTTGGAAATAATTCTGCAGCTAAGTTCCTTCCTCATCTGGTAAATTTAGCAATTTTTTTCCCCTCCTTACCATGTCTTTTTTGTTTAATGTCCATGTTTACCTTAATACCTTGACTAAACTAACCTCATACTTCGCTCAATAAGCGGGGGGAGTAAGACAATAACAACCAGGGTGCTTTTCTTCCTGAAGCTGCTGTCCATTTTATACGACGTAATGTGATTCGACAGCTGACAGATTCAATGCAAAATTATTTTTACTTGGCAGAGTGGATCAAAACATTGATGATTTTAAACAAAGAACGTTAGCGCTATTTTTAAGAACGCGAAATATATGGCGTACCCTTCGTATGGCTAAACAACCTTGACACTGCACGTAACTCGCTCTATTGTGTTTGAAATGGGAATTTGTTGACATGATATTCAATAAATAGAAATATTGCAGTCGTGTTCGCTTACCTCAGATACTATACCGAATAGGAATTATTGATTCCCCCGATTATCATACTTGTTTCTGAAGTGCTATGTGGAGAGCAGGAAAACCAAGTTCCAATTTAAGTTGTTAATAGATTGGTCGCAGAATTTATGTTATCCACGTCCAACAAATCACCAATAAAAGCTTATGAAAGGCTAGATGGTCTGCATTGAATTACTCATTCTTTCCCCCCCGTAAAAAGCCTTTAGCTAGAGACTGACCAAAGAATTTTAAATCTCTCGTCATCTATAAGTCATTGCTCAAAGTGTCCCTAAATGGGATTAAACAATCGTCACTCATATTTCCTGAAATGACTGCCCCGTCTACTGCCTCTTTGACTTAAATGAAGGCTAATGAGCTGTTTTCAGGAGAAAGGAAAGAAGTAGATTTTCCTTGAATGACTTTTCAAGACTCCGGCATCGTATCGGTTATGGGAAAGCTTCTATGCGATGATGATTTATGTCATCTCTTTGTCAGAGGGTTTGGCTCAGGGACAAACAGGTCCCAGGGGACCTAATGGCCATGTTGGCACCTCTCTGAAGGGTGGAGATCCTGGTGCGAGAGGACTCTGGACACAAAGTGCCCTGCACCACTCGGGAACAACTGTGCTCCCTCATATGACCGCAAGGACAAGCCTATTTGCCCTGGGCATTACTTCAGATACGCCAGTATGGTTAAAACGAACATTCCATCCACTCAATCTCCCTCCCTCCCTCACCTCCTTCCTTCTTGTTTTGGTTCTCTTTTTTAGGCCATAAGCATTTAATGGAGTGTCTGCCATGGCCCAAGCTCAGTGCTAGCCCTGGGGCACCCAGATAGGTCAGGCTTCATGGTGTTCAAGCAGGTGCCAGTCTCCTGGGAGCCCAAAACCAGCCCATGTACCGAGGCAACCTCAGGACATGATGATGTGGTTGGTGGTCAATGAGCTCAGTGAGAAATGCCTGGGGCCAAGAGTGAGGCCAGCCTGGCTGTGACTCCTGTCTCTACCCTTGACCTTTTGGAGCCTGATGAGGACTGAATTATGAGTAAGCGACTGTCACACAGTAGGTCCTCAATTGCACGCAGTTATTATGCGAGTGTCTCAGAAGTATATACCGAGGGGAAAGTGACTCCTTTACAAGAGGGGGGCCAGGGAAGATCTCACAGAGGAATGAGGTTGACCAGATGCAGGTGACAAATTGGGCTGTAGAAGACCGTGGGTGGAGTGTATTTCATGGGGAGATAATGAGGTGAAATAAAAATAAAATTAAAACCACTCCAGGAAGCCCGAGGAAGTTGTCACCATAGGCTACATACTGCACATGACGGGCCGCCGGGGGTTAGAGAGTTCTTACCCACCGTTGCCATGCCTGATTTTTTCTGAAGAAGCCAGACCTGTGGCTTATGATGCAACATTTCCAAATGCTTAAGGGGAGAAATCGATCTTAAAAATTTTAGAGACAAGATAAAGCAAATGTACCTGTAAGCGATATGGGGCTTGTGGCTGGGCCAAGGTCCGTCTCTGGTCTGGACACACCGATCCCATGCTTTCATTCCAAAATGACCTGCCAGGGACCTAGCAGAGCGGTTAACCCAGTGGACGGTACCATGGCTGGTGCCGATCAAGGTGGGATTTGAATTCCAGCTCCAGAACCTGTTTAGCTGGCTGACTCGGGATCGGTCACGTAGCCTCATCTACGAAATGACGATTTTACTTCTTGCCGATGCGACGTGAGGTGATGGAGGTGAAGCTCCTGTTACAGGGTCTGGAGCACCGTGCCTGCCTCACAAAGTTGTCCCTTTACCGGACAGGGTAGCCGCGCGTTAGGTGGAGCAGGTGTGAGGCCAGCGGTGTGAGAGGCGACGGCAGGTGGACCCAGGGGACAGGTGGAGATAGGCCTGAGGAGGAGAGGCTCTTGGGTCTCCTCCTCAGCAAGGGTCTGACACAGGGTATGGCCAGTCTGCAAACAACAGGTTCAAGGGCTCTGCAGGGTGGGGAGGGAGGCATCCGTAGACACCTGTTTGGGGTGCAGGCGGTCTCATTTCATCACACGGACAAACCTAGAGACGGCTTTCAGACCCTGACGGGACAGGAAGGCAAGTCTCTTGGGAGATGCCTTCCGGGCCATCAGGGGCAGTGAGGCATCGACATCATGATGTAGGATGCCCTCCTTCTCACTTGGGACGCTCCTGCTAAACCTGACTGACTTCTGGTACCCGCGAGGCTAGGTTTTAAAAGCAAGTTCCATGCGTGTGTTCTTTGCAAAATAAATCGTGCCCACTGCAGAAAATCTGGAAGGTGTAGACACGTGTAGAGAAGAACACAAAACCCCGACAAACGTAGAGAGCACACTCTGGCCTTCCCCTCAGCATGTCCGTATTGACCCTGCCAATCTTTTTGCTTTGCGTTTCTAGGTCATTTATATTTAGCTGGGCCATTTTGTGGCCTGGCTCAGCATGATGTCACTTTCAGAAGGAACATCTGTCTGAGATCCAAAAAATGAACGGTGAAGACTTTCAAATGCTCGGCCTCTGTCTGTTGCAAGGTCCTGCTGCCCATGCCCTACACCTGGCCTCTGCCGCCCTCCCTCCGCTGCCCTCCCTCCTTCCAGCTTCTCCAAACTGGATCCTTGGGATCCAAACCTGGGTCCTTGGGATTCTCCTCATTTTTACTCATTCGCTTTTTTCCCTCCTTTATTATTATTTAAAACATTTTTAAGGTTTGTTTATTTTTGAGAGGCAGAGAGAGACAGAGCACAAGCATGGGAGGGGCAGAGAGAGAGGGGGACCCAGAATCTGAAGCAAGCTCCAGGTTCTGAGCTGTCAGCACAGAGCCCGATGCGGAGCTGGAACTCACGAACCGTGAGAACGTGAGCTGAGCAGAAGTCGGACACAACCCACTGAGCCACCCAGCTACCCCGCAATGAATACATTTTTAGTATAAGCATGTCTCACCAAACATTTAAGGTATACTGACACCGAAAATTAATTTATCGTGTATCTGAATTTCAAAGTTACCCAGACATCCTGGATTTTTATTTGCTGAGTGTGGCGACCTTCAAAGTAAATCAAACAAGCTGACTTTGACTTCTTTCGGCTCATCTTGCTACAAAGAGGTCCAGGAATAAAGAAATCGAGCAGTAAAAGTCAGAGGGCCCCTGGCTGGCCTCAACTTGAACATTAAATGCGTGTGTGTGGCTGTGCATGTGTGTCTTCACATATATTTATTTTATGAAATAAATAAATGACTTCATAAACTTTATGAAAGTTCCTGGGTCCCTATGTGCACACACACACAAATACACACGTGTACACAACACCTCCTTTTGCCCCCAGTAGCAACGCTCATCACTGACATTTTTCTTAACGCTAGTAAATATTTGGGGGGCAATATCGTTTTTTAAAAAAATCACCTAAAATGCAATTAAAAGGACATAGAGTTACTCTAATTATTGGACATTTTCACTGTTTCCATTTGTTTAAATTCTGGCTAATGCTATAGTAAAGCATCTCCGTCAACATCTCTTCATCTGCATATGTGATGATTCCTGGAGACGCCTCGGTAGGGGCGCAATGAAAAAACATGGGTAAATCTTTTCAGTTTCTTGGACCTGTTACCTCTGGAAGTTTAGTTATACTTTTTCATTCAGCAAATAGAGCTCCTGACTGCTACACCATGTGGGGGCCATGGGCCTGTAACCAGGGGCCCCTCGCCCTTGGAGTACAGACTCTGTGGAGATCAAAGGTTCTTGTCTTGCCAAGCTTTTCCAAAGGAATCAAGGACGAAATGTCAACTCCTTATTGCTTTAATTTTCTGTCTTAAATTACTTAATCGCCATGAATGGCTTTTTATTTATTCGGCCACTTATATATGCTTTTGACTTTGAGTTATTTATTGACGCATTTTGCCCAGTTTTTCCTTTTGAGGTGTGTGTGTGTGTGCGTGTGTGTGTGTTTAATAGTTGGATATCTTTGTGTCTAAAGCCTGTTAATATTGTTTCTGATATATTTGCAGCCAACGTCTTCTGCATTGCACTTTAATTTTGTTTATGATGATATTGAACAGAGACAGTTTTCCACGGTCAAGTGTGCTGAGAATTTTTGTTGAGGGTTTTGCCAGGAATTGTAGGCTTAGGGTGTTTTCATGTGTCCAGAATTTCCATACCTATTTATATTTTCCAGAAGTCCTTTTTACTTATTTGTTTTTTAAACTTTAACTTAAATATACTTTACCCGAGATGAGTTGAGATTGGGTTCTTCTTTTTATAAGTTGTCACTTTTCTAACTTCATCTATTGGGTCACTGTCTCCTTACAACTGGATTTTGATTACTCTTTTCTTATATATTAAGCGTATACACACACGCACTCACATACACAAGTGTGCTTTAGAATTACCTATTCTAATCTATTATGATTATTACTATTATTATGGTTTTATAATAGAGTCAGTTTCTGGGAGGGCAGCTACCCTTTGCATTATTTTTTCAAAATTTTCTTACCCATCCTCAACTAAACCTCCCCAGTGAAATGTAAACTTATCTACCCACCTCTGCTTCCTCCCCTCCTCTGAAGTGGAGAATTCGGCTGGAATTGTGTTCAATGCAAATATTAATTTGAAAAGAATGGGCTGACTCACCTTTTCTATCTAAAAGCAGCATGGGCCAGACATTGGGGAGGTGCAGAAACTTTTGAGTGAACCCTGAGGTCGCGTTGGGGAATTTCAACAAGGGATTGGAGGCAGAGCCGTGAGGGATAAATAAATGGGAAATGGGGGTAAGAGTTGCATAAAGGGAATTTTACAGAGGTTCGTCTTCATGTAGTGTAATAGAAAACTACCTTGGCATTTTTTTAAGGCACAATAAAGATACAGATTTTTTTTTTTTCAAATTCGTTTTGGTTGTTGTGAATCCTCTGAGTGTGGCTTCTGCTAAGACGGCTCATGCTTGTGACCAACTTGTCCAGGTTGCTTATCTTGGATCTGGTTAGTTTATTGAACTGGCTTCGAGCTCTGAGTATTTTCTTTCAGTTAATTATGTAAGGTATTCTATATATATTATCTAATGATTTACGGAGTTAATGGTTAGGAATAATTAAGGAGTGTGCTTCTTCTTGATGATTTTCATAAATGTATTTATTTTTCCTGTATCACAGCGTTATCTGGAACATAAAGAAAACGCCAGGTATGAATGGTTGGAGCTGCTGTCTTTGAACTTGGCCTTGACTTGAGTGGGGCTGTATGTGGGATGCGAGCATTACATAGTATACTGACTACTGTCTAAGAAACATAGTCTTTACGGGCGCCTGGGTGGCTCAGTCAAACGTCTGATTTCGACTCAGGTCATGATCGCACTGTTTGTGGGTTCGAGCCCTGCGTCAGGCTCTGTGCTGACAGCTCAGAGCCTAGAAACTTCTTTGGATTCTGTGTAAATATAAAACATTAAAAAAAAATAAAAAAGAATGAAACATAATCTTTAAAATATTAAGGAGGGACGCTTAATATTAAGGAGGGTGGCTCTCGGTCGATTGAGCATTGGACTCTTGATTTTGGCTCAGGTCATAATCCCAGGGTTGTGGAATCAAGCCCCATGTTGGGCTCCACGCTGAGTATGGAAACTGCTTGGGTTTCTTTCTCACTCTCTCTCCTTCTGCCCCTCTCCCCTGCTCACATGCTCTCTTTCTCTATGGTAAAAAATTTTAAAAATATGTATCAAGGAAATGTTCTTCTAGTCTTTGAATGCCTCAAAAGATTTTCTTAAAAGTGTTGATTTTATGAAATTTATTTTGGCTTCTTTAAAGATCAAGGTATGCATATAATTTCTTCCAACTTTGGCATCTGAATGTGATGTGATACATTAGATTAATAGATTGTTAATATTAAGCCTTCCTTATATTCCTAGCAAAATATCTGGAATTCTTTTACCACATATTTGAATTAATTTAGCTAGTATTGGATTTGGAATACAGACTGTTCTCATGAGTAATTCAGATATCTAGTTTTCTTTTCTGTGCCTTCATTGTCAGCTTTTGACCTGGGTGGAAAGTATCGTTATAGCATGAATGAAAGGTTTTTCCATTACTATGTATGCTCTGGATCAAATTATATGTAATAATAATTATCTGTTCCTTGAAGTGATAAAGGAGTAGCAAAATTACTTGGCCTATGGGTCTTTTGGGGAGTTAATTATGAAGAAAATTCTTTTCCTATGTTTTCCCCATGGCTATAGGTTTTCTAAAGTTTTCTAATTCTTCTTGGATTAGTTTTTGTTATTTTCCATTTCCCATAAAATCATCTATCTCATTATATTTTCAAATGTCCTTATATAGTGCTATAATATCCTATGTTTTTATAATTTTTAAGTCTTGTCTGAGATTGTATATAATTTCTCATATCCAACTCTGTATATTTGTTCTTAATTTGAATTTAATAATGACTTATTTACATTATTTTTTCCTAAAAACAGCTCTTACAGTTATTTATTAATGTTATTATATCAGTGTATAATTAGTTAACATTTAACTTCATTGCGTTTATTCCTTAGCTTCATTTGTCCTTAGATTTGTTTTCCTCTTCTTGAGATGGTTTATTATTTTTAAATTACACACTTTATTCAACATGACTTAATTTTTGAATGCTAATTTTTCCTACCGTACTTACTGAAATGATCTGTATTTAACTTTGTGTGTAGTGTTTCATAACTGTGATCTATATTCAAAACACTATTTGTTCTGAATCATAGTTCTTCTATCTTTGGATTAGAGATTTTGATTAATTCCTCTACCGTTTCCAGCATATCTTCAGGTCGTATTTTCCAGGATGAGTGTAGTGGTGCTGATTCTTGCATAGCTGATTGTCTTTCCTTTTCCTTGATGCATGATCTCTGGGCTGGGTATAAAATTCTTGAATCATGCCATTTTCTTCCCAAAAACTCATTAGACTATGTTCCACTCACCACTTGATAGGAACAATTTTGACGTCTGAGATAAGCCACATTTTCGTTTTCTTTTTTTTAGGTAACCTGTTAACTCTGTGATCAGTTCTTCAAGTCTGCAGGAAAAGTTTTCCCTGGAGATTCAAAATGTTTTAGGATATGAGTTCCTTTAGAGAGTGGTTGGAATAATGTGGACTTTTTTTTTAAATTTTTATGTTTATTTATTTTTGAGAAAGAGAGAGAGATAGAGCAGGGGAGGGACAGAGAGAAAGGGAGACACAGAATCTGAACTGGGTTCCAGGCTCTGAGCTGTCAGCATAGAGCCCGACGTGAGGCTCGAACCCATCAACCGTGAGATCATGACCTGAGCCAAAGTAGGACCCTCAACCGACTGAGCCACCCAGGTGCCCCCACCTTTTATTTCTTGGGGAAAAACATGAAGGGTATCTCCACTTCTGAATTCTATCCATATCTGATTTGCCGTTTAGCTCCACTGGCCCTGTTCATGTCCTCTGAAATGCTGCCTTTTTGTGTCCTGGGTCTTTGCCTTATATCTTTCACCATTTCACCTTTCCTCAAATAATTTGGGTCTCTTCATCATCTTCCCCTGAACAAGAGATCAGCAAACTTTCTCTGTAAAAGGCTGAATAAGGCTAAAGGGCTAAGTATTTTCAGCTCTGCGGGCGGTGTCCTCTCTGGAGCACTTTCTCAATTCTGCCTTTGAAGTGTACAAACCACCGTAGAAGCGCATCGACAACTGAGTACGACCCTGTTCCCGTAAAACTCGATTTATAAAAATAAGAGGCAGGCCAGATTTGGCTTTTGGGCTCTAGTTTGCTGACCTCTGCTCTAAATTCCTGGGAGGATTCTTTGGTTTACATTCTTGTTTATGGATTTCATTTTCTGCTGTGTAGATTTTATTCTTTGATTCCTCCGGTGACGTATGATCTGATGACTGAGTGTGCAGGCTTAGGCGGGATGAATTTAAATCTCAGTTCTTCCACTTGCTAGTTTTTTTGAGTTGGGCACGAGGTTTAACTGCTGTGTGTGCCTCTGTCTTTTTTGTCTGTCAGCAGGATGCTATAAAAGAGGCTACTCAGAGAGGGTGTTACGAGAATTGACTGAACTAATGGCTGTAAAGAGGATAGAACTATGTCTAGGACATTATAAACCCTTGGTAAATATTAGCTATTATTGATTCTTCCAGAATTTCTTTCGGATCTTCTTAGATCTCAGGCTACAGCTGAACCTGCTATGTTATTTCTTATTATTCTGTATGTTTTCTCTATTGTCCTGTACGCTAAAGAGAACATAAACCAGATGCGCTCTACAATCTCTCAGTTTCCTGTAATAAATTCTTTTCTCAGGTATGCTTTTCATCTGCATCTCTGAAATGCTGTTTCCCATTTTTTATACTTTCCTCGGGCAGGCTTTGGTTTGTTCTGTTTAGTGTTATTTGAGTCAGGATTGAGCTGCCCCTTGCTACTATCCCTCTTTCCAAAATAATCCTCTTGGATGTCAATCCGAAGGCCACACTGTTAGGTCAAGCCTGTTGCTAGATTTCAGACGAAGAGCGAGCAAATGATTTACCCAGCCTGTGCTTGGCCTCATTAGGATTTTCCCCTGCTCCCTCTTCCAGTCTTTATGGATAAAGGTTTACTCTGGGATTATTTGAGAAGTCTAGCACTCCTCCCGTTTTGATGCACAAGGAGTTAAACTCCTTAAAGTCCTTCATTCCTTGTGTTTGTTCTGGATTTCCTGGAGCTTCTGTGAACCTTTTACTTCGGCATGCACGGTTTTCTTACCTGGGATTGCTATGCCTGTCCCGTAGTTGGTGCGGGGGAGTTTCAGTCTCCACGTGGCCACAGAAGGGGAAAGGACAAATGAATAGAAATGAACAGGGTGGTGTCTGAGTATCCTAGAAAGTGCTCACAAGTGTAGGGGTTATCCTCAGGTCTTGTATTCAATGATTCGGCCTCTAAGACGCTAAAGACGGGTCCGACAGATTATTTCATTGGGAATTTTTTCTTGCCTCCTTCTTGTTGGCCTTGCTGTTTTCTCCACAGTGAAGACACGAGTCACCGGCCAATCTTTTCTTATTCACCTTTAAAGTAGAGAGCAGACAAGTTGTCTTTGAGGTCAGTTTTGTTTTCAGTGCTACCGTGGCTTTCAGCATTTTGGTTTTTCATTTATGAATATGTCGAAGCAGGTAGGGCCAGTCTGAATTGGGAAGCGCTCCATGACCATCAGGAAATTTCTAGAATGTTTTTCTTGATAAAACACAAAGTCTAATGGGGACGCCTGGGTGGCTCGGTTGGTTAAGCGCCTGGCTCTCGATTTCAGCTCAGGTCACGATCTCAAAGTTTGTGGGTTCGAGCCCTGCATCAGGCTCTGCGCTCTCAGTGTGGAACATGTTTGGGATTCTCTCTTTCTCTCTCTCTCAAATAAATAAATAAACTTAAAAAAAAAACCCCACAAAGTCTAATGGAAGGAGCATGAGCTATGGAATCAGATTCACATTAAAATGGTGATCCTGTCATTTTGCTGTGTGGCTTTGGGCAAATCATTTTACCTTTCTGAGTTTGAGTCTTCTCAAGTATAAAAGCTCAGATAACACTATCTACCCAAGAGTTATTGCAAAGACTTAATAAAATCTTACGCGTGAAAGGGCCTAAGCAGAGATGCTCATGACATAGTGTCAGTGTTGTTTCGTTTGTCATATGCTAGTATCTACGAGGGATATTTTTGTTTGTTTGTTTCTTTGAAGTCTGTAGACGTTGTGGTGCCTAAAAGCATCATTTACAATACGACAGGCTCATTTACTCATTTGTAAGGATCATTTGTTTAGATAATATCTTATTATTTTATAATTATATTATAAAACTATAAACGAACCCGTACGGAATTGGTGCTCTTCGATATTTTGACTGCTCACGCTGGTGACGTCATGCGGCTCAAAGTAGCCTAAGTGCGTCTTGTTTATCGGTGCCTTTATGAGATTGTTTCAGTAAATGAACCAAATGACATGATTCACTTGAAAATCCAGAGCGCCGGGTGGGTGACCCTGAACCCTGGACCGTCTTATAAGTAGCAGGTTCAAGGATTTGCTTCCGGAGGTGACAGCGGAGTAATTTATCAGGTAGCTACAAGTAACAAAGCACCTGAGGGAACAAGAAGCCATCCTCTGTGCTGATGTGAGGTCTGGAGCGACTTGTACAGAGGCAGCCGGGGTACAGAGTGGCCTTGAGACCTTCCTGTCAGCAGAGACCGGTCTACAGACGGCTGGTGGTGACCCAAAAAGGATGGCTCTCACTGAGCGGATGTTCCCGGGGGTGGATTTCAGCATTTGGCAGGGAAAGACACCAAGAGCAGGTAACCACTGAGCTGTGCAGGGACCTCAGAGCTCTGTCACCCCATTTGCAGAAGGATGGACCCTGAAACGATTCCCTGCTGGGACGCACTGTTGGAAAATCATAGCTCTGGAAGAGGGTTGAGGACGATAGAAACTCCCGTTAGAAGTCACGTGTCCGAGATCTTAGTTGTGTCATCAGGCTAATTTCTTGTCTCTTTCCAAAGCGCCTTGGTTTGTCGGCTGTCCCCGTCCTCTGATTGACCGGCTGGCCACGTGCCGCGTGCCCCACACGGACACATGCCCACTGCATAGTGGCGTTCTGAAAATTCCACACGGTGAAGTGGTTAGCAGGAGATCCTGGGAGCTGGTCATTGAACGGCGTGGTGGCCGCTACATCCGTGTTACTTTTATGATCGTCTCCACGCAGGGCCCTGGGGCAGGTGCACTGCATGCGGGGTTGCTCGGGTCCTCCTCTGCCTGACAAGCACCGCACTCCCAGCCTCCCACCTTGGAGCTCTCCAGCCCAGGAACGGGCTCACGGGGGATGTCAGGGAAGAGGACCCTTCGGGAGGCCTCGCCGAGTGACAGAGCCAGAGGCAGTGCCCGGGCTGACACCAGTGCCTGGGGACGTTCCGGCCGGGAGCCAGGTGGGGCCAGCCCTCCTCCCGGTGGGCGCTCTGTGCCCCAGGCGCAGCCCAGCAGCAGCAGAGGGGGCTAGCACGCTGTCACTGCCTGTCGCCCGGGCCTGGCCTGCCGTGTCTGCGTATCCACTGGAGAACTAATCAGGGCCCCTCCAAACTGCAGCTGCCTTGGCCTCCTCGGAAGGCATGTTACAAGGAGGGTACGAAGCCAAGGAAGAAGAGGACAAAAACACCGCAAAGGGAAAGGTGCAGGGTTTATTCTACTCAACAGTTGCACCTGCTTTCCATTAAGACATACATGGCATCCCTGGATTCTTCTCTTGGCTTCTCCAGGACCCCGTGCGACCCCCTGGCCGTGCTCCCCGGCCCCGGAGGGGGGTAAAGAGAGGTGTGCCCCTACCGCCAAAAGAGTGACCGCGCCTGATCTGGAGTGCTCCCGAACCAGGCGGGGTGTTTGGGCAAAGGGCAGGTGTTGCCTGAGCATCAGGGGCCAGGGCCCGGAAACCGGGGACCCCCGCGCCCGTCTTTAAAGGAGAGAGGGGCGCGCATCCCCTCTCTGCGGCCGAATTTCTGAAAATCTGGCGGATGGCCGTGGTGCCCCTGCAAGAAATTCCCGTCCACCCCGGTTGCTGTGATTATTACGGTAGCAACTCCCAGTCGGGGAAGCGAGGCTCCGACCCTGGAGAATAGTCGGCGATCGCCTCTAGCACATTGCTCTGCTCCGCTGGCATCCTAACTAGACAGGTTTAGTTTTAGCATAAAATCCATATTCCAGACCTTTATGGAGCAGAGAGACAAGTGCTGGTGTCGCAGCAGCGAGCATCAAGCTGCATTAGAATGAATTAAGGAGATTAAAGCCTCCCCAAGCTGTTGGGGTCCTTCTCCATCCCGTTTCCTCCGAGGAGCGGTTTTAGTGGCGCGGGGCCAGTGGGGACGAGCGGAGGTGGCGTGACCAGCCAGGCCGACCTCACCCCGGGACCCCGCGCTGGGGCCCTCCCACGCATCCATGTCACCGCGGAGAGAGGTCGGTCAAAGGCGTCCCCCGGGGGTGGGCGCACAGGTGCAGTGAGAGGAGCCCCACGGTGTGGTCCCCTCCGAGGCGCGCACCGTCCTTGAGAGCCACCCCTGCCCCTCGAGGGGCGACAAGTCCTCCTCCGGTCCTGCGGTGTGACAAAACCCAAGGAGGGCGTCAGATGTGTGCGCTCTGGTGTTTGGAATTTAAGTAAAATCTGTAATTTTCCCCCTGCATTTCCTCAGAGAAATTAGCTATTCTATTCACTGCATAAATTTTCAGGTTTTGCTAGCACGACACTCAGGGTGTTGAATTTTTTATGACAAAAATGCTGTAATAATTGTTGAACAGATGTAAGTGTTGGAGACTGGGCTCTGGCAGACCTCACGAAACCTTGATTAGCAATTTAACCCTGTCATAGCTTCTGTCCGCCCGCCGGGGGGACGAGGAGGTGCGGCTTCAGATTGTTTCACTGGGATGTGCGTGAAGGCAAAGAAAGAGTTTTCGAGAGAGGCGAGGAGGTACTCTAATGAGCGTTTCTGCCCGGCCGGGGAGGGAAGAACTCGGCGCCCCCTGACCCCGAAATTGCCACGTTACCAACTTGTCTGGCTGGGTGATTAAGGAGCCAGTTGACATGGAGGGACACTTGTCATCAGCCAAGCAGCTTGGGCGCAGGCGACTGGACGGGCCGCACGGTGTCTCCCGGGGAGCAGGGAGTGATCAGTCTACGCCCGCCCGCTTCTGGGCCCTGCCTGGCATGGGCCAGCCGGGCCCACATTTGCACCTCAAAGCTGAGTCGTGGGGGGGATCTCCCTCCACGCGAGGCAGCCCAGCCAGGCAGGGGGCGGGGGCGGGGGGGGCTCGCCGCCCAGGACTTTGTCCACCCCGGGATGAAAGCATGCAAATGCCTCTGAATCAAAAAGGTAAATCAAAAGAAAATGGCAGCACACAAGATGAGGCGGTGGTGACAGCCCGTCAGCCACCGAGCCACCCGACAGGCCCCGTGGCTGCCAACAGAACCGCCTGAGGAGGCTGCCACCGAGACAGATGTCACGGCGGGGAGAGCGCGCCTCCGTGGCTTTGGGAGCAGGAAGTGGGGTTCCATGTGGCCCTGGTGAGCGAGCTCCCACCCGGAAAGCAGGGTGTCGTGGGGGGCCAGGGGTGGGGGCCAGGCGGCAGGAAAGAGAAAGAAGAAGGAGAGGGCCGCTCAAGGTCATTGGCAAGGGAGGAGCCAACTTATAGGCCACCCTGAGACAAGCGTGTGGGAGTGTGTGTGTGAATGCACCCACTCTCACACGTGCGCCCTCAGTGCAAGCACTCGGTTTCCCTGAGGGGCTTGTGGCCTCCTGTGACGGCCTGCCTTTCCAGGCGAGGGGCAGTGGCCACGTGACCTTGGTTTTCGGGAGGCCTTTTGGTGGTTTCTGGCCAAGATCGGGTTACCCAGCATACAGAGCACGCCCTGGCTTCGGGCGTGGGCCCGGCAGGCCACATGGAGACAGGTGGAGGCAGGTCCAAGGAAGTCCCAACGTCCACCTTGCGGTCTCCGCTCCCAAGACCTCCGTGGACGGGTGGTGAAGGTCAGCACAGGGGCCCAGAAGTTTCTAGGATATTCAGACCCCAAGCACGGAAAAGCACTGGGCTCCTTTTCCTGTGCATTTCAAACTCGATTCGGTATGCAAGCAGAAAGGCAAGGACGTCCCAACATAAAAACCGTGATGTGGCTCTAATTCATTTTTGAAAGACAGAGAGAGACAGGGCACAAGCAGGGGTGGGGCATGGGGGGGTGCGGTACGCAGAATCCGAAGCAGGCTCCAGGCTCTGAGCTGTCGGCACAGAGCCCGACGTGGGGCTCGAACCCACGAACCGTGAGATCATGACCTGAGCCGAAGTTGGACGCTTAACCGACTGAGCCCCCCAGTCGCCCCTGAGGTGGTTTTTAAATACCAAATTCTTCCAAAAATTGCTTCTGCCTTTGGGGGAGAGGCGGCTCCCCTGTGCCTGGGCCCTAAGCAGCCGTTTTCGTCTGTACCCTGGAAGCCCAACCCCAGAATGGGTGTGAAAAATAAATTTTGTTTGTCAAAGTCTGGAACGATTAACTTTCGTCTAGGAAGGTGATGACAGGTACGCTGTTAGCTATAAAGGTAAAACACGACATATTGGTTTGACCATAAGAAATCTGTTAGTTTTAAAAATCTAAAAAAAAAAAAAAGGGGAAACAGACAAAATCCAGAGCATTTGCGAGTCAGGCGGTCAGTGTAACAGGGTTTCAACATGTAGTGACCGGGTGTTTGGTGGTGACAGAACGTTGCACTTCACCTTGTTTTCTTACCACCCGTACCTCAAGTTCATGCCTAGGTGGGGTGGGGGGGGGGGTCTGCTGGTTTCGTATCATGGGGACAGTTTCGATGTCTCTGCCATTGCCTCACTTTTGCAGATGCTTCCCGAGGGCTTGTCTCTCCACCCTGGATTTGTTGAAACTCCCGTAGGCGTAAACCTGTGATGAGTCCTTCAGGGCAGTGAGAGCCCAGGAATGGTCCAGGCCGGTGGGGTGTGGACAGGATGCTCTTGGGTGAGAATCTGCCCTGTGCCCAAAGAAAGCTGGCACCAGTGGACGTGTGACCCTTAGCATCTCCAAGGCTTAAGGCCACTGTTTCTAAAATGCCACGATTAGCGACTGACTTCGGCTCAGGTCACGATCTCACGGTTCGTGGGTTCGAGCCCCGCGTCGGGCTCTGTGCCGACGGCTCAGAGCCTGGAGCCTGCCTCGGATTCTGGGTCTCCCTCTCTCTCTGCCCCTCCCCTGCTCACACACACTCTCTCGTTCTGTCTCTCAAAAATAAAGAAACATTAAAAAAGTAAAATACACTGCCATGATTACCCTCCCCACAGCAGTATGGCCAGGATTAAAATGTACAGAAAGCTCGTACGTAGTGGGCTACGTGGTAACTGCTTCATAAATATGTGTTGTATGGAACATCACAGAACAATTAGATGCTAATAATTGAACCCACAGTACGGGTTCTATTTAGAATTTATTGGACACTTAATTCAGGCATAATGATATACCTCAAATCATAAATTATATCCAGGGAGATTCTGACATTCACTTTGAGCACCATCTCACAAAGAGTTGCTTTCTAAGGGAACTATCTCTATTCTGGTCCAACTCAAATATTTCTCCCTCTCACATCTCTGCTGGCCTTCCTCACTGTTGTGCTTTTTTCTTTTCTTTTCTTTTCTTTTCTTTTCTTTTCTTTTCTTTTCTTTCCTTTTCTTTCCTTTTCTTTTCTTTTCTCTCTTCTTTTCTTTTCTCTCTTCTTTTCTTTTCTTTTCTTTTCTCTCTTCTTTTTTCTCCTTTTCTTTTCTTTTTTTTTTTTTTGTATATTGTACATCACTCTATGCTCAGATAACCATTTTGTCTTACATCAAGGTCCCTGCTACTAGGGTCAGAGGATTCTCAATGCATAATCCTTGAATTCACAGTTTCGATACTTTCCTCCTCGAATATCTATAAAGGAGATTGCTTTCTTCCAGCACTCTCTATTCTGATTCCTGACTTCATTTTTAAGGTGCCATTATTTTATTTAATGCAGTCCTATACTAAACTATCTCATGTTCTTTGTTGACCAAGTCGGGACCCAAGCCACCCCCACTCTTACTACCATCTATCCATCTTTTGAGTTCATGCCATAGGCCAGACATCGTGGTAGGCTTTGTATACACATTTGGCTCCTGGTATGACTTTGAGGTGGATGCCATTGATTGCCTCCCCATTATCTTGTCCTCCTTCTTTCCTCTTGCCAATAGAAGCTCATTTTTCAATGACATCAAAGTACCCCGCTTAGGACTCATTTCTCAGGCTCCCTTGCTGCTGCTGGAATGACCATGGACTGAAGTCTTCTTATATGAGAAAAATCAAACCCTCTTTGCTAAAGTAGATGTAAGTCCATTTTTTCCCATTACTTAAAGCTGTAAATATTTCAGTCTGATTCTATGTTAATATTCCCCCTTTTTGGATAAGGAAAACAGAAGCTCAGAGAGCATATCTGGGTCAGCAGATAAGAAGCTTAGGAAAGTTTCAGTCTCTCGGTCTCCTGCCTGATTTCAGGGCTCACGAGCTCAGTCAGCTTCACTGTGGCAGATAAAAGATGGCCACAACTTCTTAGACATTCCTCTCACCAAAAGTCTCCTTTCCTTGAACGCTGTGTGGGTTCTGTAACTACATTGATGACAAGAACATGACAGAAGGGATGCTCAGGACTGAAGGCTGGCACCATCAACTTCCTGGCTTTTGGAATGTTCTCTTGAAGGCCTAAGCCATGTGCTAAGTCTGGCTCTTCTGTGCTCACCATGCTAGAGGAAAGGCCACCTGCTGGCATTCTGGTCAACGGTTCAGCTGAGCCAACTGGGTAGTGTGTCAGTCTTGTGAAGGTAGCTGTCTCTGACCCTCAAGACCAGCCCCTCCACCAGCTGAATGCCATTGAGTGAGCTCTGTCAACACCACTGGAGCAGAAGACTCACCGGGCTGAGCCTTTCCAAGTTCCTCACCATAAAATCATGAGTTATGACTGCTGTTTTAAGCCACAGAGTTTCGGGATAGCTTGTGTAGCAGAAATAGATATTGATCAACCACCATGAATAATTCATTATAATTACAAAATGCCAGGGCCAACAGGGAGTTGTCTCTTCCTTGCATTACTTTGTCTGAGTTCCTTTTGAATATTTCTGCAAAATCACGGCCATGGCTTTCACTCTTATTGACCTAAACCTAGACTCCTCATTCATATCCTTTGTTCTGCTTCCAACTGCCCCTTGAGTGGATTAGGAAGAACTCATTGTCTCTGGCTCTTTGGTCGCAAGAGTGACTTTTTGACACCTGATTTTAACAACATGGCAGACTGGGTCACCGAGCATTGCCTTCCTGGCACAAATACATGGAAACACTGAAGACACATAATGATATTTAAAAATACATACAGGAGCTCAAAATAAAGGGAATACGTCGGTGCTTGAAATGCTGTTTCAGTTTGATGAGACTGTATATTCTACAGGGGTATTGACTAGTTTTGGGGGCTGACGATTTTTTGCCCACATTGGGATGGGAGAGTTAGCTTGGGTCTGTATGTGGTGAAGCCAGAACTGGGATCCCAGCATAAAACATACACATTCAAAAGATCTGGTAGACTAGGAAAAACCACAAGAAAGCTTGTTTTCTGCCTTGGCCTCTGAGTAGGGAAAAAATGTCTTTCATGAGAAATCCAAGCTATAAACTTGTATGATGCATGGCAGTAAGGTCCAACTTTATGTTACAACCGCGATGTGGAAATTCCAAGTCCAGAAAGCTAGGTACAGGTCTAGGGTTCCTGTAGAAGGAGATGCAAAACGGTCCTCTAGAAACACATTCTGACACTTGGGCCACATGGATCTCCTATAGGTTTAAAAACAGCAAAAACTAAACCAAACCTATGCTGGAGACAAACTCAATGGAAAATTACAAAGGTCTACTGGGAAAGAAGTCATTGGAAAGGAAAGTAGGCAGACACACTGAGCTAAAAAATGGGCATCTCAAGGAGTGGAGATGCGAGAATAGAATAGTAGAAGACTCTGGAAGGGTTGATAGCGTACGTATGTGGATACATTTAAAGGGATTAAAGCAGAGGAGGGATCAAGAATAGGACGCAAAAGAATCTTTTTAACATATTCACTTTCAGATTGATCCGAGATAAAAATAGATCCCTGCATAGAAAGATCAGGAAGTACCATTAGTCTTTTAGAATATACTTACTGAAACCCTCCCTGATTGTTCCAGGCTGGAATTTTATTCTATATTCCCGTACAGTGACCATTGCCGAGCAAAGGAAGCAAATTCGCCATCTTAACGAGAGAATGCCTTTCAGTGTTCTTCAACCGAGTCACAAGTGTGGCAAGTTCGCGAGCCAGAGAGAGAGACCTTCCACTTGAGCTAAGTGGTGGCCATTGGAGAAGCCATGAGGCAGAGGCCCGAGGGAATCAGCCAGCTCTGCCTTTGGGGGCGTGTCCAACCCTTTGGTTCACTGACTAGCTCTGACTCGACCCGGGAGCTCAAGTGCCTTAAGTAACTCTCACAAACCAAAGCCAGAAGGCCAACGTGCAGCACCATTCACGGTAGCCCGCGACACGCCTCATCCTTACCCCGGGGGTCATGTGACTCGTATTTGGCAACCTTTGACTTTTCCACTTATCACATTGGCAGGGTTTTCTTTTCTATCCCGAAGAAAATGGTGGCGGTTTGCATACAGCTGCAGGATAAAGGACTCATGACATATCTTTCCTTTTCACATTTGATTTTGTATTTGATGGTTCTATCCTGTTTCCAGTAACTGCAGTCTTAGGGAGGATTGATTTTCTCCCTTCCACCAACCCCAGAGCTAGAATCCGGGAGAAACATGAACGCCTTCAAGAGAAAGGTGTCTGCTTCTCAACGTTGGCTGCACATCGCCTTTAAAACGTCCCAACGTCAGGACCACACTTGGACGAAAGAGGTGGGAATGCCCCAGAATAGAACCCGGTAGGGGTGCTGGATTAAATACAAAGTCTGGGTCATGAACCAAAAACGTTATTTCCATCACATTTAACCTGGTGGCCTGTATTTTTATTTGCTAAAAATCAGGGAACCCCAACCCAGGCATTAGTGGTTTCTTAACATCATGAAAAGGCCAATTCCTGGGCCTCCCCTCCAAGGATTCTCATCCTTACATCCGGGATAGGACCCAGGAATGAGCATTTCTAGCAAGCTCCTGGGGGATGCTTAGACTGTGCCTCTGACCACACTTAAAAAAAATTTTTTTTCAGTGTTTATTTATTTTTGAGAGAGAGACAGAGTGCAAGTGGGGTAGGGGCAGAGGGAGAGGGAGACACAGAGTCGGAAGCGGGCTCCAGGCTCCGAGCTGTCAGCACAGAGCCCGACGTGGGGCTCAAACTCATGAACCGTGAGATCATGACCTGAGCTGAGGTGGGATGCTTAACCGACTGAGCCACCCAGGCGCCCCTCTAGCACCTTTTGAAGCACCATTTTTTTTAACGTTTATTTATTTTTGAGACCGAGAGAGACAGAGCATGAACGGGGGAGGGGCAGAGAGAGAGGGAGACACAGAATCTGAAGCAGGCTCCAGGCTCCGAGCCATCAGCCCAGAGCCCGACGCGGGGCTCGAACTCACGGACCGCGAGATCGTGACCTGAGCTGAAGTCGGACGCTTAACGGACTGAGCCACCCAGGTGCCCCATTGAAGCCCCATTTTTGCTGGCAGTAGCTTCACCTTCATTCAGCAAGTTATCAACAGCATGATCTTTGGGAAAGTTACCTGAACGCCCTGAGCCTCGGTTTTCTCCTTTATAAAGTAACTACACTGATACGGATTTCATAAGGCGGTGGAGGGTTAGAGAGAGTTGTTCTAACACGCCCGTCTCTTGGAAATGGCCGAACTAGGTTACCCACATGGCCAGTCAGGGAATGTCGGAGAGCAGGTGCTGTGACTGGGCCCCTGCACCTGCAGCAAATTGTCACCATGTGAAGAAACCACTCAGTGAACCTCATCTTCTGGTATTCAAAGGGAAAGTTGGATGTTTTTTGGGGGGGGGACATCTTCAGGTTTTCGATGCCCGTAAGTAGTTAAAAAACACCTTTTTTAAAAAATTTTTTTAACGTTTATTTATTTTTGAGACAGAGAGAGACAGAGCATGAACGGGGGAGGGTCAGAGAGAGAGGGAGACACAGAATCTGAAACAGGCTCCAGGCTCTGGGCTGTCTGCACAGAGCCCGACGCAGGGCTTGAACTCATGGACCACGAGATCATGACCTGAGCCGAAGTCGGATGCTTAACCTACTGAGCCACCCAGGCACCCCTAAAAAACACCTTTAATACAGACCTTACCAGGCCAAACATAACCCATCTGCCATTCAAGTTGGACTGATGTTTCCCAGTTTCCCTTCCCTGTAGACTGGTAGCAAAAATAGCTCGTGCTTTTGGCTGTAGCTGTTTCTACTCCACAAATTGGTATACTGCCGTCAAGTGTTGTTTGTGGATGGGCTGGCCGAAAAATATGGAAATGGCCAGGGTGCCTGGGTGGCTCAGTTAGTTCAGCGTCGGATTCTTGATTTTGGTTCAGATCGTGGTGTCGCGGTCCATGAGTCCGAGCCCCGCGTCGGGCTCCGCGCTGACAGTGCAGAGCTTGGGATTCTCTCTCTCCTGTCTCTCTGCCCCTCTCCTGCTCCTGCTCTGTCTCTCTCTCTTGTCTTTTAAAAAAAGAAAAAAAAAGATGTGGAAACGGCCAATGAGGAACATGGACATAATAAGTTCCAAAGATAGGGTGTGTGTGTGTGTGTGTGTGTGTGTGCCCAAAGTTAGTTGTTCTCACTCAACAGTCTCAAAACCGCAACTCCCTGGCAGTATCTGCATAAGCACCTACCTCCTGGAGGGCTAGGTACCTGTCAGGTGGGAGAGCAAAGAAAGTGCTGGAAATGGGCCCTCATACTGACCAGGAGATGGCGACTGGGGTCCTATGATGGCCCGGGGAGGGCTCTGAAGGAGCAGAGCCACTGGGTCAAGGGGGTCGACTACCTGGGGCCAGCAGCCTCCTACCTGCTGCTGTGAATAGTTGCGTTGCAAGACAGCCACGCTCGTGAGTTGAAGAGTTCTTGCCTTGTCTGTGGCTGCTTTCACGCCACAAAGGCAGAGTCCATTCGTTGTACCAGAGACCCTATGGGCTGCAGAGCCTACTCTCTGGCCCTTGGCACAGGAAGTTTCTCGGAGCCCTGACTAGGTTAGACAGCGGGCCTCCATGTAGAAGGAATGACACGGTCATTGCCCGCTCACCGTCCGCCACCCTGCTTACTGTTCCCTGCCCTCCAACCTCTGCTCCTCCACTCCATCTTCTTCCCGCCTCATGGCTTCTGCCAATCACCGTCACTGCTTCCGCAGAACTTGTGCTTGCCAAGGACGTGTCATGGGTGCTCTCTCCAAGCTCCCGCATCATGGACTTTCAGCCTCACTCCCACCCCCTCCAGGATCATCCGAATCTTCCAGTTCAGACTCAGAGATGGGGATGTGCCTTGCCCAGTTCATCTGTTCTTGTTGGATCACAACAGAGGTCTCTGTTCAGCCTCTGGATTGGCTTTTTGTAGGTCAAGTGGCTACTCTGGCCCAACAGACCGATGTCTCTAGTATGGCCTTAGTACCAAGGCTACAAGATGGGAATCCATTATTATTATTGTTTTAATGTTTGTTTTTGGGAGAGAGTGAGCAGGGGAGGGGCAGAGAGAGAGAGGGAGAGAGCGAATCCCAAGCAGGCTCCGTGCTGTCAGCACAGAGCCCGGTGTAGGCTTTGAACTCACCAACCCTGAGACCGTGACCTGAGCTGAAGTCAAGCGTCGGACCCATAACTGACTGAGCCAGCCGGTGACCCCAGGAATCCATTCTTGATCTTGTCAAGATTCTATCCTGTACCGTGGCTTTATCCCAAATGGCTGACGTGACCAACATTTCTCAGTAGATAATACTACTCCTGTTTTGTAGGTGAAGAAACCAAGACCTTTGGAGGTGAAATATTTAACCCTGGATGAACCACTCTACTAGGGATTGGCAAGACCATGCCTCTGGGTGGCTCTCCTTGGATGGCCCTAAATCCTGGGGTTTTTTGCTCGTCCCCATTGAACTGTCAGAGTCCCCGGGGGGCAGGACCTGATTGGATGAAGAAAAACAGGCCCATGCAGAAAGGACAGAGAATGGAAGAATAAATCAGGTGGTGAGAAAGTCCCAGTGGATGGGGGAGAAGGAGCAGGTGTGGAGTGGGGCTGGTCGTGTGGGCAAGAGCCTAGGAAGCGTAGCAGGTTGACTGGCCTGCACCCCCAAGGATGGCTTCAGAATCCCAGGGACTGAGTATGGGCAGTATTTCCTGGACCCCTATCCACAGGCTTCTAGTAGAAGCATGGCGGAAAAGAAAAGAAACAAAAAAGAATCAGCAGGCCCTGAGAGAGTACACTCTCGGTCACCAACGAGCACTCGGCTTACAGCTCACGGCGACGGGAGCACACCGCCTTTAAACTCTTATCCCATCGGGGGGAGACAGTTTGCAAAAGAAGGTTTCTGCAGGGGCATCTGATACGCAGAAGAGATCTGCTGATGTAACAATTATTTGCACTATTTATATTCAAATGTTCTTTTAAAAAATGCAGCATCCAAATTTACCGATAGTAACTGTGTGCAAATCAGGAAACTTATCTCCTTTTTATAGGCTAAAGTCAAATTACACTTTACATTTTTCTCACTTGCGGAATATTAGATTGCGGTGTCTAAATGATTTGTGTTTAGGAAAAAAAAGGTGAATCTTAAGAACAAAATTTAAAACTGCATAAGCAGTTTAAAGGGGTGTTTTGTTTTGTTTTTTTTTTTTGGAAATAAGCCGCCGACACTTATTTGTATGAAGCTGGTACTCACATCAGCGCTTCTGTTAGAGCGGAGCCCTGAAAACCATCGCTCTGGGGTTTTTGTTATTACCCGGTGGACGTTGGGACTGTTGAATAAAGTTCTGGAAGAAAGTCGGCTGATGTCCCTGTTTGTTCACGGTAGGAGCCAATCAACTTGTTTTCTGACCTGTAATCTGAGACCTGATTGAGTTCTCAATATCCTGCAATTCACAGATTCTATCCCCATTTACACACACGTTTGTAGTTGTCACATGGTTTTCAGTGTTCTTAATGAGCTGTTAACAAGCTGTCAATTACCTATGCAAATTAGGGAGCCGCCATTGAGAGGTGGCTGTATCTGGAGTTAAAGAGTGCTACCTTGGAATGTTAGGGAATCAATCATTCCAGCTTTAAATAGCTGTCTTCACCCATGTGTCTCTTGTCATGTCTGGGTCTTTTTTCATTATAATACCTACCACGTAAGAAAAGCCCTTTGGGAATTTTGAAGGTGCTTAGAAAAGAGCTTACCTAAATCTTTTATAACTTTCAACTTGGCTTACATATCGCCTTGGATGCGTCCTTACTTTTTCATGTCTGCCTTTCTAGGCATGCTCCACTCTTGCGTGGGGTAAAGGAGCACACTGCTATTTCTGCGCTGATGTCAAGGGGCCCCTGGCTCTAGGGGACCATTCGGGCTCCTTCACCCCTGTGTCTCCTGCAGGCAGGATCTCTGTCCTCTCCACCCCTTGGGGGAACTCCTAGGCACAGGTACACGGACAGCAAATACGTCAGGCTAAATGCCGGGAGTGAGAGCTGTTGACTCAGCAAAGTTTTGCCGAGTCCCTTCATCCAGGCGCTCTGGATGCCAAGGGGAACAAAACCAGGCTCGCTGCCATCATGGAACTGACATTCTGGAGGGGAAGGCAGACAATGAACAATAATGGTACTAAATAAGGAAATGCCGTCGGGGTACGGGGAGGTGATGCATAACGCGGCAAAAAAGGCCAAAAGGAGAAAGCAGAGTAGGGAGGATGTGGGGTGGTTGGAGGGGGAGACAGGTGCAGTGGAGATAGAATGCCTGGCGAGGCCTCATTGAGGGGGCTACATCAGAGCAAAGACTTGTAAGAAGGGAGGTTGTTGGCCACCAGGATACCTGAGGAGGAGCACACTTAAAGCCAACTTCAAGTGCAAAGAGCCTAAGCAGGGAGCAGGTTCCAGAACAGTGACGTTGCAGGGCAGTGGGGAGGGGGGATGTGGCATCTGAAAGAACTATCCAGGGGAGAGAGTGGGTTGAGTAGGGGGAGTCAGATCACGTGGACCACTTGGATAAGCTCTTTGATGTGTCCTCTGAATGGACTGGGAAGCCATTGCTTGGTGTTGGTGTTTATTTCTTGTTTGAACTTAATGATTTCAGATTTCCAGAGGAGTTGCAAAGAGAGCACATTCTTTGCAACTTCACCCAGCTTCCTCCAAATGATCTTATCTTTCATAATGATGGAACCTGGATTAACATGAAGAACTCAACTTTGGTGCCATACTATTAACTAAAATGCAGAATTTATTGGGATCTTCCCACTTTTCTTTCTATTGATTTTTTGTTTGTTTTTTAGTGTTTTTTTTTTAAATGTTATTTATTTTTGAGCGAGGGAGAGACAGAGCATGAGTGGGGGAGGGGCAGAGAGAGAGGGAGACACAGAATCCTTAGCAGGCTCCAGGCTCCGAGCTGTCAGCACAGAGCCCGATGTGGGGCTCAAACCCACAATCCAAGATCATGACCCAAGCCGCAGTCAGACACTGAGCCACCCAGGTGCACCCGACATGTGATTTTTAAAATATTTTTATTTTTTACTTTAGAAAGAGAGAGAGCAAGCAGGGAAGAGGGACAGAAGGGGAGAGAGAGAGTCTTAAACAGGTTCCACACATAGTGTGGAGCCTGAGGTGGGGCTCGATCCCATGATCCTGGAATCATTACCTGAGCTGAAATCAAGATTCAGTTGCTCAACCAACTGAGCCACCCAGCTGCCCTTCCATGTATGATTTTGTAACATTATATATTGCTTTTTGGGAAAATACTGGTTTACTGAGTTATGTAAATCTTCTAATTTTTGATACCTTTAATTATAAGATATTTTAAAAAATCACATTAATATTACCAGTGATCTCATCAGAAAAGGTTGTAAGTATTGAGGAGCTGTCAGGCTTATGGTAACAGATGGGAGTTTTCTAAAATTCAAATATTTTAATTTGAATCCTGATACTGTCAGTCCTTTCTTTTGAAATGACAGACTCCTTTTATTCATTTTTGAGAAAAATATCTGCTAAGTACTCACGTGAATACCATGATTTTTTGGTCAGTTGTTCTTTTAAGTACAAATGTTGCTGTGTGAAAAAGTGGCTAGTTCAGCTGGCAACTCAAGCATTCCTACGTCATTCATTCATTTTCCTTGGGACAAACATCACACTTTGGGGTGCAACTGAAGTGTTCTGTGTGTACATCCTTTTTTTTTTCACAGAATATCTAAAAGAAGTGCCCATAAGAGTCAAGATACAATAAAATTAATTATCTCTTCTGATCCATGAGGGATAGTCTTAAGGGAAATTTGCCTCTGAAAACATTTTGTTGTTTCACTTGTGTGGTGGTAAAGAATCCAATGGCTGCGAAAAGAGTCTGTTGCCACTGCCTTGGTTCATGCTAAGGCACCTGCAGTTTTTACCCTGCATAGTGTTTGCACCATCAGTACACATGCCAGTAGAGTAAAAAGAGACAAATAGTGTCTTATAATTACTATAGAAATAATTTTGACCCTGTAGACACCTTGACAGCATCTTGACCACAGACCACTCTTTGTGAACTCAGGTTCTAGCACAAGGCTAGACATTTTGGTTGACTGGTTGGTTGGTTTGCTTCCATAGCCCTTCTCAGAGAATTGTTCCAGCTCTCAGTTTCTGCAGTGAGGGTAGCAGGCCATATAAGTCCTTTCTTCCCTCCAATCCTCCAAAACTTGTTCAAGAAAGGGTGAGAACTTGGCTAGACAGTATCTGATCCATTGGCAAGGCAGTAGTCCACTGGGGTCTCTTTTTAGAGTGTTTGAGGAAGTCATGGAAATGTATATAGTCAGGAATCAGTGGCATTGGAAATAGGGGCCATATTGAATGGAAGCCATTTTTATCCACCTAAATGCTGACAAGAAGGTGAAGGAAGCTGGTGTGTCATATGCAGGTAGAAGCTGGAGAGCAAGGCAGTGTAGAGAAGAGTAGGAACCAGAGCTCATGAGATGCCATGGAGATGAGATACAAAGATAAATGGAGAGACAGAGAGACAGAGAGACAGAGCAACACAGAGAGGGAGACAGAAAAAAAAGATGATCAAGAGACAGAGATTAGAAGAAGACAGAGATAAAGAGGCAGAGAGAGAGAGAGAGAGAGAGAGAGAGAGAGAGAGAAATAGAGATAGAAATCAAGAGATACATAGAGATGAGGAGGAGAATGACACATTGAGAGAGGTTGAGAAAATGAGAAGAGAGAAACTGACTTCCAATAGTTCCGTTTACTTGTGTGTTAATTTGATTACGTTTCCTAACAACATAGAACATGACAAAGGCTCTAGGGGAGATTCAAAGCGAAGAGGGAATTAAAACCTTGGAGTCTTTAATTATGAGAATGCACCAAGAATCTTAAAAGCCTCCGTAGACATTCGCTCGAAGCCAAAACTTCGGAACTTTTGGAGGCACAAGATTTAGGTCTATTTTTGTTTTCATCCATCTCAAGAGGACATTTATGTTACAAAATAAGTTTTAATGTCAGAGTCACAGTTTCGACTCCTCACCATGGGCCACCAGTAATCCTGATTGCTCTGAAACATACCCTGGATCTGGAGACCAGGATTAGACACAGTCTTCCTGCCATATGCCCTCTTTACGATTCTTTCTGAAACAATCCGCACCACATTGCCCGCTAATCGTCCCGTGGCATCTCCGTGGTCACAATGCCATTTCTGGTTTTATTTCCTGTTTTCTGTTTGTGCGTAAGATAATCTTTCTTTCTTTCTTTCTTTCTTTCTTTCTTTCTTTCTTTTTTTTTTTCCATCTGCAAACTCTAGGGGGTAAATTTTGAGCATGATGCACGGAGATTTAACCATGGGACTCTCATTACTGTTAATGGGAATGACAGCACTGAGTTTCAGAGCCCAAGAACATTTACCCCTTGGATGATGGTGTTTTGTGCTTGTTTTTTTAATTGTATTTCCAAATAAAGCTGACATACAAACAGCAGCAGCTCCTGGGATGATGGCATTTTGGAAAATGGGTGGGAGTCGGACCGTCCATGGATCCCCAACCTGATGCAACGCAGATTTGGAGAGAGGGGTGGCGAGGTTCTCTGCACCTTTTAAGAAATTGTAGTTACGTACCCATAGCATAAAATTTACCGTTTTTAGGTGTACAGTTAAGAAGCATTAAGTGCATTCATCCATCACTGTCATCCACCTCTGGAATGTTTTCATCTTCCCCAGTCAGAAACTCCATACCCATTAAACACTAAGTCCCCATTCCCCCTCCCCCACCTCTTGGCAACCTCCATTGTACTTTCTGTCTCTATGAATTTGACTACTCTAGGTACCTACTGTAAATAGAAACGTGGAGTCTTTGCCCTCCTGTGACTGGCTCATTTCACTTAGCACAATGTCTTCAAAGTTCAACCCTCTTGTAGAATGTGTCAAAATTTCCTTCCTTTTTAAGGCTGAATAATATTCCATTGTTTAGATAGACCAAATTTGGTTCCCATTCTTTCAACAATGGACCTTGTGTTGCTTCCACATTTTGACTATCATCAATAGTGCTATTAGGAACATGGGTGTGCAAATATGAGTCCCTGCTGCACTAATTTACATTTCCACCAGCAATGCATAAGCATTCCAATTTTTCCACATCCTCGACAACAGTTGGTATTTTCCCTTCCTCCCTCCACTTTCCCTCTTTCCTTCCTTCCCTTCCATCCCTTCCTTCCCTTCTCTCTTTCCTTCCTTCCTTCCTTCCTTCCTTCCTTCCTTCCTCCCTCCTCCCTCCTTCTCTCCCTCCTCCCTCCCTCTCTCCCTCCTCCCTCCCTCCCTCCCTTCCTTCCTTCCTTCCTTCCTTCCCTCCCTCTTTCCTTCCTTTCTCCCTCCCCCTCCCTCCCTCTCTCCCTCTTCCGTTCCTCTCTCCCCCCTCCCTCCCTCTTTCTTCCTCCCTTCTGTTCTCCCCCTCCTCCCTCCCTTCCTTCCTTCCTTCCTCCTCCCTCCTTCTCTCCCTCCTCCCTCCCTCTCTCCCTCCTCCCTTCCTTCCTCCCTTCCTTCCTCCCTTCCTTCCTTCCTTCCTTCCTTCCCTCCTTCTTTCCTTCCTTTCTCCCTCCCCCCTCCCTCCCTCTCTCCCTCCTCCCTTCCTTCCTCCCTTCCTTCCTTCCTTCCTTCCTTCCCTCCTTCTTTCCTTCCTTTCTCCCTCCCCCCTCCCTCCCTCTCTCCCTCTTCTGTTCCTCTCTCCCCCCTCCCTCCCTCTCTCTCCCCTCCCTCCCTCTCTTCCCCCTCCCTCCCTTTCTTCCCCCTCCCTCCCTCTCTCCCCCCTCCCTTCTTTTCTCCCCCTCCTCCTTCCCTTCCTTCCTTCCTTCCTTCCTTCCTTCCTTCCTTCCTCTCCTCTCTTTCTCTCTTTCATAGTGGTCATCCTAATGGGCATACAGATTCTCTGCATTTGATAAACACCAGATAGATCATATATACTTTCATTGTTTTTTTTTTCTTTCCTAGCTCCCCTTTCCTTGAGCTTTAAACTTCAGAAAATGCTCCCCAAGCTCCAAAATTGATCAGGTGTCCCCACTTGGAGCACTGAAAATGTCCTCTGCATATCCCTATTGCTACATACATCGCCTCATTTCTCATTTGTGGCTTCTAAGCCTCTCTTCCTCCCTCATATCTCTGCTCTGAGAAGGTGGCATCGTCCCTTACACCTACACGAGATCTGGCACCTAGTAGGCATTCAGTAAATACTGAATGAATGAATGAATGAATGAATGAATGAATGAATTTAAACCAACTCCGTTGTATGCGACACACGTGTCTTTAAATTTGAAGAACAAAAAGAGGCTTATTACCGGGATGACTATATCAAAATTCAGAGTGTGCAGTAACAAAATAACACGACTGTAAACACGGAGATGGGAAAAAGCAAATTGACTAAATTATTAGTGTCATTTTGATTTCAGAAAGTGCTGCTTCTTTACACATAAGCAGTTACAAATGCAGCCTATAAAAGTTAATATTCATAACGTGATTATCTTTCAATGAAAGTATTAGGGAAACACAAAATAATAATAACGGTAATGTATGGGGGGCGGGCTTCCATGGTAACCTGGGCACATCAATTTCAGTGTTTAACCAGGGACCTGTGGCTCTTTAAGACGAGAGGTTCCGAAGTCCAATTTCAGAGTGACCCTCAGTAACCGCATTGGAGGTCATGATTACGTGGCATTTCTTGACTACTGATTATTTAGAAGGCACTTTGGAAATTGCAGATAGCTTGTTTGCCCGGGGGAATTACAATCCACACACGATAAACGAGGTGTTAATTTTACTCTTTCCAGATCAAGCCACCGACATTTTTCTTCTTTCTGTCTTTTCTTGCATTTAGTTCATTTTCTGGTCGTTTGCAAATTTTTGAGGAAGGAATAGACAAGTGTGTTCGTGTGTGTGTGTGTGGGAGGGGAGGAGGGGTTGAGTACACACAGGGCTGGATGTATAAGATGAAAATGGATGAATGGTAATATTTACACCTTTCGCACTGGAGAGAAGTGTTGAGGATCATTTAGCTCCACCCCCCCTTTTTTTTAAATGATGAGGCTTTGAAACCGAAGGGGTCTCACCAGGGCCGAGAACCCTGTCGCTTAGTAGCCACAGAATTGGGCATAGAACCCAGGCGTGCAGCGGGTTGTAGAGTTGAGGTTTGACGACTACTCCTTGGGTACGAAACGACGATGCTTACCCTCACGAGGGAAGACTGACCGTGCAAATAGGTTGTAGCAGTAAGTGATGAGCTCGGTGGATGGGCTCCCACTAACCCAGTCCTTGAGACCGGCCCTGACAGGGCCGATTTTCCTGGTAAGCAGAGTGGGTACAGTGCAGGGGGCACATGGCACGTGGAGGGGCCCACAGACGTGTTTTGTTTTCAGTTGCCTTGACAATCAGAGGACAAATATAAGTATAATAATAATGAAGTACAATAATGAATCCAGCCTGGAGGGCATTCATCTGTATATCCACCCCGTTATCCGACATAGTTTTGAAGATACTTTTCTAGACGGGGAAGCACGGAAAGGCAAAAATGCTTCAGGCCCGCAGAAGTCATGATGCAGCTTTGCCTCCCAAATCTCTCACGTTCGCTCGGATTTTTCAGCGCTCGCCTCCATCGCTGTTCAGTTCATTTGCGGGGAAGCTGGGCTCAAGATCCACCGTGAGAAAAGCGACTGTATTTCTGCGTTGTTTTCGACTTTCAGCAGCCAGCAGCAAGAAATCAACTTAAACTGGCCTCGGCAAAAGACGACGTCGTGGCCCCGACAAGGGCCAAGTTTTGAGTTCTCCGGCGTCAGGTAGGGTTGGAACCAGGTGCTCCAGCGACGACCGCTGGAATGTGTCTCCTCCTCGCTGAGCGTTGCTTTCTCCGGCGTCGCCGCTGTTCTCTGCCAGGCTCGTGGTGGAGATATGCTAACCACCAGCTCAGCGCTTACATTCTGCGAGGCTCACCAGGGCACGCGGCCCATGCCCCACATTAATGGGCACTTGTTACAGTATGCCGGGCACCGTCCTGGGTCTTATTAAATCCTCAACTTCAGCCCATGAGATTCGATCTGGTCTTACTCCTCTTTGAGAGGCTAGGACACTGAGGCTCGAAGACAGCAGCTGAAAGGTGGTCCTGAATTGCAGTGACTTGCGGGAAGCCGGCTTTCCACAGTGGCAGAGCCCCAAGCTCCGTAACTGCACCAGGAGCCCTCTGCGGTGTGAGCCCTACAGGCCCTTTTAGCCTTGTGGTCACGCTTTCTCCTTCACTGGATCTCTCTCAACTTGCAGCTTCTCCTAGCTCTCGACAGGCGTCCCTGCTCCCGAGGCTGCTTTTCCTCTTCCGTCTTCCAATCCTTCTCTGCCGTAGAGCCCCACACCCGGTGTCTCAGAGCTTCTGTGACACCAAGTGGAGAATATCTCCAGTACGCTTTCCGCCCATTTTATCGCCTTCGTCTTGTGGCCGCTGGCACTTCCTCCCGTATAGTGATCATTATGTATACGCCACCTCTCCTACTCAGGAGGAAACTTTTGGATCCAATGATCTCACCCCATTCCCTTAGAAGCCCCCACAGAGCCTGCCATCCCAAAGGTACGCATTAAACATTAGTTCGTGAGTTAAAAAGTTGACTCACTGGGCCCCCACCAAATATTAACTTCTACTCAGGAAGGCTCTCTTTTTTGCCAGGCACTTTCAAGCATTATCCCTGACCTTCATAATGACCTGCTTGGGCAGATAAGACTGTTAAAAGCCTAAGAGATAGAGTGTCCAATGCCACAATGCCGCTCGTAAGGGAAGATGCCAGGATTTGAATCCAGATTTGTCCAAAGCAAGAATTCATGTTTCTCCCCCCCCTTTTTTCTTTCCTTTCCCCTCCATACTGTACTGTTTGATGTATAGTTGGGGCTAAAAGTAGCACCTCTTAACTCTGAGTTCAGTGCCCTTGAAAGTACTTGACTCTAAAGCAGCAAGAGTGAAGACTTCTGTCTCTTAAGTCACTTTATATGGTATTCCTACCAATCACGGTGGGCCTTTTGGGGCCTACTAAAGTCTTTGTATTGGTGAAGGTTATCTTTCGTAATAAGAAAGAAAGAGGTGCCTGGGTGGCTCAGTCGGTTAAGCGTCCGACTTCGGCTCAGGTCATGATCTCGCAGTCCGTAAGTTCGAGCCCCGCGTCAGGCTCTGTGTGGATGGCTCGGAGCCTGGAGCCTGCTTCGGATTCTGTGTGTGTGTGTGTGTGTGTGTGTGTGTGTGTCTGTCCCTGCTTCACTTATGCTCTGTCTCTCTCTCTCTCTCTCAAAAACGAATACATGTTAAAAAACATTTAATTATAAATAAGAAAGAAAACATTTTGTATCAGAGAGAAAAATGGCAATTACAAAACAATTGGATACAGAATAAGAGAAAGAAGGGACGTTGTCAATTCAAATATGCCCATGTCGAAAAGGAAGGCAGCATGGAATCTCAAACCAAGGGTGGCTCAGAGGATAGCTCCCAATTCCTTTCTTCTTAGCCTGATCTGCTTGTCTCAGCCACCAGTTTCCTTTCTCATCTATCTTGTTTTTCACCCGGTCTCCACATACCTTTGTCAGTCTTCAGCACAAAGCAGTTGGGTCACAGGACAGAGGTGGCCGGAGGAGAGATTGGGTAAGCATGGTTTTGGCAAGGTCAGCAGAATTTCCACTTCCCTGCACCCCACCCTAAAACAGTGCCACACGCTTCCGTTGGCCCACCCTGTTATTTTATCATTCTGTTACACTTAACCACCATTTGAATCATCTTTGTCCTTTATTTGCTTACCTTTTTGTTGTCTGCCTCCCTGTGAATATAACCCATACTTCTAGAATGTATATAAGCCCATACTTCTTCGCAGTTGGGTTTACAGGTGCATCCTTGGTCTTAGAACATCACCAGGCATATGGCAGGTAGGGAAGGAAAAGAGGGACTGCCATTGGACGATTACATGGAATCAGAGCCATTTGGCAGAACTCATGGTCCAGCGGGCCTCGATGATGCTCTGGTCTCTTCCGGCTCCTGTTTTCTAAAAGATCCAACGTTGCCTTGGCTTCTGGAAACTGGGCCTGAGGAATTAGTAGTTCTCTAGGGGACAAAGTAGAAGAACAGCCCAAGCCAAGGAATGACCATGAGAGGAGGAAATACCAACCTTGCCTTTTATTATCACCATGGTTTTGAGAGGCTTCTTGGAAAGTTTGGAGCGTGTCATCAAGTGATTAGATGGAACTTCTTGGAGTGGCAAGTGAGCATTGATTTTTAGGTGATTGAAAATGGATACCTGTTCATCTGGTGGGATCCCAATCAGGACCCAACACCTCTTTAAGTCAGTAGAAATTGCCATTACAATCAATGGTTTGTACTGAGTGTAAATCCTCCAGTCAAATCAGTAGGAAGTGATCAATAGAACTGCTTTTTTTGATGTCAATAGGCAAATGGTGTGTAAGGTAAGTCGATGGGGAAAGTTTCCAACTTTTCTCCGTAAACTTTTGATTCTTTGGCAATTTACAAATTGGAGGGATGTGCACGGAATCCTCAGGCTTACAGCTTCCTCTCCAGAAATCCTCACTGGTCTCTCACCCAACTGTGAGGCTTCTTGGTTTCCGATGGCAGCATCGTAGCCTTTAACACATCACCTGGAAAGATTGCTAGGGTATGTCTGAGGTATCGCAGGTAGTTTTTCTTTCATTTACTTGCAATCACGTAAATAGAGAGAGGAAAGAGAACAGAGCATCCCAAACAACCTCCCATCTCTTGCCATTTCATCAGTTACCTTATATAATCAATGAAGTTCCTGAGGGGAAATTGAGCTGTAATGGCTGCCTCTTAGAGCCTACAATCAGAGCGAGAGCTTCTTGATGAGCTTGATATTCAACTTATCCAGATGACTCTCCTTGGGCTAATTAGGATTGGGTGAGCTTGGGGAAATGAAGAGGTTGGTTGGGAGATAATGAAACCCTCGTTCCCGAGCTGCCTCAGAATTATGAAGCTTGATGTCCCGGTGTGGGAAGTCAGCAGCCCATGGGCAGTGAGCCCCGTCGGTTGCACACGGTGGCCAGGAGGCCAGGGAACGTGGGTTTCCTTCTGCCCGTGGGTACCCTCCCTTGTATAGTCACTGTGGCCACAATCAACAGTTCTTATCCTGGTCTCCCTGACCCCTTCCAGGCTGTCCACATCTTACAATTTACCTGCTGAAGGTGAGGATGATGGTGATGATCGCTACAGTAATAATAACAACAATACCAGCAGCTAACCTCTCTTGAGTGCTTCCGACATGGATAACATTGTCTAAGCATCTCCCGTGCCTTTACTTATTAAAATTCTAGTTGCCTCCTGCTCATTTTTTTTTTTTTTTTTTTGGCTTAAGGAAACTGTGGCATGTAAAGGTCAATTAATTAGCTCAAAGTCACATGGTGTGTAAGAGATTTGAACCAGGGTTTCTGGCTCCAGAGACCGGAGAGCTGATGGCTTTCGTCACGAGGCCTGGGTGAGTGTGCCTGTGAGTGCTTTCTCTGTAAATGATACTGATGGAAATTAGCGTGCTCAAGCCTTTGGTAACTGGAATGTCAGACTGAGAGCATATGATCCCTACCCAACACCTGCCCTAATACTGGGAACGTAATTTGAAAACACGCCCTTCCGATGGACTGGTGGGCGGTGTCCATCTGATGCCTTAAAGAGAATACTATCATCACAGCCCCTCAGCAAACTGCCCCTTGGTTGAGATAATTATCTGCTTAGTCAAAGCAGGGCAGTGACAGCCAGTCTGGCACGAACAGATCCAATACTGTGTTGACATGCATTTTGTCTTTCTAAGCCCCAGATACAGTTTTCTCCATTGCCTTGCATGTTCCCAGGGATTATTCTGCCATTTTGACTTTTGTTCCATTTGGTTTTCCTCCCTAAAGATTATATCTTTTTCCTCACTGTGTCCCCGACACTCAGCATGGTGCCTAGAACACAGTAGGATTATCTTTCTCTCAGGTTTGAATTTTCCTTACTTAAAGTCAACATGTCAGCATCTGCCAGTTTATTAGACTCATGTTCTAAATTCTGAAGTTCTGATTAGGTATGTCACAGTTTTCTCACCTTCCAGGTAGGTGCCCTTTATTGCAATATTGCACAAGGCCTTATGCAGACTCTGTGACGTGATGACTGGTGTTTTGTGGCCTGTATTAGTCAGGATGTGCCAGGTCATGGGGTTGTAACAAATACCCCCTAAATCCAACTGACTTATAAAACCAAAGGCTTTCTTCAAGTTCTCTCTACATGGGGTGGCACCATATGTTCTCACTGTGGGTCCTGGGTTGAGGGGGTAATCAGTTTCGCAAATCGGTGGTTTCACGGGAAAGAGTTTTGGAGGTCTCGGCACCAGCAATCGAAAGGGAAACACGTAACTCCCATTTGTGTTATGGGCTGGAATTCGTCACTCAGCTCCCCTCCACGTCAAGGAGGGTAGGAACGACAATCCTGCAACGTTCTGGGGATGTAGACAGCTGGATGTATCTGGTACGCAGCTCTAATGGGTACCACATGATCCCCAAAAGTCCACTGAGTCGAAACTACAAGAAAGGAATCCATTAAATGAGAATACAAGAGAAGACATGATGAGTGCTTTAAATGTCAAAAATAATGCAAGGAGAATAGGAAAAAGAATAAACTGTTTTGCACATCTGTTAGGTTCAAAGATCCTTGCATATGGGTTTCTATTGACCTCTCAACAGTCTTACAAGACAGATATCATTAACTCCACTTTTCACCTAGTGGGGAAGATTAGAGATCTTGGGAACTGTGCGAGGCCCGTTGAGGCAGAGGCACTCTTTCCCCTGTATCTTTCTGATGTGACCAACTAGAGGAGCTGGTCCTTATCTTATCTCAGTGACCCCGAGGACAGCGTGTGGCATGAAACAGATTCTCAGTGGATGATGATTGAAGGAAGGAGCCATTTGAAGAATTGCTTCCTGATTCAAGAACCAGGTCGGATCTTCCATATGTATTTACGTATGGCCAATAAGTGGTAGCAGGTGGACAAGAGCTCCACCGCCAACTGTGGCCAAAGCCTTCCAGAGTGTTGTTCTTTCTCTCTCTCCTTCTCTTCTCCTCAGGGATGAGTTCTCTGCCTGGGGAAGTGTCAGCTTTCTGTGCGCACCCCGGCTGCTCAAGACAGTACAGTCCAAGGTTCCTCAACATGTTTTTCTTTCCCTTATTCTTCTAGTCCTTCTTTATTTAGTATTTATTTATTTAAATTTTTTTTAACGTTTATTTATTTTTGAGACAGAGAGAGACAGAGTATGAACGGGGGAGGGTCAGAGAGAGGGAGACACAGAATCTGAAACAGGCTCCAGTCTCCGAGCTGTCAGCACAGAGCCCGACGCGGGGCTCGAACTCACGGACTGCGAGATCATGACCTGAGCTGAAGTCGGACGCTTAACTGACTGAGCCACCCAGGCGCCCCTAGTATTTATTTTTTAATTCTGTTATTTTTGTTCTTCTGACTTTTGGAAGACTCACTAGTAGCCCACGCTGTTGGTGGATCTGACGCGCAAAAACCGAAAACGTGCCAGAAAAGAATTTTCTGTTGCTCGTCTGAGATGTTGAGCTCTTTGCTTGAATAGAAGTACGTAGCACAACACTATAAATCCCACAATGAACACGTGAACATTGGAGGTAATTATTGTAGAAACAATAAAAGTAAGTGCAAAATGCTCTTATTTGTTATTTTGAGAGGGACGGACAAGCTGAATTATTCCAGGAAGCCGTCACTTCCAATGGAGGCTCTCCTTGCATCTAATGATCATTCTGGAAACATTTTCGAGCAACTGGTTGTAATAACTATGCTAACTACGAGAGTATCTCTTCACTGAGAGGTCATTGCTCTCGGCATTGCTGTAAAGCATTAGGTCCCGTCTCATTTGTTCCTCATGCAACTACACGGAAAGGATGAAACAGGCCATCTTGTATGTTCGTTGTCCGGATGCGGTGGCAAGGCTTCGAGACGGGCAACACCTTGTCTAAAGATACAGGGCTGGTAGCTCCGTATCTTTCGGAGGTATTTCCATATCTTTCTGGCTTTCGAGGTCAGCTTCCCAGCCATTTGACCTTGGTGTCCCATTCCTAGCATGTGCCCATGACGCAGCCACACAGTCAGGCACTTTGCAAGTCTGACAGTCAGACCTACTCCCTAATTGTATGTAAGGGGGAACTGAGGAACGGAGCAGGGATAACACCTGAGATATCCCTTCACTTGGTGGCAGGCCTGGGGCTCATGTCCGAAAGCTCAGGATCATAGAGAGTGGAGTTCCTTGGGCTCTCTCTAGATTCAGAAAGAATGATTTAAATCTCATCTCTGCCATGGCAAAACTGAGTGATCTCAGATGCACATGGGGCTCAGTTTCCTCATCTAAAAATGGATAATTCTGTGTGTGTGTGTGTGTGTGTGTGTGTGTAGTCATGCCTAGGTGACGGTTAAATGAGTTAATGTATGGAAAGCCTACCCCATCAGAGATAAAATCATTTATTTTGCAATTATTATTATGAATCTACTGTACTCTTCACTGTGATACTTTTCTGATACTGCAGTGAGCTGCTTTTGCGATAGTTTTGTTCGAAGATAGTTAGGGTCAAGAGGTGAGAGGCTGGCCTTGGCCACCGCCAGAAGGAGAAGTGGTTGCCATCGATGCGTTTTTGCATCTGTGACCTCTACATCTAGGTCAAGACAGCTCTGGAGTCAAGAAGGACGTTGCCTTCTGACCACCACGCAGGTGGTGAAAGTGAGTTCGTCCCTAGCACGTAAGACCGTGAGCAGGAAGTCCTACTCATTGTAGGAAGCCCCGTCCAATTATTCTTACCAGGGTGATGAAAAGTCGATTCTACCAGAGTGCCTACCCCGACCGCATTGGGGAAAACATAGAGTCTCCAGAGCTCTGCTCTGGATGAGAATCCGTCACTGATTGTGCCTTTTCCTGGTCCCTCAAATTGCTCACCAGTGACCCCCAAGTTCCAGGACCCGAAGGAGGCAGCACAGTGTGGGAGTCGTGTGTGCAGCAGGGACACCCCCAGCCAGCTCTGCCCCATCGTAGCCTGGACCTTGGGCAACTCACACCCTCTCTCCTGGCTTCTCAACTTAATGAGGCACAGAAAGGAAGGAAGTGCCATTTGTTATGGCTTCATCGTAGGACCTCTGCGGGGCTACATCTCTTTGTGTAGGAGACCCTCATTCTTAGCCCAGAGGAGACTGACAAAGTCAAACGCCATAGCAGAGGCAGAGCCCTGGAACCAAACCTGATGCTCAAGTAAGGATAACGGTGATCAACACACTGAATGCATTTTTTTTTTCTTTACAAGACTTTGAGCTCCTTGAGTGCAGGATCCCTATCTTTTTGTTATCTATCTACTTCCGTCTTCAATACACTATGTAATAGACAAGAAAAGGGGCAGGGCACCTGGGTGGCTCAGTTGGTTGAGCTTCCAACTTCAGGTCGGGTTTGGCTCAGGTCACGATCTCATGGTTGGTGGGTTTGAGTCCCTCACCGGGCTTGCCGGTGTCTGAGCAAAGCCTGCTTCAGATCCTCTGTCCCCCTGTCTCTCTCTGCCTATCCCCTGCTCATTCTCTCTCTCTCTCTCTCTCTCTCTCAAAAATAGGACACCTGGGTGGCTCAGTTAAGCCTCTGACTTCGGCTCAGGTCATGATCTCGCGGTTCATGGGTTCGAGCCTCACATCAGGTTCTGTGCTGACAGCTCGGAGCCTGCTTCGAATTCTGTGTCTCCCTCTCTCTCTCTCTGCCCCTCCCCCGCTCGCACGCTGTCTCTCTCTCTCTCTAAAATAAACATTAAAAAATTAAAAAAAGGAATAAACATTTTTAAAAAAGAAGCAACGATAACACCAACATGTATTAAGCACCTACCCTTTGCCAACCACTGTCCTAAGAGTTTTAAATACATTAGCTTCTTGAATCCTTACAGGACCCTTATGATGGGTATCATCCTCCTGCGTTATAGATGAGGAAACTGGGACGCAGAGAACTCAGGTAACTTGCCCAAGATCACACAGGTATGCCGAGACCTTAGCGGACGCTCATTCGAGCGTTGAGTGGATGGATGCATTGAACGGATGGACGAGTGTCTTGCCCGGACTCCTCTGTTGACCCTGACTGTGGCCCTCTACTGGTGTGTCCGGCTGAGTTTGGGAGTGCCGCTGGGGATGGTGATGAGGGAGGCTTTGGGAGCGGCGGGGTGGCCTGCCTGTCCTACACATGCAGCCATAGTGAAGCCATGAGAGATTCCTAAGAAAATCCGGGAGAGTGAGTAGCTCTCTCCAAGCCAAGATGCACACGCAGGAAACGAAGCAGGCTTGCGGGTGATTTTATTTTTATACCTGGGTCCGCCCTTGGCTCATCGGCCTAGTTAGCACTTTGGAACCTCCAGCTGACTCTGCACTGCCTGCTAGCTTTAATACACTTCGACTCCGGCTTGCTATACCGCCCTGATGTCGAACACACGAGGCAGACAGCTGCCCGGAGGCATTCTCCGTGGAAACTCTCGTATCACAATAGAACTCGGCTTTCCACTATCACGCCATCCCTCTTCCTCCCATCAGCGAGCAACAGAGCAGGTTACAGACGCCAGGCAGTGTCACAGAAATGTCCTAATAGACACATCGGGGGAAAGTGGGGCGGCCCCCCTCGCACACTGGATGCCTTTCCATCGTGCCTTTTCCTCCAGATAAGCCGATTACACATCATTAATTGCTCTCAGAAGATCTGTTTTCATCCCATCCCGCATGGACCTAAAAATGCTAACCTAAAGGAAATTACCATTGTCTTCTTCACCGCTGCCCCAAACTCCAAGACATTTGCATGAGGACCTATTTTGATTTTTCTCCTTCCAGAAGATGAACTGTATCTGTTTCCCTGAATGCAATAATTATTTTATTGCCCCGGCTTCTATCTGGGCACACATTCCATTTTCAAATGTAAATAATCATTTCCACCTTTAATAAATTAGATGGAACCTGTCTTGCTTGGAGAATGAACATTTCAATATCTTCAGACACACAATGACATCGTATCAATATTTAAAATCATTTTATGCCTGTATTCCTGGCTGTCCAACTTCATTAAGGCCATTCATCAAGCCTCTAGCTAGAGTGTATTCCCATTGGACTTGTAGGCCTGGGGGCCTACCAAACAGAAATTTAAACTAACTTGCCTTTTTAATTCACATTATTCTCAAATATTCTCTTTTTTAACTCCCTGCCATGACTGAGGCATTTAGACTGGGCCATGATTCGGTACATGTCAACACTTAACTGACACAATCCCCATTAGTATGTCTGAATATGTGTGTCCCGGTAAAATACAGTATCCATTCCTCCCTCTTCGTTGATAAATTACCTTTACTTCCTCCCTGCACTTGGCAATAATTTGAGTTTATTGCTCGATGTTTCTGTTAAATATTTACTAACATTTTAAACTATGTATAAATGGAATCTTCAATGTTTTCCAAGTCTCCTTCTCTCCCCTGACTCCAAAATCATAAATCTCTTGATCTATTTTTCATATTCCTGAGGAGGCCCCGCCAGGACATGCGATACTGGGAACAAGAAGATTCTTGCAAGTAAGATCAGCCCCTCTCCTGGCCACCTCTGTAGATCAGGCCAGATTTGTTCCCAAGATGTGCATTATTGAGCTGACACTGAAATCCCGTGCTGCAATGCCAATAAACAATTAAGTCACGCTGAGGAAATTGCAATAAAGCCCTCCCAAACAGGGCGCCGACCCGGAGAAGGCTGGAGAGGAGCCCTTCCTCCGTGAGGCCACCTCGCCAGGAAAAGCCGGTGCAATGCACATTCATATTTCAGGGGCAACCAGGCGTCCGGGAGCGAAGTGGCCTTGTGGGAAAAGAGCGGGGCATTGCATTAGTATCTTAGGGTTGCCCTAACAGAATATCACAGACTGCGTGGCTTAAAGAGTAGGCATTCTTCTTTTCCTCATGGTTCTCGAGGCTTGAAGTTCAAGATCAAGGTGTTGGTAGAGTTGGTTCCTGAGTGGCTTAAAGAGTAGGCATTCTTCTTTTCCTCATGGTTCTCGAGGCTTGAAGTTCAAGATCAAGGTGTTGGTAGAGTTGGTTCCTGAGTGGCTTAAAGAGTAGGCATTCTTCTTTTCCTCATGGTTCTCGAGGCTTGAAGTTCGAGATCAAGGTGTTGGTAGAGTTGGTTCCTGAGGGCCATCTCCTTGGCTTGGTGATGGCTGCCTTGTTGCTGTGTCCACACGTGGTCTTCCCTTGGTGCGAACACTGCCCTGGTGTCTGTTTATGTGTGTACAAATCTCCTCTTCTTCTAAGGCTACCAGTCCTATTGGGTTCAGGCCCGCCCATATGACCTCGTTTTACCTTAATCACCTCTTTAAGGGCCCTTTCTCCAAAAGCAGTCATGTTCTTGGTTGGTTAAAGTCTTCCATGGTGGGCAAAGTCTACTCTTCTTTGGTTCATCCAGCACAAGCCCATTCTCCCTCTCTTGAATGAGTACTAGAGCAGCTCATGTCTCCTCTGAAGTTCTTGGAAATTCTGTGGCCAGCTTAGTGTCTCTGAGTTCCTGCTCCCTCTGGGGTCCAGTGGGGACAAGGACCACTTATCTTACACAGTTGTTCTAAGAATTGAATGACCTAACAAATGAGAAACTGGCTGTCTGGCAGTAGGCATTCAGTGCAGGTCAGAAAATCGGAATCACCTGGCATCAGGGAGGCGGCATTTAAACTTGGGGTGAAACATGAACAATGTTTGGAGCAATGGAGCAGGAAAGTGAAGACATTCCAGGTATACGGAAGAATTGAGTGTTGTCTTTTCTTCATATCTCCTCCCAGTTTGGGGGCTTTATGTTTTAATGGTGGGTGATTGCATTTTCAAGTCAGTCCTGTGTTCAATATAGTGATAGAACATTATTTGTGTTACTTCCAAAATGAAGTGCTTATATATATATAAAAAAAAATAGTTGAAGAGCTCCCATAATATTAAATTGTTCTGCACTGCGTGTGCCCAAATCCTCGATCTTTTCCAAATTCAGTACTTCACAGTTTTAAGAGCCCTTCATTTTAGAATTGAATGGGGTGTTCTGGGCACGTGCACCGCGGGCCACTTTAGTCTCCCAACGATTGCGCTGATAATGTTAAGAGCGCTCCAGCTACTTGGAGCATAGCCCTGGCACGCATCCGCCTGCTCTCACGAGCCTCTTCCAGGCTGGAGGCAGACTGGACTCTGGAACATCTGTGCCCACGTGGGTAACTCTGGACTGGACCGACTCCGGGCCTTGAGGCCTCCGACACAGCCTTCGTGCTCTGGTTTTGTACGGAGGTCTGGATCCCAAGGAGAACCGCGTGACTAGGGAAGGGACTGTGGGGTTGGTTCCCATAAGGCCAGCCACGATGAAATCCCTGCAGAGTTGTTTGTCTGTTGTTGGAAGGACAGAGACAAATAGTGGTTAAAATTCTGCCCTGTGCCAGTTGGGGTACGTAGACTTGTGAGGTCCTTCATGTACAATTGGTGCGACCGTCATGCAGTGTGAAGACTGAAGCTCAGAGAGATTAAGACATGTTCCTACACTTGTTAGTGACCAGCCCTGGGTCTGGAAACCCAGTCTACCTTATTCCGGTGCCCATGCCCTAGTCACAGCTAGCCGGCAATGTGGGGGGGAAATAGGGTCTTGGAAATGAAAGATGAAGCCAGGCCTTGAACCAAGTCTTCTGACTCAGTCCAGAGTTCCTTGTACTCATAAGAAATTGGTGCCATTTGATGAAAAAAAGAACATTCATTGGCCTTCTCTAGTGTCAGTGCCAAAGTCATTTTCATTCACAAAGAACAAGCAGCATATAAATATAGACCATTAGTTATTGAAGAAAGTCCTGCCAACAGACAAAGGCACAGGTGGAAATATAGGGATTGAGGCATGGGGACAGGGTGTGACTGTGCAAGGTGCTGAGGTCAGACAGCTGCCTAACAAATACCCATTCTCTTTGTCTCAGCTTCCCTGACCTCAAACTCTAAATCAGACTCCTGACCTTCTCTCTCCAAATGCCCATGTTTTTTCTTCTTCCTTCTGAATTCCAGATGTCATGCTGTGCAAAGCGCATGTTTGTTTTAGGGACTTTATTTCATAACAGTAACCCTCACCTGTTTTTCTTGAGAGGCTAGGGTGTCTGTGATTTCAGAGTAAACCTAGGACCTAGGTTTACTGGAATATACTAGAAATGTAAGAAACATGATTTGAAGGCATGCATGGGAGCTGATCCTCTTCTTCCACTTCTCAGATATGGCGTAGAAGGAACCTGGTTTTGGACCTACAATCTGAAGACTTGAATTAATGTTATGTCTTTGCCCTACATTTCTGGGTGAACTTGGGTCTGTCTCTTGACTCTCTGGGCCTCTATTTTCTCAAGCATAGAAAGTGGATAATAATACCACTTTTCTGGGGTTCTGTGATGATGAAATGAGACAGAATCTGTAGAAGGTCCCATGGAACTCAGTGCATAGCTACTGGTTGGTATGTTTGCTGATACTGTAAAGGATTCTCTTCTCCAAGTGGTAATGTCTCCTAGAGTCTCAGTCATGGGCAGGCTAGGGGCTAAGATAAAGAAAAGGCTTTTTCCAGTAGTTGGTGATGAAGCACCAGCTACACAATGGCACTTGGTGAAATGAACACAATGACTGGGTTAACTCATGGGGTATTCCAATCAGATCTACCCTCCCTCCTTCAGAGTGGCAGCCACCCAGAGACCAGCCATCTGTGGACACAGAGAAAGACCTAGCTCTAGGGACAGGAGACTCAAAATAAAGATTAAATAAGAAAGAGTCAAAGCGGGCCAAGTTCAGCACTGATCTCGGTTATGTGAGTGCTGGATAGGCCAGTTCCAACTCTCTAATGTAAGAGTTCAAAGGGTGAGGTTATGTAGAAGTTATTTATCATTAAGTGACATGAACCTGAGGTATTGCTTATCAAAAACTGACTCTACTTTAAAAAATTGCTCATTCACCCCATTCTTAGTTCCATACTTCTTTTGTCCCTAATTCTTTAACTTGTCAGTGGATCTTATTGCCCTACAGATTCGTTTAAACAAACAACAAAACCAGGAAACTTGTGGTGTATTCCAGTCCTGACATGGTTTGTGCCCAGCGATTACGCTCATGTTCTATTTGTATGGACAATTCTTCCTTGTACCTGCTACCTTTGAAAATCCTAAGCTTTTGTCTTGTTCCTGGTGGTCTGGTCATATGCTTAGCATGGGATGCTGGCCCTGTCCCATGAAAGCAACACCAGAGAGGCCATAAAATTAAGGACACTGGGAATGGATCTGAACGAGTAATATAAATATTGCAAGAGATTTCTGGGGAGACCAAAGCCAATTATTGTGACCAAAGGGGCCTGAGAGTCATTTTTAGTAGGATGGATATTAAAGGGGAAAGTTTGCATATTTTATCTTTCTTTCACATTACCCCTGATGTATCTCTGATAACCATATGACCTCTTTGAGGCATAAAAATAGCAAAGTCCAACCAGTGGGGTATGTGGTCAGTGAGGAAATATCACCCCTCAGGAAAAGCTTAGGATTCAGGTATCAGCAGTGCTGGTCAAAAGCCTGGCTGCTGAGTGTTTCCATCTTTAGTTCCTTCCATAGCCTCAAAGGAGGGAGGAGCAAGAAAACTTCTTTGGGAAGAGCTATGCCTGGAGACAAGGACAGAAAGCTACTCTCCAGCTTTGGGGTTATGAAACAAATGGCACGACCAAGCCCAGAATTTGATATTGGAGCTCTTTATCCTGGGAGTGTATGAAGAGCACAGTCATGATAAAGGAAACTCTAACCCTAACACTCAAGGATGCTGGGAGCATGAAGCAGAAACAAGCAGTTACAAAGCAGAATCAAATGGAAATACTAGGGAATAAAATATATAATATTGGACATAAAGAATTCAGGAGGCGAAATAAAAAGCACAATGAATGTAGTTTAAGAAGAAATTAGTGAGCTAGATCAGATTGAAGACATTCCTGAGAAAGAAGCAAGCAGGGATAAAGGGCTAAAATGTATCAAAGAAAAGCTAAAATAAGTGAAGACCAGGAGCACACAATTCAATGTAAACATTACAGGCGATCCTAGAAAGAAAGACAAAATAAAGTGACTAGGAAATATTTGAAAAACAGTAACGACAGAATAAAAGAAAGAAAAAGATTCATATTTAAAAAAAATTTTTTTTAATGTTCATTATTTTTGAGAGAGAGACAGAGAGCAAGCAGGGAAGGGGCAGAGAGAGGGAGACACAGAATCAGAAGCAGGCTCCAGGCTCTGAGCTGTCAGCACAGGGCCCGACACAGGGCTCGAACTCACAGACTGCGAGATCATGGCCTGAGCTGTAGTCAGCCACCCAACCAGCTGAGCCACCCAGGTGCCCCAAGAAAAAGATTCATATTCAAAGTTCATATGGAATGTCAAATAGAATATATAAAAGACAAATCATACTTAATATAATTATATTTAAGAATGTCAAAGAAAACTAAAAAAGTAACAAGCTCCCAGAAAGATCATTTATATAGAAACAGCATTCAGATTAAAGTCTTCTATCTCAGTAACAACATTGAATCAAGAAGACAGTAGAGAATAATTTTGAAATGTTGAGCGAAAATAACTTTAAATCTATAATTTTATACCCAACTGAAGTATCTTTTGAAATCGGGCAAATAGGAGCACCTGGCTGGCTCAGTTGGTTAAGCATCTGACTTTGGCTCAGGTCACGATCTCACAGTTCGTGAGTTCAAGCCCCGTCTCAGGCTGTATGCTGACAGCTTGGAGCCTGGAGCCTGGAGCCTGCTTCAGGTTCTGTCTCCCTCTCTCTCTGTCCCTCCCCCGCTTGTGCTTGCTCTCTCTCTCTCTCTCAAAAATAAAATAAATGCTTAAAAAAATCTGGGCAAGTACAGCCTCAGAAGGCTTACTACCCAAACACACCTTCTTTGAAAACATTTTTGGAAGAAGGACATCAGTAGGAGGATGCTTTGAGGAATACGGAAAATAGGAGTGAGTGCATAACTTACTACACTTTATCTTGTGTGTGTACATTTGTGAAGGTGTGTGTGTGTGTGTGTGTGTGTGTGTGTGTGTGTGTGTATTTAAAACAATATCCAAAAAGAATCAGGTAAAAAGATAACCCACTACATAATAAAAACACATTTAAATTCTACATATTGTAGCATAATACTAACACATTTGCTGGGGTGGAATGAGGAAGGGGGTTAGAAAAAGTGTTTAGTTAATCAGAGAAAGGTGAAAACAACCCAAATACTTCTTATTCTGAGGAAAGATACTGATCTTGGTTCTCTCTGATTTGCCCACCATGCTGAAGCGCAGGTCGCAATCTTGGCTTCTCTATTTTATGGCTACATAACCTTCAGGAAATTTTTCTTCTCTCTCTGATCTTCAAATCCAGGATGATAATGCCTGTCATGAAAGGTTATTTGTGAAGTTTCGATGTAGAGCGTGGCTCCCGCTATACAGTTGCCCTGGACACAGTGCAGATGTTGGCCCTTAATGCCCACAGGTCAGATGTCACCGCTTTTGTTGGTGAAAACGTGGCTTCTGCTTATGTGTTTTTTCTTCCTGACTGTGGCAGAAGGCAGGCAACAAAAAGTGTTCTTTTCGTCTGTGAGGGTTAAGGTGGCTTAGGGGTAGAAAAAGGTAAGTCACATCTGAAAATCACGTTTCTTCCACTTAATTTTATAAATGTTATCTTCAAGATTTCGCCAACTGTTGCTTTTTTTCTTTTCTTTTCTTTTCTTTTTTTTTTTGACCCAATATGCATTTGTGGCTCGAGAGATCAGGGCTCCTGCAGGGCCATTAATTGCCCAGTTTGTTCCTTGGGAGTAAAGCATGGGCACGAACACATGTTCATTAGGACATCTTAATTGGAAACAAAAATCACCATGGCTACCGCAAACATGATTTAAGAAGAGGAAAGCAGGCTGGTCAGTTTTCATTTGGATTTTGTTTTATTTCATTTTATTTTCAATTCTCCCACAGGCCAGGCACAGCAGCTTCACGATAAAAAATAATGGCCTGAGAAATGTCCTTCTGTAACATCCCCATGGCTGTGTGAGTTTGCATAACTCAAATGTGTCTGGAGGGACCCATCTTTTCCTCTGATCCTGCTGAGAGTGAGTTGGGGTACCCGCACGAGGGTGACTTGGATCCCCCAAACTGCTACCCTGGGATGCCCCAGAAGATGATCTTCAGGGAACAATGTGTTCTTTTTCTAGCCTCTCCTTTATTATGCTTGTTCAAGTGATAACGTTCCGAAGTTCCCTTCCCCTTGTCCAGCTGTTAGACTGGGGACCCTGGAACAGTCTTTATTTTCACAGAGAGAGCACAGCAACCTGCCATGTGTCTTTCGATCGCTGCTTAGTTTTTGCTCTAGATCCTGGAACGACAAGAGGTTCGAAATCCGATAAGGGTGCCACTTGGTCAGACATGAAGAGGTGTGGAACGAGTCGTCCTCCTTCATGGCACTTTTTTCTTTATTCTTTGATTAAAGTCTTTTCTCTTACTTACATCCCCCATTAAGATGTCTCGGTGTCATTTAGGGTGTTAATTGAGAGGAGGTTTAAGCTCATCAAAGCGATTATAAGTGATAGTTAAAAATTTCTATATATGGCCTGTGCTGGAATCCGCACGGTGGGGTGCCATTTTTTTCTTTTATCCAACTGACATTGGTAATAATAGATGAAATTATTACTAAATCACAGCTGCAGAGATGATATCATGATTTTTTTTGTGTGTAATCTTTGATGAAAAATTAATTTTTGAGAGGGATAATTTAAAATGATTTAAATAGTATTATACTGAAGTCCTTGCTGGTAATTAACGCCAATCTTGTCAGAAGTGAAACCACTTTTGCAGCTGTTTCTAAAGATACCTACAGTATTTGTAACTTTTCTGTGAGTGAAATTATAGTGTTTGGACTTTATTTTTACCGCACAAGGACCATTAGAAGAAGAAGGCGTCTGATAGGAACCTTTGTTCTTTGAAGCCTCGATCCTGTCCTGTTTTGTGTTCAAAGCTCCCCCCCCACCCCATGCTAGTTTAATTATCTCCAGACCGTGGATCAGGGCAGCGTGGGTCTTCATTTTTATTTTTTAAACATATAAACAGTGTTTACGGTGGACACCTTGCGCATACGTCTCTTTCGCCCCTGTAGGTTAGTTACGTAAGAACAAATAACTTGCTATGTGGAGGGTTTAATTGACAGAACAGATGTCCGGTCATAAATGTTCGTTCATTGTCATCAGTGCCTTGACTTCCTTCGAAATCCCCTTCGGTCACCGGGGCAGAAAGCGCTGTAACGAGAACTCGCTGAAAAGAGACTTCTCTTTGCTGGCTTCTTCATACTTTAAATGACAGAAGGGAGGAAGTGAGGCGTGTGCTGGTGCGTGTTCGTCCTATATAGAAAGACCTGCGGGAGAGGTTAAAAAAAAGAAAGACATTGAGATTTAAGTGGAAGAACAAATGAATGAGTGTGTGGGGGGGGGGGGTGCACAGTCTCCTGGGGCTCGAGCTCGCTTTCTTCCGATTGCACGCGCATGCTGATGTTTTCGACAAGATATATGGCACCAGATATTCATGGCAATTGCGGTGGGCGCCGCTCTGTAATCTTTTTTTCTCCCCCCTCCACTTTTGTGCTGAGAAGAGGAGGAAGGAAAGGGGCGGGTGGGGGGAGAAAGGAATGAGTAAGGGGAAAACGGAGAGCGCGAAGGAAGGGAGGGCCCAGAGGCGAGAGACGGCACGAGAGCTTCAGAAATTGTTATCCTGGGTAGCTGTTCATGAAAATCGGAGCACCCGCCTCAGCTTCTGCGGTGGGTGGGTGCGATTTTCTTTTCCGCGGAGCGCAACGGGCATCACGAGGCTTCCCTTTGGCAAAGAAAGGCCGCCGGAGGGACGGAAGAAAGGTCTTTGCGGGGGCCGAAAGGCCAGTTTATTGGCGGAGGGGCGGTGAGCGTGCCTGCGGCCCGCGCAGGACGGGGCTGCCGTCAGAGAAGAGGGGTTCAGGCTGCATCGCTTCAGGGTTTCTTTTTCGGCTGCGGGGGGAGGGCGATCAGCAGGTGCACCTAAAAGCTAATCCGCCAGCCGCAGTGCCTTAGGTGGCCCTGTTTACACCTCACTGGCCAAGGGGAGGAGGGCCCTGGGAGGCAACAGGTTTCCCAGCGCAGGGGGCTCGCATGGGGACAGGCACGCTGCAGCCGTGAACTTGAAAAACACGGATCTTACTTTCAGCTGACTCCCTCTGAGTACGCGCGCGTGCCCCGTGTATCACAGGCCTTAGCTAGTTGAACCCTCGTATAAAACCCAGGAGGTGGGGCCATCCTCCTTCTCTGCGTGGAGACACAGGGGCTGGTGTGCCCCCCATTACAGGCCCCGTGCCTGGCGCAGGGCCGGCGCCCTCCAAGGGGCACAAGCAATGCCGGCGGAGGAAGAAATTCACTTCCCCTCTCACGACTCTGTGAACGCGCCGGCGCCTCTTGGCTTTGGTCTCTTTGCTCTCTGGTTCAGGCACCCATGGATCCTAGAATGAGAAACTCCAGCTCTTACTGTCCTTGGAGCCCGCGTTGGACGGCATCGGCCTCCTTCAGCGGGCACCCCCTCCGTCGGGAGCCCCCGCCTCCGGAAACTCGGTTCGCGTCGGTCGTGACCCTCGCCAGGTTTTATTTTAATGATTTGCTCCCACGCGGGTCTCTCCCACCAGACTGTGCGTTCCCTGACGGCAGAGACCAGGCCTTTGTTCCCTGACGCGTGGATCGCGTTCGTCCGTCCATCCATCCATCCATCCATCCCACAAGCATTTCCTGAAGGACACATCAGGTGTCAGGGAGGATGATGCAAAGACCCTCCCCGCTCTCAAATCCCGCACGGTCTGCCGGGAAGAAGACCAGTAACAGCTCATTGAATGAATAAATTAAAGAGTAAATGAAAAAAATAAGAAGGAGGAGGAGGAGGAGGAGGAGGAGGAGGAGGACATCTGACGCCCTGTAGGGGAGAGATTGGCCAACTTTCCCTGCAAGAGGCCGGCTCATAAATATCTGGGGCTCTGCAGGCCGGACGACCCCTTTGCACAACGACTCCGCTTTGTAACTGCAGCTCGAAAGCAGCCTTGGAGGACAACGGACGCCGCTGGGAGCGACTGTTTCAATAAAACTTTATCTATGGAAACAGGCAGTGGGCTGAGTGCACAGACCGTGGTTTGGTGACCCATGCCCGAGGGCCCAGGGCTCATTCACGTTAAAGACAGAGACAAAATACGCTGCGAGGAGTATCGCTCCCCAGTCTGTGTGTGTGTGTGTGTGTGTGTGTGTGTGTGTGTGTGTGTGAGCTGCGTACGGGGTGGGGGTGTCAGCTGGGTGGGTTCCTTAAGATCTTGGTATCACTAAGGGCAGGTAGACCTGTCCGTGCGCGGACATCCGCGAGGCACCGACGATGCGCCTGGAGGCAGAGGCCTCTCGCCTGGTCGCAGGCCTCAGTTCTTCGTCCTCCCTGGGCCCTCCCGGTCCTGGGGAAACTCGCAGGGAGGCTCACCCGCCCGCGTGGCAAGGCCGGAGGGCGAGGCGGGCGCGGGTGGAGGGCAGGCCCGGATCCCACACCGCACACCAGCGTCCTCCCCGCGCCAGAGCCCTCAGGCCGCAGTCAAAGCCAGGAAGGCACCAGGCCGTCGTCCGCTCCTCGGGCACACTTGTCACCGGCCCGTTTTCAGCGGACGATCCCGCGTCCCAGGCGCCCGGAGACCTGACTGGCCGGGCGGAGCTCGCAGCAAAGGGCCCCCAGCTGGCCCCTCGCACTGTCTGTCACCTTCCTCGGGGCGGGGAGTCATTGTCCTCACGTCCGGTCCGCGCTTTTGGGACTTCGGGTTGGGCGACGGGACACGGCTGGCTGCCATGCGCGACTTAGGTGGCCCTGGAAGCGGGGAACTTGCGCCCTAAACGTGGGGCTGCAGAGGCAGAAGCAGGTGGCCGGACTGCCCCAGAGGCCGGAAGTGCCTTTATCTCCAAGTCACAGATGCGGCTGCTGAGGCCAGAGAGGTGGGGCAGCACGAGGCGTGGCCTGACCCTCCGGTCTTGTGACTGCCACCCACGCAGTCCCTTAATGTCCTGCCGGGTGCGAAGGATTTAACCGCCCTTATCGATCCTCGGTTCACAGGCCACTTCCTCCTTGAAGCCTCTCGGATTGCCTGGCAAGTCTGATACTTCGTGGGATCCTGGGCTTGTCTCGGTGGCTCAAGGACCTCAGACTGTAAGGTCCGTGAGGGCAGGAGAGATGTCTGTTTTGTTCACTGCCATGTTCTAGGAGCTGGCAGGGGCCCAACATCAGACACAGCCCTGTAAACACTTGTCCTGCATCAAGCGCTTGGCGAGCTGTCTGTGCCTCCTGCAGTCACCCCCAGGCAGGGGGAGGCCCGGCTGCTGTTAGTTCCTTGCAGTGACCCAGGCAGGCTGTGTGGCCTGCAGCTGCCCAGCCCCACACCCTGAGGCGCAGGGGCATCGAGGCAGCCCAGGGAGAGGGGTGGGCTGAACCTCGGGGCTCTCGCCTGCCGCCTGGGGCCTCCATACACTGTGGGAATGTGGCCGAGTACCCCACCCCGGGGCGGGGAGGGACAGAGCCCGGAATGATCCCTGTGTCACGCTGGCTCCTGAGGGCGAGAGCTCTGCCAGGTCTCAAGTCAGACTTGCCCACACGGGTTGGCACCATCCAGAACTTCAGCGGGACCCCTCCTGCTCGGGGCTCCCCCGGGGGCACCGCGCCTGCTTCTTGTCAGACCAGGATCTGCGCCTACAGAGGAGTCACACTGTGTGAACCCCCCCCCCCCCCTCCGCCCTTCCTGTACACAGAAGGGCTGCACTGATCGGGCCTCTCAGTGATGGGGGCTCCCCGTGATCGGGGAAGGGCCCGGATGGGAGCTGAGCCCACGGAGATTAGGCCCTAACAGGGCGGATTAATTTCCAGCCATCTCTCCACGAGGGCAGCATGACTCAGGCTGAGTGAATGGTATTGCCCACGGCGAGCTGGTGGATGTTCGTCACCACGGAACCAGATCTCTCTCTTTTCACACTGAGGTGTGCCCTCCTTGTTCCTGCAGTCTGTTTACTGCCTTTCCGGCTGGGACGGTTCCGGGCCCATAGCAGGCACCCCGTGAATATTTTCAGGATTCCCAACTGTATTTGGGGTTTGATTTTCAGATCGCACACACCAGCGGACCCGTGTCAACCAGACCAAGGATCCAATCTCGCTATGTGAGTCTTCAAATGCTCTTGGAATTTACAAAAACCCCAGCCAACTGGGAAATATACAAATGGGTTCACTTACAGCAGGGATTCTCAACCTTGGCTCCGTTGACATCGGGGGCTGAGTCTTTTTTTGTGTATGCGTTGGGGGTGTCCTGTGTTACATTGTAAGATGTCGCAGCACGCGTGGTCTCTTCCCACTAGATGCCAGTAGCATCACCTTCCAGGTGTGACAACCAAAAAAGTGTCCCCAGACATCACCTTGTGTTCCCTGGCACCAAAATGGCTAGGAGCTCTGCTCTGGAGGCGTTTTCGGGACTCCGCAGGCTGGATGCGTTCATTTCGCAACCTGTGTCTCTCCGTGTGCCCTACCAGGTCTCAACCTGGCCTTTGGGGCTGGGATAGGAGAAGCGGGGGAATCTGTCCCTGAAGGGAGATGGCCAGCTTTAAGCGACACCGCACCCTCCCCCAGAACACCCACCCAGCCAGCCAAGCTCCCTGCATCTTCCCCGCTCTGGGTTTCCAGCTTGCTGCCCTCTGTCACCTTTGCCTGTTGAAGTCCTCTTGGTTCCCTGAGCTCTGGTCCCAGTGCCACCTTTTACGTCAGACAGTTACCGATCCTGGTGCAACGCCACTTCCTCTCTGTTCTCTAGTTGTCTTTAAAACTCCATTTGAGCATTGACCCCAGCCTCCGCTGCCTCGCTTCGCATTGAACGTGGGGCAAGACTTTCCGCGCTGAGATTCAGCACATCGTATTCATTGAGGTTACGAGCCGTGAAAGTGAGCTGCTCTGAGTGTAAATCTCCTTTTCAGCATTGGTCGCATGGGTGACCCTGAGGACAGGCTTAAAAGTCTCTAAGCCTCAGTTTATTCACATGTAAAATGGAAGGTAATAAGAGTGGAAGCCGACTACATATATTTTTGTCCGATAAAGAGATGCCATTTGCAGATGGCTTAGTTGACATTAAATTATCATAATGTAGCTGCCTACAGCAGTAGATTATGAGACCCCGGTGGGTCAAGGGTTCTATCCTGATTTAGTATGGCGATTGGCCCATAATAGATGTCCGACAATATGTATAAGATTGAACTGAATTATGAATCATTCTGAGGTTTGAACATACCGTTCTGTTTCCATAAACTGGGAACTGGTATAAAAAGGTTTACCTCAACGCATCACTCTGAGAATTAAGGAACACGGCGGCAGCCGGATATCAAAGGTGGCTCCCAAGACTCCCACTCCCCTGGTATACCTTCTCCCGCTGAGGGCATGAGACTGGGGAACATGACCGGATGCTACCCTATCTGATCACATTGCATTCTAGGGCAACGGGGATTCTGCAGATGGGATTGAAGTCCCTTATCGCTTCTCTTTGAGTTCATCAAATGGGGGATTATCCTGGGTGGGCCACACCCGATCAGGCGAAGACAGAAGCAACAGCAGCTGAGGCTCCTCTGCTGGCCTTGAAGAAAGCAAATGGTCACACGGTGGACTGCCTAAGAGGGATCCCCATGCACAGATCTGAAAGTCAACTCTGCGAGCTACGTGGGGACCCCAGCTGATGACAGCAAGCAGGGGACGAGGGGCCTCAATCATACAGATGCTAGGAACTGAATGAATTCGGCCAAGGATCACAGGAGTTGGAAGAGAATGTCAAGCCTCAAATGAGACATCAGCCCAGGGGACATGTACATGGCGGCCTTCGAGAACAGCAGGGAACACAGTTACATTGTGCCTAGGTTCCCGGCCTATAAAACTGAGACAATGAATGAGAAATCGATACAAAATTTCAGGGCTTACACAGGGTCCAGGAGGACTCAGTGCTCAAGGTGTCAGCAGGATGAGTTTCCTCTGATGCCTCTCTCCTTGCTCCTGAAGGTGGCTGCCTTCCCTCTGTGTCGTGCTCACATCTCCCCGCTGCGCCCGCGTGTGTCCAAATTTCCTCTTCTTACAAACACACCTTTCGTCCCGAGCTAGGGCCCGCTCATATGACCTCATTTAAACTTAATGACGTCTTCACACACTCTGTCTCCAAAGACGGTCACGTTCTGAGGTGCTGGGCTCTAGGACTGCCGCATACGAAGTTTGTGGAGACACAGCCCATGACGCCTCCTAAGGCGTGAGTTAATTTCCACTTGATGGGACAACAGAGTTCGTCTCAGCCGATGCACAGAGTCCTTCCTCGGCCAGCCTTTTCACTATCTTGGCTCTTAGATAAGCTCCGTGGGCTCCTCCTCTTTTCCACTTGGCTTCGTGGGGACCTTGTTGCAGTCAAGCTGGGCATGGGAGTTGGTGAGATCCCCCGGGGCATGCAGCTGTCTCACGAAGCTGTTCATTGTCTGCAGACCTCGCAGTTTCCTGGTGCTCCGTATAGAATAGTGGCCCATGCGGTGGCGCCTGGGTGGCTCGATTGGTTGTGTCTGACTTCAGCTCAGGTCATGATCTCGCGGTCCGTGAGTTCCAGCCCCACGTCGGGCTCTGTGCTGACAGCTCAGAGCCTGGAGCCTGCTTGGGATTCTGTGTCTCCCTCTCTCTCTGCCCCTCCCCAACTCATGTTCTGTCTCTCTCTGTCCCTCAAGAATGGATAAACATTTAAAAAAAGACAAAGAAAAGAGGCCCAGGCTGTGTCCATTCTCAGCCTCCGCAAACTTGTGTGCGGGTGGGTGGCATGGCCCCCATTAGGCGTAGACGGTGTCTACACCTTCGTCTCTTCCTTGCCTCTGCCTTCTCTCCTAGGCTGGGGCCAGAAGACCAAGAGCGGGGAAGCTGTAACTTCACCACCCACATCTCATTGTGTCCCGAAAGATCTTTGTTGTTGCCGCTGTTGGACAAAAGCCAAGGAAACAAAGGCAGCCGCGCGTTCTATTCCTGCCTTGATGTTCCCTACCTCGGAAGCAGCGAATATAAGAAACGTCTGGCTCCTCCAAGGGGGTGGGGATGGAGGAGGGAGAATTTCCAGGTGGGAGGGAAATCTTAGTTCACATTTCAGAAGTGCTATCCAGCCACAGATTGCTTAAAGCTTAGTATAGGGTTCCACCATAGCTGTCATTTCAAAGAGTCTGTCCTGGGGTCTCCAAGAGGGTCCCTTCAATTGTTGGACACCGTACTCAAAGTTTTTTGTTTTTAAATGTTTATTTTTGAGCGCGAGAGAGAGACAGAGTACAAGCGGGGGGCTGGGGTGGGGGGTGAGGCAGAGAGAGAGGGAGACACAGAATCCAAAGGAGGCACCAGGCTCTGAACTGTCAGTGCAGAGCCTGACTGGGGCTCCAACTCCGGAATGATGAGATCATGACCTGAGCTGAAGTCTGACGCTTAACCGACTGACCCACCCCGGCACCCTCACCATACTCAAAGTTTTGATCAGGTATCCAAGTTAAAGGGCCTTGCACGCTTGCAAAATTTAAGACTCCTGGCAAAACCCAAGGCTCCAGCTGATCCCTTCATGGAACACTGACCCCCTCCCACCCCCCACCCCCCCAGACCACCTGCTGTGGAAGGCTTGAGAAGTAATTGTGTTTAAGTCAACAGAATATGTGGACTCAGAATTGGGACAAAAACATATCTAGAAATAGCGCGCGATAAGAACTTACACACAATGGTTTTAAAACATTTACATTCTAATTTGAGAGCCAGTTTGATGAACATCGTGGCGAATCTTTGCGTTTTGGTGGACCTTGTAAGGTCCCTCTGTTTTCCCCTATCAGTCTCCCCGAGATTCCACCTTCTTTCCGGACTCTCCCACAAGAGCCACCGTGATTGGCTAAGTGGTGGGCACGTGACCGAAGTCAGCCAATCGTAGGCCCTCCCATGTTTGGCCGTCAGATTGGTTGTGTGTGGGCATGTGACTCAGGCTGGGCCAATCTGAACCTTCTTTACAGATTCCGGAAGACAGGGCTGTGTGTGGATGGGGGGGCGGGGCAGGTAAGTGGGAGGTGGGGAGAGAAGGAAAGACCTCTGATCTCTCAACTCGGGGGGTGTGAGCGCGGGAGTTGCTCGCAGCCAAGGAAACGGAGTGCTCGGCAGCATGAAGCCAAGTTGCTAAGAAATTCGGAGGGAGAGAGAGGGGATTCGGCCGGTGCCCTCTTTTCCGACTCTGCTTGTACCCCTGAGCACCCCACATTTGGGGTGTGCCAGCCCTGGATGCCCTATTTTGCCTAAGCCGGTCTTGGTTGTGTTGCTGTTGTATGGAAACAAAGTCAGCCTCAACTAAGGAAGAATCAAGGCAGAGGAAGAGGATGGACTGTAAGAGCCCCACCTCGGACAGACTGGGGTTCAAACCTGATGCCCTGGTGCTCCATTTATCATCTGGGATCTCGAGCAAGATGAGTGACCTCGCCCGGCTTTAGTTGCCTCATTTCCAGAATAAGAAAATGGGGATAATAAAATCCCTTCCGAATGTGAAGGATGCAGATGGGCAATTTTTACCCGCTTCCCAAAGTCATCATTCAGAAACTTTGCCTTAAAGCCCATCTATGAAGCCCACGCTGCATATTTATTTTTGCGTAATTTTTGAGATTCTTCATTCCATGTACACGAGTCGGAGACGTCCTATTACAATGCCTCCAACCCTTGACTAAGGCATGTGGCACAAGGGTGAACGCAGGATGCAAGGGGGGTAAATCAGTCTTCCTCCAAGGATTTTTCATCCCAGAGGAGAAGAGGTCTTGACTTTTGGGTCATGGAGCAGTTGTCATTGAGCCAAAGCGCTCCTCTTGGCTTCATGCTTTTAAGGGATTTTCCAGGAGGGAAGATCTGCTCTGCCCTGCTTGGCCATCTTCCTGATGTTGGGTCTCTGTCCAGTCCCTTCCTGGGGCTTCCAGATCCCCGAGAGCCCCAAAGATGCTGCCCCTTAGGAATAACCAGAGTGCGAATCACATGCAGTCCTCACCTTAGAGTCAGAAATGGCCAATGCTGGCTGAGTTTCTGAAGGGGTAAAGCAAAGGGACGTCCGTGAGCACCCCTCCTCTGTTGAGACCTTTTCTCTTTACCCATCTTCCCATCTCTTACCCATCTTACCCATCTTCCAGGGAAAGACATGAGTCATTTGCAAGAACACTGTTTTTCATTGTGAGTTTTGCTCTGTGCCTTCCAATTCTGACATCTCTCTTGGCATGGGTCAAGGTGACATTACTATCCCCCCGCCTCACACCCTCTGGTGATGACACTAACTTCAAATAAGAATGATAAATACCAGAATCTGCTTGGAAGTAAAGAGATCCAGAAGATGTTACCTCCTAAGCATAATGGAACGTGAATGGCGCCCGAAGAGTTCTTTGCAGAGTTCTGAAGAAAGCAAAGATGTTTCAGGGACATATGCAGCCTACAGTACTCTCCAGAGGCTGGAGCCCAGTATCATGAGAGAATGCCAATTTGAAGAATTTGGAATAAAGAATTACTCAGAAATAGAAATCGTTTTGGCAGAGTCGAAATGTTATATCAGTACAGAATGACTTCAAATTAATGGGCAGAATTCAATTTTGTTCATATGCATGCTCCAGTTTGGGAAGGGAGTCAAGTGCAAGGTCTACACGAGGCTTTGAAAGACCCTGGATTTTCTGACAACTTTGTCTTCCCACGAGTTAGAATATAGAGATGAGCTTGACGAAAGCCCCGTATTATATAAGGATGTGTGAGTTCAGACAACAGCGGTGACAACAACAGGAGGGACAATTTGGAACATATTTAGGTCTACGAAACATTGCTTGAGGCAGTGTGTAGATCAAATTATTTCCTGGCCCGTATCACAATGTCGTGGGGTCTGGAATCTGCTAAGGCTGCTTCCCTTGCCAGGGAAGTGGGCTGCACCCTTGTGAACGCGACATAAGAGTAAGCATCCTGTGTCTGAATCCCGTGTCTGTGTCTGTCTTTATCTCCACCGATGTCTGTTTCATCTGGTGATGTCTACACACGCAGACACCCTCAGAGCCCTGGCCTAGTTCAAAAAGCACTTGCTGAGGCCCCACTCTGTGCGGAACTTTGGGCCAGGCCCTGGTGGCTTCAGGAAGAAAGATGTCCTGGTTTTTCCCACCGTGTGTTTACAATCTCTTTAAAGCTAAATAGGGGAGTGAAAACACTAACTGTCACATTTAGAGAGCCCCTTGGCATTTACAAGTTGCTTTCACAACAACAAAATCCTGTGAAGATAAAAAGACCTGTTGTTCCCATTCTACAGATGGGAAACTCAACTCAGAAAGGCCAAACCGCAAGTTCACGGCCACCCAGCCACGCAGAACCCACGTCCCCACTTCCTGCCTCTTCTAAGTCACTTTTAACTGGCTCACCTTTCTGTTTGACATTTTAGATTTTAGTAGGTGGATGATCCTAAGAGTGGATATGATGATAAGGAATTTAAGAAAAAAGGAAACCCTTCCAATGCTTTGTACCATGAAAACGCACATGGATATGAGGAAGAGTGAATCTCTTTGCCTTGGGATTTAATATGGCGACTTCAGAACTTGGGAAATATTTTAATTTTAATTCTTTCCTCCTTTAAGCTTTCTGAGACCATTTCAGGGGTCAATAGCCTGGTTTAGTCTGTCCTTCCTTCCCTGCATCCCTCTCTCCTTTCTCCCTTCCTCCCTTCTTCCCTTCATCCCTTACTGAGTCATCCATTTTTGAGAACATCCCCACTAGTAAAAAGAGAGCTGCCCATTTTAACAGTCATAGAATGTTCCATTGGATGGCCATACCAAAGCTCATGTAGCCAGAATCCTCTTGTTGGATATTAGTTTATTTCCAGTCTTGGGGAGATGATGATTATGATAAGCTCTTTAGATAATTCTGTTGCCCCCTCAAATTTAAGAACCTCTGGCATGCTGTGTGATGCCAACGTCTTCACTTGCCTTCCTGAGTTTCTCATAATCCCTTCACCTCCATGACCGCACCCCCAATGGCTTACTCCTGCAGTCATCAAGCCTCATCGTATGTGGTAGCTCCTCACCCACATTTCTTTGTCTTTAGGGGAGGGGTGTTGGAGTGCACACTGCTGTTGCTGGTTGAGAGGACTAAATGTGTTAATGTCAGCAGAAATCCTAGAACAGGGCATTCCCGTAGAACCAACTGGGCCAACGCTAGCCTTTCCGCCATTGCTATTCTTATTACCAGGAAAAGCTGCATGTCCAGGATGCTGAAGAGCTGGACACTTTTACTCCTCACCCCCTGGAGGGACTGAGATCATTTGGATTCTCTCGGAAAACCATCAGTTGACCTGCATTAACTCGGGGAGGGGGATGTTGGGTCAAGTGATCTCTCTGACTTTTTGATTGGAAAGCCATTTGTGGGCGGGGCTCAGGACTTGGAAGCAGAGTTTCTGTATTGACACAACCAATGAAACGACTTCTCCCAGACTCAGGTGGGGCAGAATTCAGGAAGCAAAGCTGCTATGGCAGTTTCCTCCTTCCGCGGCCCCGATGACCGAAGCCACGGCGTCCTTCTTCCCCAAGGGGAGGAATCCCAGAGATGCCAAGCCTGCATCACAGACTCCCTCCCAGTGGGAGCTGTGAAATTCTGGGATCCTGTTCAGCGCTCTTGCGATGTGCTCGGAGATGATATGAAATGTTTTATATCATCTTGGCCACGGTACAGCAACACTTACCTCTGATTCCGAAGCAGCTCAGAATTTCGTTAGGCCTCTCCTCACTTCTTGATGCACCCTCCTCCCCAGCTCTCTTCTTTACCAATGAGGACAGGAGCTACGTTCCGATTTCTGAAACACTGTCGGTGTGCGCGCTCTCTCGCACCAGCGTGGGCATTGGATATGTGCGTTTTCTCCAGGAAATCAGATACCACACGCTTTATAGTAAAAAATAGGCTCTTCTAAAACACACAGTGATGCTTTGGCCCCTCTACAAACTGGATGGCATAAACACCAAGCTCATGTACCCAGATGTTATAAAATACCCATTTGATGTAGCTTTCATTTGCCATCAAAGGCTGCTATCTCACAACGCAGAACCAAATCCCTGGGCAAACTTTGCTTTGCTGCAATCAGATAACCATGATTCCTGTAGAACTCCATTTATCTAACCTACCCCCAACCTCCAGGACTGGGGAGAGGGCTTATTGCCTTGAAACTCTCTGCCTTCTGGAGAAACCCGGATTGGCAGTCAGCTCACAGGGAAGGGAGAAGAGGTCTCTTTCTGTGTCCACAACTTCAACTCCTTCTCCCACACAGCGGTGTGTGTGTGTGTGTGTGTGTGTGTGTGTGTGTGTGTGGTGGGGAGAGGGAGAGGGAGAGGGAGGTACTCAACCAGGTACGCAGTTACTAATCAGTAGTTATTCTGCACAAGGGCAGCCAGCCCTGCCGCTGGGTGATGGGGACACTAAGGTGAGTAGGACCCAGTCCCCGCCAGTAGCTCCCAGGCACGTGGGAGAGACGGACAGGCACACGGACCCAGGTAACAGTGGGTTACCTCGTGAGGAGAGTTTAAATGTCAGGGAGATGTCAGGAAGCTTCCTAGAAATGTGGTGCTGGAACCGAGGTGTGATGGACAAGGAGCAGTTCCTAGGCAGACGAGCAGGGGAAGCTAGAAGGCACGGCGTGTTCTCAGGCGTGGAGGCGTGGGAGGCAACAGTGGGTCAGGGGACAACAAGTTCAGTACAGCTGCACCACAGGATGCTCGGGGTGTGTGTGAGGGGGGCGGTGACGTACCTCCTTCATCAGCTGGTTCCTCCTTGAGTCTCACCGCCCAGCTGGCCAGGCCGACCGCGTCCCTGGCTTCTCACATACACACGGGCTCTCAAAGCTGTTGATGTCTTCTCAGTGGGACCTTGGGGGCTTGGCTCTTGTCTCACCCATCGACTCTTGGGCTAGGAGGAGGCAGCTTCCTCTCTGCTTTCTCTGCCTGTAGCCTCCCTTGCTTCCCGAATCTACCTTCTCAACCACACTGAAATAATTTCTTTAAATCAGGACCCTCAAGGGATCCTAAGTGTTAACAGCAGTGTCTCCCGAAGTGTGGGTTTGTATCAGAATCAGCTGGGCTAGAGGAAAGTCTTTCATAAAATGCACTTTCCTTACCTGTGCTCCAGACCTACAAGAGCCGCATTTGGAGATGGGGCTTAGCGCCTGCATTAAAGGCACGCGCGTGTGTGCACACACATACACACACACACACAATCACACACAGTGCATTGATTGAGCAGAGTGATTGATGGACAAGGTCATGTGCATACCTGGTTCAAAAATTTAACCCAAAAAGGGTACAAACAGCAAAATTAATTCTCTTATCCCTGTCTCCCAGTCATTCATTGTAGTTACTCCAGGAAACATCATACAATCATACAGCCATGGGCGATTTTCACACAATGGCAGCACAGGATTCACTGTTCCTCATCTTGCCTTGGTTACCTAGCCATCTGTCTTTGAGACTGTTTTCATCGGTATATAAAATTTGCCCCATTAAAATTTTTTTCATGTTTATTTATTTTTGAGAGAGAGAGAGAGAGAGAGGTACAGGGTAGGAGTTGGGAAGGGGCAGAGAGGAGATACAGAATCCGAAGCAGGCTCCAGGCTCTGAGCTGTCAGCACAGAGCCCGACGCGGGGCTGGAACTCACGAACTGCGAGATCATGACCTGAGCGAGATCATGTCAGACGTTTAACCAACAGAGCCACCCAGGCACCCCAAATTTGCCATTTTTAAAGGCTGCAGTGTATTGCACCGTACGGGTATCAAAGCATATTTAACCAACATCCCTTTGGTGGATTTTGGTTTGCTTCCAACCCTGGGAGGACAGCACTTATAACACCTTGTAATTCTGAAGCTCACTCCATGCTGCCTGAGGTCTAAACCCTTAACTTGGACCACCCATTGTCTCCATGGATTCATTTCTCACTGTATATTTTACCCACCTTTGACAATTCAGAGATTCTCTTACAGAGTAGTCGCTGCTATGTGGTGTTACAAAGTCTTGCTTTTGTTTCTAATATTCCTTGTATCTCCGGAACCTTCCATGTCCATCTGCAACCCCAATTCTTGGCTTTCCAATTTCACGTTCTGTTGTCTTCTGTCTTCTGCCCTAATCTCATCTGTCATTCACACCGGTGGGAAGATGACCATTTGTTAGGTTTCAGAAACAGAGGAAAAATAAATCTTCTGAAATTCAGAATTGAAAGTTTGCATCCAAGATGGCGGGGAACGTCCTAAGATTGGTCCGAGGTAGTTCCGCTCTCACGAGCAAAGTTACTTTGGTATGAATTACCAGTGTATACTCTGACAAACACAGATTCAGTGTTTGCCCTTGTTGATGTGACTTTGTCTTAAGTTCCACTTCCTGTACTAACAACGATGTCTCTGGCATGAATCCTCCTTCATCCCTGATCGTTGGGTTTCGTGCTGACCTTCAGTAGGAACAGAGAAAATCACGCCTGTCTCTCTACACGTTCTCCCACACATACACATCTTCTATGTCCAACCCTCCCTTCCCCTCCGGCTCCAAGTTCGTTATAAAAATAGTTAGAAAAGTCATCAATTCCTGCTTTGCTGCCCACCTCCCTGTTTTAGGTTTCTCTGTATAAATAACTTCCCCTACCAACTTTGTAATACTCTTGCTTAGACCAGGTGGTTTGGGGATTTGGGGAGACTCACTTTGGCTTCTCCATCACCATAGTTCCAAGGATGGCTGGTGACCTGGGAATAGCCAATCAGAACACTTCATTATCCTCCATCAACCTGATTGGTGTAGAGATGGGCACATGTCCCAACTCCTATTCTAGGAAGAGATAATCTGATTGGTGTATTTAAAATCAGATGTTCGGGCGCCTGGGTGGCTCAGTCGGTTGAGCGTCCGGCTTCGGCTCAGGTCATGATCTCACAGTCTGTGAGTTCGAGCCCCACGTCGGGCTCCGTGCTGACAGCTCAGAGCCTGGAGCCTGCTTCCGATTCTGTGTCCCCCTCTCTCTCTGCCCCTCCCCCACTCATGCTCTGTACCTCTCTCTGTCTCAGAAAGAAATAAACATTAAAAAAAATGTAAAAGAAAATAAAATCAGATGTTCAAGGCTGGGCCAATCAACTGTGATCAGGAGGGTCTGGTCACTTGGAAAGAACGAAACTGCTGGAAGACTCTTCCCTGTGGACGTTGGAGATGGGAGTTTGTTCTGAGCTGGGCCAACTTGCCCTAAAATTTCCATTTATGAACTCAGCTCAACATTTTAACTTTGGAAGGGGAGAGTCTTTTGTGTACTCATGGGCCTTTATGCCTGTTTGTTGGAATTGAAGAAAATCCTCAGAAAATTTTGGTCCAGTCACCTCATTGGGCAAATGAGGAAACTGAGGCCCAGAGCAAGGCAGCAAGTTGTGCAATGCCTGCCAGTGAGTCTGCTGCAATGCAGCACTGGAAGCCAGGTCTCCTGATCCCAGCCTAGCTCTCCATCCATTACTCCTTGCTTCCTCTGTCTACCTTGCTTTTGTGGTTTCCTAAAAGGGAGGCAGATGAGGGAGCGTGAACTTGGAACACAGGAGAATGCCTCAGCCTTTAAATCCATTACCGAGGGGGGTAGCTCCACTGGGCCCGGCTGAATGATAATGTGCTCTTCTTGGACCTGGCCTTGGCTTATCGGCTGGTGCTCCATCATCCAGAGCCTTGTTCCCAGACATTTTCATTACCGACTCTGTCCACTATGACGCACTGGCACCATGCCATTCCTTGTGTGCATGCCAAAATGCTTTTATGAAACCATTAAAAGAAACCTTTCCTAAGGAGAGTGGTGTAGGAAATGAATTCCTGAAGGTTAACATGCCTTGCATATAGGTTCGACCACGCGTAGGAACTCCACATTAAAAACGTGCAAATGACCAGTCGTCAAAGGGAGACCCAGTCTACTCTGCCCTGCCCTGTGTGGCCTGCCCTTCACATACCATCATCACCACCATTCCCACCACAACCGCCCCAACAACAACGACAACAATCACTACAATCGTTACAACTGTAGCAACAAAAAGCAGGGGGAGGTGGTCATGTAGCAAGAGTAGTATCCATCTAACTTTGCCTGGGTTTGTGCACACCTGGGGTCTCAGCACTACAAGTGGTGCCCCTTGTGCTCAAAGAACATGGAACCGATGGTCAACAGCCTTGTCTTCTTTGGAGTCATGGGTGGTAAAGGCTCGTAGCGTCAAACGCCTACAGGAACAGGGAAGACATTGCTGTCCTTGTGATGTGAGGAATACATTAAATGCTTGGGATAAGAAATATAATTGGGGCACCTGGGGGGCTCGGTCAGTTGAGTATCCAACTTCGGCTCAGGTCATGATCTCATGGTTCGTGAGTTTGAGCTCCACATTGGGCTCACTGCTGTCAGCTCCGAAACTGCTTTGGATCCTCTGTCCCCTTCTCTCTGTCCCTTCCCTGCTCACGTTCTCTCTCTCTCTCTCTCTCTCAAAAATAAATAAACATTCAAAAAATTTAAAAAATATCTAATTGGTTCGAACATAACAAAAAGTCAAGCAATGCATCTTGGTTATGCTGACGCTATATCTGAAATATGTCATCAGAAATAATGCTTTTCCTTTATTAAGAATAATGATGATTATTTTATTTAATCTGTAATATTTATTTCATTAGTGCCTTCCTGCACATCTTCATAATAAATCCCCTACTGCTAAGGTGACCCGGGGGTGTCTCTATTCCTTGAATGACTCACACTAACTCACGTTTTCTAGGAACCTGACTTTGGTCACTCTCTCTCGATGGTATACTAGTTAATGTTTAACAGTTGGCTTTGAAAAGAAGATTCCTCTGATTCGTGGTGTTTTCTGATTTCTCTGGTGTAAATCATCTCACGAGGGCTGGTTTCAGGCTCGCACTGTGACGTCACTGAAGAAGCAGTTGGGAAGAGATGGGTGGTGGCATCCCATTAGAGCCAATAGGCCTGAATAAACTTGGGGGCATAGAGAAGAGTAAAACACACAGTAGTTAGGAAGTGTCGAGTTCAGAGTATTTGTTACCTTTGTCCTTAATACAATTCATTGAAATCTTTGTACAATTCGCTTTTTAATAATATCTGAGTTTAACGACTCGGAAGGAATTAATGTCTCAGAAGAATTTCACGTCCACCTCTCGTGAGCCAGCGTGAGCCACATCACAGCACGCCCCCACTTTCTCATCTGTAAGTTGAGGGTGGTGTTGGCAGGTGCCACAGGGAGTAATTGGAGACGAGAAGAGTCAAGGCCTGTAGAATACTTAGAAGACGATCTGGCCGTAGAAAGTGCTGGATAAACCGCAGCTTTGTCGTCAGCTCCCTGGACTGAGGCAAGGTCTCTTTCCACCACAGCGTTGCTTGGGTGGTCTTAAGCTTTGCGTCGTGGGGTCTTGGTGGAGGCAGTATGATGCGGAAGGAAGAAAAAAGGCATTCAGTTCAGGCACTGCTGCATTTGAAACCTGGCCTCGAGCATTTTTTTCTTTAGCTTCTGGAACTTTGATTTTCCTGTTGGTAAAATGGGTTTGGGTAAAAAGTGAGGAGAAACAAATGAGTAACGTGTGTAGAACACCTCGCACATAGTAAGTGCTCAGTAAAGGTTAAAAGGGTATTCCCTTCTGCCATCCAATCTGGTTGTTAATCGTTCAGCAACTAAGATGCCCTCCTTCGATGCTAGTTAGACTGTGTCCATGGAGATGCCAGTTGAGGGCCACAGGCCTATCTTCCTCTGTCTACCACACCGTAAACAGCACGGGGACTCAGATATCTCTTCTGAGCTGAACAAGGAAGCCCCATGCTACAAGCACCTTGACACAACTCTCTGCCATCACTCTTCCCTTTATATGTATACATGTCTGCTCCCTACTTGATTAACTGAATCATTCTACTCACAGACCGATTGACGGACACGGCGTTTTCAACTAATTGCGCCTTGGTCTCATGGCAGCCCCCATTTGAAACATTAGGCACCTTTCCTCTTATTTCATTTATATTAAAGAGAGGAGCAGTCTGTGCACCATAATCAGTGAAAAGGCATGACTCACCTTATTCACAAATACCAGATTGGTACATGACATCACGTTGCTCGGGCCCCCGCGAGGCAGCCCGAGCTGTGCCAAAAGGAGATCCTATATATTCCTCTCATACAGTCTCGCTGCTCTTTGGTCTTGTTTTCCTTGGTCTTCGCAACCCAGAAAAGCAAACGTATCTTGAGATTCTGATATTCCCTAATCCGATTCCATTTAAAGCACTTTCTTCTTTTTTTTTTTAAGTTTATTTATTTATTTTTGAGAGGGTGGGGGGGAGAGGCAGAGAGAGAGAGAGGGAGACAGAGAATCCCAAGCAGACTCTGCACTGTCAGAGCAGAGACTGACGTGGGGCTTGAACTCACGAACCATGAGACTGTAACTGAGCCAAAATCAAGAGTCAGAGCCCAACGGGTTGAGCCACCCAGGCTCACCCCTCCTTACCTCATCTTTTGTAAACGATCAACCCATGTAGCCAGCTCAGTACTGGTCTGAACTAAGGTACTCCATTAGGCAGCTGCCTGGAGATTCAACTAGAGTTTACCCCAACCACAAGGCATCCCCCCTGGTAGTTGTGGGAGGTGCCATTTGTAAATAGCGTCGCCTGTTGTTTCCTTCTTTGTGAATAAGCTGGAGGGTTTGGTCTCTGGGTACCCATCCGGCAACCTTTCTGAGAACTAAATTTGCTTCCAATATCACGCAAAGCCCGTGAGATGGTCTGGCCTCACTTTCTCTGTCTCTCCCTCTCTCCCAAGTACATTGTTCCACGTCGGACTCGTGAAATGTTGGTAGAGGCTGGTAGGGACGTGCGTGTGGGCAGCTGAACAGTGAAACAAATCACTAAGCAGATCTCCCTCTGGTTTCCGGGTCTTACCTCTCCTTCTTCGTCACTCCTTTTCCTTTTCCTCCTCGCCCCCTGACTTTGGGGTTTGTTGGGTTGGGACAGAATTCACTCGAGAACCCACTGAGTGGTTTGTTCTTCCTAATGCCCATGCAAAGAAGCAAAGGAGGAAGATGAGCTTGGGATGCGAATGGCTTTTCTTGAGAGGGATGAGGGAGAAAATACATTTATGACATTTATGGGAATTGATCAGCCACCACCCACAGGAAGACACCAATGCAACACTTTCTAAACAAATACTACATGTACTTTTTTCTTTCTTTCTCTCTTTGAAATGTGTTTTCTTTTTCTTTTTTTTTTAATGTTTGTCTATTTTTGATAGACAGACAGAGGCAGAGCATGAGCAGGGGAGGGGGAGAGAGAGAGAGAGAGAGAGAGAGAATCCCAAGCAGGCTCCAAGCTGTCAGCACAGAGCCCGATGTGCGGTTCGAACTCATGACCCACGAGATCATGACCTGAGCCAAAGTCGGACACTTAACCGACTGAGCCACCCAGGCGCTCACATGTATTTCTTTATACTGTGCAATTTTGTCCTATCAGAAGGACACAGGACAGCGTGGCAGAACCACCTCCTTTCCTTTTCACCTTTTTCCTTAGTGGTAAAGTCTGATTTCATTTGGGGGTGGCGACAGGCCCAGCTGAAAGCACTAGAAAATGGACAGTAATCAACCTTGTCTTTCCCGGTGTCACTTCTGACCGCGGGAAGTCACGTGACGCAGCTCAGACCGATGGGACACCGCAGATGCTATTGTGTGGGGCTCTTGTGAATACTTCTTAGAGTGAGTCGACTCAACTAACGTGTTCCGTTTTTGCCCTTGTACTTCCTTCTCGTTTCCGTTGGGCAAGTGACGCACGGCCCTGAAACAGTGAGCGGTCTCTCGAATGCATACACGTGCACAGTTGTAATGCTTTTATCTGTGTGTGTGCATTTGTGTGCATCACACGGACGTGGCCTCACTGAATACATGCACATGTGAACCCACACATATGCACATATGCACACAAACACTGCAGACCTACCAGCCCATGCGATGCACTCACACGAAATTCACTGCTTTCCTGAATGCACACGTGTGTATACTGACGTTCTCGTTTATCTGCCAGGCTCAAATGCATATCCATCACGTGTTCACCCACATATGTGGGGCCACACACACTTTTAGACCCTCCTTGTACACACACAGACTGAATGAAGCGAGAAGTGGTGGTGCCTACAGGTAACGTAATGTCACGCCTGGAGAACGATTTGGACTTCACCCTGGAATTATCCTACTACACGTGCAAAACTGTGCTGGGTACTCTGAGTGGCGTTTGGTACAGAATCTGTATCTCCAGGAATTTCCAATTTTCAAGGGGAGGGAAAAAAGAGGTAGCTTCATATTACCTGGGAAACACTAAAACCAGCACGAACGACGTCACAAAGCCATAGATGACCATCCACCGTGGGGGGAAAGGTAGACTGAGGTCTCCTGGCCAGCGTCCTATCAGAGGTCAGTAATGAAAATCATGTTGACTGACCCAAGCTGCCACATACAGTTGTACAGGATGCCGACTGTGCAAGGGCCCTGTGCTAACATCAAGCCTACTCTCTGCTCTTCAAGCCGTTTATTCGTCATGGGACTGTGCACTCAAAAGGAGGGTGTTTTTTTCTAAATTGCCCAAAGGTGCCCTACGGGCTGGGGCCTAGTGTAGTTATGGAGCACGTCTATGATGCTCTAGGCCGGTTCCCGTGTCTAATCAGGTGATTAGATCTCAAACGAGTCATTTGGCTCTGAGTGCCTTTCCTCGGAGGTTCCTTGGCTGGCAGTCAGCTCTGCCTCTGCATTCACAAACCATGAGGCTTACTGCGGTGCATCGAGCTAAGTGAAAGGGACAGAGCAGACAAAGCCCCCAAACTACCTTCAACCAACACAGAGCCGCGCGGAGAAATTGATTAAAATATGCATTCCCCTAATAGAGCGGCTGGTCCCAGCCTGGAAATTAATTAATGCTAATAGTACACAATCAAAACTGCTTTTGGAAATCTTCTTAGAACATTAACTAAAATGTTCATCTTTTTAATGCATTTGCCCGAACCACCGAGACTAAAAGCTTCGCGTGTTCCATGCAAATGTGCAGGCGTGGAATGAAAAAAAAAAAAAAAAGAAAGAAAGAAAAAAGAAAGAAGGAAGGAAAGAAGCAAGAAAGCATATTGAGGCTATTCCAGGCTTGCTGACTTTCTGGCTAACCTGAGCCTGCGTGGAGGGCCTGGTTGGATGGCCCTTTGAGTCCGGAGGTGGAAGGGGGGCACTGTCCGTGCGTGTTGCACGTGGACTGAGGGCAGGGAAACCAGGTGGAGAAAAGGACCACGAACTAAAGGCAGAGCTAAGGGCCCCCAGGGTGCCGTCCTGGAGGGAGGATACGAGGGAAGGAAGGAGGGCTCCAGGTAGCTTGAAAGGGGCCCCCCACGTACAAAGTGCTCCGGGCCAGCGGCTTCCAAACAGAGGGGTTTTGAGGCCCCATGCCTCTTGGGGACCTGCCACGTAACGGGCCTCTGACTTGGGATCCCCACCCACGGGCGCCATGCCACTGGTGCGGGGTTTGGCTGCTCCCGGCCCCGGAGCAAGAGTCCTGGAGCTCGTTACCAGGCTCTTGCCATTCAGTCTCTGATTCACCCAGGAGCTACTTGCTTGGTTCCTGCTAACCAGCGGCTGAGTACAGCTGCTCCCTCAGAGCTCAGACTTTGGCGTGGGAGGCAGACCCACGGATGGGGAAAGTACGTGAGTCAGTGTCCCGCAGCTTTGTCCCAGCGAGGAGGGACCCTAACCCTGCCGGGGCAGGGGCGTCGGAGGGCCCGTCTAAGAGGCTTGGTGGAGGAGGGATTGGCTGAGCAGCGAGGGAGAGAGCAGGAAGGGATCAGAGAGACCAGGGGTCTTGCTCTGGTTTCGCAGTGTGTGTGTGTGTGTGTGTGTGTGTGTGTGCGCGCGATGCGGGGGGAACGGAGGCACGCGTGGGCGCCTGGGGACAGAGGCAGGAATGGAGAAGCGGCTTCAGGTGAGGGAGCAGCACGGGTCGGAGGATGCTGAGGGGGGCAGGCCAGCCACTGCCATGGCAACGTGTCGGTCCCAGTTAGGACACCTTGTTCTGCTCTCCGGATGGCAGGGAGGCGTCGACAAAACCAAGGGGAAGAACCTGCACTGAGGAGGGTGGGAGATCCCCCCTCCTCACTCGCCTTCTGTATTTCCAGAGTATTTCCCCGAACGTTCTCTTTCCCAAGATCGCGACGGGGCTCCTCAACTCGGCAGGACTGAAAGTCAGGGCCAGAGAGTTCTTTGTAGTGAGAAGGCTGTCCTGCGGTTTTCTGGAGGCTTGCTTAGCACAGCACCCCTGACCTGACCCGCTAGGTGCCGGGCTGGTGATCAAATCTGCAGGCGTCGTCACGAGGCCCCTGAAAGGTGGGGGTGAGGGCTTCTGGAGAGAGGAGGAAGCTAGTCAATCACGTCACCATATCAAAAGGGCTGCGTCTGTTGACCAGCACCGACCTTTGTCTCCTCCCCCTACAACCTCAACACTGGTTTTGTTCCAGCTGGGGCCTTTGACAGTGTCACCACATTGACTTACATTTTGTATTTTTACCCGCAAAACTGGAACAGAATAGGCGAACACATTGTGCTTTTTTTTTTTTTTTTTTTTTGAAATGTAATTTTCACCAACTCCTTACTGCTTGCTGGTGACAACAGCCCACGGGAGGTTTTCATTAAAATGGGACCATCTATCTTATTCTATTATTTTCTCAGTTGAGGTGAGCTTGTTTAAAAATGTTAATTTCTTAGAACTCGTTTTAAAATAAACTGATAAGATAAACATGGATATTTTGATTAAAAAAAAAAAAACAACTATCAGGTTGTTTCATAGTTTATCGGTTTCTGGCATCGAAGGAAAGAAGGGGGCTGAACGGCCACAAGCCTGACGTCAGGTCCAGAATCTTCCAAGTTTGAGCCTCGAGACCTCGGGCTGGTCTTTGATTTCCTCTCCTGTATAACAGGAATTTCATTTGCTCTTTTGGACTGTTGGAGAATCCCGAGTGGAATCGGGGCTACCCAAGAACCTTGAAAACAGAAAATATGTGCTGTATCAATATAAAAGATTATTGTAGTAGTAATTATTATAACTCTACAGAAACGTCCAATGAAATAAAACCAGCTTTCATGAAATACACATGGTACATCTCAGGGCTTACTGACTGACCGCTTCCCTTTCAGGATGTTACTTTGTTGCTCTGAAATTCTGTTTCTCCCTTTATAAAACTCTGCCCAGAACGGCATGGGATTTTGTGAATTAGAGACAAAGGGGTGCCCCAAATGCTGAGCACAGTGTGAAGCAAAGAGGATGAATGCAAAGAGTCATTATATTATTTTTATTACCATCACGGCTATTATTATCGTCTTGTTAATTTTTCAAACACACTTAGCTAACTATATATTTTATATATATATATATATATACATATGTATATGTATATATATATACGTATATATATATATATATACGTATATATATATGGCTGGATTTTTCACTGCAAGCTAAGTCTCCTGCCATTGGTGCACGGAAGGGGCGTCATGTTCGCATCTAGCCTCATTGTCTTTGCACAACCGCAGGAGGTACCGTCTGGGCAATGCTTTTTTTTTTTTTTTTAATTTTTTTTTTTTTTTAACGTTTATTTATTTTTGAGACAGAGAGAGACAGAGAGAGACAGAGCACGAACGGGGGAGGGTCAGAGAGAGAGGGAGACACAGAATCCGAAACAGGCTCCGGGCTCTGAGCTGTCAGCACAGAGCCCGATGCGGGGCTCGAACTCACAGACTGCGAGATCGTGACCTGAGCCGAAGTCTGCGCCCAACCGACTGAGCCACCCAGGCGCCCCTGGGCAATGCTTTTAAGAGGCGTTGTTCTAGAATCTTGGAACAGGCGTCAGGCTGCCCTTGGCTAATCACCTGTAGGCGGGACCTCATTGTTCGAGCCTCGTGAGATCAAGCACACCTCGTGGGGCTGTAACTTTATTCGCGCCATTTGACAGATGAGGAAGCGAGAGCACGGCGAGGAAGGGGGAAAGAACTTTCTCCTGTTCTCTGCCTGATCTCCAGCCACGGAGGGATGAATGAATGAAGTTCCGTGCATCTTCCAAGAAGGTCCCAAGCGAGGAGATTCCCAACCAGGCGGCCGGGCTCCAGTTACACCACCGGGCCTCTGGGGCACGGAGGTCGTCCCCGCCAGGGACAGCTGCCTGGAGCTCCCTTCCCGGGGCACCTCGTCTGTCCCTTTCTTACAGCCCCTTTGCATCTCGCCTTGGCTCACCTGGTACTCGCCCTCCCCCCCCGCCCCCCCCCCATCAAACTGCAGGTGGCTTGCAGGCCGGGCCACGTGTCTGAGCCACCGTTGGAGCTCCGCCCATGTGTCTGATGAATATTCATAAAAGATGTGATAGTTTTAAGAGATGTTGCTTCAACATCTCTTACCTACAATGACACTAACGCCTTCTGTTCACTTGGTACCCAAGGAGGGCCAGGCATGGTAGGTGCATTTTCTTTTCTTTTTTTAAATTTTAAAAAAATGTTTATTTTCTGAGAGAGAAAGAGAGAGAGGGAGAAAGCAAGTGGGGGGGGGGGGCGCGCAGAGAGAGAGGGAGACACAGAATCCCAAGCAGGCTCCAGGCTCTGAGCTGACAGCCCAGACCCCCCACACGGGGCTGGAAGTCACGGACCCCAAGATCCTGACCTGAGCCACCCAGGCACCCCTGTCCCCAGACCTGCCTTTTTAATTTTACCCTCACTACACTCCCATGGAGTAAGTGAAGCATTATTATTATTTTTATTATTAAATTATTCTTAATTTTATTTTTATCCCTGTTTTACAGGGGAGACATCAAAAGGACAGAGAGGTGAGATGATTGGCAGGTGTCAGGGAGTCTTCGAAGCCACCGCAGTGGGCAGTGACGCCATGCACTGCCCTCTCCCTTCTCCACTCTTTGTCTCGGGGCCGCTGTCCAGCCTGCCCCGGTTTCCTCTTCCAGCTCCTGGACCCGTGAGCTCTGGCTCCTGGCAGAGACCAAAGAGGGGACGGGCCCTGCTCCCGGCTGGTGCTGTGGCCCCTGCGGCTGCTGGAGGTGCCTTAAGCCTGCCCTGGACTTTCCACGGAAGGAACAGATGGGTCAGTTGGGCGATCGTGCAATTTTGTAATCATTAGAAAGTTATTAGCTCAACTAGAGCTCAAGCGTTTGTCAAATCCGACAGAGAGGAGCCTCTGGCTTTCGGTCACGGCCACTCACGTTGTCTAATCCCTGGCCTTCGATCTTGTTGGTGGCCTGTCCCTCACTGCACCCCAAGGCTGGAATCTCGTAGGTCCTGACTCCCCTGGGGATGCGTTAGTCATGCCCAGCCTCCTCCTTCTTGTCTTCCGTGCAGCCACCCCAAGGCAGCTCGGAGGAGGCGGCCGTCTCATCTCACAGGCTCTCCCGCCTCCACTCGGGGGCTTGGCAACCGAGGGAGCCGGGCTGGACGCTTAGCTCCACCGGCCGGCCCCACTTGCCCCCCGCTGGACCCAGTGGCTCATGTTTCTGACCACTTCTTTCCTTTATTGGGAGAATGGGAGACTATCACCCGCCTGGCACGGAGTGAATGGATGGGCCGACCAAGATCCGTTGTCCCAAAGGGAAACCGAGTCACGACGGTGCCAGTGTTCGAGGGCTGGGTCCCCTATCTTACTTCCCATGCTCACCTCTTCTTTGGGTTGTCCCAAGCCGTGCCTCCCCCTCCCCGACCGGCTCCCTTCCACAGCGACATCTCCAACGTATGCCCTGTGCTCACGGTGTCCCACTGTCCCTTAGACACATGTCCAGATGGGCTCCCATGACCTCCAGCCTCACCTCCTCCAACCCTGCATGCCCTTTTCTCAACTCCAGCTTCTGGAGTTACCCTCAGATGCCCAGCACCCCTGCCCCACCTGTACCCCGGCCCATGCCTGCGGGAGACACTCACCCCTGCCACACACGGGCCTCCCGCAGGGCCCTCTGGCGCCGTGCAGATGTGTCCCTCGAACGTGTGCTTTCCCTTTCTCCATCCCTGTCCGGGGACCCTCTGGAGGGTGGCGCCTCTCACCCCCTTTGTTTCCCTAGTTCTTACCCAGACTAAATTTTGACCCAGGGTAGACACTCAATAGAGCTTTTTGTACACATGAAAGATTTATCACGGTGCCTCCAGAAAGAATGATGGGACTTGCATAAACTGACAGGATTATTATTGGAATTCATTTATTAAAAAAAAAAAAAACTTCATATATTTTATTATCCCAAACACTGGGATTCCAAGACATTGCATTCCAAGACATTTTTTATGCCAAATCTGACAAATGGATGGCTTCTCCCCAGATTTTTTTTTTCCTTTTAATTATTTGCATTCATTTTGTTTCAAAGACATTTTAACATTGTGCTACCAGCTGATGGCTTAAACAGACATTATTAATGGGAATATTACAAAAATTAAAATCAGAACTTTTAATGCAAATTGAATGAAATGCTCAATCACCCAGCCAAATCGAACGGCGGATTCTTCATCCCGAAAGCACGGGAGGAGGAAGATGAGCCCAGCCAAGTGGGGGGAGCGACAGGAATTGAGGTGGGAGCAGGACACGACGTCTCAGAGGTGACCCCCGGAAGCTACGTGACCTTGGGCTAGTTTCCGCACCTCTCTGAGCCTGAGTTTCTTCATCTAGACATCAGAGGAGCTTGACTCAAACAAGGGCCTCTTCATCCGGATCTGTGAGCTCTCTAGCCCTTCAGAAATAGCTGTGAGACCCCCAAATTATGTGCAGACAGGGCCAGGTGTATGCATTTTCTAAATAGAATGTCTGCAGGTTTTCATCAGATTTTCAGAGATCATGTGACTCAGACATATTTAGTCATGAGTAAACCAGTAATTTCTAACTTCATTCATTCATTCATTCACTCATTCGTTCATTCACTCGCTCATTCATTCGAGTACCAGAGATCGGTGAACACACAGGAGGTCTTCTTGGGTCCTGGAGGTACAAGGATAAACAAGAAAGTCTCCACTCTCCAATCCCATCCCCGCTGGACCCCCGCTTTGTTTGTAGCTCCCGTCAGGCGTGTGAGACCCGGGCAGAGCGGGGCCTTCCAGAGGCCACGGCAGGAGGCAGAAGAGACTTCTGAGAAACACCTGGCCTGGAAGAGGGAGGTGGGCTGGCAAGGCTGGCCAGGTCTCGGTGTGTGGAGGGCAGTGGGTGCCGTGGCCCGGGACAGTCACAGGGCACCGGGGTACATGACCCCGGAGACAGGATTGCCACAGACAGCCAAGCCCGAGTGTCCCGCCGCCCCCCCCCCCCCCCCGCCATCAGCAGCGCCCCCAGTGGGGGCCCAGCCCTGTGGCAGCTTCCAGGGAGAGAGGGAAGGAGATGGCAGGTGCAGGGCCTAGCAGCTCCAGAAACAAGCTGGGTACTTTGATGCGGGGGCCCAGGTGACTCCAATCCTAGGAAGAGGCAGACAGCGATATGCTGGTGGCATGGGTGAATGCTGGGTGGGTATGCTGGGTGACCTCGTTTCAGTGCCACATCTGCACCAACTGGGAAACTCGGGTTACACGTTTACACCTGTTAGGCTCGGTAGCCAACACTGGGGCTGGAGGGTCCACTCTGAGCTGTCCTGCCTGTCCCTCTGGGGGGGCAGAGGGGCCTGAGTCGGGGGGGGGGGCGGTAAACGGGGGTCATTGTTCTAAGGGTGATGTCAGCTTGTTGTGGTCCAGGAGGGGCCGGCCTTCCAGTCCACGGGGTGAGCCCCGCTGGGGAGGGAAGATTCCACCACGGAGGGACCCCCTCCCTGAAGAGCCTCCAGACGAGGGAAATGTCAAGTTCAGGTCCAATGCTGCATGGGACAAACTTATCCTAAAGAAAGTTCTTGCATGTCTATTTGAAATTCAAATTTAACTGGACACCTGTGTTTTTATTTCCGAGATCTGGCAACCCCTCCAGAGGAAGCCCAGGGGAGGAAGAAAAGGGGAAGGGCCAGGAAGGAAGGAGAGGTACCTGGGGCTTGCTGCCCCTGGCAGTTGTTTTCGGATTGCATGAGTAGACCGGGCCGATGGAATGGCAAACAAATGCATCTGGTAATTCATTTTTTACGGAATAATAAAATTTAGAAGAAGAAAACAGCGATAGTAACAGGTAACTTTTTTTTTTTTTTTTTTTTGGGCTTCGGGCGTCAAAGTGTCGAAGCTCCTAAGTGTTCGAAAGCTATGGATTCGTGTCACCCTCAGACCGCACTGTGGGGAGAGGGGGTCACGCTCTCTTGCAGAGACAGAGGCCAGAGGAACTGAGGTGCCCATCCCCCATGGCATGGGGTGTCGAGGTACGGAGCCGCGCCTTAAGCCCTCCCACCATTCCCAGAGCCGGTCCTGGCTCACATCTCTCCCGGGGACATGCCTCTTGGCATGCGACGTTCTCCTTAGATCACCGAAGGCGGAGGTCAGCAGACATTTTCCGCACAGGGCCAGGTAGCAAAGCCCACGGGCCGTGCTGTGTCTGTCCCACGATCCCCCTCCCCCGTTGCAGTGCGAAACGAAGGGCCCGTGGCTACGTGTCTATAAACCTTGATTTACGAAACCCGGTGGCAGGTGCGGTTTGGTCTGCTGACCTCTGATCCAGGAGCATGAGACCCAACCCAAAGCTGAGGGGGCAAGAGAGCGCCGGCGGGTCACAGGCAGGTGGCCGTGAGTCCTGGCCCCCGGCACACGGCAAGTTCGCAGCCCCCGGGTTCGTTATTTATTGAGAACGTATAAAACAAATGCCTGGATGCCCGACTGTGCAGTGGCCAGCAGCTAGAGGTTGCAGGGAAAGCATACACCTTGCTGGATCAAAGGCAGCCTCGGAGACCCCACCTTCAGAATTCAGGCCAGCTGTAGCACCTCTTGGCCGCCCTTCTCGAGAAATCATTCAACCTTGCGACGCCTCGGGTTCCTCGTGCGCAAAGCGAGACTGGAAATACTTCCCTCACGAGGCCGTGCAGGGACTGATGAACGTGCGGTACTTATCCGAGCGTCCGTGAGCGCTCGCCTTTGCCTTGCAAACCCTCCCAGATTCCTTCTCCCTCCTTCCCCTCCTCTGCCAGGTGAGCACATTCCCCCAGAACACAGACTCTGCCTCCTTTCCCCGGCTCACAGTTTAGAGGAGCAGAATTCCTCTGTTCCTGCTGCCAGATTGCATTTGCTAAACAATCATTTTGCTAACTGGGATTCAGACAATGTAGGAAGAAACACTTGAAAACAGTCGTAATTGGTGTTGAGAATAAGAAGCGGGGCGGGCGGAGTCAGAGCGTTATTAAATTTTGCTGCCATAATGACCATTGTCGAATTGGCTGTTTATTCCCCCATTAGGACGTAATGACATCCATTGTCGGCGGCTCTGCGTTTGATTATAAGATAATGACAATAATTCATCGTTGGCGGCTGTTCACCTTGAGACAAGGTAACCACAAGTTTAAAGGAAGATGTATAAGAGGTAAATTATATGTTGCTAAATATGAAACAGCACCTCACTTGTCCTGGTTTATAACAATAAAAACAACAATTGTCGATAGAACATATATTTAGTCGGGTTTTCCCCCTAGGAGAGAGACTGAGACACTGATCCTTGCATAATTACTACGAAGGAAAATCCCGCTAAATTGTTAGGTTCAGATACTGTACGAAACCTTCTTCTTGAACTGCGGGAACCACTCGGAGCCTTTTCTGGACCTTTGGCTTCCTGTTCCAGCCAGGTCTTTGCTGATCACGGAACTAAGGCCACCAGGGCGGGGATTTTAAATGTAGCACCTGTTTGCAAACACAGTCGTCTCAGGGACCAGAAACAGAGCTACTCCTGTGCAAAACCGGAATTTCCTCGTGCAAACGGAGCTACTCCTCAAGCTCCGCCCTTTTCTCAGCGTCTCCTGTTCCCTCCACGCTCAGCTGTCGCCGCCTACCCCCTGCCTGGACTGGTTGCACCTGTTGTGCTGCGGTCGCCCGGCCCGCAGCCTCGCCTGCCGGGGTCTTTCCTCCACCAGCAGACACACGAATCTTTGAACCCTCCGGTGAGATCCAATCGTTCCTCCGGGAGGGAGTTTGGTGATGCCTCATAAAGCCGAATGTATTCGGACCATACGACCCCCCTCCGCCCCGCTCCCAAGTACTTGCCCAGATGAGAAAAGTAACGTCCGCATGAAGAAAGAATCCGCACATGAATCTTTCTAGTAGTTTATTGGTCGGCGTCCAAAACTGGAAGCCACCGAGAAAGTTCTGAGCGAACGGCTCATTTAGATGTTCAGAGAAACAGATTAACAAACTGTGGTACATCCAGCCGATGGAATACTACTGAGCCAACAAAAGGAACGAGCTGTCAAGCCACAGAGAGAGAAGGTCAGTGGTTGACGGGGGGCTTGAGGGGTGGCTGAGGGTTGAATAGATGGAGGACAGGACATTTTAGGGCAATGAACCTATTCCTTGTGTTCCTGTCGGGGGAGAAACGTGGCAAGTGCATTCTTGCCAAAGCTTTTGCAGGACATAAGGAGTGAACCCCAATATAGACTATGCAGTTTAATTGATAATAATGTATCGACATTGGCTCATTCATTGTAACAAATGTAGGGGCGCCTGGGTGACTCAGTTCCTTAAGCATCGACTCTTGACTTCGGCTCAGGTCATGATCTCATGGTTTCTGGGTTCGAGCCCCGCATCGGGCTCTGTGCTGACAGTGTGGAATCTGCTTGGGATTCTCTCTCACTCTCTCTCTGCCCCTCCCATACTTGTGCTCTCTCTCTCTCTCCCTCTCTTTCTCTCTCTCTCTCAAAATAAATAAATAACCTTTAAAAAGCGTAACAAATGTATCCAATACAACACATGCTAATGCAAGGTAGGAATAATCTGGGAAACTTGTGTGCTGGATGAATATGATGTGGAAATCCTCTTGCATTCTTGCGTCAATTTTCTGTAAACCTAAAACTGCTCCAGAAAATAAAGCATAGTAATGAAAAAAAATACCCTGTAACTGAGCATCTCCCTCAGTCGAAAACCCAAGTGCCGGGGCGCCTGGGTGGCTCAGCCGGCTGAGCGTCAGACTTCCGCTCAGGTCATGATCTCGTGGTTTGTGGGTTCGAGCCCTGCGTCCGGGCTCTGTGCTGACAGCTTGGAGCCTGGAGCCCGGAGCCCGGAGCCTGCTTTGGATTCTGTGTCTCCTTCTCTCTCTGCCCCTCCCCTGCTCAGCTCGGTCTCTCTCAAAAATAAACATTAAAAACAATTTTAAAAAAAGGGAAGAAAACCCACGTCCTTAGCAGGATTTCAAGACCCTCCATGATCCACCTCTTCTAACTCCTGCACACTTATCTGTTGCCCTTCAGTCCCGCCAGCCTGCCTGGCTCACCTCCACGCTTTGTGCTCACTGGTCCCCAACTGGCAGGAGCGTGCGTGCCCCAGATGTGCCCCGCTCGACGCCTCAGGACCCATTACCCCTGCAGGGAATGCCCCTCCTCTCCTGGGGTCTCTTCTCACCTCACTTTCCTTTTCATCTTTGACAGTGTCTTGTATTTAGCCAGTTATTTTCTGCCTCTTGCTACAAGCTCACGGGTGTCTCCCCAGCGTGAGGTCTGGCACGTAGCAAGTGTTCAAGTAGTACCTGCAGAATGACGAAGGTGGGAGTGCTCTGGCCTCTCTCTCTTAGGAGGCTCCGCACGTTGCCTGGCATCTCCCGGGGACTTAGTTTTTAAACCGCAGGTTCCGCCCCAAGCCCTTTACCTGACACGACGGTGTAGGACAGGGGGTGGGCACTACGGGACCTGGGTCATCTGTGCGGGCCGTACACTTGGCACTCTTGAATTCAGGACACGTGGGGAGACTCACTTGCTACTCCAGGGGTTGCAAATGTTGCCTTTTTTGAAGTTTATTTATGTCCAGAGAGAGAGGCCGGTGGGGGTGGGGGGGGGGGGCAGGGGCAGAGAGCGAGGGCAAGAGGGAGAATCCCAAGCAGGCTCCGTGCTGCCAGAGTGGAGCGCGATGCGGGGCTCGAACTCAGGAACGGCGAGATCGTGACCCGAGCCAGGATCAGAGTGGATGCCCCCCAGGCACCCCTGCAAATGTTCTTAAAACACGCTTGGACAAAGAGGTTTCCCAGGCCTCAGCCCACACACTCGTGTGCACACGAGCACGTGCACAGACCCACAGAAATGCTGGGTTTGCAGAGGACGTGGCAAAGTTCAAAGTCTCAGTACATCCACCTGTGGTCAGAGGAAGCGGACCTGGGACAAGTCACGGCCATGCGTGCAGACGAGGGCCAAGGTCCTCACGGCCCGGGCTCGGCCCCCTTGGCGTCTCCTGTGCTGACAGCTCCAGCATGGCTTTTAGTCATTGAATGTGCCCAGCGCCCCGGGCGGTGGTGGCGGGGGGGGGGGGGGGGGGGGGCGGAATTCTGCCCAAGTCTGGATGATTCTATCTTCCCAGGCTGCCTCTTGTGGACCTTCCGGTCTGCCCTCCTCCCGCCTTTGGTGGAGCGCAGCACCTCGGGGCGTGGTCTCCAGAGCTGGGGTGCCTGAGTGTGAATCCCAGCTCCAGCTCATCAGGTGCCGGGCGTCGGGCCAGTTTTGTAACTGCTCGTGCCTCGGTTTCCTTCTCTGCAAAACGGCCGGGTAAGAGCAGCACGGATTCGTCAATCTCATACTCGTCAGGTGCTCCTCCCGGGGCCTGGCAAATTACAGGCACAAATGATTGCCGGCCATCCTGACTGTCGGCAGTGGCCGTGGCCGTGGCCCTTCTAAAACCCACCGCCTCCGCCCAGCTTCAGCCGACGTCTCCCCTCTCCGGAACTGTCCGTACACGTCTCGGCCACCTCTGTCCTGGGAGGACATCCAGTGACTCTCCCTTCAACGTTCTGCATTACATTTAGACCAGGGAAACTAAGGAGGGCGAGTGTAACGCGGCCGGTTCACGGTGAGCGGGTTGGCACCATGAGAGGGACAAACGGTCACGGGCATCTTCAGGAGACGCTGGGCTCTGTCTTCCCCTGGGACACACCTCAGGGACCCACGGAGAGCACACAGCCCAGCTCAGCGGTGTCTGCTCGTCTGGGGGAGACGGCTGTCTGTACGACTCATGAGAAGGCACCCTTGGAGCTCCAGAGCATGACTGACCCAACGACCCCACTGCAAGGGCCTGGACCCCGTCAATCACCACGGCAGGGCTCCGGCTGCGGGTCCCACAGGCTGCTCCCTGAGCACGGCAGGCCCTTTCCGGGAAAACCCGTGCCTCGTGTGTCGAGCCACTTTGCTCAAGGGCTCCCTCAAGGCCCCCTCTGTCTTCCTTGTTGGAAGGACCCTCTCTCAGTCACTAGGGTCAGACCTACGACGCAGTCCGATGACCCTGCCGGCCCCCGGCTGTCTTTTCGTTCCTCACATGTTCCCCCGAATAAATCTTTGACACCCCGAATCCCACGTGCATTCGCTTCTTGGAATGTACCAACAGGCGAGAGGCAGCTCTCGCCCCAGTAAAGTGCCCTTGTTCACGGACAGCCAGAATCCAGGGGCTTTCAAATACCCAGACTACCTTCTCCGCTAAACTCTCATTTACGAACCCCTGGCGTTCGCTGAAGCATGTAACAGAAGGAATTGTCTGTGCAGACCGAAAAGGTCGGTTTGCGTATTCACTCAACAAACATTTATTGGAGGTCTGCTCACCGGGACCACAAGGGCACACATTCGGCCCTCGGGGGAAGCCCTCCCGTGCAGCTGCGCGAAACAGAGAGACACGGGGATTGAGACACTCAAATAATTTCTGCCGAAGCGAAGGGCATAGAGCAGAGAGAGGGGTGCCCTTGGGATGCATCTTGAAGCGAGACTAGTTTGACGAGAACAGAGAGGAGACTATGCCTCCTTGGATGGAGAACGACCTCTTCGGAGCCCAGGTCGGTGACCGACTGTGGCTCGAGAGCCTCACCGGGCTGGGGAGAGGCTTGGCCCACCGGCTAAGTGCACAGGCTTCACCGTCAGGCTGCCTGGATTCCGAATCCCGTTCCTGCCACTAACTAGCTAGCCGTATGGACATGCCGAGTTATTGCCTGGATCCGGCGGGGAAAAGTGCCTGGAAGGGCTGCTGCACAGGCTGAAATCGTTAGTAAGTACAGAGCTACCCGGAACAGTAAAAGGTACGTGCTCTCAAACGTTGTCCCTCATTTCGACCAGGGCATAAAGGGCGTTTGGCAAAGAGGTTTAAAGGGTGATCGATTGCATCACGGCAAAATCTGCAGGTTTTTCTCCGTAGATAGTGGCTCTGACACTCCGGGACTATATGTACTTGCTAAGAGTTGGGCGGGCACAGTCTCAAAGCGCAGGGCGACCCCAGAATGCTTCGAGTCTGTCTTCGGAAGGGACACAGACAGAGAAAGGCAGCCTCTCAGAAAAAAAAAAAAAAATCTCATAATCGTCTGGTTTTCCTCCCACCCACGGCAGGCACCCCCCTTCGCAGCATCCCAGAAAGCCGGGGCCACAGCTTCTGCTGACACACTTCCAGAGACGAGCACCTCACTCCCTACCGAGGCGGCTCGTCAGGCGCGCCCCAACTGTTAGAAAGTTTGTCCTTGCGCTGAGCGGAAGTCTGTCTCCAGCAACTTCTACCACCGCTCTGAGGTTTCCATCTGGAATCCCAGAGAACGCCCCCGCGGGAAAAAAAAAAAAAAAAAAAAGCGTGTTGGCTGCTTTCGCAACTTTTCTCTGGGGTGACTGTGCCCAGATCTCCCCACCGCTCTCCCGAGGACGTGGTCTCCAACCCTGTGCGACGCTGTCTTCAATCTGGGTGCTAAGACTCCTCTGATCTCTGTGTTTGGGGGAAAGCAGTCCCCCATTTGGAACCTGCTGTTGGAGCAGAACAGGGAGCTCTCTGCCCCCCACCCCCCGCCCTGGAATTTCCTCCTGGGAGTGGGGGGGGGGGGTGGATTCTGCTAGAAGATACTCCTGGGCAATCCCTGGCTCTTTGCTTGCTCTTTCCTGAGGGGTTCCCTCACTAACTGGGAACTGCTTTGGAAGGAGCGTTCTGGAACGCCCGAGAGGCGTTCAGATCTCTCTTATTTCTTCTACTGGAAGCTTTCTGCCCAGAAAATGTGAGTTCTGCTCATTCCTGGGTGCTGCTGGTTTTATACAAGGGCCAGGTCTCCCCCCCACCACCCCGCCGCCCCCGACGATGCTGAGGCCCTTTGGGGCATAGGTGTCAGGAAAGCCATCTACCTGCAGATACAAGTTTCTCATGCTTCCCCATGAGCGGCTTGATCAGTAACCAGGCATCACGTGGCTTCTATCCGCTGACGCTGGTTGGCTTCTCAGTACGTTTCAAAATTACACGTGGGGGGACTGGGCACTCTTAGTGCGGCCCCCTTAGGCTCCCAAACCTGTGCATGATGGTTCTGTGGGAATTTTGATATTCTTTTATCCCATGCTTATCGTGATACATACATTCTCAGACTACCTATAATCATGGCTGTGCAGAACTTCTTAGATAGATAGTGTTTCCAGATTGCACGAGGCATTCTGAAAGAACAACATAATTCTTTCCATCTTCACGGTTTCCTTTTCCGCCTTACCGGCAGTGGCTTCATGAATGTCCAATTTAGACGAGCCTTGAGGAGTTGGCCTGAGCAAAATCGCCTCCTCATCCAATTCAGCCAGGGATAGGTGGCCACCACTTTCCTCTTATCTCGTGGGGACCTGTGACCTTTAACATAATCACCTTCTCTTCTCTCTGCATCTTTAAGCTCTTCTATAATAGAGGGAGACATCCCTCCACCCCCCGCCCCCAGGACTGTGGTGTTCCTTCCTTAAAGAAGATCCAAAGCCTCTTACCGTCTCCGTCAGCCACATGGCTCGAGCAATGCTTTTCCCAGGTGGTACTTTGTCAGAAAAAAGCAGAAGTTGAAAAATGTGGCAGAAAATTTGCATGCATCCCTGAGCTGAATACTCCTGCTTTTGTTTTCATTTTAAGATACAAAGTCTGAGTAGTCACTTGATCTCACCGCATTCACTGGAAAGTCCTTTCCATTTCGCAATTATAAACGTTCCCATCTCCTGGAAGTCCCGAACAAAATATTTATTTTCTTGAACGTTCACTTCAAGAATAAGTAGATAGGGAATATTTTTCGTAACCTAAAAATTTATTTTTTTCCCCCCTTCTAACTTCCCAAGTAGAAAAATCTAGGTGTCTGGCCCTCTGACGTTATTGACACAAATGTTTCACCCGCTACTGTCAGTGGGAAAAATAGGTGTTATAATAATCATTCTTCTACCCGAGGGAAAAAAAATGATGGGAGTCTATGTAAATGGTAGGTATGTGAAGACAAACGTTTTGACTCAGGAAATACTTGCTGTGGTTCAGAGGAGCGGAGTGCTCTCGTCTATTTCTGTGGCTCCTCTGGTTTGGACATCTAGAAGGTTCTCTCCTCTGCCTCATGGTCGTCCCTACCGTCTGTGCAGAGGCTTGGTCTTTGCCTTTCTGGAAATGTCTGGCCAATGCAGAACCACCTCTCATTCCTAATGGAAACGCAGCTACCTCCTGGCTCTCTCCAGCTCCCATCCCTGCCTTCATTTTGCCTCCTCCTCTCAGCTCAAACAAGAGTAGATCAGTCAGGAAGCAGAGGAGAGCAGAATAATGATTCCAACGGATTCATTTATGGGACACTTTAGATTCTCCACCCACATATGGAAGCTTCCCTGTGTTATCTGTGACCTGGCCCCATCCATGCTGCCTATGCCATCTGTCAGCTCCTGGGGATCTGGTCACTCTCAACCACCTTGCTCTCCTTGTCTATTTTCTTATTTCCTACCTGTTCTCCCAATCAAGTCTTTCTTGTCTCTCAAGACTCACTGTAGCTGCCACCCGTGCTTGAACTCCTTTCCTCATGTCCGTGGAATGGGCCAGATGCTTTTCTTTCCTGCCACACACTGAATGTGGCTTCCCAGTTGGTATTTTATAGAAGAGGAAGTGAAGTCAGAGTGAGAATAAAGTGAACGTCCAGAGGCTGGGAAACGTCACATTTGAAACCCAAAACCAGGTGTTGGGACTCGAGGTCCAGCATTTTTTTTTTATTTTACAACACACAGTCTACATCATTATTCCGCAGGATGGGAGAAAAGCGTCCGTGAGGGATGCAGGAAGGCCATTTTACCACCAGGCAATTGCTGTCAATGGGAGACACGCTGCCATTAATGTTTGTGAGGCTGGAAGCCTGGGTTTCCCTTTCTCAGCTCTGTGCCATTGAGCTAACTCCCCTTCTAAGCTTCAGTTATTTTATCTATAATTAATAGTATGAAATGCATCGGTAGGGTCGCTAAGATGTGGATCAGAATCCCTGGCATATAGTAGGTGTTCATTAAAAGTAAATTTCTTTGTTTAGAGGAACTCAAAGCTAGGAACCAGCATGAAAGAGAACGAGCGATGTCTTTATGAATGTTCTTTGTTTCATTCCTTCCCATTTAGAGAGAAACTTAAGATCTGCGAAATCAAAAACAAACAAAAGCACAGACGTGTCACAAATGGTGGGATTTCCTTCCTTTTCGCTTCCGAGCAATATTCCATTTGTGTATACGTATACCACGTGTTCTTTATTCATTCATCCATCGGGGGATACTTCGGTTGTTTCCATGTGTTGGATCTTGCAAATGATGGTGCCCGAAGTGTGGAGGTGCAGGTATGTCTTCAAGAGACTGATTTCATTGCCTTCTGATATGTACACAGATGGGAGATTGCTGGATCGTACGGTAGTTCTATTTTCCATTTTTTGAGGAACATCTACACTGTTTCCACAGTGACTGCAGCAACTTACGTAACCACCAACAGTGCACGAGGGTTCCCTCTTCTCCACACCCTCGCCAGCACTTGTCTCTTGTCTTTTTGATCCCAGCCTTTCTGACAGCTGTGAGGTGATATCTCATTGCTGTTTTGATCTACGGGCCCCTGATGATGCGGGATGGTGAGCATCTTTCCATGTGTCTGTGGGCCATCTGGATGTCTTCTTTGGAGAAATGTCTATTCAGAAATGTTGTTTGCCTGTATTTCAGTTGGGTTATTATGACTTTTTTGCTAATGACTTGTAGGAGTTCCTTATGTATTTTGGATATTAACCCACTATCAGATATATGGCTTATACATATTTTTTTCCATGCCTTTAGGCACCTTTGAATTCTGTTGTTGTTATGCAGAACAGTTTCTAGTTTGGTAGAGTCTCATTTGTTTATTTTTGCTTTCATTGCCTTTGCTTTTGGTGTCAGATGCAAAAAGTCATTGCCAAGGCCGATGTGAGGGAGCTCTTTCTCAATGTTTTCATCTAGTAGTTTTATGGCTTTCTAAGTATACAATGCGTTTTAGGTTGATTTTTGTGTTTGGTGTCAGAGTGGGTCCAATTTAGCTATTTTGTGTGGGGGCATTATGCTAAGTGAAATAAGACAGAGAGTGGCAAATACTGCATAGGATCCCATGTATGTTGAATTTTAGACAAAAAAAAAACAAAAAAAAAACAAAAAAAAAAAACAAGGAAAGTATATCTTATAGAATAAAGAGTAGAATGGTGGTGACCAGGGCCTAGGGGGGTGGGGGGCAGGGAGAGAAAGGGAAGAGAGGTTAGTCCAAGGGTACAAACTTTCAGTTATAAGATGAACGAGTTCTGGAAACCTAGTGCATAACATGGTGACTGTAGTTAATGATACTGTATTGTATATTTGAAATTTGCGAAGAGTAGACCTTAAGCATTCTCACCAAAAAAATTAAAAAAAAAATAAAGGAACTATGTGAGGGGATGAATGTATTCATTAACTTGAGGGTGGAGATTCTTTCACAATGTATACATATATCAAATCAGCACATTGTACACATGAAATATCTTGTAATTTGATTTGTCAACTATACCTAGAATAAATATAGTTTTAGATTATATATTTAGGAAAATGTATTTTTCTAAAGCTGGAAAAATGTGTTAAGAGGATAAATGTGTAAAGTATCTTTGGCACACACACATACACATGCATACACACACACACACACAGCCAAAGGGACACCAGGATACTCTGGAGGCGTTGGATACGTTTATTACCTCCTATCGTGGAAATGGAAACAGTCGTGTGCATATGTCCAAATTCACGCAACTGATACGTTAATTCTGTATAATCTTTGTACACAAGTTACACTTCAGTAAAGCTGGAAAATATGGTGTGTACCTATAATGGAGTATCATTTGGCCTTAAGTAAAAAGGAAATACTATCATTTGCAACAACACGAATGAACCTAGAGGGCATTGTGTTACGTGAAATAAGCCAGTAACAGAAAGACACATACTGCACAATTCCATGATAGTCAAACCCATAAAAGCAGAGACTGGAGTGGTGGATGGGGGCGGGGGCATGGGAGACTGTTACTCAGAGGGTGTAGTTTTAGTTGTGCAAGGTGAGTAAGTTGGAGCCATGTACCGTCAACCAAGAGACTATAGGAAGCAATACACTATTGTGTGCTTCAAATTATGTTAAGATATGATCGATGTTTAGGATAGATCTCATGCTAAATATTCTTCACACACACACACAGACACATACACACACACACATAGGCAAGAGAACAAGGTCAATTTGAGAGGTGATGGATACGTTTAGTATCTTCATGGTGGTGATGGTATCATGAACACATGGCCATGTGCAAACTCATCGAAAAGTGTACATTAAATGCGTGCATTTTTAACACAAGTTATTTCTCAGTAAAGTTTTCACAGAAAGAAAATAAGACACAACCACACATGACCGTTGTTATGATGCTCTAAATTTGCCTGGTTAAAATAAGTTCGTTCAGATCGGTATTTTAATGGCAGCGCTTTAAAATTAGAAGTTCACTAAAAATGCATCACATTATTGAACGCATAGCCGGCATCCATGGATTCAGTAGGACTTTCTTGAGTGGCTTCTCTCGGACTGTCATGGCCCTGGAACTGGAATGTAGGAATACACTAGACATAGATTCTGTCATCAAGTGGGAGGGACAGCTGGGAGGGGAGTCCTCATGGAGTGTGGTGTGATAAGTGAATGCTAATCAGTCGATTGCTTAATAGTAATGAACTAATGTTAATATCTGTGTGGGAACGGCAGAAGAGGAGGCAAGCAGCTGGCAATGGACAGTAAGAGAGAAAAATCAGTCACTTGAGACGACTCTTAAGGAATAAGCGGAAAAATTTCAGGACTAGTCGGGTCATTCCAGGCAGAAAGGGAAGTGTGGAAAATTGAAAGAGGCGTTAAGTTGAAACAATGGTAAAAGTTCCAACGTGATGGTTAACGTGGGAGGTGGGGAGTGAACCCAGTTTCTGCCGGGGAAGTCTCTAGAAGGCGAGACAGTCTGAAGTCCGCGTGTTAATTTTCAGAGAAGGCAGAGTCATCAGCTCCTTCCCAACTCAGACCCTCTACTTTCCCACCCCTGCCCTGCCTGTACCTACAAGGCACCCCGGGTGCCAGGACTTGGCCCATCACCAGCATCAGCACAAGTGGGACCCGGTGGGGAGGGGGCTGCCTCCAGTCGATGGAAGGCCAAGGCCAGCAAGGGGAGGGCACGAGGGCCAGCCTCTCAGAACCTGTTTAAGATAACATGAAAAACCACTCACGTACTTTCAAATAGGTGAAATTTCGCTTTCAGCTTTATTTACCTGAGAATGAATTTCAGTTTGAAGAGGCCTTTATGTCGTTTGAGACGAAGCACCCAAGATATAAGCAATTTTCAACAAGAGTACTACACATTTGTCTTTATAACAATTTGTGTGTAACAGCTTTTATGCAAATGACACTAAAGTGGCACCTTTTTTTCTAAATTGGACATTTTTATGGTTATAATTTTCTTCTGTAATAACAGCAAAAAAAAATGGCTGTCCCAGTGGGGTTGAACATTTCATCTTCGAGCACCGTCTTGTGAAGTTGGAGTGACAAGTTTCTTTCATTTGAGCAAAGAATGACAAAAAAAAAAAAGTATTCTTTGTCTTCCTTGTCTTAGTTTTCAGAGGTAGTTCAAGTTCGGGCGCCTCCCTCCCCCAACAGCGTGGTGTCAGAAAATCACCACACAGCTTCCAGGCACCAAAAATATGGCTTGCTCTTTCTTCTTTCAGGCTGAGTGGCATACATTTCTCGGTTAGATTTCACTTGCAACACGTTGTTGGGTCTTTTGCATTCATATCCACTTTCCCCCAAGTCAGACAGGTGACTTTTATAGACAATGGAGTTTAATTGACTACGATACAATGGAATTTATATACAGTATTCTGGGCGAGCATCCCGAGATACCCATAGAATAATCTAGGTTATTGTTGCTTAATCGACCGAAAATTTTCGCAGAGACAACAGAAGAAGGCGTGTGTTTCAAACAATGACTTAAACGTATCCAAGGACTCAGCTAAACAATATATATATAATTTGTGACAGTGAAGGCCTTTGGGATGGGCGATCCTGGAAGGTCGTAGGAAGTGGTGGGGAGCAGAGATGGAGAGAAGTGCTGGAAAGAATTGGAAAGATCGAAGGCCTGACCCCGAATGACATTGGAGGACTCATACCCTCTCTCTGTGTTTCTGATTTCTCAATGATAAAAAAAATGTTCTTTCCTGACTTTTTTCCCCCTCCTCATTCTGAGTCAGTAGTTCCAAGGGGCTGCTGTAAGGTGTTCAGAGAAACTTAGCAGAGAATTAGCTCTGGGGTTTTGAAATTTAGAGAGAGCAAGGGAAGGAGAAATTGAGAGGCGAGGAGACAACCGTCGACTACAGTGAGAAATTGGTGGGTACCATGGGAAAAAGTCTAAGAGTTGGCTTTACTTCACATAGTCCTTAAACCCAAGGCTTTAGAACTCTCTAGGTATTTGACTTTCAGGAAATAACTTGCCCATCGGGCAGTTGTACCTATCTCATACGGTTCTCATGAAGACCGAATGGGGTCGTAGGTATGCAACCCATGGTAACATTTATCAGCTGGTGGTTACAGTGTTATTAACATCATTAAGACTTCTTTTTACCATTGAACTGAGATAGGAAGCTCTCCTAGAAGCCACCTACTCTGTTGCTAATACCATCCAACTCAAAGGGTTGTAGTAATTTCTGGCTTAAAAAGTTTGCACCTCTGATGGATAAAGCCATACAAATACAACATGTGTTTTGTGGCTTCTTTCCTGGGGTCACATGGTCTCTTGTTCATCTACAAGCACTTATGAGGGTGTACACTTGCTCCTTAGGCGGTCCCGGAAATTCAGAGATGGGAAACGCAGTCCCTGTCCCCATCAGGGATTTGATTGGAAAGGAAGGCTAGACCCAGAAGCCATGTTTCTTTTTTCTCTCTCCCCAAGAGGGTTGTGTCCTGAGTATTTGCTGGTGGGATATTGGGTGGCTTTGACTTTCTTCCTTAACCACTTGTGGAACAGGTGAATGTCTTCTTTTTTATGATGAACATATATTGTTTCTAAAATCAAAATGCTGCTCTCATTGTGAAATGAAAAAAATACAAAATAGGGCAAAGTAGTTTGAAAGAGAAGTTGGCCATTCTTGGTATGCAGATTTTGAATTAGAGGGAGTTTTAACTCAAAGACGTATGTGTAAGTTAATGTCAGCACAAATATACACATAGGTGTATACGCGTATGAGCTCTGAGTATATGCATATACACATGGTCATTAACACATACCAAGAAAGAGGCATTTCTTGCATATACACATGGTCATTAACACATACCAAGAAAGAGCACTTCGTTAGCTCTTTTATGGGATTCCGTGTTATGATTAATCTCTATTGGCATCTCTCTGGTCCCTGGGTCTTGGTGTTTTCGTCCAGGTTCTCCTTCATCCAGCTACCCAGGGTGGACCTCCAGTGCTGCCTTGCAGCCCCAGCCTTTGGCCCCGTTGGCTTCTGACTCCAGCCCAGAAGTCTTTCCTAAGCCTACCCTTCCAGGAAAAACGGAGGAGGGGAGAAGTAGGGTCCCTGGGGTTCCTCTCTCCATACTGCCACTTTGCCGAGTTTAGTCTTCTCGTCAAGAAATACAGAGAGTACGGGCAATCCCAGAGACTGTTGGGGGGATGAAACTCTCTGATACATGCCGGTCATCTCCTAAGCCTCGCTTCTACTTCTGATCTGATCCCTGGGAAGAAGGATAGTGACATGTGAACCACCTGTCAGTTGATGAACAGGAATTAAGAATTTTTCCAGCAGGGAGTAATTTTGGAGACTTGTACGATTTGCCCATTGGACTGATGAGAAAACTGAGTATCAAGGTAGGCGGTGCCTTGTGCTGGGGACACAGACCAGCCTGCGGTCCCGCCAGCAGATGTCCACGGGGAAATCCAGCCCCCAGGTCTTATTCTACAGACCATACCCTGCATGTGCAGCACTGTTTCACCTTGAGCTTTTACGAGCAGAAATGCTTAGGGGTCGGTGTGCATATATCAGCATATCTATATAGCCTTCCAGAAACCAAATATTGAATGTCGTCATTCTAGGATTGCTGCACAAGACAAAGCAATTTGCATGGATCCTTTGTGAGCTTTCTTTTCCAGTGGTAGAAACTCATTAAAATCTCATGAAATCCTTCCACATAAAATGTGAAGCAATCCTGAGCTGCCTCCCTAAAAGTTAATATGTGTGTGTTGAAGGGAGGTGGGGGTTGGGGGCACAGATTTGAAGCAGCTCATCATTGGGTCCAGCTGCCATAGTACAGGGAAATTCCTTAGCATATTTTAATTACTGTCTGGCTACCCCTGTAAATAAATGAGCCAGTGGCTGGAGCCTGGATCAGGCCGGGGACTGAAGCAAAGGCGTGGAGTCCCAGTGGCCCGTCCACTTGCAGCAGGGCTGAACTTGGGCATGATTGTTGCAGCAAGAAGAAAGGCTGCTGGTCTACCTGGGATTAATGAGTACCCAGGGAATGTGGGACGGCTCTAGGCTGGAGCTGGGGTCATTAAATTCCGCTGGTCATTAATCCCCTGGAAATGCCCAGGGCTGAGGTCATTATTCTTGGGAGATAAAAAATTCAAGACCAAACAGCACAAGAGCATGAATATCGCGCATTTCTCAGATTGGTGGTGTTTTTCAATTTGTTGGCAGAATGCAATTTCAGGGAAACAAATTCTTTTTCACATATCCACCGTGCAGGCATTGATCATCTCAACCCTACATTTGAACTCGTCTGGCATTTTTTTGTGTCTCCCTACTGTGTGTCGGGAGCTGTTATTAAGTCAATTTCCTTTAGCCCTCCGGGTGGTGAAGGCAGCGCTGTCAAGTTTAACGGCGAGGAAATCGAAGGTCGAACAGTGTTAATGACTGGGGCCAATCTTCCTACAGTGCCTGATGCAGCTAGCAGGGAGAGCCTGTGTGGTACGCATCCTTTTCTTGCATGGGGCGATGGGACATCTTCAAACTGGCCCGGACTCTTGGAGCTAACCATGCTGTCTGAATGAAGCTCTACGATTACAGTGCCTAAAACGATCTGAGTCGATTGCAAGTGGGGCTTGGTGGACAACTTTCCTTCTCGGTGCCTCAGTGTCTTCATCTGAAAAATGGGGCTCATGATTGTCCCCCCCCACTTACAGGATTGCTGGAAAGATGGATAAGCTGATGTTTGTAAAGCACTTAGAACAGTGTCCGACTCGGGGTACGCAGCACAGACGTGCTTATAAAAGAAAATAAAGTCAAACCAAGTAAGGAAAAGTAAAATAATAAAATCACATCGGATAAAGTAAAATAAAATGAAATAGCAAAGTAAAATAAATTAATAAGGCTGGGAAACAAGGCACTGTTCTTGTTCTTCTGAGTCCTGGGATCTGTTGGCAGGTGCAAAGTACTTTGCGGTGTTTGTTGGCCTTCGGGATAACTTGGAAATGTCTTCTGTCTTGATCAGTTTTATTGAGAGCTGCTTGCTTCCTTCTGCAACTGCACACCCAGAATGCCAGCACAGCCATCTTGTTGGTGGTTAGCCTTTTGTTCATTTTGTCCTGGCCTTACGAGTTCTTTTGTTTGCAGAAGAGAAACAGGTAGAAACGAGCATCTATGCACGTGGAACCTTTCATAAAACCATGCCGCAAGCGAGGGCTTTTTACCCTATTCTCCAAGGCTCCAGGCACCCGAGCTTTCAAGTCATCTGGTGGGAAGGGAGTTTTGAGTTAACGCAAAGTCTTTGTTTGCCCCACACCAACAGATGGAAGTTTGGGTAACTGTTTGGTGCATTGATGGCGTCACTGCTATTATTTCTAATAATAGACTTCTTATACGTATTCATTGGGAAACATTTTGTAATAACATTGGGAACCATAAAACCAAGAATTAAAAATTCAGCCATAGTTGGGGCACCTGGGTGGCTCGGTTGAGTGTCCAGCTCGTGATTGCGGCTCAGGTCATGATCTCAGGGTTCATGGGATAGAGCCCTGGGTTGGATTGTGTGCTGACAGCGTGGAGCCTGCTTGGGACACTCTCTCTCTCTCTCTCTCTCTCTCTCTCTCTCTCTCTCTCTCTTTCTTTCTGTCTCTCTTTCCACCTCCCCTGCTCACGTGCATGCTGTCTCTATCAAAACAAATAAACTTAAAAATATTAGCTACAGTCCCTTTTCTGCAATAAATGGTCAGTCTTCTTTAACTACATGCCTTTCCACTTCTTTGCTACCTGTACGTCTATACGGTCCTATTCGTAGCAGAGATCCAAGATGGATGGAGCTTTTTCTGCTCAATAGTAATCCAAGGTGGGTAACTTGAAAGACTTCACTCATTTTGAACTCTGTCTTCCGATGTGTTCTGTTAAAAAAATTAGTTACACTCTTTCATGACCGTGATTGAATACCCTTCAGCTTCAAATAATTGCCAATGAGAACAGGGTGTATCATTTTTAAAACGGCACTAGGAGAAGGGATAAGTGCTCCGGGAGCAGTGACGAGCCTGTCCACTGAAGTAGGATTTTCAGACACTTTCAGAGACCCTGTGCCTTCATTTCCCAACATACTTGGTGATCAACCACAGGTGCATTTACCTCATTTGGGGAATCCCTCTTCTTAATTAAATGAATTAAATTGCTGCAGTCCCAGAAGACCCGCCATCAAATTTAGCGACCTGGGATGCTCGATGCCTGCATTTTTGCTTGAGATGCCGTGCTATGTCATTCACTCATTGCTTGATTTAATATATTTCTGTTGAACACCTTTGTTTTCAAGGCCCCAAGGTAGAACACTGCTTCCAAAACTATCAAGTGCATTTGAGCATCCCGGGGTATAACTAAAATGGAGATTTGGTAGAGCGGGGGGCTAAGAGACCCAACCTTCTTAACAAGCTCTCAGGGGAGGCCAACACCGCTGACCAGCGGACGGCAGCATGCCATGCTAACGGAAGTGACGAGGAAGAGGGACAAACGTGGTTCCTGCTCTCAGCGAGCCGGCATTCTAGTCCGGGAGACAGAGATTAAACAGGCAGGCCAAGGCTGAATGAGACCATTTCAAAGAGTGACACCGTGAGAAAGAGGCAAAACCTGGCCCCGAGGCTGCTGGTAACATAGGATGTTCAGGAAAGGCCTCTTTCTGATGATGTGACAGTTGATCTGAGACCTGCAAAGTGAGAAGGATGTGAACATTGGGAAATCAGGGGGAAGAGCATTCCAGGCAGACGAACTAGCAAATACAAAGGCCCTGTGGTAGAAACAAATGAGTTGTGTTTAAGAAAAGAAGTCCAGGGTGGACAGAGTAAGTGAAGAGGAGGATTGTGTGAAATGAGATCAGAGATATATAAGCGGGGGCTGGGGTGGGTCGGGCCCTGTGGGCTCAGGAGGCCCATCTGTCACAGGAAACCAGGCGATGGTTAGGTAATAGAAAAAGATATACTCACAGTGACTTTTTCAAGGTGCTCTTTAAAGGAAGAGAAGCAGAGACACCAAGCAGGAGCTGGGGCCTGGGTCCAGGAGAGAGAGGACAGTGGTTTGGACCCGGGCGGGAACAGCAGGTGGGTTGGTGGTATAATGCTAAACACAAAACCTACAGGCTCTTTGTTCTTTTAAAAACCAAGGGATGTGAGTGCCTCTGGCACGTCAGCCCTGCTGTGGGTCTGGTTGCTGGTATCGACCTGGATCTAGGCAGACGCTCTGCCCCTGGGAGGGAGACGGGAGAATGGCCCTCCTTTATAACGTAGGGGCCAATCACTTCTTGCACAAGGCACTCTGGGCGACAAAGGCGGGGCAGGGCCAGCCCCCCACGTGAACCCTGGCAATCGCCTCCCATCCCTGAGCAAGTCTGAGGTCACCTCTGCACAATGTAGGCAGGAACCAAAGAACCCCTTCAGATCAAAATGTCTGTGCTGTCGACCTTCCTTCCTTTGTCTTTGCCTCTTTGTTGCTCAGATGTTGTGTGAGCCCTGGGTGAATCCCGTGACGGGTTTCTCCAAATCCAGACTGAAGAAACGGGTTACAGGGATGGGCTCTGGTGATTTAAGAGGCGGTAGAGAATACGGGGGGGATGCCCACAGACTCCTAGGCTCCTCTGCTTTGTGTCCCACTAGCTGTGTGGCCTTGGGCAAGTTGCTTAACCTCTGTGTCTCCCCTTCCGTGAGAGCTGCACAGCTCTGCTGCCAGGATTAACCGAATTAATGTAGATGAGCCAACCACCCCCAGAAGCATCTGACTCAAAGTTAACAGTATATACGTTTAGCTATTACTATAGATGCTGCGGTCGACGTCTTACTATGATCATTACCTGGGTAGTGAGGCCGCGACAATGTCACCGATCACGGGCAAGAGCATTTTTCATCTGAACTGGGTGGATTTCCATGGTCCATCTGGAGAAGACACAAGGGGAAAGAGAATGGCCTTCAGGGCCCCACAGGTCCATATTGAACCTCGCTTTTAGCATTCACTGGCTCTGGGACCGGGGAAAGGAATTTGAGTTTTTCCCAGCTGAGCTGCAGTTTCCTCTACATCCCCATATTCCCCTAATTGGGATTAATGGTTTTGACCTCAAAGTTCAAGATGAAGATTAGACATGGTGACCAACATAGTAACTTGACCGAGGTAGATCAGTTATCAATGGCGTACTCAGGCATCTATCAGATACTTGTCAACAGCCAATTATATGCCAGGCACTGTGCTAAACACTGGAAATGTAACACGAGCAAAGAGAAGGAGGAAAGCACAGGCAGTTGTGTAGGACCTCTACTAGGGTAATGGTAACTTATCCAATCAGGGAAGGATCCCGTGAGGCGACGACATTTGCATTATTATCAGCGTTCGGGTCCTCAATCACGCAAACGTTCCTTACTTGACCGCAAGTCAACTTGTATCTAGCCGTGTGTTTGGTCAATTCAGCGTAGACATCATCGGTGAGTTGCAAAATGATCTCGATCTGCGGTGTTGTCAAAGACGGCTTTCCCCGTGTGGTAGGCAGAACACCCCACCCCCCACCCCACCGCATACACAAAGACGTCTGGGTCCTAATTCCCAGATCCTGTGACCATGGTACCTTGTCTAGCAATAGAACTTGCGGCTGTGATTAAGTTAAGGATCTGGAAATGGGATCGTCTTGGGCTATCTGGGTGGACCCAGTCTAATCGCGTGGATCCTTAAAAGTGGAGCGCGTTTGCCAGCTGAGGTCAAAGGGATATGAGACTACAGAAGAAGGGTCAGAGAGACATCGTGTTTCTGGCTCTGGAGACAGATGAAAAGACGCACGAGCCAAGGAGGGTGGATGGTGTCTAGAAGCGAAAAAAGGGCAGGGAAATGGATTGTACTCTGGGAAGAAATACACGCAGCTCTGCCCAGGGATTTTAGCCCAGGGAGACCTGTGCTGGGGACTTCCAGCAACAGAAAGCTAATATACCCACGAAGGCAGGATGTCGTGTGTGCTACGCGTCCCTTTTGAAGCAGCCGATAGTATCCCATTTTGCAGATGAGTAAAAGTTGGGCCTCAAGGAGGATAAGCCATCTGCCAAGACGAACCAAAGAGCGATCATCGGCGGCTAGCATTGCCAGGTGGGGCCGTCTCGCTCGAAAGCCCGTCCTGATTCTGTGCCACCGGGAACGGCTTCGATGGCTAACCTCGTGTCCCAGAGAGATGTATGGAGAGCCTCGCGGCAGTGACCACCAAACGTGGCAGAGGCGGAGCAGCCACGAAAGCTCCTAGGCCACCGCGCACCTGTCGCGCGGCACGTGGGTTAAACTCCGCCTTCAGACGTGGCCGGGTCGCGCCTGTCACGCCAGACACAAGTCGCGTGACCGCCCTTGTAGCAGCTTTGCCGTGGAGGTATCATCTCCTGCCTGCGCTGTTACAGATCTCTTCAGTCAAGCAGCTGTCTCACGTGCTGAATAGCCTTTCATCTTGTCAAACACTTCCATTCGCCTTTCTACAGCTTTCTCAGCCAACGTGTACACACCTAATCAATCTCATGCCACTGTCTCCGCACTTTTCCAAACCAAGAGCACTGCCCCAACCGCTCTCTTAAAGAGACAACCAGCTCTTTTTCGTTGCGCTCCAAGGATGGCTTCTCACTAGGGGATGTTTTCCGAGCAGCGGAACGGAAGCCGGGGCCGAGGTTTGAACCTGCCTGCCTTTTCCGCTGGTTCAGTTTAGGAACTCCTTGCTCCGCGCGGGGAAGACACGTGGGTTGGCGCCCTTGCCCTTTTCCTAACCTACACACCTGTTGAAAAGGCAGATTTATTTTCAGTGTGTTCTCATGTATTCATCACCTACACGTGAAGCCCAGGGTCTGCAAATCAGCAAAGCATGTAGTGTTTTCCATCTTCCTGAATCACCTTCCACCTTCCACCTCCCCATTGCCTTACCCCACATGCTCCTGCAATGCTGAGCGGTGTTATTTTATGCCTCCGTATTTACCATGGTCTTACCATCTTCTGTAATCTCTCCCTGACCTCTTTTATGGCTCCTAAATATTCTTCCAACATCCCCCCTGCGTCTCCCAGTATGCATTTCTCTATCCTTGATACACCAGGGAATAAATACACCTGCTGTTCTGTGATATATGTGTATCAAATGGTGGCATTTATCTTATCATTTCCCGTGAAGCAGAACGCCAGAGCAGCCCTATTCTTCACCCTTGCTGGTGCCCACGCCCTTGGCCGTGGACTCTTGCAATCTTCCTTTCTAACGTGGACTCAGCCATACAGCCTTTGGCCAATGAGATGGTAACAAATGTGATGTAAACAGAGGTTGGCAAAGCACCGATGCAGTTGGCCTTGCCCTTCCCCTTGGGTGTCCACCATTGCCATGAGAACATGCCTGGGCCAATCCCCCTGGAGGATGAGAGACACACAGAGCTGAGCCCAGTCTCCCCAGTTGCCCAGCTAACAATTAGCCAACCTTGACGTGTGAGTAGATTCAAGTGAGATCGGCAGAACTCCCGAGACACATGAGCAAGAACGTGTTTCTTATTGCACGCTACCGTGATTGTGTCTGTTCAGCAGAATGCCATGGCCATAGGGGACTGATACACTCCCCTATTAACCTACACTCGCCTTAAGGCCAGACATTGAAGCTAAGTCCTATTCATATCCTCAAGGCTCAATGTTTAGTAGTAACTCAATAAATAATCATTGAATTGAAAGTGAAGTGATTTTCAAATTCTGTATACATAACGGCAGCTCTGAATTACTAATACTTAATCTGGGCTTTGGTTATGCAGAGGGAGCCTAATGTCATTTTTCTCTTATGACTCCATGTTACAGAATTTCCATTAGGAGATTGATCCTTCATTTGTGTGAAGATCGAGGGGCAGCTGACTTCAGGGTCAATCCTTAGGCACAGCGTCTCTCTCCATAAGCCATGTCTGTGTACCAAATATTAATTAAAACCTCTTATTTTTATGGTAAATACATGACTTATATTATATTATATTATATTACGGGAATTATGTGCAGGAAACTGCATGGAAGAAAGAGTCACTCACGAGTTAATGTGAGGAAGGTGATGGACAAAGTAATTGCTATTTGAAAAAACTCAAAACAGAACAAAACAAAACTCTCTCGCGAGGCATGTGATTTAGCGATAGACTGCGGTTTTCGCAATTGTACTTTTGTTTCTCAGTATGGTTTTCCTTTTAAATTTCAGATTTGCTGCAAACAGATCCACACAAAGAAGGCGCTGAACACATAGGTAGATGTGTGCTCTGTTTTTGTCTTTCTTCTCACAAAAAATAATACAGACACACACACACACACGCGCGCATGTGCGCACACACACACACGCGTGCACGCAAACACATACGTGTTTGAATCAGTTGGGATGGATGGAGGGGAGTCACTTCAACCTTTAAACCCCGTTGACATTCACAAGGTGCTAAAAGTCAGCTGGGGTCTCAGCTCTGACGGATTTGCATCTCTTTGAATATGACGCTTGAAAAACCCCAGCGATAGATTAAATTTTGCCAAGGAGAAAATGAGAGAGAGGCTTCCACCTCTCAGGTCTGCTGGGAGGATCTTTATGGTTGATTTACTTTTTTTAAATAAATGTTTCTTTATGTGTTTCCCTCAGTTCCTGCCCAGGCTGTCTCATACAAGCTGTAACTTCTGCCCGTCCTATCAGCCAGCGAACAGTAAGTCAGCCCGGTTCTAAGTACAAGGTGAAGGGATATTTCAATCTAAGCTGCATATACCTTCTGTGTTTTCTGATTAAAATGTGCAAGCAAACCTTGGAATAAACTCTACCTGACATGACTTCTAAAATAATTTACGCTCTTTGCAAACCTGGGATGTAGGAATTGATTTTGGTGCCTGTCACTATATTTCAGATGATCAAAAATGGATCAGAGCTTTTAAATGAATTTAATGACCAAAGATGATCCTGTATATTTGTATCTCTCTCTCTCTTTGCATATATATATACATATATATATATATATATACATATATATATATATATATACATATATATATATATATATGGCAGTGAGGTTAGAAAACAGAACTCCTCATCTAAAGCCACAGTAGAATGTTATTTGTTTCTTATAAAAATGACACGTAGTAATCATTAAAAATTTGCAGAGATAAGGAGGAAAAATTACTCCTAATTAAACAAGCTGGAGAGACCCATTGCTAGCACCTGAGTGTATTTTCTCCCAGTGTTATTTATGTCTCCGGGTTGTTTCATATAGGTTAACTTATAAAACAAGTTCAATTTTGTTTCCTGATTTTTATCGCTTGCAATCATGATGATGAGGACGAGGAGGATAACATTTGAGCAAAACTGATGTGGAACCTTCTAAGGACTATGCATATGCTGTCTTGGTTGTTTGGTCCTCAACACAAACCTATCTGATAGGTTCTATCATTTCCTTACTTATAGATGTTAAGTGATTTGCTCAAGGTCATACAATCATATGCTTCTAAAGCGCTGATTACAGCCAAGGTCATCTGATTCTTGAGTCCTGTGCCTTTAATCACTATGCTGTGATACAAGCTTTTTCAATATTATAAAGTAATTATAATTATATATAATATAAACATATATATATATAATTGCAATTATATATATATACACATATATATACACATATACATATATATGTGTATATATATATAATTGCAATTATATATATACATGTTTATATATAATTGTAATTATACATTTCTCTCTCTATATATAATTTTTAGTGGTTGTAGGATAGGCCAGCAAACATTATTTGCTCTATATGCATAATGCATTCTATGCAAATGTGTCCCTCTTGGAGGCGTGTAAAGAGGAAGCCCTGTACTGTAACAATATATAAATGACCTATTTTATCTTTAAGCCATTTCTCTGTTTCTGGATATCAAGTGGTAATATATTTTACTCCTTGATCCACTCACCTTGGTGGAGTTGAAAGAGAACCAAAGATCCCATCCTACAGAGTTGGGTTTGAATCTCAGCCCTGCAACTTACTACCAGTGTTTTCCTGGACAAGTTGCTTATCCTCGGTGCATGTAAGGCCAAGTGGGGGTGTCAGAGAAATTAAATGAGATGCCGTTGGTGTAGATAGGGGTTAGCCCAGGTGCTGACACTTCACAGGTGGCCAATATATAGTAATATAGCAATCCTTTTCATTATCAATAAAAATTTATAGTGACTGCCATGTTTTGAGCAATAGTTATGTGACGATGAGTGGTTGGGTTCACTCAGCATCACCACCCAATAAAATAAGCATTCTTTATCCTCTTTGCTATATGAGGACAATGATGCCAGAGAGGGCCAGTGGCTTTCCCAGGTGAGATCTAACTGGACAGCAGAGGGTCTGGTTTCAGAGGGGCACTCCGGTGGCATTCTTTGCTGGACTCGGATCTAGCCATGAAGTGCCTTGAGAACTCTGCAGAGCAGGTAAGGATAAGAGGGCCCCTGCAGGACTTCTGGTAAGGAGCAGATAGCTCCGTCTGTGGTAGCCTGTGACACAAGTGTGCTCAGGAGTGAACAAGGTTGGAGTAAGGAAAACCGGACGAAGGGCCATTATTGGAATTCAGGCAAGAGACAATGAAAGAAATGAGGACAGGAGACAGTGGAGACGGAAAGGAGCAGGTTCTGAGAACTCTGGCAGAGGCAGAACTTGTAGGTTTGGTGCTTTGGGGGAGACAGGGAGACAAGGGGGAATGACATGTCCGAATTTTTGTTTAGATAATACAGGGTAAGCCAGTAGTGTAATCTACCAAGAGAGAATGGGAAATGGTCAGGGGAGGTGGTCAGTTTAGCTTCGGGCAAGTTGACTTAGTCCCCTAACGGATACCAGATTGTTGGATGTCGATGTCTGAGGCTCAAAAGCAGAACCTGCATTAGATTTGTGTGTTTTCTGCACCCTGAGGGGCTTGGGATGGGGGAGCTTGTAGGAGTATCCAGGAAGAGGATGAAGATAAGGAAACTGAGAATGGGGCATGAGGAACAACATCACTTAGGGGGTGTACAGAGGCCGGGCTGCGTGGCCATGCTGCACTAAGAAATGAATCCTGCAGGGGGCGCCCCGGGTGACTTGGTTGAGCGTCTGACTCTTGATTTTGGCTCAGGTCATGATCCCAGGATCCTAGGATGCAGCCCTGTGACAGGCTCTGTGCTGAACGTGGAGTTTGCTTAAGATTCTCTCCACCCGCCCACCCTCTCCACTGCTCTCTCTCTCTCTCTCTCTCTCTCTCTTGTCTCTCAAATAAAAAAAAAAGAAATGAAACCTTCTATCTGAATGGCTTAGCCCAATGGAAGCATATTTCTTCCTCGTGCAAAATGTGATGAGGGTTAGCAGGGCTCTCTCCATCTAGTGACTCAGGGAACAAACGTCCTTGCATCTTGGACCCCAACATCTCAATAATTGGCTTCCAAGGTCCCCGAGAGACGGGAATATCCTACATGAGAGATCTTAACTTCCTTATTTGGAAGACGTACATATCATTATCCACAATTAATTGTGCCTAACCACAAAGGGGGCGGGCAAGGACGAATGAGCACAGAAAGAAGAAATGGTACGATGGCTGAACATGTAGCGTTAAGTCTCCCATCAACTCTCTGGTACGTTTCCAAAATCAATTATGAATTTTAAGACTCTATTCAAGCACCATTCACCCGAATTAAGTGTTGATGTCACAACTTGAGTTGGTGGGGGCTTGAGGAGTGATGACTAGAGTGCAAAGAGATAGGGAGCCAGCAAAAGAGAGAAAAGGAACTGTAGAGAACTGTCCCAACTCTAGAGGCTGTGCAAATGGAATCCAACGGTATCTGCAGAGGTGTGGGAGATTCTCTAAGGAAGACCCATCTGCCTGGCAGGATCTGGAAGTCTAAGCTGATATTAAACTCAGAACACATGATTGCATCCAATCAATTCTGTTATGGAAGGACTGTAGAGCCTCGGGGGATACAGGAGGGATCTAGAGAATGAGAGAGCTAGGCATGGAGACAAAACCAGAAGCTTGTCTGTCCTGGAGGCAGATATTACAAGTACCCATGGATGATGCTAAAGATGTCTTGGGCTGTAAAACAAGGTCCGGACCTCACCCACAGGTGGGCCATGGGGTGATATGTGTCTTGCTTTGGGCAGGACTGGATCAGGTACTGAGTAGGGCAGAGCCCCAAGGTTAAAGGCGAGACCCCCAGCTGGGATGTCCTGGGAAGTGTTTCCAATCTCGACTTCAAGGTAGCGAATTGCTCTGGCATTCAGGTCTGAGTTCTGCCTGGTCTCTGCTCCCGATGACCTGCATCATGCTGGTTCGGCACTTTCTTCCCCACCCTCTCTGGGTGTTGGTTTTCTTTTTCTTGACAGGGGAGGGAGCAGTGAAGTAGATGACCCATGAGATCTCTTCCCCTTCTAAAACTACCAATCGGTAATTAACTGAGATACTGTAAAATGCAGCGCACGTTCACGGATGCTGTTACGCAAGCTGTTCTTTTTATTAATCATAGACGGCTCTCCCCCATGCTCTGAGCTAATGGGTGCCGACTGCAGATTTAGAAATGCATTTAGAGGGGCATTCAGAAGGGGGATGCCGTATCAAAACCACATAAAACTTCTCATGAAGTTTAATTGTGATGCACTTCCCGAGAGAGGCAGAGCCGTTATCACGTAAGAGCAATTCCCTAGCGCATGCCGAGTTGAAAATAAAACACAACGCTCCTCATAACCACGCTGGCAATATTAGGAAAACCCAATAGTGCAAAGCATTTGGAGGTTAAACGTTCCTTCTTGCTCTATTGGAGGAACATCTCATCTGAACGTGGCAGGTTCTGTGTTTCTACAGCGCGTGAAAGGGTCGGTAGACTTGGTGTCAGGAGCCTTCCGAAGAGGTGTGTATGAGCAGCCTAATTTGTGATGAATCAAACACCCTTAATTCTCTTTTCTCAACAACTTCCCCGTGTCTTCCACCCACCCAATCGCAGGCCATTCTTGTGCCCTGGGAGACATTCTCTGTGCCACCTGCTCTGGCATTTCGGGTTAGCCACGCACATATCAGAAAACTCGCTCAGAGGAAGCTGGGGGTCAGGTTCTAGTGCAGGCTTGCACACAAAAACGAGGTTCTTGGAAGAAAGAATGAAAGGAAACGAGGGCAGCCGATGACCTAAGGAAGTGCACGGTGGGGCAGGTGCACAGCCCTTCCCGGCTTGCATGCACCCCTTCCCATCACTTCCGGCCAGCATCACACCCACCACGTGAGGCCAAGAGGCCTGGGCTGAGTTAGGAGGATCTGAGGCAGCTAGAAGTTCAATGACTTGCTGGGGCCCTGCAGTTAACAGGTAGAGGGTTTGAGCTGAGATTCAGGCTTGTAGTTGCTTATGCAACACAATCTTCTCCACACTCGTCACCATTATTACCTCCCTGCTCAGCCCTCTGTGCTTCTGGGCTGCTTCCTGGGTTCCTGCTTCTGCTGATTATGTGCAACCGTGCTTATGATTCCTCTGCATCCCCTTTTCCTGTTGCTCTTCTTGCTGATGTCGTGTCGCTCGACATTTGCTTTATTTGTTGGGAACTCTAATGGTATGGATAGTCACCCTGCTTGGTCATCAGAACACCTCCACAAAGAGCTCTCTGGAGTTTGGAAGCATGATCTACCTTGTTTGAATCACACGGCTAGAAGTGACCAAATGGGAATTTGATCTGAATCTAAAGACCATTCTCGGGGCACCTGGGTGACTCAGTTGGTTGAGTGTACGACTTTGGCTCAGGTCATGATTTCACAGTTTGTGGGCTCAAGCCCCCCCATCAGGATCTGTGCTGGCAGCTCAGAGTCTGGAGCCTGCTGCAGATTCTGTGTCTCCCTCTCTCTGTGCCCCTCCCCTTCTCTCTCTCAAAAATAAAATAAACATAAAAAAAAGACCATTCTCTTGCCTGTAAGCCATATGCTTCCAGGAAGCCAAAGGGAAGGGACTTTGGATTGGGATTTTATCAGACAATGACCCTTTCCCAGGTACCGTTTGTCTGGAGATGTAGGATTTATACCAGATTGGGGAAGAGGTGATCAACAAGGTCCTGGGGTGAAAAGAACGTAGAAAGTACAGATCATATCATGTGGAGGTTGGCAGTGTGAAGGGCAGGGCTGGGGGTGAGAAGTAATCTAGACTTAGGAGGTGAGGAGCTTCTGGAGAGCCAATAGGGAAGTGAATATGGGGATTCACAGCATCACAGAAAGTGGTGGGCCCCCAAATGATGTTCAGTGAAGAGAGGTAGACTGGAGGGAAGGAAGGAAGGAAGGAGGGAAGGGGAGAGAGAGGGAGGGAAGGGGGAAGAAGGAAGGAAGAAAGGGAGGAAGGAAGGAGGGAAGGAGGGGAAGAAGGAAGAAGGGAAGGAGGGGAAGAAGGAAGGAGGGAAAGAGGGAGGGAGGGAGGAAGAAAAGAAGGAGAGAGGGAAAGACGGGGAAAGGCACTATTCTTGTGTCTCTGCTCTCATACTCAAGTGAGAGTAGACATTTTCAGAGACATAAAGTTGATCATCTACTATAAATCTGATTTCCCAGAAAAGCTATGACAATTTTGGTGTCTTGAGACAAGCGATAAAACCCCATCAAAATGATTTCTTCTCGTTCCTGGTCACCATAGCCCCTGGGGCTGACTGGAGAGGGAGAAGGTGGAAGCTGGGACGGCACTGCACAGTACATATCAAGAAATGTGTCAGGACCACCTCTCTCCTTTGATCTCTGCCTCGCATGCTTCCCTAGGACCTAGGACCTAGGACCTCCCTGGGACACAGGCACATCATCTCCAGAGGAAGGACAGTGGTGTCTTTGGAGACTGAGGTCACTTGAGACCCAGAAAGACAGATGTCACCTCTCTCCACAATTTTCTGAGCTTTCCCCCACACATTCCTATTCTCTTCCTCAGAACGGTGCTGGGACCTCGGCAGGTGAGGGATTATTATATCCATGGTGGAGATACAATCAACCATGTCATTGCTGAGGCTCAAAATGTGAGGTGACTCTTCCAAGATCACACTCAGGAGAGCAGAGCCCGGCTGGGCTTTCTTTATATGATGCCTCCTCTTCAGAAATCATTCTCACAAAGGCAATCCCAACCCCTCCCTACCCTGAGGTTTTACCTGATGGGATACCCTATGTGTAAATGGGCCATTTTGACCATTCTTTTTGGACTGTGCCTTTCCTTATAAACTATCCCTTCAGGCGCCTGGTTGGACAAATTCTCAGGAAAAATTTAATTTGCCTGGTATATTTAGCATTTGCAATGAATACTTTGTCTCCAAACTTCATTGGAAACGACTGCTTTTCTTGCAGATAATACAAAACAAAGCCTGGGTTTAAAAATAAACAGAGCACTAAGATGACAACCATATTGACAAGAATACCATAAACAAGCCTGGCTCCAGATCAGATGCCTTTCCCACGGCGTGCCTACCTTTCACATGTTAGTGTTGTGTTTTGTCTCCCTACCTAATTAAAACTGAGTACCTAACAAGGGCCATGTTGTAAAGGGAATTTGTTCCCGAACTTGGCTTTACATGGAGCCATTGAAACAGCTATGTTTCAAGTTGCATTTCCTGCCAGCTTTGCTATATTGTGTATTTCTATTTGCAGGTTATCTTCCCCTTTCTGTTTCATTTGGGAACAAATACTTAACTTTGGCCCACCTTTTGAAACATCCTTCTCAACATAAATTCACCATGTGGGTAGATTTTGGCATGGTGCCTGTTCTAGGTGCTCCCCTGTTTCTACTCTGACTGCTCTTAGATTTTTCAAATGTCACCCCGATCTGCCACGGTCTGCCCGATCTGAGCTGTCAGCACAGAGCCCTACACGGGGCTTGAAACCACAAACTGCGAGATCATGACCTGAGTCGAAGTTGGACACTTAACTGACTGAGCCACCCAGGTGCCCCAAGGCCTCTTTGACAAGTCTCCAGCCTGTACATTCCAAAAGCATGTCACAGGCAGACTATTTAATGTTTCTTCATTTACTTAGCAAGTAGCTGCTACAATTCTAGACGTTTTTCTGTGTGCCCCTATTATGTGCAAGGTGCTGAGAGAGACACAGTCCTTCTTTTCAAGATGTTCACAATGTCCTGGGTAAATAAAGACACAGGCAAGGAAATGATGTAGCTAGCAGAAGTCATCAGTAGTTATGTGGAGGTACAAAACGCTAGGTTCCTATATAGAAGGGATGGTTTCCATTGAAGCTGGCTTCAGGAAGGGGTGGCCTTTGGATGTGACCTGAAGGAAGACCCTTTCAAAGACAGAGGTGGGAGTGTCACCCCAATGAGGGCACAGCAAGAGTCCAGACCATATGGACTTTTTTCCTGGAAATGACCAGTGGTCCAGCACATTTGGGACACCGAGAGTAGTTGGGGAGATAAATCGACAAATCAGATGTGAAGGGAATCCTGGGGATAGTGTGTGGAGGGCTGTGAATACCACATCAGGGGTACAGAATGTGATTCTAGTGGGACATTTCAGAGGGTCCAACACACCAATCAGTTTAGACACTTCATTATTTTCCCAAATGCACCCGGCCTGGTTCACTCCTGGGCTTTACGCACAATCATCTCTTCTGCCTTCTTGTATTTCTGCTCATGGGTTTCCACCCATCCCTTTCTCTCCTGACTCTAGCCTAGAGTTCACCTTAAGTGCTTCTGTGTCCACACACACACTTGTGCATGTGTGCGTACGAGTGTGCGTGTACATGTGTGTGTGTATGCGTGTGTGCGCCCTGTTTTACCTTCTGTATCTGCTTTTGATCTTTCAGAGGTGGCTCAATGTTTCTAGTCTGCTAATGGCACTCTTGCTTAGTTTTGTGGGGTCATTCTGTTTTCTTGCCTTCCCTGGCATTTGTGAGATTTTTTTGTGTGTGTGAGCAGTAAAATTCTGCAGTTCTGCCTGCCATCTTGAACCCATCACACGAGTTCTTTAAAGAGCCTCGAATCACCATTCCACTTTTCTTTCCCACACCACAATTTTTTAAAAACGGAACAAAAGTCTTCTCATACACGAGTAATAAAATACTTCTTTAAAAAAACGTTTTAATGTTTATTTGTTTTTGAGAGAGACCGCGTGTGAGTGGGGGAGGGGCAGAGAGAGAAAGGGAGACACAGAATCGGAAGCAGGCTCCAGGCTCCGAGCCATTAGCACAGAGCCCGATGCAGGGCTCGAACTCACAAACCGTGAGATCATGACCTGAGCCGAAGTCGGCCACTTAACCGACTGAGCCACCCAGGCGCCCCAAATCCTTTTGTTTTCACTTCAGTGGCACGAGGTGACATTTCACAAAATTGCATCCAGAAGAATTCAGCTGTCCTCTGACCTGTCCTGTCCTCCAACGCCCACCACGAAACTCCGCATTCCTACACAGAACAGAAAACTGCTTTTCGTCTATGCCATTCGAGGCCACCTGCTTCATCGTGTAGCTGTTGGTACATAGAACCGTGTACATGGAGAGGCTTCAGGGCATCCTTATTGAATGAATGAAGGCATACATGCATCATCGAACCTCATGTAAGTTGGTTTCGGTGATGGGGAGGTTCTTTTACTTATCTTTGCACCCTGCCATGACTGGACATTCATTCAATTCTTAGCATCGACCCCGCGATGGATTTAATGATGCCGGTGACCTTGCTACTGCAGATACTACAGGACCACCAAATGCACGGTATTCCCACCATGGCACAACTCCACTGAATGGATCCCCTGGGAGGCCAGCCCAGTTCTCATGACGTCAGCCCCGTTAAATACAAAAATAAAAACACTCTCTGAATCAAGCGTTGCAGGGTTGCGCTGGGAGACTGTTAGGATGAGGGGCTATTTTTGTTTATCTTTTTAATGTAATATTAATAAGTCTGCTTATTTACTACTTACTCTTAGTAAGTAGTACACGTGTTCGGATATATGCTTTGCAGGGTTATCGTATTTAGTATTCACAAAACGTTTATGAAGTAGACACCGCTATTATTCCCATTTTTTTGACAAGGAAACTGAGGTGTGCAGAGTCGAAATGGCTGCCCAAGGTCACCCGACAAGTATGGGTAGGATAGAACTCCAGCCTCAAGTACTCTGACATTGGTGCTTGAGCTCTTAATGTCCTCACCATCTGCTCTAAGTGTCATCCAGGGCCCAGAGCCAGAGTTACTTAAATTACAGATGTCAGGGACTCATTCCAGACTGTGGGGGAGCTGAAGCCTAAGCATCTACATTTTTAATATTAGAGGACCAGATGTTTCTTATATATACCAAAGATTGGAAGTCATGACCTTGCTTCTGTAGAGCCAGGGAGAGGGAACCTGTGGCCCTGCATGCACTTGAAGGCCGAGAGCAGCTGCTCTGCGGGGGACTTCACATCTCTGAAAGGCAGGAGTGGGATGGGTTGGGCTCCAGGTAGGAGCTTCTCTGCCAAGAGTAAGGACTTCCCAGATTCCTGTCTCACAAACCTGGCAATGTCGCAGTTCTGGGGTGGCAGAGGGTGATGACCACAGTCTCCCGGATTGTCCTCTCTTTAAGCCACACGTACCCTGGGAGAAACTTCCCGAATAAGAGTCAGTGCTGCAGAACCGGCCTGAAGGCCCCCGGGCTTCTCGTCTTCTAAAGTGGCTTCTCCAACCTCTCACACCTGGTGCACCCAGTACATACCCTCCAGAAGGACGTCCTTGGGGACCACTCCAATCCCTGGCAGAGAGATGCCAGTCATTGTCTGGCTCATCGTGCGACTCTGAGTGGCTGCTGAGCCATGACGTGCTCGCTCCATTCAGGATGGCAGCTGAGGGCCATTGTCTCCGTAAACAGATGCTGAACCAAGAAGAGAACCCTCTGGGTTTCTCCACCACTGAATTTCTCCTCTGGGGAACTTTCGCTCTCAATCAAGATTCTTTAGATTTTTTTCTCCTTATAGTGGCTCGTTTTCTGAACTTCACCTAACAGGATGCATCGAGCTCTTAAAGGGGCTTAGAAATGTCTTTCTCCCCCCACAACTTGAAGCCCCGAGATTAGCATCAAGATCCGTCGTCTGTGGAAAATCCATTCAATATAGAAAACGTTTAGAGAGCACTGTGCAGACTCTGAATGAGACACAGATCTTGCCACGGTAGCAATCATGCTTTAGCTGGAAATGGGCAATAACTCTAAAACCAAGAGGTGGTCTGGAAGAATATGCTAAGCCCTATGTGAAAACATATGGGGCATTTATTTTATTAAAGGTGGTTTCCCAGTGAATTATACATCTTAATGTTTTCAACTGCCTGGGGCATCATTTCAGCTCAAATTTAATGTTATCTTTGTGCCTTATCACCGCTTCCCCTCTGCGCGCATTTTCCAAAAAATGTAGGATGCTTCTTTTAGGGTGTAAGTTAACAAAATGGAGAAAAGACACCAAACTACGAGCTATGTGAAGGTAGTGATTATGCCTTGTTCCTTGTCCTATGGTCTGCCTGAAGTTGGGGTGTTCTAAATATTGGACAAGTGGGTGAATGAGGGAACAAGGATGCACTGCTTCCTGTGATTGTAAATGGTTTTTAATATTTGCGATGTATTCCCCCAGTTTCAAAATCTTATCAGATACTTTAGCTTTTGTGATTCTAGTCACTGTTCTGTGAACAAGCAAGCAAGATATTGTTTTATCATCAACGTTCAGTGGACAAGGAGTTTAATATTTACTAAGACTTTAGCCCCAGCACAACCATGTGGAAGCGGTCAGGTTGCAACTTGACCCTCGGTCTGCCTGGCTTTTGATCTCAAACAGATTCCTCTGTATCCCCCCAGGGCATTGGGGATGACTACTGTCATTACCATAACTGAGGGTTTTTTCGTGGGTTATTAATCTTTTCCTGAATTGTAATTCAGGGATTATTAGTCTTTTTACCATTTGTGATAATCAGCATATCGTAAAACCAAAAGAATGTTCAGTCAAAAGGAATTCATGTGATTCTAGTGTTTTAAGCATTTACATTTGGTGGACAATGCTCTGTCTTCATTTCAGAGCCTGTAGACACAGTCACTCACCTAACAACTCTCCTCTCTTGACTTCCTGATTGTCGCTCGCTTCTGTCCCCCTCCTCTATCACCCTGGCTTCTGTCCTGGCTTCTTCCGAGTCCCCCTCCTTTACCTACTATTTAAAAAGTGCTGGTGCTCAGGTCTCAGTCCTAAGCTTTTTCTACATGTATAATCTCTGCCTATTTGATTTATTTTACCCCTCATGGCTTATGTATATATAAATGCTCATGAATTCCCAATTTTTATCTCTGACCTAAACTGTATATCTCTAACCTAAACCTTAGACTCGCATGCCCAAATGCTAGTTGGAATCTTCTAGACCAGCTCTTCCGTTCAGTAAACACTTGCTCATCACGTATTGTGCATTAGGTGTTCTCCTACGCATTGAGAATACAGCAAGGAAAAGATTTCAGGTAAGTTATCCACCCAGAACTTATCCAAGTGGAACTTCCTCATCCATAACAACTATTCTCTAGTTTGCCTTAATGTAATAAACACACTGCCAACCACTCAACTATCCCAGACAAAGACCCAGGAGCTGTTGCTAGTGTTTCATTTCTTCCATTTCTCAAATTCAGCCCATCAACAAGTTCTGTCAACTCTAATCCTAAAATGTCTCTCAATTTCCTCCACTTCTCTCCATTTCCTTTGCAACCACAACCAGTCCAGAAAGACCTCCATCATCTCCTGGCCAGATGATACATGGTAAACTCCTCACTTCCTCTCATAGACCCTTCAGTCCATCCTCCTCATGGTGGCAAGAATGACCTTGAGATATCATCAGACCACGGCAGTCCCTGATAATCACCACTGATGCCTTGCCGTTGAGCTTGGGCTAAAAATTCTTTCCATGACCTACCCATACATGACCTGTGCAAAGTGACCTCTGGACACTTCTGCAAACTCACCTCATGTCATTCCTTCCTCATCTATTACCTTGCAGCTACATGAATCTGTGTGCTGATCTCTGAATATGCTTCGGCTCTTTCATACCTGGAGGTCTTCCTATGTGCCATTCCCCCTGCCTGGAATATTCTTCCTTCTTCTATTTGTGGCCTGGTCCCTCCTCAGCCTTTTAAGCTAAGCTTAACTCTCTGTTCAGAGATACCCTCTTTGAACTACTTGTTTTTCTCTGCCACGGTACTTCATGCTTTAAAGAACTTATCACGAGTTGTGATCATTTTATTGATTTTTTTTGTTCCTACTTTTTTTTCATTCCTTCCCCCTCCTAGGCACTGAAGGTAGACACCAAGTTATCTTGTCCACCAGTCTTATTTCCAGTGATGAATCCAATGTCTGGTGTGAAGCAAGTCCACCATAAATATTCATCGATTGAGTGAACGATTGTTTTGTCATCTGAAAGACAAAGGATATTTATGCTCAGATTTAATCAAATGTTTTTAAACATGTTATTAATTTTTTGAATAAAAACATGAACAATAGCCTACTTAGTGGTAATGTTAACACTAACAAGATGATTGAAGTGAAACATAGAACAGTCTTCGTCTAAGTACACAGTCAATAAAATACTAATGTTGTCTTTCTTCTAGACCACAGGGTCACACAAAGAGATGTTTATGGAGCTGCACTCTATGGTTTCTGGGTTTGCATCTCATGGCATTTATCATTGGCTCATGCAAGTTTGAATAAAGCTTAGCCACAGATCATTTTGGGGTCCCTCCTCTGGGTCAGACGCCACAGGGACAAGTGAGACATCTGAGTCTTGGAGAAGCATCTGCCTATGGAGAGAGACAATTACAGACTCAAATCAAAGAAGACAGTAAGCTTACGGGAGCAGTTGCTAAAGATCCCGAAAAACATATTCTTGGGTTGTATGGGAGTAAGAAATCAAATTTTTCCTCTAATATAAAAAAATGCTTCGTGGTGGTGGTGGCATTTTGTTGAGCTGTTAGGCTGAAAATAGTAGCAGAATGACAAAAAGGAGGAAAGTCAGTAAAAAAAAAAAAAAAAGCATATGACCTTGGCATTCTGCCTCACAGGTTGTGAGAAGCATGTTCCATGTCTCACTTGATTCAACAATCCTCGAGACAATGGGACACACGTTACTGGTATTTTGTTACTGTTGTAGTTGTGTGTTTGCTTGTTGTTAACAGGGAATTTAGAAAGAGAGAATCAGCATTTTTACTTTCCCAAGGACACCTGGCTAATGCAGCACGAGATCTTGAACCACAGGTGGTGAATCTGGGCTTTTGATCTGGGCTCTGTGCGCGGCTGCCCCGTGTTTGGTGACTTAAATGAATGGCCCTAGTTTCTTCCTCTTCAGCCTTTTACCAGCTTCCTCCCCGCCAGATTGAGAAGTGCCCTGCAATGACTCATTTCCTGGAGGAGGGCTAGTCCTGACTCATCAAAACCTCCCCCAGACCGTAAGGGGGAAAGGTTTTAGCTGTCGAGACAGTCTCAAGAACAGGAAGACGTCCAGGATTCTTGCCTCCTGGGCCCACAGGTACTACAGATAGCACGTGGACCCACTGTGGCAACTGGACCTTTCACAAAGCCATGAACTTCTGCCCACCTTCCCTTCCAGAGCACCGGGTATCTCGCGGGAACCCTTTCCCTGGAATGGAATCATTTAAGGTGGTCGAGACTTCTGTCTCCTAATTGGCTAATAAACAAGCATTAGCAAGACGGCTGTAGTCTAAGGCAGTGCCCGGGGGTCTCGGGGAGGAGAGGTGAATGCAAGAATGCCCCCTAAGACTGCTCATCACCGCAGTCGCTCAGGATGGAAGGAGGCCATTGCTTGGATCTTGACCTAGTGCTTGTTGCTACCTAAGTGCTGGTGTCAGGAGGAGCTGACAACAGAAGAAAATGACAGCAGGTGGACCTGGTTCATACCAGACATTGGATTCATCACTGGAAATAAGACTGGTGGACAAGATAACTCGGTGTCTACCTTCAGTGCCTAGGAGGGGGAAGAAATGAAAAAAAAAAAAAAAAAGAACGTTTCCGGGGAAGGGCGCCTGGCTGGCTCAGTGGGTAGAGCCTGAGACTTGATCTCAGGGTCATGCGTTCAAGCCCCATTTTGGGTGTGGAGCTTACTTAAAAAAATGCTTCTCTGGAGACGAGGAGACCTGTATTTCTGAGCACACTGTCCTACGGGAAGGGTCTCCAGAGCTCTTCCTTCAATATGCAAACTCTGTCCCGTGTATTACCTTAATCCTCCTCTAACCCGCCAGCCTACCTCTCATACATGCATTCATGCACCCACTTCTCGCTATATGTCTGGGTGCCGAGAGCAAGGACAAGAGAAGGGGAGGGTATATAGGGTGTGCTGATACAAATATAACTGACCTATTACCTAACTGGTCAATTCCAGAAGGATGATAGGGTGCAGGCCAGCTGGGGGAGGTTGAGAGGCTGAGAAGAAACCTTGAATTTCTATGCATCACCAAAGATCGGGTGCCTGGAGACCTGCCCCTTTGATCGAGGGAGACTGGGGCCCCCAGGCTCTCAGGGAACCTGCCGGGACACACAGGCACCAGAGAGAGCCTGAGAAGGTCATTACTCAAGGCATGGCCAAGATGTGCCTTCACACCATTGCCTCTTCTGTTAGTGTGACCGCCTCGTCTTTACATTGCCGTTGACCCTCTGTTAACCTTGACCTTCGGTTCAAGTCCACTGCCCATTATAGCTCTGAGCCAGGGGTGCTCGGAGGAGCGAAGCTTCATGTCGGTGCCGAGTGAGGGATCCAGGGATGGGGGTCGGGACGCAGAGGCAAGCTGGGTGATGGAGGAACCGGCAGAGGTGGTGACAAAGACAGGCCACACGGATGTAGGCATCCAGCGCTCTGGGCTGGGAACAATGTAGCGGTATCGGAGAAGACCAGAGTGCTCCAGAGTTTGTGGCGGGGCCCGAGGTAGGGATGCGGGCCGAAGGGAGGGGCCACGGAGATCCTGCAGCCTGATTCCACAAAACTGGCCCTGAGGACCCTTCCTGTGTCACATCCGCCCAGGCCGGCCCAGCAGGGCTTCGGATTCCACAGAGGACGTGGGACTGAGTGACGAGCAGGTGCTCGCAGTACGGCCCCAAGGACCCCAGGAGGCCCCCTTCCTGGTCCCCGCCAGCCCAGCACCACGGCCACGGTCTCCCAGGTGCTCCCGCTTGGTCTCCTTCCTCATCCACCTGACCCTTCCCAGCTGGCTCGGGGGTCGCCTCTGGATCCAGGCCACCAAGGCAGCAAAAGGCGGAAACACGCCGATGCCTTCAAGTTAATGGCGCGTTGGGAAGAAATACCCAGCGAGAGGTGCGGATGGGTCTCCATGAACTTAGGGAAGTCAGCAAAGCTCACAAAAGGCTGACACACATGTTCATTCATTCGTTTGGAGCAACTCGTTCACTCACTCGGCCCCCCGCCCGCCCTCCCAGCAAACCTCAGCTGCTGAGCATTTCAGTCCCGCGTCTCCAGGGCCCCGTTTCTCTGGGACTCTTTCCTCCTTCACCCCAAACCTCCATCTCTCCCTTTCCTCCTCTCTTTTCCTTCCCGATGGCAGTTTTTTATTTCACAAGAAAACTTAGGAAAATTGTGGAAACACGCACTACAAAGCGAAACCTTATTTTTTTTTTTAACATTCGGCAGAGGGCTCCCCCCACCCCCCCACCCCCAAAAAGGCAGCCATGTCAAAGACACTGCCTCCCCCCTTTGACATTCATGCAGTGCTCAGAGTCAGCTGGGGTCTCAGCTCTGACAAATTTGCATCTCTTTGAATGTGACGCTTGAAAAAAGCCGGAGCCGCTAGATTAAATTTTTTTTTTTTTTTTTTCCGTCGAGAAAATGAGAAAAGCCTCTATCTCTCTGCAGAGTCTACTGGGAAGATCTTTATTCTGATTCTTGTTAGAATTGTTTATCACCCTGACAGGCCAGACTCGGACGAGATAAAGGCTCCGCTCCATCACGGGGCCTGACGGTGGTAGGACACGCAGAAAAATGAAAGGAGCAGGAGAAAATATTATTAATAGATGCCGACTTGCTTTGCCTGCACGGCACGTCAGGGAAGGGAGAGGGGAACCATAGCTTGATTGCAGGCCTATGAAGTTCTGTCCAAAAAAGAAGCTATTTTTCATTAAGTGATAGAAGGGCCTTTTTCATGTTCTTTCCTGAGGAGCTGATAACTTATGCAGTTTATTCTAACCCTGCTGATTTCTGTCAGGGGAAGAAAACCCCTGAAAGATGGCTCTGACTTGTCCTTTTCAGGAAAGGAGGCTGGTTTGACAGACATGCGAGGGAAGTCGTGAGGCCTGGCCTGGACGGGCTCGGGGCCCTGGCTGCTGGCTGGGCATGCGTGCTCGATGCCGTGAGTCTGGGATGGGTGGGGAAGGGGAAGGACAATCGGAGTTCAGGGCCCCTTTGGCCTCGAAGGGGGCTTCCCTCATGGAAATGCAGAATTGGGCGTCTGTGTGGACGACTCCGATCTGTGCACGGATGCCCTCCCGGGCACAGCACTGGTTACTACTCTACTAGGCCGCTCACGCCGCCGTAATAACGTGCCACAGGCTCAGGGGTTTGAGAAACAGATGCCTGTCTCCTCGTGGCTTTAGAGGTTGGAAGTCCAAGATCACGGTGGGGGCAGCTTGGTTTCTCCCGAGGCCTCTTTCTCTGGCTCATCGGCATTGTCTTTGCGAATGTACAACTCGGCGCCCATTGCCCTGTTTGGAACGGGTGCTTTTGAAGAGGGCCCACCCTTATGACCTCACGTGACCTTAACCATCTCCTTAAAGACCCTGTCTCCAAACACAGTCCCATTTTGAGATGCTGGGGGTGAGGGGTCATTTGGGTTAATACCTGTTTCTGGAAGGTAGGCCGTGGCGGCACGTAGGCCAGTGTGGTGGGCATGCTCCCACGGGCATCCTGTGAGTCTGGGTGTGTGGCCTTTCTCCAGACAGGCACTAACCAAGAGTCTAGAAAGGGTCCATCTCCGGCAGTCTATGAGAGGCGATGAATCCCTTTTGCAAGCTGAGCTCTGAGCTCTCAACCTCTTCTGTTCTCCACGTGACCGTCAGAAGTCTGGCTGGGGGGGTCCGTGAGGAGTCCACTGGCACATCCCAGCAGGAAACCACTGGAATTCATTCAGGTTTACAGTTTTTGTGGTGGGGGCTGGGGAAACAACCTTGGGCAGCTTACAGGTTAGTGATACGATAAGGGCATCTCTGTCTCTGTGGGGTCTTTGGAACATTTGGAGAGGACAACGGCCTTGGGCATCAGGGAAGAGAGTTTGGCGTAGAGGAACAGCTGTGCTTGGTCTGTACCAAGCTGAGTTTCAGTGTTCTTGCGCCTTAAGTGGAGATGATGATAGTAGACAGAGTTGTACTTAATGAAGGATCTTTGGGGCCACTGGGTGACTCAGTTGGTTAAGCATCCAACTCCCGATTTGGGCTCAGGTCATGACCTCATGGTTTTTGAGCTCCAGCCCCTTATTGGGCTCTGCACTGACAGCGTGGAGCCTGCTTGGGATTCTCTGTCTCCCTCTCTCTCTGCACCCCCCACCCCACCTCTCAAAAATAAACACATAAAACTTAAAAAAATAAAGTATCTTAGTTGCTTGGCATACCCCCTCAAGTACCATAAGCACTCAGTTGATGATAGTCGTGATGCTACCGTTGCTATTGACGATGATGATGATGTTGATGGTTATTTGCTTGAAAATCAGTACGTGCACAACCCTTAACAGGTGCCAGGCACCGTCCCTTCCTTTTTCATGCTTACATGGCCTAGTTCCTAGGAAAACTCTAAGGACTAGGCGTCACTATTATCCCCACAGTAAAAATAATGACCTTGATGCTCAAGGAAAGTCAGTGAATTCAGTAACTTGTCCAGGGTCACACAACCAGTAAGAGACTGTATGACTGGCTGGGAGGTAGGGGCACTGGGTGGAGAGCCGGGGATAGTCTTTTACTCTACTGTGTGAATTACAGAAAATTATTGCCGCGTGGCCCGAGAAAAGGGGAAGGATCCAAGAAGTGTGTGTTTACTATAATATCTAGACACGAACTATAACTCAGGGTGTGGTTGGAAACATTGGCTTATTGGGGACAAACCACAAGTGAATCATTCAGACTGGCAGAAATCATTTCAGCTTTCCGAAAAGAACTGAAGGACCCCGGCAATGGCATGGATAAACTTTATGGTCACCGCAGGGGTTAATCCCAGACAGATATCTCTTGCTTGTCTTTAAAGGAACAGGTTAAAAGGCACCTCTGCAATAAAGCCTCCCTTACCTCTCCCAGCACAGGAGACCGCCTATCTTCCACAGCAACTAAGCATCTGCAATGCATTTGCAGGTGTCATAACACAATGCGATCATATATTGATTTGTGTGTCTTTTCTCCTTGACTTTCCCACCGGACCGATGAGACTCTGAAGCACCGAAGGCTCTTTCTGACCCCAAGATGGTGTTCAGCAAACGGTTGTGAGTAGAGCCGTGGAAAATAAACAGTCCATGAATCCTCAATACATTGAATATGAATCCTAAATCTGTAGGGAGAAAAGAAGCACGGGATTCGAAGACGTAGATGTTTAATTTGGAGAAATGAATTTTGGAAAGGGCAATGATAATATTAATATCGCAGAGTTATGTTTCATTTAATTTAACATAAACATAGCCCACGCCGGGCCCCGGGGTGGGGGGAGGGGTGGGATACAAGGATATATGGCACCGGAGCTCATCCATGAGGGAGCTTCCTTCTCGAGACCAAGCATCCTTTAGAATTGCTCTGTTGTCTCTGAGGCACCCAAGAGAGGGTAAGGCTTAGAAAAGGAATGATGCGAGACTCAGAACTGAGCCTTTGGGTCCCAGAAGTGGAGGTTTAAAGAATCAATGGGGTTGATCTAGGCCATCAAGGGGACAAGAGCATTCCAAGAAGAAAACATGTGTGAGTGGAGACGAGCTGAGAGACAACCATCATGGGGCCAGAGTGAGTCGGGGCTTGGTGTTGGGCACATGCGTCCCAATCATGGCTTCACCCCTTCTTCAGTGCAGCTCAGTTGACGTGTCCGGGTTGGTTTTCTCATCCCTAAAAAATGAGAGTGGCTAAGTAGATAAGGGAAGGACTTTTTCCCAGCCAGGCGAGTCGGGTGATCCGTGGGCTGCCTCTCTTTGATGGATTGAACATGAGGTCTACTCACAACTGACTAATTTCCTTCAGACACAGTGTGACGTGGCGAAAAAGCTTTGGAGCCGGAGGAGGGGTTGTTTCTAACGGCCACTTCTTTGAGCCGGTTCTGTTTAGTTTGACCAGCATAAATACGGTGCTGAGTGGGAGCCAGGCATTGGGTAACCTGTACACATTTGAGGGTGAAGAGGGATGTTGCTCCTAAGTATTTTAAAATAGCAGATTTCGTTAAAGAAGGACTGTAGTGGGCACGCAGGAATGTGGGTTGCTCTAGTTCCATCCCTTATCAAAACACTTAAAAATAGAGCTGAGTAAGCAGATTCCATTTCTCTCTCAAAGAGCCTGCAGTGTAGTTGGAGAGACATTCGTATTTATTTCTTCTTCTTTTAATCCATCTCTTAAATGCATATTTATCCTTTCTGAGCCTCAGTTTCTGCGTCTAAATTGGGACTAATACTGGTTTCATCCGCACAGGATTGCTTTGGATGCTAATGGGTATGTCTAAGGATAAAGCAAATCAAGTTTTTGCACAGCAACTGCTATGAATGAGAATGCAGAATGTGTATATATATAGATATAGATATAGATATATATACATATATCTATCTATATATCTATATCTATATCTATCTATCTATCTATCTATATATATATAAAACTATTCTGGGCAGTGAGTATATATATGTGTGTATATATGTGTGTATATGTATATGTATATATGTGTGTATATATATACATATATATGCATATATATATATGTATATATGTGTGTGTGTGTATACATATATATATATACATATATATATATATATATATATATATATATATATACTCACTCATTGCCCAGAATAGTATCTGACATGAAGAAGTTGTTAAATGAATAATTGTTAGGTGAGTAAAGAAATAAATAAAAGCTTATGGCTGTTATTGTAATAACTATTGTCTACTGTTGGCTATGCATTGTCCTGGGTCCTGAGTCAAATTTTATGTTGCAGTTTTATACTATAAGTATTATAAGTAGTATACTAATAAGGAGTAGAAGTATTGTACTATAGAAAGACACGATATACTCCATGGACTAGAAGAAGAACACCTAAAGTTACCTAAAGAGGAAGTCAAAGAATGGTTTCTGAAGAAGGAATACCTGGGCAAGGGGTTAAAAATTAGTAGCAATAGCCAAGATACTGGCGTGGGGAAGACTGAGAGGGAGGTGAGTGTGTTCCAGGCAGAGGGCCCAATGTGACACAGAATATGTTTGGGAAACTATCCAGCGCTGCTGGATTTTAAATGTGGGAACATGGGAAGCAGTTGTGGGTGCCAGTCGAGAGGGTGGCACACACCATTTACTACAGGCCATGTTAAGGCTTGTCCTAACCCTGAACAGAGGAGGAACCAAGGCAAGATTTGGGGAAGAATAACGTGGCTAGACTTATACCTTAGATCGCCGTTGAGGCTTCCTTGCGTCTTCTTCTGTTCACATCCTAGTTCGCTTTTGCGCACAGTATCTTTCCTCCACTAAACCGAGGCTGGTGGTTGTGTCACTGAGGGTACCTGAACCTCCCCTGACCAAGATGTGGGCTGTAATTTGAGCTAAACCGGTCAGGCATGGGGGTGCGTGGATTTTGAATCTAAGTAATACCATCAAGAATAAAGCAGTTGGTGTGGGTCCATCTTGGTGCAGGTATTTGCATAGTCTCAGGACCTCATAGTCTCACTGACCGTGTGGCTGCGATCTACTGTCATCCACAGGTTCCCTCCTACCTCTCGATTTTGTGCAAATCCCTCCCATTGGCAGAACAGGGCTGGAACGAGGTGACCAAAGAGACCGGGTTTCCAGCCCCTGGATGGAGGAGAGTACAGAAAAATAAGGGTGTGGCTGGGACAACACAGATAGCACACTCTCTTCCCCACAGAGGCATTACAGTGTTAGTCACAAATAGTCTGGGAGACTCGGGCGCCTGGGTGGCTCAGTCGGTTAAGCGTCCGACTTCGGCTCAGGTCATGATCTCACGGTCTGTGGGTTCGAGCCCCGCGTCGGGCTCTGTGCTGACAGCTCAGAGCCTGGACCCTGTTTCAGATTCTATGTCTTCCTCTTTCTCTGACCCTCCCCTGTTCATGCTCTTTCTCTCTCTGTCTCAAAAATAAATAAATGTTAAAAAAATAACCAAAAAAACAAAAACCAAATAGTCTGGGAGAAAGCCAATGAGGCGAGGAACTAGGTGATCAAAACTGGTCAGGCACTTACCACTGGAATGTAGATTCTCTTGGCACTAAGCTTCTTTTCATCATTCATCCTTCTAACCTGACTCCCGGCTCCTAAAATAAGTACCCAATCAATATTTGTTGACAGACTGATGGGTCCCTTTCGTTCAACGATGGCTAGAACTGGAAGTTAAAAGACTTTCCTGATGAACAAATATTCCTCAGTGGGGGTCTACAATGTTCTACGAGAGACCCCAAACCTCATAGGCATGTGCTGATGTGAATTGCGCGAACGTTAGGACAGGTGAACTAGTGAAACAAACTGACCCCAGACCACCGTGGCTCAAGTGTAATAACCTCCAAAGGCAGTTACGTCTGGTTAGCAGGCAGCTTTCCTTCAGGTTATGGCTTAGGAGCCCAAGCTATTTCAATTTGTGGCTTCCCCAGTATCAGTGTCTTCTGTCAGGAGGGGAAGAGAGTGTCAGACTCACTGTTTCTTAGAAAACTCTGCAGAAGTGAGTGACACCTACCACTTTGGCTTTAGTCCACTGGCAAGAACTATTGTCATGGTCGCATGTCACTGCGAAGAGACTTGGAAATGTGGAAAAGCTACAAGCAGGGGAAGAAAAGGAAACTGACTTCCAGTGACCAGCTGTCTCTCCCACTGTGTGTGTGTGTGTGTGTGTGTGTGTGTGTGTGTGTGCATATTGAATTAAAATGGCAGAAATGACAAGCACAGTTTAAAAATCACTTTAAGAATAATTATTTAACTTGCTGGAATTTTGCAAGTTATCCTTGTAGTTGCTTGAGGTGTTCTTTTTCTTCCCAGTAAGGGAAGGAAAATGTTATTTTTGAGAATTTATTGTGAATTTTGCCTGGTAATTCATGGACAATCCTTCCATGGCTCCTTGTTGTAACTCTATGAACTAGGTTCTATCCTTTGTCCTTTGTAGATGGAAGCATCGAGGCCCACAGAAGTTCTTTAACATTTACAAGTTCTTAGAGCTGTTAATTATAAAGAAGACTGAACCTGAGTTTGCCTGATGCCCAAGTCGAGCCCTGTTCCCTGAGAGCTGGGAATGTCTTTGCCATCCAGAAGCCATCCATGAAATGCCCCGAAGAACAAGGACATTGGGGGACATCTCCATTCGTGGCTCCTGCAGAAGGTTTCCATGGTCATTACACAGGACGATCTTCATTTCCACAAAGGAATGTACTCATTGCCAGTTTTCTTAAAAAAATGTGGGTTTTCTAGATTTTCTTTAAAATAATACTTCTGGGGCGCCTGGGTGGCGCAGTCGGTTAAGCGTCCGACTTCAGCCAGGTCACGATCTCGCGGTCCGTGAGTTCGAGCCCCGCGTCAGGCTCTGGGCTGATGGCTCGGAGCCTGGAGCCTGTTTCCGATTCTGTGTCTCCCTCTCTCTCTGCCCCTCCCCCGTTCATGCTCTGTCTCTCTCTGTCCCAAAAATAAATAAAAAACGTTGAAAAAATTAAAAAAAAATAAAAAAATAAAAAAAAATAAAATAATACTTCTGATAGGGACATGAACAAGATAAATATTTCTCTACTTCTGGGGAAACTAATAACCAGGGCCCTGCAATGACAGCCAGAAGTCTACACTGAACTTCACTGAGCGGGGATACGCAGGGTAGTCAGAGTGTACAGTGGGGAGCAAGTGTCCTGTGAAGGACTCAGCCCTCCACACCTCTAGCTGTCGCCATGAGCTCAAATGAAACCCATTGTTTCTACAGCTTTCAGCTTTTCAGGAGAAGCTTCCAATCTAAATGTAAAATTCCAACTTTAAATATTGGATCAAACAGAAAAAATAAATAAGGTCAAACAAGCCACACCCATGGGCTGAATTCAGCACCTGGGACAGCAGGATTGTGACCTCTGCTTTTGGGGACGCTCTTGGCCGTAAGGTCCACACTGTTGGATTGGAATCACCATCACAGCCTCTGCTCTTTGTGTTACAGACAAAGCCACTGCGCTGCCAAGGACGTGCATCTCTCCAGCGCCTGCTTGGCACATCGCAGGAAAAAAAGGGGCACATCTAACTGCCCATGCTCAGCCAAACCAAAGGACAAAGGCAGCGAGGCTCTCTCTGGACCTTGGGGGAAAACATAGCTCTCTCAGGCAGAAGACACGAATGTTCTCGTCCAGTGTAATTAGGAGCAGCAAAGAAACTCAGACATGTGCCCCTTCTGTGTTGGCAATGGATATGACAGAACTACATGAGGCGCAAAATACGGGCTCTGTGTGTGTGTGTGTGTGTGTGTGTGTGTGTATGTGGACGCACCCTCTGTGCTGTGTGCCGCTTCCTGCCCAAGTTTCAGAGTTTCAGAGTGATTTCTAACTGGAAGCCGATGAGATGGGATATTATGTCTTTTTAAAAAAAAATGTAACCAACAACAAACTTTGCTTGGTGTAATTTTAGCAGGGATGTGAGTTTGCCAAGGTGCAGTATGTCATTGTGGAGCTACTGTTTTGACAAAATAGTATATATGTGTGGTTGTGTCTGCGAGTAAGAAGACAAGCAAAAAAATAGGGATATACATATTTTTAAGAAAGTGAATGCAATAAATGAAGGACGATAAATAGAAATCAGAAAGAAGTTGGTGAGGTTGACTATCCTCACAGGTCTTCATGGAAGCTGTTTGTAAAGACGCCTAAACTTTCAATTATGGAAACAATCCTCATCAAATACCTCTAAAGTCTGTTCTGTGCAGACATTGTGGGAGTCCAGACCACGTCGATACGTGCAGGACACGTCCCTGTGTTCCAAGACCCACTGTCCACAGGAGACAGCCTTGCAGATCTACAGGGAACCGCCCCGCAAGTCCATAAGCAACCAGAGTGGCCATTGTTATTATTCTAATTCATGCAAAGCTTTTGGAGCAAGGCCTGGCATGTAGCTGCACGCTCAATCAATTAATAGGCACGGGGCAAGGTGTTTTACACGAGCATTTCTCATTCTTATAACAGTCTCAGATTGGATCGTATTATAAAGGAAGCAAAGCTTAGTGAGAGGCAATTTTGCCGAGTAATTAAGAGGTGAAGGCCCGGCTCAGTCACTTACTCCCTTGGTCACTTCACTTAATCGTATTGTTCTTCAGCGTGCTTGTCTATGAGTTACAGATTGCAATCGTGCTATTGTATTAGCTGGTTGTGGTGCAAAGCCAACCCCCACAGACTTCAATAGCTAAACCGGAAACCTTTACTATTGCTTATGCACCTGTGGTTCAGCGGAGGTATGGCTAGTCTAGGCTGGGCTCAGCTGAGTGGTTCCAGTTTCAGCGGCAGTAGCTGTGTCTCCTTCTTGGAGAGGTTCTGTGGTTGGGTGGGGTGGCTCTGCTCCCCGTGTTTCTCATCTTGCTTGGGCAAGTGGGCTTGCGAAGGCAGGTTCTTCTTCTGGCAGTGGCAGGGATGCCAAAGGGCAAGCTTCATCGTACAACCACTTTTGAAGTCTTCGGTCACATCACAATGGTCGACGGAGCATTGGTCAAACTGAGTCACATATCCAAGCAGAGCCACTCAGTGGACAACTGGACTCTGCCCTTGGACATGAAGCAAGAGAAACAATGTAGATTTCTGAGCAGGAATCTTATCTACAAAGGTACTTACCTCAAACTTGTTTTGGGAATTATATGTAAAGCACTATGTAACGTGCTTCGTAAAAAGTTTAGGACACGATAAACAATCAATGGAAGCAGATAATTTATCATTGGTGCTATTCTTTATTTGATGGATGACCCAACTGAGGTCCTGAGAGGTTAGGTAACTCATCTGGGATCACATGGTGGTAAGTGAAGAGCCGTAATTGAAATCCTTATTGCCCAAGTTCTCTTTTATTGGTTATTATTCTTATTTTTATTAGATCGTTATTTTTATCTGAGAGAGAAAATGCAAGTGGTGGGGAAGGGCGCAGAGAGAGAAGGAGGGAGAGAGAGAGAGAATCTTGAGCAAGCTCCACACTGTTGGCACAGAGGCCAACATAGGCCTGGATCCCATCACCATGGGATCATCACCTGAGCTGAAACCAAGAGTCAGATGCTCAACGGACGGAGCCACCCGGGCACCCTGAGTTCCCTTCTTTTTGATGGAAACCCGTGAAGCTGTCTGGCACTAGAAAATAAGTTTTGCTCCAACAAGGGCAGTGTATTCATGAGTATTCAGCTTGACCCCACTTAGGAAGGAAGATCTCAGACTCTGAAAGTTGATGGGCTACATACAATGAGATGAGCAAACCACAACCCCGAGGGGAAAGAGCACAAGTCACGGCTACCACTACTGTGCATTGAGGCCCCTGTATTTCAGGTCATGGATTAGGGGACCATGGGTCTGGGCTTTACAGGTGGAAGAAAATCTTCCCTCCACTCCACCTGCTCAGATGCAGCTGCTTGACCCTTTGGCTGGGAGCTGGGAAGTAGGAGTTGGCCGCTGGAGCCTCCCTTCTCTGTTCAATCAGACAGCAGGAAGGAAGAGATTTTCTCTAGATTCCTTCATTTGCTAAGATTTATTTCCCCCCTCTGATCTCTCTTTTCCTCCCCTGAGGACCTTGAATTTATAAGTATTGAAATTTTTAGAACCCTCCGGAAGTACTACATTAAATGCGGAAAAGGGTGATGGGCTCCCCAGGGACTCTGTAGTACTGTCTATCACTGCTGTTGCATATCGACTTAAAGGATTTGCTTGTTGCATGTTGGAGTCCATTTCCTTCCCTCACCTCACTCTGTCCCCTCAACCCCTAGATGGAGAGCTCCTTGTATCATTGGGCCCAGCATAACTCCTTAACCAGGTTAAATATACAGAAAATATTGGCTGAATGAGTGACTGAATGTTGGATGGAAAGAAATACATGAGTGAATGGATGAATGAATGGATGGATGGATGAATGAGTCAATCAGTTATACGTCAGAGGATATATGGGTGAATGAAGGAGTGAGTAGGTGAAGGAGTGAGTTACATAGGTGTGTGGGTGGCGGGGGATGAGAGAGTGAGTAATGAAGTGATATATTAAATTCTTCATTCTCTCTTAAGCTTCCCTTACAATCGGTCTTTGTCAACCACCACATCTTGGTCAGGCAGATCTGGTTAATCACATTCATCCCGTCAGTGTTAGCTCAGAGCCTGTGGGGAGGAGGGGCTCTGCATGCGTAGTAGTAAGGGAAGCCCGTAGTACAGTATTGAGGGAAATCATGAAAGTTGAGGTGATAGACTCCTGGCCTTTGTCTAACTGTTGATTCTGTTGCTATTTGCAGCAAGGCAGAGAATTTAGGCATGATCTCTGACCTCATTCAGCTATTATCTCTTGTTCATCTGCTAGGGAAGCAAATGAAACCTACGGTCTGTATATTTAGGGGAATTCTTGAGAGAAATGTTATGGAGGGACCATGTCATAAATTGCCACGCAATTCCAATAGGACCTTTCAGATCACTCTCTATCTCTGGGTCAACAGCTGTCCCCTACGCAAGACAGGACATGGGACCAGCACACAGTGACCCGAGGAAGATATACCCCCAGAGGGGCACCCAACATGGCCTTGTCCATTCTCTGGGTGTGGGCACCACTAAATCATCGCTCTCACCTTCAACTTCCAATTGAACTTTTGTTTGTCACTGTCTCCTTTCCACCCACAGGCTACCCTAGACTCTCAGTGACTGTTGTGTGGGATACAGCCATCTGGAGAGTCAACTCCATTTCAACCCATCTTTAGCTGGCCCAAAGGCACAACTTTGGCTGACTATGAGGGTAATGGTGACAAGTCCTTTCCAACCATATTGAATTTGTCCAGGGCTCCAAGATCATCTTCACAGAAAAAGTGATGGGGGATCATAGAAAAGAAAGACCACCCAAGTAAACTCTAGGGTGATCAGGAGACACATCTTGGAGGGGGTGGCACCAGAAGTGAGCTGTGATGGGTGAGGAGAATTTCAGAATGCAGAGCTTGGGAGAGAGGGATACATTTCAGAAGGCAGGAACCCCTGAGCAAAGTGCAAACAGAGAAGAGCAAGATGGTTTGGAATGTGAGATCTTGAGGAATCTGAAATGGTTACAGCAGTTCACTCCCCGGGAATGAGTGAACAGTCCAGAAAACATGTGCGAAAGCATCATCTTGCACTTTGGTCCTGTGTGGCCTCCAGGATGCTGAGAGGAACTTGGTAGGTTGGGTGAACCCAACCAAGCCCATCTAACAGCAAAAGACTCAAGTTATGCACATCATACAGCATTAGAATCTCTTTCGCGATCCTTCTCGTGGACACTGGCATCTACTCACCCTGCAACATGTCTGCTATTTTCCTGTCTCTCAGTGTTCCATCCTGACATAAGAATATCTTCATCGAGGGAGCCTGAGTGGCTCAATTGGTTAAGTGCCCGACTCTTGATTTCCGCTCAGGTCATGATCTCATGGTTGGTGAGATTGAGCCCCGCTTTGGACTCTGTGCTAACAGTGTAGAGCCTGCTTGGGACTCTCTAAACAAACAAACAAATATAAATATAAATAAATAAATAAATAAATAAATACATACATACATACATATTAAAACAAAAGAGTGTCTTCATTGTACTTTGTCTGTCCCATCCATTTCCATGGATGGATGAGGTTTTCTCTTCTTGAGGGATAAAAAAAAAAATTAACTTCATACTTCCACTTTCTTCAGAGGTTTTCTGCTATCCAGCTGGCTTAATCTACCTTTTTAATATCTCAGATGGCCAGGATAGGGAATAGGTACTTTAGCCATAATAAATGCTAAGGACACAGCAACATCTGCACAAAGTTTGTCTGATATGCAGAGGTTAAAGAAAATTTCCTCCTTCTAAGTCCCCACCCACCTCTGTGCACACTGAATGTTGACACAGAAAAGCCACAGGAGATATGACTAGAAAGTTAAGTAAGGAACAGATTGCTGATGATTGAAACATAAACATGGCTGGGATCCGGACCCAGTAAATTGCCTATAAAGAGGGCATTCTGGAACATTCTCTTTAAATGCTAGAGTCCAAGCATCTTTACATGGCTTCGTAGGAAAATCTGATCCAGTACTGACTTTGAACTTCATGCCCCATCTCTTCCTTTTATTTCATTCTCACTTGAGCCACATGGAGATAACCATCATTCTTTGAACATACTGAGAACTTCCATGACTCTGGGCTTTTGTGATATTTTTCCCACCGCCTGGGTGATGCCTGTCCCCACCATTCTCATCTGGGGAATCCATTACAACAAACTTCAACCATCTTAATAAAACATTGGCTACCGTTAAAAAGTTCGCTCTCTCCTTGACAGTTTCTCTTTTTTTTTTGGCCACAGCAATGATCCCAGCACACTTGATTTTGTATAATACATCCTTGCTTTATCCAACAGTTAATGGGCAACTTGTGTGCCTAGAACCTATGGCCGTTTTGCAAGAATGCCAGTCTTCAGGAATGTTGACTGGTGAAACAGAAGAATGAGTTCATCTACTAGTGAATGTGTAAGTAAGACGCTAAATTGATGAATGGAATGAGTCACTGGGGGAGTAAGTAAATAGAGAACAAATGACTTGGTCAACACATGAGAAGGTGAGAATGGCAATTGAAAGAACAAATGAATGAATGAATCAGTTAGTGAGAGAGGATGAATACATCCAGGAGGGATCGAGGAGACTCCTGGGCACTGACAGATGTTGAGATAGTCCCTTTACACTGAATGGCATATGGAACAGAATCAGTTATCCTGGCTACTTGCTTCCTCCCTCATCAGATGACAGCCAAATAGAAAAAGCAGAATGGTATGTTGATCAAGGGGGCAGACTTGAAGTAAAAATTATGGGTCACAATTAAAATGTGTTTCCGTGTCACTATTTTATATTTAAATAAGTAGTGAGGGTTTGTTTCTGCTGGCTAGAGATATGGATTATATCAATTTTTCACTTCCCTTTTTGTTTCCTTTCAGGAGCTCACCAAAAGCAGCCACGGAATAAACGATTTTCTCCTAAGGGAGAAAGATCTAGAAAATGGCTCCCAGCTTGCGAGCTGGATAAACTAAGAAGCACCTTACAGATTTTTGTGATGGTGTCCCAAGGTGTGCACTCCTGGCTTTGTGAAAGGCTTTAGACAGTGTCCAAGAAAAGGGAGGAATTCTAACTAGTTTGAATTATCCTCACCCCTACCCAAAGAAATCAGCACTAATTTCAAGTACACGAGATGTTTCCTGGATCTTAGCTTTTGGGGAAGTGGTACGTGAAGAGGTATTAAGAATTATCAAGGCGTGCCTGGGTGGCTCAGTCGGTTGAGCGCCTGACTCTTGATTTCTGCTGAGGCAAGATCCCAGGGTCATGGGATCGAGCCCCATGTCTGGCTCCATGCTGAATGTGGAGCCTTCTTAAGATGATCTCTTTCTCCCCACCTCTGGCCCTGTCCCCTGCTCACAAGTGCACTCTATCTCAATTAAACAGAAGCATTCTCATAAATATCAAGACATAACCCCATAGGTATCAGAAATTATTTGAAAAAATAACACTAAATACCGGCATATTTTGCACAGAGCACTAAGTTAAAAAAAATAATAACAATAAGTCTTTGGGACAGAGGACTAGATTTTCTGTCCCTCACTTTCCCCAAACTGCAATATGGGCTCAGAACCAAAATGAAGAAAGTATCTGAAACCTTAGAGAAACCATTTTCTTTTTCTTTCCTGCACCCCCCCCGCCCCCGAAAATTTGCATTATAGGTCTACCCCTGCGTCACTTCAAGGGAACACTTAGACTTTTCTCACTCAGAGGTCCCTTGGACCCACAAAGCTCTAGCGGTATATGGCGGGATGACTATAAAGTATTTTCTCAAACTGTAAACGGAACTTGAATGTGGAGAAGACCCGCCACAAGGCAACCTGATCTGGCACAGGTTTTGGTGCATTGTGGAGAGGGTACAGCTGGCATTCACTGTGTCTTACCCCGTCTAGAGAGGCTGGGAAAGACCAGAGGTAGAGCTCACCATCTCACCCTCAGGTGGGACCTACAGAGGGCCAGTGGCCTGAGGCGAGCATCCCTGAGATGCCCACATGCTCTCACATACTAGCAGGATGGGATTACAGAGCATATGAGCTTTGATTAATACTCTCATTCTGTTAATTCTCTCGGTGTTATAAATCACCTGGTTTAGACTCAGAGATACATAGTGATGAACCTGAGGGCACATAGCTTGTTCAAAAAACGGTGCAATTATTATTTGTTAAGATCATGTTGGTTTAAAATCCACATGTCTAAACTAAGAACTCAGGGTTTCAATGGCTTGCCATCAGCCTGTCTGTATTTTTAAGAATATAATAAAAACTAAAATATGTGTACGGATCACTTGAATTTTTTCATGCATCCATTTGTCCACGGATTTGAATATTTAATGAGTGCGTCTTGTATGCTGGACCCTGAAGGAGGTGCTGAGGGCGAAAACAATGGAGAATAAGGCGGATATAGTCTCTGCCCTCAAGGGGTTTGTTTCTCTGTGAGTGACTTCTGTTAGGCTATTGCCAGAAAGTTGAAATTCAGTTGCCAAAGATTTTGTCCCTACTCTAAATGCGAGGAGAGAAGGGTTAGATCGTGGGCTGCTAAGAAGAACGGAGAGACCTTTCTTGACATCAAGACCTTAGTGTTCCATTGTGTTTCTTTTTGCTTGTGGCTGATGGAGACGGGAAGCTGCTGGGTGGTCTGAGCAAGTAGAAGATGATGCCGTGTTGTTACATGGCGCAATAGGCATAAAAGGAAAGATAACGAATTTAGTATTTGGAATTTTCATGTAGCCGCCCTTTCCTTTAAGGTCACCTACCCTCATGCTTCGCATTTTCTCAACAGTGAGGATGAGAGAAGGGAGGATCTAAATTGCTTTGAATTATCTGGGATTGTTAAGGGTTTGTGACTGATTTCCACACCGTGTTGGGAAGGGGACTTGGCATGAGACTGACTTTGTAGATGGCTGGAAGTAAGGCTCTGACAACAGAGTCGGGAGATGGTGGGATAAGGAAGGGTCGCAAGCAATGCAAAGGGTTTGGGAGGGACATCTCAAGTGGATGCACGGACACTTACTGAGCAGGTGGTGGTGATCTGACAAGGCTTGCTGATACATTGATCTGGGAAGCAGGGGACAGGATGGAAGAGGCTCCCCGATGATACCGTCACCATTAACCAATCTTCCTTCCCAGACTTGCATAGGAAGGAGAGTAACCTCAGCATAGATGGGACGGGTGAGCTCTCCTCCCAATGTCACTAATTAAACTTGTGAGTATCCCATCATTGGATTGTCCAAGTGAGGCTGTACTTTCCTTAGGCTCCTCATGGAACAGCCAGGTGTTTCCTAATCTAGGTCTCTCTAATTATCCCATATTCACTCAGAACCTCTATTTGGAACGGAGGGTGGCCCTGCCCCGGGTGCTGAGGCTCTGGGAAATTTACAGTCCTCACCTTTAACATGGGGATAATGAGACCAGCTGCTTCCCTGGCCAGGTGTGCACACTGAATGAGGTAAAAAAAAAAAACATAAATGCTTAGCCCATGACCAAAGCCATGGAGAGTGAGTGATATGTCAACACTTAGTCCTAGAAGTGTCGGGGAAGTATTTTCGGTGCACAATTTTAGTGGAACTAAGTAAAAATAAAAATGATAAAGCTTTTTGTGCATATGGATTTGAGGACCATTTATACAGATTTTTTCTTCCAACCTGTTTAGGTATTCAACCAAGTACCAATTGAGAATCCTGGCCTTACTGTATCTTGCTAACATTAATTATAAGCTATCGATTAAAAAAATTCAGACATTTCCACCTACACTTGGAAGATGATGAGTATACGAACACTGAATTGTCGAACCATTGTTGGGGTCAACCTTGCCTCTAATGTAGAACTCAATTTTTATTTGGATTTTCAAATGTCTCCAATTATCCAATCAATACGACATGCATATTCAAAGATTGGTTTTCATCTCATCTGGACGTATACCTTCCAGGCCCGCTCTTTATCTATGTGTTTGTACAAATACAGACGACATTGGGTCCATAAATTCCCTGTATCAGAATGAAATCATGCTCACGTGTGTTTCTATCACCCCGACAGCTTTGTTCGGGCTTCAGACACAGGAACGATACTAGTTACTTCATTCTTCAGCCTTTCCACCTTGAACGTCGTTCTGAAAAACAGAGTTTTCATTTAGAAATAGCCCAAACTTCCCACTTGTGTGTCAGCCTGGGGGAACTCAACTTAAAAAGGGTATTTAATAATACACAGAGTGGAAGGGGAAAACCGAGTTGAAGGACTTCGTGCTGAAGCCCGCAGCATTTCTTAACATTTAAATTCTCTGATTGCACGGCCCCCTTCTCCCCAAGTCAGACGGCCGTGGGTAATCACCATTAATCTTCCATGCCCGTCGCTTCTCTCCTTCCCTGAAATAGTACCTCACAGGGATAAACACGACACCCATTTTGGCTTCCATTCATTTTTATTCGCTTATTAGCAGAAAAGGAAATGGCTGCCGTGGCGCAAGTTCTATGGGCTGGGCCCTGTGCTAAGCAATTTACAGGAATCACTGTGATTAATTCCGTAATCTGACAACATCTCTGGGAGGCGGGGACTATTATTCTCTATTTGAGAGGAGGCAACCGAAGTTCGGAAAAGTGAAGATTTGTATCTAGAGACACCCTGGTTAGAGGAGGAAGTATATCTCTCCAGTTGGCCATGTGTGGATAATTGGAGCCACTCAAAACCCTGAAAAAAAAATGGAGTTTCGAATTAGAGGCAAGGTTGGCCAGTGATGCAATTCCTGTGGGAACAAGCAAACTAATAATGACAGCAAGTGGCCTTGAAAGACCAACAGGTGACAGAGGGATAGGTAAGAAAGCGGGACAAATATTATAAGGGGATGTGTGGCAAACAGTTTCTAAGGTAATCCTCTTGAATACCACCTTCTGCATTGAGAAGGACCTGTGACTTGCTTCCAGCCCAAAGAAAACAACAGAAGTTATGGGATGCCACTTCTGTGATTACATCTTAAGGCTATAACAACTATCTTGCTGAGAGACACCCCCACCCCCTCACTGGCTTTGAAGAAGCAAGCTGCTGTGTTGGAAGCGACCCTACACAGGAGGCTGATGGCGAGGGACTGTGGGTGACCTTGAGCAGACAGGCAGAAACTGAGGGCTACAGACCGACACCTGGCAAGGAGTTGAAGGCAATCATGTGAACTTGGAGGCAGACCTTCATCAGTCCGGTCTCGATGAGGCAACAGCCCCAGCCGACCACTCAGGAGCAGCCTTGAGGGACCTAGTCAAGCTGTGTCTACACTCCTGACCCACAGAAATTGGGAGGTAATAGATGTGTGTCGTTTTAGGCAACTAAACCTGTGATGATTTGTCACACAACGGTAGATAACTACTATGAGATCTCTTAGAACCGCATCACCGAATGTGTAACTCCAGGGAATTCCTTATGGTCTTAGGGGAAGAGCAGAAGACTCGGAGAGGAGGGAACTGCTTTCATGGGAGTCACAAAAGCCCAGCGGTCACCTTGCAGTATCCAATTTAGCTGGTCACGGTGGGGCATTAGATGCTGTGGACCACCCCCTATTGAAGTATCGTCTCCCTTCTCTTCTATGACAGTCCTCTCACCAGTTTGCTTTCTACTTCTCAGCTTTGTCTGCGACTCACTTCATCTGCCCACCGCTCAGCCATGCGTAGTCCCCGGGGATGACCCCGTATCCCTGCTTCTCTTCCCACACGTGGCATTCAGAGCTATACCCATGCTGCATGTTGACCCGTCCCAGATCCATGACCCCTGCCCCGAGCGATCCCCAGAGCTCCCGGCTGTTTTGGATGTTTTCTGGATACCTCAAACCGAATTTCTTATTTCCTTATTTCAGTGAGGGATGTCCACCAGCCTCCATTCACTACCCATCGAACTGGCCACTCAAGACAAAATACAGTGGTTGCTCTCAACTTTCCTTCGTGAAACAGCCACTCACTAAACCCTGTTAATTTCATGTCTGAAACAAGTCTCAGCCCATTCTGGTTCCTGATGACTACTGCAATGCTACTTTGATTCAGAGGAACGACTGAAATATTTTTCTAGACAATCTCCTGGTCTTATCCTCCTTAACCTACACCATACATTGCTGCCAGTAATGTGCCGAGATAACAGAAGGATAGAGACACTTACCAGGAAATGCCCTTTGACTCTGTCTCTCTCACATTTTATTACAAGGGCCCAGTGACTATGAAGTCGATGCTTAAATTCACAGCTTCTTCCAACGTCCCTTTTTACTCTTTTCAAGTAACTATTTATTTTTGTGTCCAGCTGTATATTCATGCTTATGCATCTTTTTTCTTAAAAAAAAATCCCACTTCTTACAACCTTTCTTTGGTTCTGGAACACCACTGAGAGAAAGATCCAACTCCTTAATGCAACCAAGTTAATCAATCTCTTCAGGTGCTCCCTGTGTCACATTTTATCTTCCATAAAACGGAACACATTTCAGTTTTCACTACATATCATGCTATTTCATGTCTCGGGCCTCTGCTTATGCCATTCCTTTGGTCGCAACACTTTTCCATCTCTCACTGACTTCTGCCAATACCTATCCAACCACAACTTCTATTGGACAGTTTCTCTTCCTTCTACAAGGCTCAGCTCAGGTGTTAACTGCCCAAGGAGACTTCTTAGGCCTCCTTCCATGCCCAGGTGGCTCTCTGGGTTTCTATGATACCTCGATCTTTCCCTTATTACACACTGACTGAGTCTCCATGGTGTCTGACAGATGAGCAGCAGAAGTTTGTCGAACTGGTGCTAAATTACCATTCTATAACTTAGAGTAGTTGCATCACGACCACAAATCTCAATCTCTATCCTTGTAAACAGGGTGGTTAAACTACCTTAAAGATTGTGGCAAGTTTTCAATGAGATTACGTAAAATAAAAATACTCGATAAACATCAGGAATCATAGCGGACACAAATAGAACTGCCTGGTATTAAGATATTCTCACAATCACAGACATGGTCAACACGAAGGAGGCTGTACATTTACATGAAATCGAAGTCTAGAAATCAGACGAGGGAATATCGCAAACGTTATCTCGTGGTTACACGCGTGGGCTTTGGGGTTAGTTGTCTTGCATGCGAACCCTGGATCTGCCATGTGCTACATTTTATGACTTCAATTAAATAACTCTCTTCTCTGTGCCTCAGTTTCTTTACCTGACAGTGGAGACAACAACAGGGGTCCTGTAGGAATTAAACGTGTCAGCCCACTTTTAACTGTTAACATAGTGGCTGGCCCTTGAGTCATCCTCAATAAATGTGAACTATCATTACCGTTGATTATGATTAATAGAATTTGAGGAAAGGCCTTTTTGATGTCACAGTGAAATGAAGCCTGCCTGATGGCTAGTTTAGCACAGATAGTCAAGCTGCACAATCCCATTACTCACAGAAATTATGGCCATATTTGTACTTTTGGAGAATAATGATAGAGCATAATGGTAAAGCGTGGAGGACACTGAGACGACATTAGCAGATTTAATCCAAGAGCTGGAGAGGTACCGCAAGGTAGAATATTGATGCGCTTCTTTTAAAAATTGTTTTTAAGGTTTATTAATTATTGAGAGACAGAGAGAGACAGAGTCTGAGTGAGGGAAGGGCAGAGAGCGAGGGAGACACAGAATCCAAAGCAGATTCAGGCTCTGAGCTGTCAGCACAGAGCCCGACATGGGGCTCGAACTCACCAACTGCGAGATCATGACCTGAGCCCGAGGCGGACACTTAACCGATTGAGCCACCCAGGCGCCCTGATGTGCTTCTTTTTAACTATTAGTACACCTCATACATATAAGCTCCATAGCAAGATTAAGAAGCAAAATAGAAACAGCATAATACAAACCTGGATGAAATTTGAGCTCAGGATTAGTGCACAGAAAGTAAAAACAGAAAATACAAAGCAGGGTTCTTGGTTTTTGTTTTTTTTTTTAATTTATGAAATTAGTTCCTCTTCATGGTAAAGAGAATTTTAGAGAATTCATTCATTTTTTTTTTACATATTTTTAATGTTTATTTTTGAGGGAGAAGGAGAGAGAGAGACAGAGAGACAGAGAGAGACAGAGTGTAAGAGGGGGAGGGGCAGAGAGAGAGGGAGACACAGCATCGGAAGCAGGCTCCAGGCTGTGAGCCATCAGCACAGACCCTGACGCGGGCTCGAACCCACGAACCATGAGATCATGACCTGAGCGGAAGTAGGATGCTTAACCAAATGAGCCACGCAGGTGCCCTAGAAAATTCATTTCTAGAAAAGTACTATTGAGAACTATATGGAAGAAGAACTCTGTAATCTGCTTGAGACTGACGTAGGTGGGTGGAGAAAAAAAATACAGCAATGGAGTGGGTAGTGCTAAGTTCCTGTTCTAGCTGTGCAGAGAGCTAGGTACCCTGATGGAAACAAAATATGCTGATATATCACACAACAAACCGATGAGAACCCAAAGAATGTGTTTCAATGCATATGTAAAATTATGCGCTTTTAATATGTATAGTTTACAATATAACATTTATAACTTTATAAACTTAAAAATACATATTTTTAATGTGTTGCAAAGTAAAAGAAGACATTACAAAATGTAAGATAAGATCAAGAAATGAAACTAAGTGGTAAAGTTTATCAGATAAAAAACTAAGTAGAAAAATAATAAATAAATAATAAAATAATCAGAATGAAAACCTCAAAGGCTGTGTTTAACAGCAGATGAGATGTAGCTAATTAAAAGATCAGTGAACTAGAAAATTGGTCTGAAGAAATAGTCTAGAATGCAGCTTAGCAAGACAAATAGAGTGAAAGGGAGGTTAAGAAATACGGAGGATATGGAAGGAAGGTCTAACATATATTTAATCAGCGTTTCAGAGTTTCAGAGTTTCAAATGAAGAGTGTGAAAGAATGTGGCAGATATTTAAGAGCTGATATCTGAAACATTTCCATAACTGAGGAAGTACAACAACCTATAAATTCAGGAAGCCCAGCAAATCCCCAAACAGCTTAAATAAAATAGATCTGTATAAGCTTAGACACATCGTAATCAATGACAGGAAACCAAAGACAGAAAGGAAATCTTAAGGGGCACCTGAGTAGCTCAATCGGTTAAGCATCCGACTTCAGCTCAGGTCACGATCTCACAGTTTGTGGGTTTGAGCCCCGCGTTGGGTTCTGTGCTGACAGCTCAGAGCCTGGAGCCTGCTTTGGATTCTGTGTCTCCCTCTCCCTCTGCCCCTCCCCTTGCTCACACACTGTCTGTTTCTCTCTCTCTCTCTTTCTCAAAAATAAAAATAAAAACATTAAAAAAAAAAAAAAAGAAAAGGAAATCTTAAACCCAATCAGAAAAGAAAAAAGTTCTCACTTGAAATTTGAAAGTGACTTGTCTCATTTAAGAGCAACAATGGAAGCCAGGAGACAGAAATCATAACTTCCATGCAGTGGAAGAAAAATAGCTATCCACTAAGAATTCTGTATTTCAGAGAGAACATATTTCAAGAAGGAGGGCAAAATTAAGATAATTTTAGAAAACAAAAATGGAGAAAGTTTAACCATGAACAGACATCTTCTAAAGAAAAATTCTAAAGGTTTTTTTTTTTTTTTTTCCCAGTAAAGGTCCAATCAACCCAGATGGAAGTCTTGCAATTCAATGTAGGAAAATTGATCAAATGAAGTATTTTCTGTATGGGGATGCCTAGTCAAACATTGGCCATATAAAAAACATACTAAAGATGTGTCAACTTTAAAAGACATCAAGATACATCAATAACAATACATAAAAGTCAGGAAGGAAGTAACTTGAATTACAGTAAGTAAATTAACATCAATGTAAAAATATATATCTAGAAAACAGCTGTATCTTTGGCCATTTAGAAATCTAGTGTTAAACAACTCATACACTGAAGAATAATTATAATGGAAATTATAAATATGTAGAGTAGAGCTAAAAGAAGGAAAATAAACCTTACAAGATGTGTGTGATACAACCAAAGCAGTATGTAGAGGAAGATTTATATCCTTTAAAGATTATTCTATAAAGGAAAGAAGACTAAAAACTAATGAGCTTATTCTTCAATTTAGGAGAGTTAATAGACACAAAATAACAAGGACAAGACATTAAAAAGAAGGAAAGTGTTCTTTTTAAGTATAAAAAAATGAAATGAAAAAATAACATGGAATAGAGAGGAATTGATAGAATATAAGCTCAATATTTTCAAAAAATAAAGAAAACCAACTGGCATAGAAAGGAGTAAGCAGAAATAAAAATAAAAGAAAAGGGTGTATTACCACTAAAATGAAAATATTCAAATGATAATAATAGGATACTATAAACAACTTTATACTGATAAATTTTAAAATTGAGATGCAAGGGACATATTGTTAGAAGAAATATGATTTACTAAAACTAACTCAGCAGGAACTAAACAAAATATGAAAAGCCCCATAACAAATAAGGAAATTTGGACAAATTAAACAAAACAAAACAAAACAAAAACAAAAAACTTCCCTCGAACACTCCAGGACTAGATGGCTTCATCATCAAGGTCTATCAGACAGTAACAGATAATCCAATTTTACACAAATTACTAAAGATTACAGAATAGAAGAGAACATACCTTAACGAATTTGGGGACCAGAGTAACCTTGATACCAAAATTCTATAAAGACTTTATGAGGATGAAAATTGCAGATCAATATCCCTGTGAACAGACATGAAAAAATCCTAAAGAAAATATTAGTAAACAGAAAACTGCCCTATATAACAAAGATCATTTATCATGCCCAAGTAGGGCCATGTTCAGGAATAAAAATTAGCAGGAGAGTTTAGTAAGCTTTCTGGACTCAAAATCAATCTGCAAAAATCAATCACATTTTTATACACAGACAGCAAACAGATAATATAATTTAACAGCTATTTCTAATAAGATAAAAATATTTAAGAATTTAAGACTATATCTAACAAAAATGGCCAAGGTCTTTATGAAGAAAATGAGGAAAACAATTGTTATGGGACCTTACAGATCTATAGAAATTGAAATAACATTGATAAATAATTTGAAGAGTCAGTATCATGCATATGATGATGCTCTCTAAATTGACCCACATAGTCATTGTAATTCAAATACTATCCCAGTAGGTTTTGTGGGTATGTGTGTAAAACTGACAGGCTAATTCTAAAATCGATATGGGATTTCAAATGGCAGGAAAAGGAAGATTTTCCTGAATGAGAAGAACAAGTTGGATTGGCTGCTTTCTGCAGATATATATGATTACTTAAATGGCAGTATTTAAGGCAGGGTGATATTGTTCCTGGGTTAGATGAATCAACCAATGAAACAGATTAGTAGTCAGGAATGGTGTGTGTGTGTGTGTGTGTGTGTGTGTGTGTGTGTGTGCGTGTGTAGGGGTGTTTATTTTATAGGCAGAAGAGGCATTACAGATCAGAGGCAGAAGAATGGATATTTAGTCACATGATGCAACATGTTAACATACAGTCCGTGAACACATAGTCTGTTAACATACAGTCTGTTATCCGTATGAAAACAAATAGAGCACTACATCACAACATGCAGAGAAATGAATTTCAGGTTAAAAAAATTCAGGTGCAAGGCAAAATGATAAAGGTAATTGTATATATGTTAATATATTAAATGAATTTGTGTGAAGAAATATTTCTTAAATAAGCATAGAAGGCAAAATCCATATAGGAAAAGGTTAATAAATTCAAAAGATAGCAAAATAAAAGACAAAATAAACATTCAAAATGGAAAATATATTTATGACATATATAATTTAAAGATGATTAGTATACAGAATAAATAAAGAACTCCTACAAACCAGTAAGAAAAACTATAAGAGTTCAAATAGCAAAGTGGGCAAAATACTTGAACAGGCACTTCACAAAACAGGAACCTCAGGGGGTCAATGACACATGACGATGAGATGTGTGATCTCATTGGTTAACGGGGGGATGAAAATTATAACCACAACGGGATACTGTTTCATACTTACCAGATGGGCAAAAAATATAACATTGGACAATATCTGCCAATAAGAAGTTCTGGAAATGATAGGGAGCCAGGGACATTCTCTGAATGGTGAATTGGTGAATTGGTCAGATTGCTTTGGAGAACAATCCGTCATTATCTAGTAACATTGAAAATGCACATACCCTTTGTCTCAGCACTTCCTCTTTCAGATCCTAGAGAATCTCTTACATATGTACATCTGGAGACATGGAGAATAGCGGTCCACAGAAGCTTGTCATGCCAGAACACTGGAAATGACTCAGACATAGGAGGGGACTACGTTAGTACACCCTGGTAAAGACACACAGTAGAATCACATTCATGAGTGCAAACACATGAACCACGGGGACAAGGCAACAACACAGATAAACCTCAGCAACGATATTGAGCCCCAAACGCAAAACCAACAAACAACAATTCCAAAAGAGCATGTTGTCGAGACAATCCATTCAAAAACGATTCTACTGATAGGAAGTTCAAAAACATGAACGATCGGTTTTAGGAATACGCTCAAGAGGTAGAGCTCTACAGAGAGTAAGGGAGTGTTACCAAGACAGAAGAGTCGTTCCAGCTGGGGAGGGAGGCAGGCTGGCGGGGCGGGGGGGGGGGTCTAAAGTGGGTGGGTCATGCAGGTGTTTTGTCATAGTTTTATTTTTCACACCTTGTGTATATTTTGAAAGCGTTGTATAATTTATTCAATAATTTATAAAAAGTATTTTTGCACGTATTCATAGTGTAGTGAAAAAGTGGGCATATGTATGGGGGCTGATAGGAATTATTCTGATACCGAGGAATAAGTTGCAGGGGTGTGGCAGAGAGGAAATTAGTTGCACCTTGAAATTCTGGGAGGCTTCCCGGAGGAAAGGGCGCTTTGTCGTGTCCGTGGTGAGGAAGAACATCGCGGCTAGTGCAAAAAGGGGGAAGGAGTGCAGTGCTCCGCAGGGAAGGATCTGGAATCGATGAGCACTTTGAATCAGGCATTCTCAAGTTGCTGGGAGTTGAGCCATGTTGTGGTTGGTAATGGACTCGGGTTTGAATCTTCTCTCTGCCGACTTTCTAGCTGTGTGAGCCTGGGGGAGAGATTTTCTCACCCTGAGGCTCAGTGGGCTTCCAGGTCAAAGAGCGTGCGCATCTCACCGTGCGGTTTTGAGGGTTAAATAAAAGAACACACATCGTAGGCCCGGAACAGGCTACTTGACGCGAGAGTTGGCCCCTGTTTTATAGTTGTGGTTGTGGTGGTCGCTAGGCTTGGTGGATAGTGAGGCTAACAAATGCCAGGGCGCACAGATGTGGGGATGTGGGTGCAGCCGGAAAGGGGGGAAACTCAGAGCATGGGGTGGCTGGAACACAGTGGCCCAGACAGACCAGGACGCCATGAGGCCGCCGTGGTGAGTAGAGAGCGCATCATCGGAGGCCTTACCTGCCAAGCTCAAGAGTTGGAACATAATTTAAACAGCAGGGAGTCACTGGAGGGTATTAAGCAGGATGGGAGCAGTCTTGCGGAGGGGGTATGGAGGGTCTTAAATCTACGCTGGGTGCCTTTGGGGCCACGTCAGCCCAGAGACTGTTTTATTGTCGGGAAGATTCCAGCAGCTGCCCCTGTGCGCAGGGTGGCTTGGCAGGGGCCGGAGTAGGGACCAAGGGGACAGGCATTCTGGGGGGAGGTTGTGTAGGTGTCGTACAGGTTGTGAGAAGGTCCTAACCCGGGGCGGGGCCAGACAGGAAGGGACTGATAGGAGCCACGGGAAAGCAGTGTCTTTGACAGGATCGCTCGGTGGCTGTGTCTCAGAGCTTATTTTAAATGCAAAAGGGAAATGGGGGCTGCGTGGCGAGCGGGGTGGTGGGGAGGAGGCAGGGCTCAGATCTTATCTGGACTCTTGGCTGTCATCGGAGCCGTTCAGAGCAGGTGCTTCAAAGCCTTCGGCATTATCCTGCACTCGGGCCCGCGTCGGGTACACACACAAAGTGGGCATGCATTATTCAGGCAGCATCGCGTGCTCTGCGCCTCTCGTCAGAGCATTGGCAACGTGGGTCCCTCCTTCCCCAAAAGCCCATTGTTAAGAATTATAAACAAACAGGATGGACGCCTTTACAGTCACTTCACTGCTGGGGAGATCTGCAGTCATGCACTTGCTGCAGACAGATTCTGTTCTGAGAGGCGGGTATGAATGTCATTGACCTAAATTCCAGCGTCCCAGCCTGTACCTGCAGAACTTTGCAGCAAAGAAATGCTGGCGAGAGGCAGATTAAAAGGATCTGTGACTATTTCTTTCCTTCCGTTTTATGAAAATTCATTGCCATGAATATCTAGTGACCCTGAAACCCATTTCCAACTTTGGAATCGGCTCCCCGAAGGTCTGACTTAAAGGTGCAGATGAAAATCATCACGCGAGGGGCTTGGAAAGGGCCGGAGATGCCGGCTTCCCTTAGCGGAGGCTGATGTCATCCACGCTGTGACTGAGCGAGGTGACGGTAGGGCGGGGGGGCCCGGCTCTGCCCCAAAGGGACCTGTCTCTCTGCAGTGCCGAAAGGACAGCGCCCACACCCGCGATCTTGCAGATTTGAATCCGAGTCTGACGCTGCTAACTAACAATGCCTCGCTTGTGCTGGCTGATTCGATGATGAGCGTATCTGTTGCTGTGAATTTTTACTTTTTTTTTTTTTCCATGGCAGTTCTGCTGTCTTTTCAATTTTCTTTGCACTTTGCAATTATCAGTTGTTCTAAACGGCCTTGGCGACGCGGGCTAGGTCAGTATCGTTCTGTACGTTACGGACACGCTCACTTAGACACAGTGGCCCCATGACTTGCCCACGCCTTGCCTGTCCAGGGCTCAGAGAGTTTGCCCGGCTGGCCCGTTTTTCTCTTACTCCAATAGTGCATGTATCAGGCCATTTCATTCATTCCTTCACTCGTCTGGCAGGTAGCTATGGATACAGCACCTAGTACATCCAGGCGTGGTGCTGAATGCTAAAGATACGGAACTTAATAAAATGTAATTCCTGTCTGTCAAATGCTCACGGTCTGAGAAAAGAGCAGGTAATTCATCTGCTAGATATGACACTCTGTGGCAAATGAAGTTTCCAGGGGATTCCACAGAGGAGCCCTAGGGCCCGGGCTAGATATGCAAGGAAGACTTCCTGGAGGAGGTGACGTGGTCCTTGATCCATAACGACAGTAATATGGATTTAGGAATTTGAAAGAGGAGAAAGGATGTCCTGGTCGGAGGCCGTATGGATTTGAGACAGCAGAGGTCCTTCCAGATGGTCATTTATTTCGGTGGGGACAGGGTACCACATGGGTAAGTGTCCGTAACCGTGATGGGTGGCAATCTACACAGGTCCCAGAAAACTGTTTCGGTGTTTTTAACCCTTGGTTTAAATCACTGAAGCCAATGAACAATTCCACAGTCGCCAGGAATCCCTTTTAAAGTTTAGGAAACTGAGGCTCATGGGGGTGAGCAACCTGCTCAGTCACAGAGGCAGCTGAGTGGGGGACAGAGGGCTTGGACGTGTGAACCCCACAGTCTGGCCCAGAGACCCCTCCCTCCTGCTTCGCCTTCCAGGGAACTGGTCGTGCCTCCCTTGGTGCAGGAGTCCTGACTCCTGTTCTCTTTATCTTGTCACCCAGAGAGTAACCTGCAGCGAGTACCTATAACCTCCTCTCTGACCTTGGGACCACTGCATTGACCTCCTCCTTTTGCGCCTAGAGGGACGACACGGGGCAGACCGGAAGCGTCAGGACGCTAGACATTACTATTGTACCGGGAGTGGGGATCCCCAGCGGGGAGGTTCCTCCGTAACTCGGAGCTCCTGTATCCATTTCCCCACTGTATCTGGAGGGTCGTTACTTGACTCGGACCTCTCAGATCGTGCCATGCTCTGGGGACGAGTGGGGGGGGGGGGCGGGAATTGCACTCCGTTGTTTTAACTTTTTTTCATGTTTGTTTATTTATTTTGAGAGAGAGAGAATGGGCAGGAGAGGGGCAGACAGAGAGGGAGAGAGAGAATCCCAAGCAGGCTCTGCGCTGTCACCACAGAGCCCGACGTGTGGCTCGAACCCACGAACCATGAGATCATGACCTGAGTCACAATCAAGAGATCAAGAGTTGGATGGTCCACACCTGGAAAATGAAAAAAAAAATAAATAAATAAGAGACCCACCTACCTCAGAGAGGGGCAAGGACTGCCCGAGTTGATAAACGTAAGCCTCCTGCAGGTCTCATGGACTTTGAACATTCTGTTGTCTGTGCCTAGAATGTTCTTTTCCCGTACTCATTTCTGCGCTTCCTCCACTCCTACCTAGTTCTTTTCTATTTTTTTTTTCTATTTGCATTCTCCCCATATCCATTCCTAAGGATGGGTTCAAGCATTATTTGGGGACGATGCTCTTACCGCTAACTGTTCACAGTCAGAACCCACTCCGTTCCCGTCTTCACTGTGGCTTGTGATAACCTGTGCACCTGTGTGCCTATTTGACTTATATACAGGGATGTGTCTGAATCACTTGACCTTGTGCCCGTGAAGGCAGGCATCCTTGCTGACTTGCGCTCACCATCATATCCCTGAGGCAAACTTATGCAAAGCCCCTGCTATAGAGCAGGAGACACTGTAAATTGCACAAGGTTCCCCTGTATTTTTGAGGGGCTGCGAGAATTAAGTTGCTGTTGCCCCGTTGCATGAAGACCCTCACCTACGGCCAGGTCTGCAACCAGGGTGCTCCAAGTCCCTGGTGGTTTCACCTTACCTACTTTACAGTGTTGTCCCACACGCCCGTTAAAGTAAAATACTGTACCTCCAATAAAATGATTGTTCTGTGCAATGCACCAGTAACTGACCTCGTGGAGTTTCTTTCCGCATCGCTCCTGGATGTTCACGGCTAGGTGTGCACGGGTGTCCCGCGGCTTCCGTTTCTATCTGCATGACTGTGTGAGCCAGTTGTGCTCGGTTAACTCTCTCTGTATATTTTGACGTTATTAATTGGTTCCATCTGATTGCATTCATCATGAGTAATTGAGATGTAAAGGAGTTCCTAGAGTAAGGAGAGGGGCTCAGTGTCTAAAGGGGCAAATCGCGTTGGAAACGCAGTGGACCTCCCATTCAAGGTGAAGTTCAACGTAAGCGTGGCGTGGATCTTTCACTGATTTACTGAAAATGTGTTTTTTTTATTGTAGTGCTTAGATTAATTAATGGTTCTTTTGAGATAATACATTATCTTGATGAGAGAGGAGAGTCATCAGGCACAGGTTGACTTTGTTGCTAAAGTTGTTTCGTACTTCGTGAGTAAAGCTGGTCTGTAGACCTAGCTCTCTGAGCTTTAGCTTTTTTATAATTTGAATGAGTACATTTTCAATTACACAACACCAATGAGACAGTCTGGGTGTTGAAAAAAAGTGATCTATAATCATCACCGTAAATAATACCTAAAGCACCAAGAGCAAAAAAACTTCTCCCCCACTCACGTTTGTTACGTGCCTCCTCTCTCCTCAGGTAATCAGACACCAACCTTGTGACTTTTCGGGACTTTTCTTACACTTGGTTCATGTATATATGATTACAAGCATGTATGTATCTGGTTTATTCTTTTTCTCAACATAATTGGAATGGAACTACTCATTCTGTTGCACAGTTGACTGTTACCGATAGATTTCGGAAAACTTTCCACGTCCGATCTATCTCCTTCTTAAGTTGTCTGGGATTCCGTATTATGCATACTCAGAAATTAATTTAATAAAGCCCATTTAGTTTGTTAGCAATTCTTGCCAATTACGCAGACCCATTCAAGGCAGCAACGACAGCCTTGTGCGTATATCCTATCATGTGTGGGATAGATTTCCCAAAGCAGAATTCCGGGTATTTGCTCTGCCTGTGTAATTTCTTATTTTCATTAATTTTGCTACACAAACACGTAGGTAGTTGGCTATAATTTTTCACTTTCCTCGGCTCGAGTGCATGTGGCCCGGAGTTCCTGAACACTCCATAGCAACGCTGTGAAGAATTCTGATACAAGCTCTCCTATGTGATGTGTAATTCACTTACCAAGTTCACCTGCTTTCACCCACATGCTTAAGAAAACACAAACCTTCCTTTTGAACTCTAGTTACATCTGCTGGCTGTGTACATCCTCCTTCAAAGCTGGATAATTGCCAATTTCTGTTTCGCTTTGTTCGGGCTTAAATTGGGGGAAAAAAGCGATTTTTATTCATCCAGGGGCATTTTTCTTTTAAAAAAATTGTAAAAGTGAATAAAAGTCGATCTTTCCTGTCACGTCTTCATGGAAGAATTGCCCTCTGAGCGGTCGAGGGCAGTGGCTCTGAGCAGGTGCAGGGGTCAAGTGCACAGTCGTGAGTCAGCATCCTGATGCCACAAGGCTCTTCACCCCAAAGGCTGCTGCCTCATAAGGACTAAATGCGGTCAGGAGAGCGCTCAGGTCTGGGCCTCAGGACATCAAACATAGCAAGGGTTAATGCGTTATAGCTGGCTGGTAAATAATAGAGTGGGGAAAACCTGATTTTAGACTCAGACAAACTTGGAGTCAAAATCCTGCTCGGTCACCTCCAAGATAAACAATCTTAGGCAAGTTAATAATTCTCGGATTCCTGATCCATGAATAGAAAATACAACCGTATGTATCTTGTGGGGTTGTTATAAAGGCTGATAAAAAGGTGATGTATAGAGTGTTTGGCATTGTGTCTGGCAGGTAGAGAGCATTCAATGGATATTAGCTGTCCTTGTCCCTGTTGTCAAAGTATTGGGACCAAAAAATCTTATTGTCACACTTGAGATGGGAGATAGAACAGAGGCACTCAACAAATAAAAGTACCTCTAGTCCCAAGCCCCACAAATGACCATCTATCTGGACTGGGTGTCAGAAGCTCATTATTTTGTAGGGGATTTTTGTACAAAAAAATAAATAAATAAACAAGGTATGCTTTCCTTGCAAGAGCAGAGAACGTCCCATTCCTTCTGACTTGACGGTAAAATTCCTTGAGAAAAATAACAAAGCAACACGCCTGGAAGGTGAGCCACTCACCTCACTAGTGACTTGCATTGGCTTTGCACCTTCAGTACAAAGACCACAGCTTTGCTGTATTAAAAATAAAGACGTGAGCCGGTAAACCCAAAGTGAATGGAACAGATTGTTTAACGTGACTTTCCCTTATCTGTACAACACATGCATAAGATAATGCCGTTGACATTTTTGTCAAGGAAATGAGGTGTGGACCCTTAGCATTGCTTTAGATGGGAGTCACGGAGGGGAGGCACGGCGGCTGGTGTGCCAGAACCCAAGCATTCGATGATAAGGCAGGCACAGTGGATGCCTTGCATGTTCTCAGCACCCAGTAAGTAATTGCATTCATGGCCTTCCTGGCTAACCATTTGGAAGATATCGAATGATCCACCGCGCCCTGGAAGGAAATTGGAGCCACCACATAAATCCCAGAATGTTAGCAGTGCAAAGGAGGTTGAAGATGATCTCGCTTGCCTTTTCTTCTGCACGTGACGAACAGAAAAGGGAATAACCCATGATCGAAGGAGAGGTAATAATCAGGAAGAACTTAAGTTGGGCGTTCCCACTAAGGAGGGGGTATCTTGTTAAAATACCAGCATATAGTTTGCCAAAGAATGTTCCCTCCTTCTGCAGGTTGACGATATGTTTTACTTCTGCTTCTAAGCCCTCTCTGTAGCTACTGTTACAGCTTCTGTCCCCAGTTGCTTTCGGTTTGAACCCCAAGTGTGCTTTCTTTAAGGCAAGTTCAAAGAGAGTCTGACGCTCACCGTCAATTTACCAGAGCAGCCAAATGAAGTTGAGACTGAGCAAAGATGACATTCTAGTGGCCCCCAATTCTGAGCCATCGTGCGCTGAGTCTGAGCAGGAAATTAAAATTAAATAGATAGATAAATAAATCCACACCGACGTATATGCGGTGACGCTGGAGAATGGCAGGGGCAATTTCCAAAGTAATCTCCAAGAAAGATCAGATTACCTGGGAAGGATTAACAATAGGGCTGACAACAGACTTCTCCTTTCCACCACCAAAGGCCAGAAGACAGCAGAGTAATGTCATCAGAACCCTGAGAACACAAACTTCAGCTCGATGGATATTCAGCTAAATGCTGGTTCAAGAGTGAAGTAAGACCCTTCAGCCAAACACAGTCCGAGAAAGCTTATTAGTCAGGGACTCCTGTTAAGGGCATTTCCAGAAGACAATCGTGTAAGAAAGACACTCAAATCCAGGAAGGGAAGGATATGAAAACAATGCTGAACAAAGAAATGGATTGAGTATTTATACACGATTGATTTTACATATGGATTTAGAGCAAATAATGTATTTTCAGAAGGATGGATTTGGAAAGGTTTAGAAATTTAAAAAAAATTGTAAAATATCAGGCAACTGAAGCATGAAAGACAGGAGAGGAAATTATTCTATAGACCTTATAATATTCAAGAGAATAATCACATTGACTAGACTTTGTTAAGCCACATATATATTTTCAAAGTGAAAAAAAAACACCAAAGAAGAGAGCCAAAAAATAATAGGGGAAACCCAATGAATATAGAAGGAAAAATAGAAGGAAAAAAGAAAAAAAATACATATAGTGAATACAACATAAATTATTGGATTAAATTTCAATTTATCATTAGTTATAACAAATATAAGTGAATGAAATTGCTAACTATAAGAGCTATGTATATTGGAGTAAAAATATTTTCCAACTATATTCTCTTTTTAAGAGTTACACGTAAAGATCATAATGTGGAGATTAGGAGAGTGGCGAGACTAGAAACGAAGACAGCAAAATAAGTAGAAAACCTCAAGGAATCTATAAAACATTTCTAGAAATAGTGAGTTCAGTAAGGTCACAGGATATAAGACAAACAGAAAAAAAAATTCTATTTCTATGTACTAGCAATGAACATATGGACACCAAAATTAGAAGTTCAATGCCATTTATAATCCCTCAGAAATATAAAATAGGTATGTGCAAGACTAATAAAACGTGTATAGGACTTGTATGCTAAAGACTATGTCACACTGATCAGATAAATCAAAGGGAATTTAAATAAATGGAGAGATGTACTGCGTTCATGGACTGGAGGACTTCACATAGTAAAGACGTCAATTATTCACATATTGCTATTTTGGTATAATGTCATTTCTATCAAGAAAGATCCCAATAAGACTTTTTGGTAGATATGGACAAGATTATTATAAAATTTATACGGAAAAGAAGAGGGACTAGGAGAGCTAAAATATTTTTTTAATATTTATTTATTTTAGAGAGACAGAGAGAGCATGAGTTGGGGAAGGATAGGGTGAGTGGGGACGGAGGATCCCAAGTGAGCTCTGTGCTGATAGCCTGGAGTCTGATGCGGGGCTCGAACTCATAATCCATCAGATCATGACTTAAGCCGAAGTCAGACATTTAACTGACTGAGCCACCCAGACACCCCTAACACCACTTTTTTAGTGAATAAGGGGAGAAAAATCATTCTACCCAATTTCAGGACTTAATACATAGCTGCCGTGATCAAGACCATGTTGCATTGGGGCGCCTGGGTGGCTCAGTCGGTTGAGCGTCCGACGTCAGCTCAGGTCATGATCTCGCACTTGATGAGTTCGAGCCCCACGTTGGGCTCTGTGCTGAGAGCTCAGAGCCTAGAGCCTGCTTCCGATTCTGTGTCTCCCTCTTTTTCTGCCTCTCCCCCACTCATGCTCTCTCTCTGTCTCAAAAATAAAGATAAACATTAAAAAAAATTAAAAAAAAAAAGACCATGTGGTATTGGCAGAGGACTAGACATCAGTGTCCGTGGAACAGAATAGAGAGTTCAGAAACAGACCCTCAAAAATATATCCCGTGATTTTTAACAAAAGTGCAAAAGCATTCAAACGGTTCTGTCACCAATGGGTGTTGAAAGGTAAAAAAAAAAAAAAAAAAGACAAAACTAACAAACAACCCCTCCCCCCCAAAAATCACAACAAAACAACAAACAACCAAAAGCCACACAACCCTTGACCTAAGTCTTGTAACTTATACAAAAATTAATTCAGAATGGATGAGAGGCTTCTTTGTAAATCCATAAAAGTTTTAGAATAAAAAACACGGGGAAAATAGCAGGATCTATGGCTAGACAAGGACATTGTAAATTCAACATAAAATATGAGACCCATAAAAGGAAAAATTGACAAGTAGGACTTCATCAAAATCAAAACCTTTTTGTTCTGCAAAAGATACTGCTAAGGGAATGAAAAGACAAGCTACAGAGTGGGGGAAAAAGTATTTGCAAACCTGATAAAGGTTTATTGTCTGGAATATATAAAGAACCCTCAAAGCTCAACAGTAATAATAATAAGAAAAAAAGACAAACAGCCCAGTTGGACAATGGTCAAAGACATGAAGAGCCCTTTCAATAACGAGGATACACATATAGCAGATAAGCACATCCAAAGATTTCAGCATCATTAACCATCAGGGAAATACAGATTAAAGCCATAGTGAAATATCACCACACCCCTATCAGGACAGCTAAAATAAAAGATGGTGACACCACCAAATGGTGACGAGGATGTGGAGACACTGGATGACTCGTACATTTCGGGGGGGGGTGGGATGTAAAATGGTACAGTTGCTTCGGAAAACAGTTTGGCAGTTTCTTAAAAACTGAACATGCAATGACCCTATGATCCAGCAATTGCACACACGGGCAGTTTATCCCAGAGAAAGGAAGACTTTGGTTTACACAAAAATGCGTACACAAGTATTTATAGCAGTATTATTCCTAGTAGTCAAAAATGGAAACTGCCCAGATGTCCTGCAATGAGAAAATGGCTAAACCGTGGTAGGTAGAAAGGGAGAACAAATGAATAGACGTGAAGGGCTGAGGAGTGGTAGCAGAGGAAGGGAGTAAGGGTGGATACAGAAGTTTAACATGAGAGAGCCCTGAAGTGACAGGAACACTCTGTGCATACTGGTTGTACCACTGAGGTCATGATTCCCCAGTTCATGGGTTCAAGCCCCGCATTGGCTCTGTGCCGACAGCTCAGAGCCTGGAGCCTGCTTCAGATTCTGTGTGTCCCTTTCTCTCTGCCCCTGCCCTGCTTGTGCTCTCTCTCTCTCTCTCTCTCTCTCTCAAAAATAAATAAACATTGATTTTTTAATATATAAAAGATTTCTTACAATAGCATATAAACCTGCAATTATTTTAAAATAAGAAACTAATTAAGCATATAAGTAAATAATTTCCATTTATATTGTATTTATCATATAAAGATAGTGATACAGAAATGTTGGGAGCCAAAGCATTTTTTTAAAAAGAGACAGTAAATGTACAATGCAAAGGAAAGCCAGAATAGCAATATCAACATCAGAAAAACATAGACTTTAAGGAAAAAAGCATTAAGGGAAAATAATTTCATTAGCTAATACAGTGATCGAAACAAGAATAATTCTTTAGGAAGATACAACAATTCTGAACCTGTACGCACCTACCAACGTACTCTCAAAATATATAAAGAAATAATGGACAGAACTATAATAATAATAAAAAAACATTTCAATTATAGTGGGAGATTTTTGATTGCTCAGAAACTGACAACTCAGGCAGACAAAAAGTTATAAGGACAGCTCAAGCAGTAAAAACAATATGTATGGGAAGAAAGAGTGACAGAATATTCAGTAATATACGTAGGAATACTCTTGTTTAACAATATATACAGCACAAAGTTTTTTAGAAGGGATCTGGGGATTGGATTTTTTTCTCAGACTTTGCAATGATATTTTCACCAGTTTTACTGAGATAAGGTTGACATATAGTATTGTGTAAGTTTAAGTTATACAGTGTGATGATTTGATACGTGCATATCTTGCAAAATGTTTACCATAAGAAGGTAGGTAAACACCTCCTTTACCTCATTTAATAACTATTTTGTTGTTGGTGTTGTTATGATAAGAACATTAAAGCTCTATCCTCACTGCAGTTTTTAAGCAGACAATACAGTAATGTTAACTACAGTCACCATGGTGCCCCTTGGATTTCCAGAATCTACTCATATCATAACTGAAAGTCCGTACCATTTGACCGATATCCCCCCATCTCCCTCACCCTTCGGCCCCTGGCAACCACCATTCTACTTTCTGTTCCTATGAGTTCCATGTGTTTAGAGTCTACCTGTAAGTGAGGTCGTACAGTACTTGTCTTTCTCTGGCTTTATTCACCTAAGGTCCTCAAGACCCATCTATGTTGTTGCAAATGGCACAATTTCCTTCTTTCTCTTATAAATAGGCATTTAGTTTGTTTTCATGGCTTGGCAACAGTGAATAGCGCTACAATGCCCACGGGGGTGCAGACATCTCTTTGAGATACTGATTTCATTTTCTCTGGATGTATACTTAAAAGTGAAATTGCTGGCTCATATGGTAGTTCTATTTTTAATTTTGGGGGGGAGCTTCCATTTTTCATAGTGGCTGCACCGATTTACATTCCTAACGGTGTACAAGGGTTTCCTTTTCTCCACATCCTCACCAGCATTTATTTCTTCTTCTCCCTCTCCCTCTCCCTCTCCCTCTCCCTCTCCCTCTCCCTCTCCCTCTCCCTCTCCCTCTCCCTCTCCCTTTCCTTCTCCCTCTCCTTCCCCTTCTCCTTCTCCCTCTCCTTCCCTTTCTCCTTCTCCTTCTCCTTCTCCTTCTCCTTCTCCTTCTTCTCTCTCTCTCTCCCTCTCCCTCTCCCTCTCCCTCTCCCTCTCCCTCTCCCTCTCCCTTTCCCTCTCCCTCTCCCTCTCCCTTTCCTTCTCCCTCTCCTTCCCCTTCTCCTTCTCCTTCCCCTTCCTCTTCCCCTTCCCCTTCCCCTTCTCCTTCTCCTTCTTCTTCTCTCTCTCTCTCTCTCTCCCCATTTGAGTAAATTTGTCTTATAATATTACATTAGTTTCAGGTGTACAACATAGTGATTGGACGAGTTTATACATTTCTTCTCTTTTTGAGACTAGCCATGGTATGAGGTGATATCTCAATGTGACTTTTTTCTTCTACCTTTTTTTAAAAAAAATTTAATTTCAGTATAGTTAACATACAGTGTTATATCAGTTTCAAGTGTACAATAGAGTGGTTCAACAATTCTATGGATTAGTGCTCATCATGATAAGTGTATTCTTGTGGTTGTGATTCGCATTTCCTGATGATGAGTGAGGTGAGTACCTTTTCATGTACCTGTTAGTCATTTGTGTGTCTTCTTTGGAAAAACATCTATTCAGGTCTTCTATTTTTTTTTATTTATTTTTAAAAATTTTTTAACGTTTATTTATTTTTGAGAGAGACAGAGACAGAATGCGAGTGGGTTAGGGGCAGAGAGAGAGAGACACACACAGAATCCGAAGCAGGATCCAGGCTCTGAGCCGTCAGCACAGAGCCCGATGCAGGGCTCGAACTCACAGAGCTGTGAGATCATGACCTGAGCCGAAGTCGGACGCTCAACCGACTGAGCCACCCAGGTACCCCAGGTCCTCTGTCTTTTAATTGGGTTATTAATTTTTTGGTTATTGAGTTGTATGAGTTCCTTACATATTTTGGATACGAGCCACTCATCAAGTACAGGTCTTGCAAACGTTTTCTTTTATCTGCAGAAAAAAGTTTTAAAAGGCTCGATCACACCATTTCTTCCTCAATCACTACTTTCTCTGTGAGCCACTGATGCTGTTCATGACACTCAGCTGTCCTGATGGTTTATCGCAGAGGCTCCCAAATAACTACCTAGAGATCAGAGGTGATTTGAGAGGTGGCTTTCCCCAGTCTGCAGCAAAATTGGAAAAGTAAGAGGTGTGCGGCATGATTTTCAGGATCGGATTTTCTTTGTTTCAAAGGAATGCCCTATGTATCGCTGTATCTTTAAAATGCCCTTGCTCTTACAAAAGGATGCTGCCGATGTTATTATGCTCATTGTTTTTGTTGTTGTCGTTTCTTTAGTGCACAAAACTCAAAGCTGGCAATACTTTAAAAAAATTGCAAATGGGTTCTGACTCTTCTGTTCTTTCTGATCCTCATCTGTGCACAGAGCGGAGACTGTGATGTGTCCTGCCTGCTATGCCTCCTCCTTTCAGGCACTTTTACAAACATGGCATATATATATATATATATACAACGTTGAGGCTGGTGATTTCATACCCATTGAACAGAAGCACAAACTCCATCTCAAAGAAGTTTGGTAACTACTGTTGCCGTGGATTTTGCATTCGACTCTGAGTTCAGATCACGTGTTGGAGCAAACGTATCCCTCTCCTTCCACAACCCGGGATGTGTGCGAGTTGGGTATTCTATGAACCGATTCTCTTCAAATCTTCGGGCCAAGGTTTCCATACAAGTACGTCTAGGTTAGACACAGTAGCTAACGCGATTTCTTTCGGGGGCAGGGGGTGGGGGGGGGTTGGGGAAGAAGTTTTGAGCTCACTGCATTAAGATTCTGTCAATATGCCCTCTCAAATTATATGGTTCTTAAGAGAAGAAAGCTGCTTTAATAAAAATAGATACTACACGACATGTTATTCTTTATAATTGGACCAAAGATCACAAAGACCATACACTTACAAGATAATCTGAAAATGAACAGACAAATAATATAGTAATCACCAAATCCTTATTACTTGAAGCCTATACGCGCCAGGAGGCCCTCTCTCCCTTGATGATCAAGCCTGACCCCTATTAATTTTAATAGGAGTTAAGTAGTCACATCAAGGGAAGTATCAGTGAGTACTCGAAGCAAACCAACCCCAGAGATTAAGACCTCCACTTTTGGCTTTCTGCTGAAAATGTGACACGTCGCCTGATGCTTATCTGCTTTTAATTGTGTGTTGTGTGTGTATGTTTTTGTCCCTTCTTTTTGCAGAGGAGGCAATTTGCAAATCGTTGCTATCTGCCTCCCTACAAGGAAGAGATAAATTATATGAGAGGCTGTGGCGTTTGGCCTGTTTGATATCCTTTGCTGATAAATTGAAGTGCACCTTCATAATTAATACCCAATCTTTGCGGATCGACTCTGTGGCACCAGAGCTGGAGGGCATCTGACCGTAATGAAAAATTATTGTTGTGATGCACCCTGCCCCTTCCCCCCACCCCGCACCTTTTTATCACTATCGTCAAAAATGGGCACGGAACAAATCTATCAGAGGTTTTGTTGGACAGCGTCAGAAAGATCTCTCGGTTTTATTAAACAGCGTCTTCAAAGATTCAGCAGAGACAGACTTGCTTCTGTGAGCTTTTTAACATGTAAGTGACATTTCCCTGCGTTTAAATACGGCTTTGTTAGGCCGTGCTTGCAATCAGAATGCAAGAGGGGGGAAAAATCCCGTTGTTAGAACCTGAAACCAAAGAGAAATAGATCTTCCTTTAGTTTAGCTCTTGAAATGGGAAGTCGAGGGAAAGCCAGAATCAGAGAAATCGAATTAAATTTAAAATTCCTGTGAGCTCTCGGAATGCAGGATCAGGATAAACATTTGGTCCTGAGCAGCGAAACCAAACAAAGCAAGACGCCACTTAGCAAGATTTGGGGACGGAGGAGTGAGCCTCTGGGTTTGTGTAGGGCTTTGTGACTTAGGAGGTACTTGGGAAGCTGGCCCACGGTTGGTTCCCCACACGTCTCCTCCGGATGGCCTCTGCAAAGGCCACTTTGCAGGTGGGGAAATAGACTCAGGAAGGGGGCAGGAGCTCTCGAGGCAGACCTGGGGGCAAAAGAAAGGTCTTCTGGCATCTGTTGCGACTCCAGAGCCGGCTCACCAACATGCTGTGGCGATTTACCTGCCAGTAAGTACATATGGGGATGTGCACAAAACAGAAGAGCCGAAGCCATTAGCCAATCACTCCCCACTGTCTTCCATGTCCCCCAAAACCGGCCAGGCCACTGGCTTTTTGAGGACCACCCGTCTGACTTCACACTCACCCTTCCAGTTGCTGTGTCTGCATCACTAATTTGGCTTTTGGCTCTTCTTTGTACCTACTCGCTATCACCAGCCGAATAACATTCCCTTGCCCATTAAGAGACATCAGAGCAAATCCTCAGGGCAGTTCGGAGGGGCCTCGGCCTTCGGAGAACCCCGGTTGCTGGCGCCAAGATAATCTGGCTCTTGCAAGGCAGCTGAGCTTCTGGAGGGGCCGCGGTGAGACTCAGCAAGACACGTGGCTGGAAGCCCAAAGCTCCTCTTACCAGACATAGATAGTTATGATTATTTTAATAAAAGTTATTTGTTTTGAGAGAGTGTGTGGGAGAAGGGCAGGAGGAGAGGGAGAGAGAGAGAATCCTAAGCAGGCTCAGCACTGTCAGCGTGGAGCCCGACGTGGGGCTGGAACTCGGGAACCATGAGATCATGACCCGAGCTGAAATCAAGAGGTGGACCCTTAACCAACTGAGTCACCCAGACTCACCCCGATGATTATTTTTAAGTACCTGCTTTGCGGGAATGTTGTGGGACAACCAAACCAAATCAAACAGAGGCTTCCTATTTTTAAGTGCCTTGCGCGAGTCGAGTAAGATTGTGCAATTCTTGCGATGTCGCAACGTGAAGCCCTCCATCCAACCACCCAACCACACAACCCTCGCTGGTCAAATACTGAGGACCTACTTTATGTAAAAACCTTTCCTGCTGTGATGTTTACTTACGGATAGAGGAAGGAAGTAGCAAGCAAGTTTGGAACACATCTTCAGGTGTTCAAAGGGTCTACAAAGAAGTGTAGAACAGGGTAGGTGGGGAGACGGTGAGCAAAGAGAGATACTTTCTAAAAAAATGTGATCGGGGAAGGTGCCACGCAGGTGGCATTTGAGCATTGACCTGACCAAAGAGATTAAGCCACATGAATGGGAAAGAACGTTCTAGGAAGAGGGAACTATGAGGGTAAGAGTATTTTAGGGGCACATGACCATCACCCACTAGAAATAACAAGACCACATGTGGGAGAGCCATCTGGGACCTCTGGACCTGAGGAATAGCATACAGGAATGGAGGTTCCCCAACTGTCACTGACTTGCCTCATGACTTGATGCAAATTGCTTGTCCCTTAAATTGTTTCCCCATCTTGGAAATGAAGGGACCATAAGACATTTGGGGCCACGTTGACGAACAAATCCTGCTTCGTGTGAGTTTTGCCCCAAAGGCTTGATAATCTTTCTTCCTCTCCATTTCCCCCAACCCTTTTTGCCATTCAGATGAGAAAGCATGGTGAGTCTTCTTTGGATTCCAGGCATAGGTTCCAGTGGAAGTCTCAGAGAACCCCAGTGTAAAGAGTAACGAGGAACATTGTACATTCCCAATGAACTATCCTTAGCACGGATGGAAAAATCACTCTTCAGAATGAAAGCCAGACGTGGTGTGACAATGGGGAAAGGTCAGAAAAAGGCTCTTCATGTAGTAAATGCATAGTACTTATCCCGAAGAAGATCATTCTACCTCATGTCTATTTCCAGCTGAGACGCCATCTTGGAAAGAAGGCTGATGTTAAGTCTTCAAGCCAGAATGTTTAAGAGGGACTCTCTGTGTTCCCTGCCTTACAAATATATGGGAGTCATGGGTATGAACTATTGGGAATTCGAGAATTGTTCCAGAAGAAAGGGGTTTCTGTATCTTCCTTTGGAAAGGAAGACAAAATGAATTTGTGAGCCACATAGGAAGGCACTACTATGCCTATTAAATCAATTAAATCCAACATTGCTTTATTTTCTTTCAATGTTTGGGGGTTTTGCTCGAAACTTGTCATTTGAAGAATGCTTAACATTTGGAATGTTTGTGAACAGCTGAGTGCAAGGCGAGAAAAAAGCACTTCTATTGAAGAAAGACCATGGGTCTCAGGGTCAGAGGACCATAGTCTGTTTCATAGCTCTCCATTTACTAGCCGCATGACCCCAGACAAGTTACTAGACTTGTCTTAACTTTGATTTCATAGTCTATAAGTTAGGAGGATCACACCTGTCCAATTTACTTCAAAGAGCGAAAAACAAATAAAAATGACAGCTGTGAATAAATTTCTCTGTAAATAGCAAAGCCCTGGCAAATGTGAAGAAGGGAAGGAAGAGGAAAAAATAGAAGTGGGAGGGGGGTGGAAAAGAACTTAACTTTCATTCATTTTTTAATTTTTTTAATGTTTATTTTTGAGAGAGACAGAGACAGAGACAGAGATAGAAAGTGAGCATGGGGGAGGGGCAGAGAGCGAGGGAGACACAGAATCTGAGGCAGGTGCTGAATCTCTGTCAGCGCAGAGCCGGATGTGGGGCTTGAACCCATGAACCGTGAGGTCGTGACCTGAGCTGACATCAGACGCTTAACTGACTGAGCCTCCCAGGTGCCCCTCTCATGATTTTTTTAATTTAATTTTAATTTTATCTGAGGGGGCGAGGGGGCAGAGGGAGAAGGAGAAAGCATCTTAAGCAGACACCTCACTCAGTGTGGAGCCCAACACGGGGCTCGATCCCATGACCCTGGGATCAAGACCTGAACTGAAATCAAGAGCCAGACCCTCAGCCGACTGAGCCACTCAGGTGCCCCAACTGTCACCCATTTTAATCTTAGTTACAGTCGGGGTCTGGCTGGAGGATTTGAGCAGCGGTGGGTAGGGTCCTGGACCAGCAATGTCTGTCTAGCACTCCCAGGCCAATTGTCAGAGCTGTCCATGTCTCTTGAGTTTATTTATGGTCCTTTGTATCTCCATTTTTAAGGCACAGATAATCCCCTGAAGGTAGCGTAATATATTGATCATCACTCAGACTTTACAGGGTCCCCATTGCCGACGGGAGAAAGGCCAGATTTCTCTAGAATTTTAGAGCTGCGATGGTTCGTCATTAATCTCCTCCACTAACGTGGTTTCGCTTTTTCGGATCCTTCTGAAAGGCACGGGATTCACTCCAGTTCATCTAAACACAGAAGAGACGGTGAGAGGGGGCTGGCGACAGGTCTGGATTCTGAGATGTTCCCACAGGAAGGGAGGGACAGATGGCCCCGGGCTGCCCTAGAAATGGGGTACAAGCTGGGAAGTCAGTGATGGAAAATCGGAAGAGGTAGCCCAGGGGCAGAGCTGTTGTGCTCCTCTTGCGATTCTCCTTCTGGATATTCTCTCCACCGCCCTCGGAGAGAGGGACTGGTGTTTCCAGCTTAGCGTTAAAGAAGTTCAGAGCATTGAACTTTATCAAGCCATTTATCAAGCTCCTAACAGGTAAACGTGGGCGTAGAGTCCTGATCCTCGGACACCGGATGATGGATGGTCTCTATCGGCCACATGGTAGCTAGTGATCACAGCGTGCCGTCTTCGAGTGCCCCGAGGACTGCATCCCCACTGCGGGTTTGGGGTGAGACGCAGAGGCGCGCGTGGGGAAGCGATTTGACGAAGCTGTTTGACGGCAGCCATAGAGCGTTTGCACAAGGTCAGTCTGGAAGTCGCCAGGAACCGATTCATAAGGACAGCAGTGGGAACGATCAGGAAGAGGCAGATGCAAGAAATACGTGGGGAAAGGACCATGCAATGGAACTGTCACAGGTGGAAGAGAGGCCGGGAGACGTGAACGACCCAGGAATTCCACGCACAGGACCAAGAAGGAAGAACCAGGCCCAACGGGACCTAACAAAGGGCCATAAGGGTGTGTGCGTGCTCGTTGTGTATCATCAGTGAGGTTTGGGTTGCACAGAAATTTAGGTGTTTGTCTGTTTTGTTTTGTTTTGTTTTTTTCCCTGGCAATCACAGCGCTCCCTAATCCCGGGATCAATATTTGTCTCTGAGAATTAAAAATCATCACATCCACATACGATGGGTGGGTCAGCTGTCTGCGGGCACAAGCTCAGCAAACAGTAAATGTCCCCGGGAGCCTGGATACAACTCCGATCCAATCAATGAGTCAGCAATAATGTCTAAGAGTTTGGGCTGGAATGAGGTTATCATTTAGCAAGTGGGTTCCTGGAGGCCTTTGTAATGTTTATCAGGAAAAAAAAAAAAACAAACCAAAACAACAACAACAACAACCACAACAAACTTCCGTGGTGAGCTGACAGGTGAGCAGCCTGGGACACAGAACTGGGAAGTCAGCCAGCTAGACCCAGAAGTGCCCGTAAGAACTGTCACGGCAAAAGCAGTCCTCGGCCCAGAGTTTTTCCTGGTGGTGATACAGATGTGACATTCTCGCCAGATGTCAGAACCACCCGCTCACTGCCTGGGACCCGACAGCCACGCTCACTGAGCCACCTTTGAGCGTCAGTGACTTTTCTTGGGATGGCTGCCTATGGAGAAGAAATATTTTGGCCAGCAGGAGGATTGTGTCCCTGTCAGGTCAATTTCTCATTGAAACAGAGTCTGTTTTAGCCTTGTGGCAGCTATACATCTAGCTTTTTGAGCTTGGTTAGTATGAGTCTAGGTATAGGGGATGAGTCGCCTCCTTCAACCTGACAGAGTTCCTGAGCATGCCAAGGTGAATGGCAATTTTCTGGTCTTAGACCGCGATGTCTTCAGCTGCTTCCAGAAATATTCCTCTGCGGCCACGTGCTTTTCTCTCAGATGATAACACTGCACAGTCTCTTGACTTCTGGGGCTGATTCACCTCGTGTGAGTTCCTTAGGGCCAGACCCACGTCATGGGTGTTTCGACTATGCCTTTCAGACAGTTTGCAACGTAGAGAGAGAAAGAATGAACGCCTGCTCACTTCCATCTAATGAGGTTCTAATTCTGGTGACTTATTTTTCTGGGAAGTTCTTTGTTGTCGTTGTTCCTAAAGCTTCGCTCGCACCAAAAGAAACCTTGATACCAGCAAGGGTTTCTACAAATGCTTCCCTGTGCTCAGGCCACACGACCTTTTATTAATGGCACTTCCAAGCTCTGTTATTGTGTTCAAATTGGCAAAGGGGAGTTCTGGGCTTGCAGAATGTAATTCAAGAACCAATAAAAGTTGATTACATACATATGAAACGTATGGACTCTGGGTAGAGTCTTGGATGGATTACAAAGCGGGTTTCATGTTTCATCTTAGGCATGGGGTTTTATGGGAGGCCCACGTGAAGCCACAAACATCTCCATCGTCCCTTTCACTAAACATCATGTAAACAGAATCGTGTTCTCATGCAAAAACACATCTGCGAGATCGCAGTTCAGAACGAGGTCTAGATTTTATACCAACTTCAGTTCTCAACCAGAGAATCTTATAAGAAGCTCGGTAATTAATTAGGAGGTACAAGAGGTCATCTCTAACTATGAACAATTAAAATAAAGGAGACTGTTCGCTCCCTGATTGGAGATGTGGCAGCTGGAGGTACATGATCTTATGTAATGATGAGCTTTTTTTTTTTTGTTAACTTTTAAAACGCATGCAAAAATAAAGCCTTGTTTCTCTCTCCCTACCGCCCCTGAATTACAGCATCTACTGATAAGTATTATTGAGAAGTTTTTTTGTTTTTTGTTTTTAATAGCAAAAGAAAATGCCTGAATACGCTCTTCTGGCTTTATAACCGGTGTCTTGGCCACAGAAATATCCAAACCTTGTTCCAACCCGTGTTGAAACACAGCCACCTCCGGGTAGCGACATGGCAGATGTTTTTTTGAACAGGAAATGAGGGAGACCTTCTCCAGGGAAAACTACAGGGAGTTTTTGGTGAGCAGAATGCAATTACCCTGGCTGGAAGGGTGCCAGCTTAGGAAGGTACACTCCTGACTGTTGCAAAGGCATCATCCTGGGGCTCTCCCCCACATAGACTGTGTTTTAAACAGAAGACAGAATGAAAATATAATTATGATCATCTTAATCACTCTAAGGTAATTAGGATGATGTTAATAACTATAATAGTTTTCAACGAAGATTCTGTAGCTTTCTTCGCACGGTTGAGAGTGAAGACCAGCGAACACGACACAACAGTCGAAAACAGTGAATTCCGAACAGAGGATGGTGTCAGTGGTGGCAGCATTATCCAGATGACCTCCTTCAAAATTACTGCCGGGTGCACATCATGCGCATCAGTTCTTTACCAAGCGCTGGTGACTGCCCCACTGGTCGACGTTTGACCTGCTCTTGCCAAGGTAGAGAGCAGATTGGACCCAAGGCACCACGAGCTCCGTCCTGAGCTTGCACTCACTGGGGAGTTTCACAGATCCTTTTCACAGCCGCTTCCTTTGTGGCCCCGTGGCAATCTGGCCGGCAACTTTGAAAGATCTGTGTTTTACTAGCCCCAGCTTACAGGTGAGAAAACTGAGGCTCAAAGACATAAGCCGACTTTGCGAGCCCACGCTGGTAAGTGTCAGAGCAATGATACGCTTCACTGTCTTCCAGAGCACACGTGAATAATACACCTCATTCTTCCCTCTAGAAATGCTAATTTATGTTTCTCGACATATTTTTAGTGCCGGATTTCAGAATTATGTAAGATGTAGTTTTGAAGTTGGAGCCATCAAAAAGTTCAATCATGACTAGTTGACTGGAAAATATATTTGATAATAAAAATTCAGTTCAAAAAAAATGGGTTACATAATCCATTTTGCTAAACATAGCCTGCAAGAATCTAATGAGAGTCAACTCCGAAATCAATCACTCGGGAAGCTAAATTGTTAAAGTTCTTGTGAAGTAGTTTCTTGATAAATGGTATTCTTTGATGAGCGGCTGAGTAAATACGGTACACTCGTGACGGATCCTCATGAATCTTGAGTTATTTTTAAAATGATATTTCATTTTTATATTGATATGCGGTCGCAAGGAACGACACACATGGAATCAAATTCTAGTTCCATCAGTATGTGAATGACCTTGGATGTGGCCCTTCATTCTGGAGTCGACGTCGGGAGGTAGAACAAGGTTGACATTACATGCGTAGCTAGGGATGATTAAATGATATATAGGAAAATGCCCAAGATGACATCTGCCACGCGGTATGTGCTCCGGAGCTTAATAAAATTATTTCCCGTAGTTATTTATAGTTATCTGCCTTCAATCCAAATAAAATCCTACGATAATTTGCAGGGCATAACTTCTCAATAAATGTATTAATTTTCATGATAGTCCTGGGAGATTTAATTTGGATATTTAAATTGAAAGGTTGAATGAACCCAACCATACTGCGGATGTGCAGATACAAAAATCATTTGAGAAAATAAACAGGAACATAGCAGCGGACTGTTTCAAACGATGAGAGGTCCAAATCTTTGAGTTCTATAAAAGCGAGTCCTGTTCTGTTTGATTGATTGATTTACCTAATATTTGTTAGATGCCTATGAATGATAGGCAGTGTGCAAGGTGATGCCAATATAAAAACGTTTAAAAGTTTTAAAGATAGGATTTTACAGATTTAAAGATTTAAAAGTTTTAAAGATAAAAAGTATACTCTTTGAGGGGTGCCTGGATAGCTCAGTTGGTTGAGCGTCTGACTTCGGCTCAGGTCATGATCTCACAGCTCTGTGGGTTGGAGCCCTGCGTCGGGCTCTGTGCTGACGGCTCGGAGCCTGGAGCCTGCTTCGGATTCTGTGTCTCCTTCTCTCTCTGCCACTCACCCACTCGCATTCTGTCTCTGTCTTGCTCAAAAATAAATAAACATTAAAAAAAAATTTTTTTTAAAGATTAGAAAAAAGTATACTCTTTGAACTCAAGAGATGCACAGGGTAACTGCTCAACAGATGTGGAGACAAAGTATTTCATATAGTAATTATATTTCTTTGTAAGTGATGAGAGCTTAAGATCAAATTCTCTTGGAGATTCTATGAAGATTTCTAGATAATTTACAGTACCTTGAATCATCACTAACCATTGGTGACACATCACTATCTAAGATAGGGAAGGATAGTACAGGAAGGTAGACCAGATGTACTGGTCTTCCTTATGGGCTTGACCTGGTGCCCCTCTAGCTCAGCTAGTTGAATTCTTGCACAAACCCAGGAATCTTGGGCGTAAACAGAAAATGCTGTTTTCATGATATAAACATTGGAATACCTGTCCTGGCTTGGTATGAGGTCTCGGAGAAATCAATGGGACATTTTGCCTCAAGTCTCCAATATCATGCAAGATCCAAAGTGACTGATGCAAACACACCTGTCCCTCTTCTCTGTAGGGTACATCTATTGTGTGAATTTAACCAGAAGTATAGGTTAAGTTCATGAATCCATTCTTATACTTCATAACACAAACAGTGCTCCATATTAGACTGGAAGAGGAGTAAATCTTCAGGACACTGTCAATTCACAATTGTCACCTCCAGCACCTTGCCTCTTTCTCGTGACGGCGGATGGAAGGAAGTGAGAGGCAAGAGTAGCAAAAGAAGGGAGAGAGAAACAAAGGAATGAACGCCGCGAGTCTGGAAGCTTCCCTAACGCCAGTTGAAACCTTTGCGCACTATTAGACATCACTATTTTCAGCATGCCGCGTCCAGACCTCCTCGCCAATTAAACTTGCCGCAAGTTGCCTCGCCAACAGGTTTCTACAGAATCATGTTTCTGCTTCTTGACTAAGCTGTAAGGATCCACCTATAAATATAGTTATCTGAATTTCTTCCTTTTCATTGTGCAACTCGTGACCTTTAGGAAAATTTGCAATGTTGATTATCCATTTCATTTAAAACTAGAGTCATAGCTAATTCTTGAAGCGTTTTTTTTGGAAGCTGAAAATAACTAGTCTGGCTCAATTTGCAAAATGAGTTTGTTGAATCTCCAAATAATACTTCGCACTGAGATTATGGGACAGGGCTTAGTAAGAGGTTAGGGGATATTCCAGGAGACTTGCTGCATGATCTTAGGAAGTCACTGGTGTTTTTAGTTTCCTAATGAAAGGACTGGACTGTGGGTATCTTTTAGCAATATAACCCATCAGTCGCAGGCAATGCCTTTGGTTTTGAAATGCACAAAGTCATTATTGGCCCCCGCACAAGTATCATATCATTCTTCATTTCATGAGAGTCTCAGGCTACAGAAATGATTGGCATTCCCTTCTTAACCTATGAAATATTTGGGGGTGGGGTGGGGTGAGAGTTTTCCTTCATTTCCTTGAAGGAAGGGGTATCTATGGCATCATGGCATTTTCACAGATGGGGTTGGTCTCATCACAATAGCTGAGGCAACATTCACAGTAGCAGGTGAGCACACACACACACACGCACACACACGCACGCACACACGTGCACACAGCACTGGAGTTAATGATATGGTGGGGACATTTCCTTATCTTTATATTCGTTTCTTTTTTAATTTTTTTAAAAAAAATTACTTATTTTTGAGAGACAGAGAGAGGCAGAGCATGAGCAGGGATGGAGAGAGAGAGAGAGAGAGGGAGAGAGAGAGAGATACACAATCCGAAGCAGGCTCCAGGCTTCTGAGCTGTCAGCACAGAGCCCGTCGTGGGGTTCCAACCCACGAACTGTGAGACCATGACCTGAGCTGAAGTCAGACGCTCAAGCGACTGAGCCATCCAGGCACTCCTCCTTATCTTTATATTCTGGAACACATTCAGGGCTCAAGACTTGGCACGTGACTGTGATATTTCTATTAGGATATGGTGAACTGGGGACATTCTATAAGCCTTGGAAGCAGGGCTTATATAACACGTCTGATTCACATAACATCTTTTGGGCCAGGAAAAGAGATCCTGTATCAGACGCTGGGTCCTAGAAAAAGCCATCAAGCTACGTTGCCTTTCACTACTCCCTTCTAATAATCCCTTCCAGAGCCCCCAAGCACAGAGAGAGTTTGGAGGCTGTCTTTCACATCAGGCGGCAAGCCACACCCCTGCACCCTCACCGTGAGACTGCACCATACTTTTCATTTCTTCAACTTGCATTGGCAATCTGTTTTAGCATAATTTACACATTTACACATTTTAGAGAGCAAGGCACAGTCATGCAACTTAATTCCAAAAAACATAAGCAGTGGGGGCCTGCCTCTGCACATTAGCTTTGCAAAGCATATGAACGCCGTTGCTGAAACCCAGTTCAAGGCACACGCTTGCTTGGAATCGGCGTGAAGAGGTACCTGCTGTTTGTCATTTGCCACCCGAACTTCCTTAGCGGGGTCACCTATCGTCCCATTTGGGTGACCCCGAAATGTTGGTTTGGGGCCAGCAAGACGTCGTCCTGGGTTCAGCCCGCCTTCCACGTCTGTTGGTTCATTGGCATCCCCCAGACCCCGGGAATTCTGCAGAAGAACTTGCTTCTTAGTGTCAGGGAATCAGGTTTTGCCCGACTCTGCTATTAAGAGTAATTTGACTGATTCATCCTCCCACACTGACTATTTCTTTTAAATGGGCTTAGAAAGCTGGTGGGGTGTGTGTGTGTGTGTGTGTGTGTGTGTGTGTGTGGTGCAGCGCACAGAGCGGGTGCCTCTTAGCCGGAGCAAAGCCTTTGGAATTGCACAGAACTGGGCGCAAGGCTCCTCTCTCCTCTTTCTGGCCTGGTGACCTTGAAGTGGACCGCACCCCTCGGGGACCCCACTTTCATGTCTAGAAAGAGAAGGGAAAGGAGCTCTTTAAATCTTGTGGTGAGGGATTCGTGGGACGTTGCACGGGGAGTGAGCCCTCCGTTGATAGCAGTTTTCTTCCCTCTCTTCCCTGGTGGAAGGCAGTGCTCTCACCGGAGAAAGGAGAAAGGCAAATCGTGTGCAGAACAAAGTACGTCTTGTGTCTCTCCAGAGGATGGCTCCTCTGACAAGGCCCTGTTTGTGACCCCCCCTGACGGTTGTCTTGGTATACAGAGTAATTGAGTTTCTCTCCCATTCGATTGGGCTGCTTCCTTAAAAGTAGTGATTAAAACAGATTTACTGGAGGGCTGGGTGACATTTATACGGACTGGAGGCATTTTCCTGTTCATTTTGTTTGGGGAGTAACCTTTCAGAAAGGGTAGATTTCATTTAGGGAACACTTCATTAAGCGGGTCAGATCACTGGGAGGAATATTCTTACAATGAAACGTGTCGTGATCTCAGAGGGTATGCTCAGGTCGCACAAACCCCCCAGTGAAGGGAATTGAGGATTTGGGGAGGGGGGCAGGCTTCTTTGAGTTAGTGGTACCTGCACTTCTTTCTTGTGATCTTTTTTTTTTTCTTTTTATCCTTTTTGGGTTTGAGTAATCAGTGGCGAAGGTGCACCTGTTCTCCACTGCTGGCGATCGCTGATGGGGTGTAAATGGTTAGGGCCAGATAAAGGGGCGCTAATTTGTATGTTGAAATCGCTCAGAGTGATTGCTCACTCCCCCCCCCCCCTCCACAAAATTCCACCTTCAGTTATTAGAGCTATTTTGAGATCCTTCAGGATGGGTTGTTCGCTGACTCTTCGGGGAACTTGAATGTCTGGCAGAAAACATCAAGACATGAGACGGAATTCATGAACTGGGAAGATACAGCAGCCTGGGGGTATCAATAATGCACATTTAAACAGAAGCAACGTTTGTTGACCAAGATTTCCTTGCTGACCCTTCAAAGCAGAATACAAAGGTGCTTTTCCATGACCTCAGGGCGGTCTTTGGCAGGTCCCCGGGCCTGAGAAGCTTTTCCCTTTGTTTTCCAGACTTGTTGCTGTTTTCTTTGCCTCTTGCAATCCTCTCCAGGCTGCCTGAGTATTCTCTTCTGGCTAAATCCTAAAAAGACTGTTTTAAACCCGGTTCTCGAACATCTCTTGTTTTCATCTTTTAACCTAGAGTGTCTGTCCAAATACCAAGGGCACCATCCAGCTTCCCCCTCTGGCAGAGCACCGAGCCTGGTCAAATGAAGTCATCAAAACCCCACGCGTAACCATGCCCTCATTCAATCGTGCTTACAACCTAGTGCGAGCTGCCTCCAATTGCACGCGAAAAAGTAGAGTCATCCCCGTTTCCATGAAATATTTCCTGGACTCAGTACACTTCTCCAGCAGCGTGCAAAATGCAATAGGTCTTCTAACAACGCCATCTACCATGGACGAGGAAGCCTCGTGGGGCGATAGCCCTTATTGGTCCAGAAACAGCCTGGATGCAAGCTTTTAAATTTCTTGATGGAGTGAAATATTTTTAAAAATGAATCTGTTCCTTGGTGTATGTTTTAAAAAAGTATGCCAGGCAAAAGTTACCATCCTGGTTTTCATTTTTCAATTTGCAGAGACTTGACAAAAATGTCTTGGAATGGAGGTGATGCTGTGAACACGCCCTCTTATATTAGTTGCAAGAGGGTAAATTGGTATAATTTTTAGGAAAGGCAATTTGCCAATATGCGTCGGGAACATTAAATACGCTGGTACCCTTTGGCCCAGTCGTTCTGTTTCCAGAAATCCATTCTCAGAAAATAATCCAACATACATAAGTATTTTCCATGAATTGGTTTATTGAAGCATTACTGTAATCATGAAAATACAAAAAAGGAGGAAACTACAAAATGCTCCCAAATAGGTGAATAATTAGTTAAAATAGTATGTATACATATCACTAAGTTATGTGAATAAATACATTTTAATGATATACGACAATGTTTATTGATGAGGTTAAGGGCAAAATGCAGTGAACACAGCTCTATAAAATGTATATGCGGACAGGATGATGAAAAGACATCATGCCAAAATGTTTATTATCGGGTATCATCTTGTCTTGGGGTTTACAGGCCACTTTTCTTTTTGCTTTATACATTTTTGTATCATAAGCATGGAAAAGAATTAAAAACATTCTCAGCAGTAATCCTAATTTGGCCAAAAGTGTGTGTGTGTGTGTGTGTGTGTGTGTGTGTGTGCGTGCGCGCGTGTGTGTATAGATGAAGAAATGTTTTTTGTAGAAAAATAAAATATGTCTAGCAAGAAAGATGAAACAAAGAAATAGTTGGGCTGAGTTCACATTTTTCAAACCAACTTGTACTTCTAAAATAGAATTCTGCCTCTCCACACACTGGGTTCCTGGAAGCTGACCAAAATCTACACAGTAATATTAACTCCACTTAAAAAAAGGGAAGAGAACATATTGAACTGCATTCACTTATGGTCTGGGTGCCTGGAAGAAATCCGTTGGTGTGTACCAAAGTGATGACATTCATGTTTCTATTTGCATTTTGAAAATTGACAGATAATTGAAAAGAATCAGCATATGAAATTTCTCAGAGGCAGCAAGCTGAAAAGCCGGAGGAACCTTGCCCATGGAGCATCCTGTGCCCACAGTCTGGTTGCGGAACGCTCTAGAACTGTGTGCTTCTGTAGTTGCCATCAGGAGCGTTCTCTGTCTGCTGGGGGCTGGGAAAACCTTCCTCCGCTGTCTGGCCAAAGCACCATCAGTTCTCTGTTGGGCACATCGTCTCTCTCACTTTCTCCAATTGTGATTGCTGTGAAATTGCAGCGACCCTACCTAGGAAATCAGCAAACGGTCAGCCATCTTGCCTCTGAGGGTATCCAGAGAGACTACGGAGAACACTTAGTAGACAATCATTTCTTATTTATTAGGCTTTTTTATTTTTTTTTTAAACTAGAAGTGGTACGACTGGCTTTACATTAAGCAAATACTCACTACACATATTTTTCAATCATCACAAAGACCTAACGGCGTTTGAAAGGTGGCGGACATGCACAAAATATACACCGATCGATCTAAAAGGGGAATCCGCATAGCGGTGCAAAAGCAAAACTTCGTTCGTCGCGAATTAAAAGGAAAACTAGCGCATGAGGACGTTTTAAAGAGGGGAGGGAGGGAAGGAGGGGAGAGATGGGGGCGGAGGCAGAGGGACACCTAGCTGAAGGGACCTTTGCAAGAGCAACACGCCCCTGTGGTTGTAACCGTGTAAATTCAGACCTGAGCGACCTGTGTGAGCACATCAATCTGAATCCAGTGCCTCGCGCTGCCCCCCGCCCCGGGGGGGCCCGGGTAGGGGTGCCGAGAAGCAAACCGAGATGATCTGAGAACAGAGCGGCATGTCTGTAACTTTCGTGTTCCAGTCTCCCGCAAAATGTATTTATTTAACAAATGTCACCCAAAACAGCTTGGTAGCAGATGAGGTTTATTTAATGGCAGTAAAACAGGTGAAACATTCCCTACATTTTTCGTCTCTGTTTATGTTTCTATCAAAAAAAAAAAAAAAAAAAAATTGAGCTAGTTACAGCTCTTTACACACTCAAACAGAGCCGCGGCATAGATTTGGGAAGTAACGCAAATTTCACTTAGTAACCGGCTTGGAAAATACACATCTCTCTCTCTTTCTCTCTCCCTCTCTCTCCTCGGAGCAATTTTTGATACATATATATTTTTTTTCTACCCAGAGGACAGGAGCATCAGATCCCAATTCGACTTCGTTTTCTTATTATTTTACTTGATTTTTTGAATGCTTCCCCCTCCACGATTAGGCGGCTGCATTTGGCACCGGCTTGAAGTTCTTTCCAGTCTTTTCTCTCCCTTCCTATTTTCGCTTTACTGTGCTTGGAAGTGCCCTCTCGGCGGGGAGAGAAACCCACCCCATCTCCTCCCCAGCCCTTTCAGCTGTAACCTTTCTACAAGTAAATGCTAATTGAAAAAGAAAGAACACCACTAATCTTGGAATTTAAATGCATTTAACAAAACCAATCTCGCTGTAAATTGTTGTTTCTCCATTCCCTTTTCCCTAACAGATGTCGAGAAACTGCAATTCCTATTAAGAACACTTGACTGTTTACTCAGCACGAGAACCTCAGCCCCGCTCTGCATCAATCTAAATGCGTTTCGAGACGTCAGGCCCCCGAAAAGTGCAGACGGTTAGTTGGTTATTTTTAAATGTAATCTTCACATAAAAGAACCACGGCGTTTTCCCTTTCACTTTGTCATCCCCTCTCTTTTTTAACGATGGCATCAAGCATTCGGCATAGAAGAAGGGGGTTTTTATGGCCCGTTCCATTTCAAGTCGCTTTCGGCGTGAGCCGGCGGGTTTGCCACGCGGCGAGCGGAATTACTCAGTTTATGAAACTGATTGGAGGGTGGGGGGGCGGGGGTGCACCGAAAGGTGCTGCCCGGGGTCCGACAGCCCCGGAGCCGAACACCGGAAGTCGAGCTGCGTCTTCCTGACGGCGTGCACGCCGCGTGTGACTCCAGGGGACCCTGGACACCAGCCTGCGGAGCGGCCGGAAGCACAGGGGACGCTGTGCTGGGGGCCCCGGGCTCCGCGCTGCCTCGTGGGCGGGGAGGAGATGAGCGCTCGTCCACACCGGAATCCAGAGATCCCTCACGCTCACTTGGCCTGATCCTCCGAGGAGCTTCTCGTATTTGTCGTTTGTTTAAAAGCACTTGCTTAGCACTTGGCACGTAACATACATATATTGCACGCGCAAGCTGCGTGGCTCTGCAGCAGTGTGTTTGCACTGGGTTGTAAGGGCCCTTGTCATCTTGCCAAGCACCGAGCTGCACAATTTGGAAAGATGTATTTTCAGAATTCTTCACATTTTGTCATGTTTTCCCTTTCTAGCTCACTGTCCCTTTTATTAAACTTGTTAAGAATAGGAGAAAAAAAAAACAAAAACCGCCGATTAAAAAAAAAAATAGCATCAACTCAAAACTGGAAGAAAAAAAAATTCCTTGTTGGGAAGGGAACTGGGGCACGTGCATTTACTGGGTACCTGATAATAAATCGACTCACGGGCAGCCGGGGACAGTGATGGGTCACGTTGACGCTGCAAGGCAACTGGGCGGCGAGGCTCTTCATTTGCTCCGTTTCAGACACGCGAAAACTGACGATTTGCAAAGTTGGTTCGCCCCCCCCCCCCCCCGAGCTGGTCTGGGAGAGAGATCAGATGAGCACTAAAGCGTATGTTGTTAGCCAGATGGTGTGGGTTGCTGGCACTTTCCCTTTCTCACATCTTCTTTGAGATACAGTTAAGCATAGAGGTTAAGTCTTTCACTGCATGGTAAGCTCCCGGAGGACAGAGGCTTGTCCTGATTTCATATCCTATAGTCCCCAGGGCTATTTGTGTCCTGGGGGTCACATGACGAATATAGGAATTGACAATGTTAGCCTTGAAAACAAAACTGCCAGTTATTTTAGTGGCAAAAGACAGATTCATTTGCGAATACAGACAACTGAAATCCAGGACACGAGCTCAGACAAGACCTTCGGCAAGTCCAACCCAGAGAAGAAGGAAACATTGTTTTATGGAAAAGTAAGAGGAAGTTGGGAGAGATGGTTTGAGAAAGAGTCCGTTGGAGAGAAGCAAGAGTTGAGGGTGATGAGGTTTCTCACCGACTGAGCTGCAGGGGTGATCTATTTCTTGTGGGAGATGCAGTGTATTTCTTTCCCTCTTGGGGCCTGTAATTGATGATTCTTCTCTGTTGGCCCTTCTTCTGCCGGGTCTGTCATTGACACCTGTTCCTGTGATTGATGGTGGGTGGTATGGCTCCTCCTTCTGTCCCCTACTCCACTTTAGTGAGGTTTCTTCTTGTTAATTATCACAATAAATACATTGATTGTAAGCGTTGCGGTCATATCTGCCTTTTGGGGGTGGGATTTTCCAGAAAACGTTTCTTTCTTTTCTGGCCTATAGAATATATATTTCTAGTGAATTTGGGGTCTAGCCCCCAAGTCAATTGCGTGTTTGCTGCGGATGGAGAACTGTCTTCCCTCCCAAGTTCTAAGTGATTTCCATGCTTTGGAGTTCAGCTTGTGTGTCTGAGATCCTTTGGGTGAGACCCGGCTTGAACTTGGAGATGGACAGCTCGAGCTGGTGAGTGGTCTGGCCCTGCACTCTGGCCTCAGACGAGCCTGGGTCTGGGCTACACTTTCAAGTAGCTTCAGGGAGATGATCTTGTCCAAGACCCTCCTGTGATGGCTGGAAGTTAACAGTCTTCCCTGCAGAGAGAGTGCAGGGCCCAGGTGAGGGAAGTATGGTGATAGATACAGTGTCTTGTGTTGTCTTGTAAATGGAATAAGTTCCAGTTTAATTTGGTGCACATTATAAATTCAGGTTTTCAAAAGGGCCAAGCACAGGGATTCAAACCGTGCATAGTTTAAGCATTTCCCTGTGTCCTGATTTTCTCCTGTCTCCGGTGGTATATTTCCTACATCTCTTTGTCTCTTTGTCTTCCTACATCTCCTGCCTCCCTTTTCTTTCTTCTTGCTAGCTCTACATCTTTCCCTGGTGCCTGCTCCCTCTCTCTCTCTCTCTCTCTCTCTCTCTCTCTCTCTGTCTTCTGTATTCCTTTCTTTTCTGTCTTTCCACTTTCCCTAGATCTCCTTCTTCCCTCCCTATTTGCAAATCCTATTCTCCGGCTTTGCTCACTCCTTTTCCTTGGTAAGGCGTAGCAGGGAACACGGCACCCCAGAGAGGGGCAGGAGGAAGCGTGAATCCTGGCTCACTGTGTGGGCATCTCCAGGAGGCCAGTCTGGGTTGGAGGTCGTCTCCAGAGCAGAATGCTAACCGAGTTTTATGTGCTGGAGACATTTGGGCTCTTAGAATCCCCAAGCACCCCTGAGAGTCTTGACCCTGTATCTACCAGGAGAACCCTGTGGGGAAATCCAGATTCCGTGTCCTCTCTGCCCACATGTTTGCAAATCTGGGTGCACCGGGCCTAGCCCTCTCCTCGTGTCCTTTGAGCTTCCCTAGAGTGGAGGGCGACCGGGAGAGGTGAACGTAGACAGGGAGAGGAGAGGGAGACGGTACGATTTAAATTCTTAAAATCGCTTACTCCATTTCCTGTCATTTATGCAGGAAGAAATAGAATTTCAGAGAGCTCAAAAGACCTTTCCAGACTCACACGCAAGAAAAGGAGGAGGAACATTCAAACCCAGGTCGCTTCATCCTCAATGTCCTCTCTGTTCTCTGCCCACTATTTCAGAGAGCGGATAAGGGCACGATGGCTGAGAAGATGGAAAGGAAGAGAGCACTGTGGAGGGTCCAGTGGGGTGTGGCCTTGCCCTGAAATGCAAAGCCGGGACCCCACACACTTGGCATGGAATCAAAACACCATTAATGGGCCGGGTGGACTTGACTGCTCGAGCCGGTTCTAGTATCTACGAGCAGCACTCGCCCTTCCTCCGGTAGAAGATCCAAGTTTAAATTCCACAGACACTTTCGGGCACCTGCCTCATCCCCTGCAACTGTCAAGCCGTTGATAATTCAGCTGTCTCGATCAGATTTTGAGCAACCTTTTACCGTCCTACTAATAGGTGATGGAACTGATCCGAAGCTTCCCCACTGTGTACTTCATTCTCTTCGTTCAGGGGAATCACACTGAGCATAATGGTAGGAATGAAAACTTTGAAATCAGATGCACTTGTGTCTGAATCTTCCTTCCTTCCTTCCTTCCTTCCTTCCTTCCTTCCTTCCTTCCCCCCTCTCTTCTTTCTTTCTTTCTTCCTTCCTTCTTTTCTTTCTTTCTTTCTTTCTTTCTTTCTTTCTTTCTTTCTTTCTTTCATCTTTCCACAGCCTATATTTCTTTGCTCTATGCAATGACTCTGAACATCAGCTTTCTTAATTGTCCCTGCAGATGGGGGCTGAGCCGGAACGTGTCTATGCAGGCTTCCAGCCCCATGCCGGAGGATTTGGCTCTCCAGGAGGCGGAAGCCCAAGAAAGACACACATTGGCACCTGCTGACTTCAGTACGGAGGTTGGTTCTGAAGGTGGGTGAGCAGAGTGGAAAAGGCAAGATTCAAGAATCTTCCTACGTATGTAATTTCGTTTTCTTCATTCAGGAGAATCAAACCAAGCCCCCACTAGGATTGAGTCATGCTTCTCGGTTTTGAAACTGTCAGAAGGCTTGAGAAAACAACAACACAGAAACTATGACTGGTGGGCGCACAAACAAGGAAGTTCTTAATGAGGCAGAAACAATGGTTGAGAGAGCAGGTTCTGGTCCCACTGAGCGCTCGCGTTACCCACGCACCCAGCCCTTCCCGAGCAGCGCGCCCCGCTGGGCCGCCCCGAGTGTAGGAGCCAAAAGGAAAGGAACAGGCGGGGCCAGGCGCAGTGAAATGCTGTTCTGCCCACCTTTGGGCAGCCTCAGAAGAAAAGCCGAGAAGCTTAGATCGGAGGTGAGCTAATTGTAATCATTTAGATGCTATGCTCTTAGGTGCTAATCCACATTGTCTGCAGACAGAAGATCATAGAGAAATGCCCCTTGTGCCATCGTGTAGGGCTTTTGGAGAGTTTGGTATGCATGATAATTACAGGTTCTGCCTGCACACTTGGCCATCACCCACGCGGCCGGGAATCCTCGTGCAGAAGCTCAGCTGGACCTTGCACGGGCCCTGGGAGCGCTCCACTGGCATTGGCTGTATTAACAACAAAAAGAGACGGAAAAGGCAGCTCAGGTTTGCTCCTACAGGCTTGTTGCTTCTCTTCCCTTGCAGCAAGGAGCCCTCAGCTCAGCAGCCCCTGCCATCATACGCACGCCCCTCTCCCCTTCCCCCCTGTGCTGTCCTCCTGCCATCCACCTGACAGGGCCTGCCTTTCACGGCCTGGCCACACTTGTCTTTCAGGAGGTGCCCCTCGACCCCCCAGCCCTGGGTCTGGCATCTGCAGGGTCTTCTCTTGTACCGGCCTCTTCGCCGAAATTACAGCTCTTTCCATAGAACAACTCCTTCCAACTGAGCTTTAGGGCTCCTGCTCCTTCCCTTCTCGGATCTGTCAGGTGCCAGTGTTGTGCACGCCCATCCGTGCTCCCATCAGTGACTAGAAGCAAACCCTGCCTTCGAGTGTCTGACCAGGATCCTTCACTGCCGCTCTGTGCCTCGTGAGAGGCTGGGCGCTGCCCTCTGCTCTGCGCTTTGGAACCTCGGGGCTCAGGTTGGAATTCTGGCTGGGCCAGTCAATGCCTTGATGTGAACTTGGGCCAATGAAGCAAACTCTCTGTGCCTCAGTTTCCTCTTCCATCGAGCGGGGGACTCATGCTGCCTACCAGCCGGGGTGTCGGGAGGGTTAAACGCATTAACGCAGGTATGGCGCACAGCCTGGGCATGGTTAGTGTTCGGCATAAACCGGCTCCTACATGTACGGGATCTGAACCAGGAGGCTCAGCCCGAGACAGACCGAGTCCTCGGCTCGATCCCATCGTTGCTGATTGAGGAACACAGGTTCAGAGAGGCTGAGAGCCCAAGCCAAAGTCGTATCCGTGGGATAGGGGTCCGCCCGAGACCTCTGACTCTTTGTGACCTTGGACGTTATCACCGGCACGTGTGTGAGAGAGAAAGAGGTGAAGGAGAGGGATGGGGGAGGCTGGAAGGATGAGGAGAGAAGGCAACACCAGCCTGGTTCCGAATCTGAGCAGATTTCTAATTAGGATAACATTCAACTATTCTTATGAGAAAATGTAAGAAAGGAGGAGCTCATCTCTGGGCCTGCTTAGAAGTACACGGAGGCAGAAGGTAATCAAGCTTCCTTGAACCTCTGCCTCTGCCGGGCTCAGAATCAGGCAGGAGCTATCTTTGTTTCCGTATCTTTTCCCGAAGCCTTGAGCAATCGCTAACAATCCTATTTACTCCGTGTACCAGACAAACACAGTTACCGCCGCCATCTCACTATTTTTATCTAATATTGAAATTTCTCTCCCTAAGAGCAGCCCTGAATATATTATGATATCTGCTGAATACATGATGTGTGTAATATACTGTGCAGAGATGGTATTTATGAAGCCAGGTTCTAACCGAAATGAAGGAATCATTCAGTTCTCATTTGAAAGGAAATTCAATTGGATGCATTTTCAAGAAAGCAAATTCGTGGTGTGTTTTTTTTTTTTGTTTTTTTTTTTAAATCCTCGCAAACTTTGGGATGCAAGGCCAATTTCTTCATATCCCTCCGTGGCATAGGCTGCCCCGTGGTCCCTCGCGTATCTGTCCTGCAGAGACTGGGGTGTTCTCCCCGTTCCCTCATGACGCATTCCCCCCTGGTTGCCATCGTCACCACTGTTTTTCAGCATAATGGTGTGTCAGAAACCTTTGGCAACGTTGGAAGCATCACGCACCAATCTCTCCACGTGTCTCTCAACAGGTCCCCGCGAAGGGGGTTTAAAAGATGTCCATCTTGCAGAGGAGGAGGCTGGTCTACACCACAGGATCACCGGATCCCGCACTGGCTTCGCCGGCTGTATTTGGTGTACGCCCAAAGCGATTTTGTTTTGGTTTTCCCATTTTGTGCGGAGTAACCACAGCGATGGTGGCAGTAATGACGTTCAGCATGGTGCCCTTTGCTTGTTACTACACTTTGGAGAGTACCTTCTAATCCTCACATCCCCCGGCGATACAGTGGGAGATGGAGGGCACGGGATGAAGCATGGCAAGGTGCCGTGAGTCATAAATGCGGGACTGGGGTTCAGACCAGTGGTCTGTGTCCAGGTGCCAACCCGCCAACCCACCAGGCACGTGCCTGCTGCTTCCTCTGCCTTCCTCCTAGGGCTTTGACCCGTGCGGCTCCCTGTCCGGAAACAAAACTCAGCCAACTCGGTGTTCTCCGAACTGAAAGTCAACAAGTCAAGTCCATGGTGAAGGAAGCACCAGACTTTTCTTCCGCGTGCCTCCTCGCCCGGGGACGTTGCCTTCGCGTCCTGTCTCCCCTTCAAGGAAAGAGGAACCATACAGTTGGAAAAATAACAATAAAACAGCAAAGCCCTCAGGGACTTCCTGGGCGAATCTCTCCCTTTTGCAGCCAGGGGAAGCGATTTTGCGGACGAAATGCGGAAAGGTGGAGTAGCACCGCAGCACCGCAGAGCCAATTAATGGCAAAACAAAGAGTGAGATTTGGGTCTCTTACATCGATTCTTCCATCAGATCATAAGGCTGGTTCTTGGCTCGTCTTCAGCCCATTAACACAAAACATCCCACCCAACAAATCTTGAGCCTTACCTGCTCACCTGCTGGATCTATTCCCCGCCTTCCCCCCTCCCCGCTCCCAATCCCGTCCCTCACTAGATGCCTCAAAGAGAGTTAGAAGGTGTGTGTGTGTAACAACTTCCTTATTCAGCCTCCCAGAGCCTGTGGGCAGCTCTCAAAGCAGGAGGCCTTTGGGCGGGCAGAGGGGTGGGTGCAGAGGAGGGTCATACACGTTTGGGCAATTTTGGTTTCAGCAGTTTCTTTGTAGTAGGATTTCTTGGCCCATTTAAGGGGCCAACGTGTATACCAAGTGTCCAAGGGAGAGAAGCTGTGAAGTCTTTACCAACTTATTTGTACAGAGGATCTTTTTTTTTTTTTTTTCCCCTGCGAAGAGTGGCTTGTATGGCCCAAGGTTCATGGGTCATAGTCTGGGTAATGATGCTATAGACCAGTGGCCAAACTACAGTCCGCAGTCCAGGTCTGGCCAGCCTCCTGTTTTGTAAATCATGTTATAGGCACACAGACACGTGTTGGCTGACATTGTCTGTGGCTGCTTTTGTACCACAAGGGCAGAATGAGGGAGAGAGATTGAAAGACCTACAAAGTCAAACCTGTTTCCTCTCTGGTCCTTTATAGAAAAATTGCATAATCTCTTAGGGAATATTATAATGGACGTCTTTTCTTTTTCTTTTCTTTTCTCTTTTCTTTTTTTTCTTTTCTTTTCTTCTTTTTTTCCTTTCCTTTCCTTTCCTTTCCTTTCCTTTCCTTTCCTTCCCTTCCCTTCCCTTGCCTTGCCTTGCCTTTCCTTCTCTTCCCTTCCCTCTCCTCCCCTTCCTTTTCTTTTCTTTTCTCCTCCTCTCCTCTTTCCTTCCTTTCCCTTTCTTTTCTTTTCTTTCCTTTTTTTAAAATGGTTTTTTCTTTTTCTTTTTCTTTTTTTTAAACATAGACTCTCAGGGGCGCCTGGGTGGCTCAGTTGGTTAAGCATCTGACTCTTAATTTCAGCTCAGGTCATGGTCTCATGGGGCTCTGCACTGACAATGTGGAGCCTGCTTCGGATTCTCTCTCTCTCTCTCTCTCTCTCTCTGTCTCACACAGACACACACAAAATAAAATAAAACTTAAAAAGAAAAAAAAAACCATAGAGTCTCAGTATTAGTCACCAGGAGCATTACAGCCAGAATATTTTTCCTCTTCTTATGGATCTAACAGGATCTTTCTTTTGAGATGGTTATTGTGGACACATTTTTAGAGTTATAACCTAGAGTCTATCTAATTTTCCGGTCATGGATAAATTACCAGACTTGCACATTGCAAAGCATGTACGTGTAACATCCCGAGATCATCAAGATGGCCAGTTACAGGGCTGGGCCAGTGACATCCGTTGGAGAACCATCTCTCCCACATTGTCCTGAGGGGGGAAACTTAGGGTGGAGAGGCTGTGTCTTTCTTGCGAAGTATATCCTGATTGGAGGCCCCGCCATAGTTTCCCAACAGAGAGGAATAGCCGTGCAGTTCCTGTCTGTCGTGTGCCAAGAGTTACAGGGCACCCAACTTCATGTTTTGTATCGATTTAAATTTAACTTTAAATTCTTTATTTTTTTTTTCTTTGTTGCAGATTGGCTTCCAGTGAACTGAATATTAAAAAGATATTACAGACAGAAACAACCCGCCTGGCTGATTGTTTCTTCCCCAAATGGATGCGATGATGAGGGAACACTTTCATTTACATAAACAATCAGCTGAAAGGGCCTCACCGAATGTGAGCATTCATATTTGATGACACCCTGATTGTAACCATAAATAACAATATTTTCATTGTTGGGTAATAAACATCATTACCCAGGGTGTTTTAGGTGAGTGGGCACTTAAGGGGGTAAAGAGGAGATGATCGGGGAGATTAAGGTGAGTGTTTAGCAATATTCGAAGAGATAACCTTGCAAATTTCAGGTATGTGATGAACGTCTTCGCCAAGCGCCCGTTGGTAAATATAATGAGGTTTCTGACTCAGACCAGGCTCACTTGTGGAAATGAAACGTATCAAGGCAGAAAAACGATTTCACTCAACGGACCGGCTGGTACCGAGGGACAAATGTGCCAGGCTCCGTCCTTGATGAACTCGTGGTCTGCATGATCTGAACACCCACATACAGGCACTGACAATATCGTGTAATAAAAGCATTTGTGCAAAAAAAAAAAAAGCTTCCAGGGGCATCTGGGTGGCTCAGTCAGTTAAGCGTTCAACTTCCGCTCAGGTCATGATCTCACGATATCACTGTTCACGGGTTCCAGCCCCACCTCTGGCTCTGTGCTGTCCCACTGCTTAGGAGTCTCTCTCTCTCTCTGTCTCTGTCTCTCTCTCTTTCTCAAAATAAATAAATAAACTTAAAAAAAAAAGAAAAGATCTTCATCCATAATGCAGGTGGGCCTCATTCAATCAGTTGAAAGCCCGAATAGGACAAAGACTTAGCTTCTCTGGAGCAAGAAAGGATTGTGCCAGCAGATCGCCTCTGGGCTTGAATGGCAGGTCTTGCCCCGGTCTCCAGAATACTGGTCTATGCTGGGGACTCTGGGCTTAGCAGACCTCAACGATCACATTAGCCAATTCTTTAAAAATAAATTTAAAAATTTAAAAATAAATCCCTTTCTCTCTAAATATATATACGTCCTGTTGGTTCACTTTCTCTGGGGAACCCTGAAAGATACACCCCACGGGAAAGAACATCATGCAATTTTGAATGGGCTCATATGCTAGGCACCTGACAATCTCTTTATGGAAGAAAGATGGTCTTTGAAGGCCTGACGGCCTCTGTTGGAATTCTGGTAGGGATGCTTCCTAATGCTTTGATAGCCAATGGATGTGTTACTCCCTGCGCCTTGCTTTTTTCATGGTTATAGAGAGGGGTGGGAATGATGCTCTGGCCCACTAGAGAGAACTGAATGATGGGGTCTATTTTATTTTGCTTCCTGGAAAACATGGACCCAATGTGGAGCCCTCCTCCTTCTTTGTTCTGAAAGCAGACCTCAGGGAAGAAACCTCTACAGTTCTCCTGCCTTTGCAAACTACAGAACATTCTTTCTGGCAAAGCAGGTCCACAGAACGAGAGTTGGTAAGAAGGGTGAATGAAGCCATAATTCTTTTTTCTTCCTTTAATTTTGTTTTTATTAAAAATTTTTTTTTTTAATTTGAGAGCGAGAGAGTGTGAGTCTAGGAGAGGGACAGAGAGAGGGAGAGAGAGACTCCCAAGCAGGCTCTACACCCAACCCCTGGGGGCTCAATCCCACAATCCTGGGAGCATGAACTGAGTCGAAAGCAAGAGTTGGACACTCAACTGACTGAGCCACCAGGCGCCCCCATTTTTTCTTCCTTTAATTCAAATTTTATCCTTACGGATAAGCATCGTCAGAAATTGGCCCGACATTTGATGGCTCAAAAAAGAATTATAGCTTGGAGAAAGAAAACGAAATAAAAGAAGACAGATAGTTGCAACATAAATTCTCTGGTTTTAGAATTTTTGTTTTGTTTTGTTTTCCACACCAATGCCTTGATGTATCCGCTAACCAGCATTTGGCTCTTTTACAACTGCTACAATTATTTTGTCAATTTTTTTTTATCTTTGGGGAAAAAAAAGTTAGTTTACAGTTTATTAACTTGGATTACTGGAAATCGCTCCCATGGGCTTTCAGTTGCAACAAGACCTTGGAAAAGTGAGTCCTTAAGACTTAAAAACATTAATAGCTACCATTGAAACAGCAGGAGGAAAAATAGACTGTCTTTTTTCATCCCTCTGCATTCAGGATCAAGTTTTTGTATTTTCCCCGTCAACAACCTGAATATGATTTTCCTGTTCTTTTCTCCTACAAAACAAATGGCTATTTTCTGTAATGATGATAATTATATGGCACCTAAGGGCTTAAAAACACATCCACTTGCATTAACATACTCTTAGCTCACTTCAGAAAAGAAAGATTATTTGTTGATGATCTGTGTTTAGTTGAAGGAGCTGAAACTTGGGGAGGACGACTGGCTTAACAGGTGGCCGAGGAGAGTGAAGAAGAGGAGCTTTGAACTTTTTTGTGATAACGAGACGTATGCCCAAATTATACATATTTTTTTTTCCTTTAGCATCATAGACTAGCAGCACTATCCACAATAGCCAAAGGATGGAAAGAGCCCAAATGTCCATCGATGGATGAATGGATAAAGAAGATGTGGTCTATAGATACAATGGAGTATTACTCGGCAACCAAATTATACATATTTAACGACTAACTGAGAACTGGCTCCCTCCCAACGTGCGGGTTCCCCTCTGTTCTCATGTTCCTCCTCTTCTGGGAAGACACATCCAGGTATGTCTTGATCGTTGAATACTCATTCCCACCCTACGCCAAAATGAACCGTTGAGTGCCTCCAAAGGGCCACCGTGAAAGAAGGCACAGTGGGCATCTCCTGTGAGGTTGAAGTCCTCTAACACGTAAATACCTGTAAGATCTTGCTTCCTCTCTCTGACCTTGATTTCCCCGCGTATAGATGGGTATCCGACTGGCAGCGTGACTCTAATTATTAAATAGAACAATATGTGCGCATGTGTGAGGTCTGGAGCTAACATACAGTAGCTCAGTAAATAGTGGCTTTATCTCTCCCCTCCCTGGAAAGAGTGGACTCGGCTTCTGCATATTGATGTTGATGCACCAATACGGACAGTGTGAGGTCTGCTGAGGCAGAAGGTGCCAGAAGATCGCCAAGTCTGCGCCCCCCCCCCCCCCCCATCCAGAACACTCAGCTAGACCACCTTAGCCAGCTTCCACCATGGGAGGCATTGTTGGGTCTTCTCACACCATCCTGCAGGCTCTTTTCCCCTCTGGCACGATGAAGGAAAATATGGTAAATATGAAAGTCACTCTTTCCTTCAGTAAGAAATGAACACAAGCAAGAAATAAGCTTCCAGTGCGTTAAATCACTGATAGGCAAGGGTTTATCTGCGTTAGTGGCCAGTGCTGCCTTATCCGTGACTTACCCATACAATACAGTCAATTCACTTAAAAATAGCCCGCACATCTAGACACACACCAACACAAGTGCATCCACACACCCACACACGCACAGAGAACTCTGGCATTTTGTGTATGCATTGAACCTTTCGTTGACTTAATGTCTGTTCCCTTGAATATTCTTGGTATCTGTATGCCCAAACATAAAGCGTACTGTTAAGAATTTTAAAACTTATATTTGGTGAGACCTTCAGAGTCCGATGGAGAGTCCCTCTTCTGTTGCTGTCTTATGGATGGCCATCCTCTCCTTGAACCTCTCCATGACATGGGACCCTCTGACAGCCTCCCATGGAAACTGGTGACCAGACAGCTCTAAGTGTTACATATGAAGCCCGGAGCTGCCTTCTCTCATATCTGTATCCCATGGCTCTACCATCTGAGAAACTAGGAACCAGCCTGCTCATTTTTCTATAGGAGACCCCCTCAAATAATTAAGAATACAGCCAGTTCTGTTGTAACTCTTGTTTTGAAAATAGATGCCTGTTTCAATGTGATTGATATATTAAGCACATTTTAAAGGTTATAAGAATTTCAGATTTGGATAAATTCCTAGAAGCTCTATTGCTGGGTCGTAGGGTAGTTTTATTTTTAATTTTTTGAGGAACCTCCATACTGTTTTCCAGAGCGGCTGCACCAGTTTGCATTCCCACCAGCAGTGCAAGAGGGTTCCCGTTTCTCCGCATCCTCTCCAGCATCTATAGTCTCCTGATGTGTTCATTTTAGCCACTCTGACTGGCATGAGGTGATACCTCAGTGTGGTTTTGATTTGTGTTTCCTTGACAATGAGTGATGTTGAGCATCTTTTCATGTGTCTATTGGCCATCTGGATGTCTTCTTTGGAAAGATGTATATTCATGTCTTCTGCTCATTCTTCACTGGATTATTTGTTGGGTGTTGAGTTTGGTAAGTTCTTTATAGATTTTGGATACTAACCCTTTATCCGATATGTCATTTGCAGATATCTTTTCCCATTCCTTTGGTTGCTTTTCAGTTTTGTTGATTGCTTCCTTTGCAGTTCAGAAGCCTTTTATCTTGATGAGGTCCCAATAGTTCATCTTTGCTTTTCTTTCCCTTGCCTTTGTAGCTGTGTGTTGATTCATAGGAGCACATGTACCCCACTGTTTATAGCAGGGCTTTCAACAATAACCAAATGATGGAAAGAGCCTAAATGTCCATCAACTGATGAATGGATAAAGAAGATGTGGTTTATATATACAATGGAATACTACTTGGCAATGAGAAAGAACGAAATCTTGTCATTTGCAACAACATGGATGGCACTGGAGGGTATCATGTTAACTGAAATAAGTCAGTCAGAGAAAGACAAGTATCATATGTTTTCACTCATAAGTGGAACTTGAGAAACTTAACAGAAGACCATGGAGGAAAGGAAGGGAAAAAAATAGTTACAAACAGAGAAGGAGGGAGGCGAATCATAAGAGACTCTTAAATACAGAGAACAAACTGAGCGTTGATGGGGTAGGGGAGAGGGGAAAATGGGTGATGGGCATTGAGGAGGGCACTTGTTGGGATGAGCACTGGGTGTTGTACAGAAGCGATGAATCATGGGAATCTACCTCCCAAATCAAGAGCACACTGTATACGCTGTATGTTAGCCAACTTGACAATGAATTATATTTAAAAAAAAGAAAGAAAAAATTCATCCCCATGAACATTTGATATTGCCATTTTTTTAATATCAGGCAGTAATTATCTTGTGATTTTGATTTGCAGTTTCCTGAAGACTAATAAAAAGTGAAACCCTTTTTATATGTGAAAAAAAAAAGAATTTCCTTTTTGCTTCTTGGCCATTTCCTCTGCAAGAAACACTGAGTGAAAGCAGAAAACTGTGTCTGGGTAGGTGGAGCCATACAGCAATGCAGATTGCACACATACGTGCCCCTCGAACACCGCTCCCCTGCCCTGGTTTGCCGTGTGTTTTATGACTCACAACCATCCACTTCCTATGTTACAACGTTCCTTCTGGTTCCAGAAGGCCCTTCTTTCACCACGTCACAATAACGAAAGAGCTTCAACTCTTATAAGACCCACTTTCACAAGCAAACTTGGAGACTTTTTCTAGGGAAGGAGCCATATTTATTGCAGTATTCGTATATTTTTCTTAACCATTTAGCATGGGTTGCCTTCTCTATTAGACCGTAGAGGTGGCATCTTACTTTAGTCTGTTCATGGGATGGGGAGTATTTGTCGTTAAGTTTCATCCTCACATTCTTTGAATGAAGATATCATGTGCCCTCACCTCTCCTGATGCTTACCACCCAACGATGAATAAACACGTGCATCTTCTCTCTTGGTGCTTATAGGTTAGAGACCTATCAACCTCCTGGTTCTCCTAGGAGGGGCAATAAATTGGCCAATAAAGAAGGATGCCAATGAAAGGGTGTGATTTCTGGCTCAGCTAATGCAGCTACTAAAACCAGAAAAAATCCAGCCCCACTCCAATCCCTCAGATAAATTTCACATAAGCCGTTCTGGAAGCAAGGGAGTAGAGAGTTTTAGTGTCATCCCAAGGGTCAGGTCTCCAGTCCAATTGAGCCCTGACACCATTTCGTGTGCCCTTTGCAATATTCCGAGTTTCCTTCCAGCGTGCTTCCTGATCTGCCCAGTGTCTACTCTACTGAATTAAGGACCAAGCATGTTCTTGGTCCTGGGAATTCTTTCCATGGAGTCCCCACAGCATCCACAGAGGAGAAAGTTGGAACTGCCCGATAAAAGTAAGTGGCATTCATCTGACCAGCAAGGATGGAAAAGAAAAACAAACTCCAGATTGTTAACAAATATTACTTGCCTTCGGACTTAATTTAAAACCAATAAAGTTGCATAATTCATGAAACCATCAAGTCGAACACTTTGCAAAATTGCATCACCTATGGAAGTGATGAAGCACCATCCAGTATCTGTGAAATGCGAGGGCGATCTCAAAGCTACATTCCAAGTGGTGCTGGGGGGATTATTATGGGCCGGAAATGTCCGATACAGGGGGGTCCTAGCCATTTGGTGCCGGCCTGGAAAGTAAAAGCTGGAACAGCAGCCAGAAATGCAGTGAAAACAGACTATTCATCCTGTTTCTATGACTTGTATTCATCACTGCAGACAAGCAGGTAATTCAATTATCTCTGGCCTTGGAAGTCTGTGTCCTGGTGGTTTATGCGCCTTCCTCTATCCATCTCTGCTGCCAGGCCCGACCTGGGGATGGTGGCGCTGGGCCGGCTGGAGCGGGGAGAGCCGGGCCTGCACGTGGCCCAGAGGCTGAGAAGAAGAACCCGGGTTATTTACTTGAAAGTGATGACAGGGCTCTCATGGCACAGAATGCGTTGTCCCTTGGAGCCCCCAGGAAGAATAACATGATTCACTTTTATAGCAGCACATTTTATACAAACTCTTTTGTTGGTGAAGAAAAATGTCTCATCTGACATGATTGCAGGGGAAATCTCCTTGTGTTCTTTTCTCTCTCTTGCCCTTAATATTCTCGCGCCCACCTCTAGGAAGACATAAAATGTGTGGCATGCGGGATGGTAATGAGATGGCAACTTTTCCTAACATCAGAATTTCAATAAGGATGGAATTTTCCTCCAAAAGAGGACCGGTGATCTTTTCACAAACACTGTCCTTTGTCCTGAGGCACACAGAATCCCCAAATCCCTAAAATATTTCATCTGAAGATAAAATAATTTTGCTTTAGCCTAGGCTGAAAAAGAAAGGGGTGGGCGGGGGTGGGGGGGGTGGGAGACCATCTATCAGATGCAAGCTAGGAAAGTCCTGTGGCTTAGGGAGAAGGTAAATTAAAGGCTCCTGTCTTATCTGTATTTCAATTAAAATCTTATTTTTGGTCCCCAGCAGTGTAACTCGTTGAAATCTTTCCAAGTTAAAAAAAAAAAAAAAAAAAGAGGAAAACACCATTTCAGCGGGTGGACGTTCGAGACATCTTTAATGGGCATACGCTACATGTGATGTGGGCTACTTTTCATGTGTCGGGGAAATGACACAACAATATTTTGAAAAGGAGGTGGGAAGTACAGAGGTAGAAAGACAATGGTGTCTTACCCTGGTGGCCGTTCTCTTATATGGGTGTGTGTGTGTGTGTGTGTGTGTGTGTGTGTGTGTGTGTTTCACTGAGCTCCCATTTGAATATTTGCAAAGCCACCCCCAGGACTTCAGAAATCATAGCCAAGGAAGCTGGAGGAGAGAAACACAGGAAAAGGCATTTGGAAGTATCTGAATATCTTGTCAAAACCTTTCTGAGAAGCCGCGTGTAGGATTGGGGTTATCTCCTCGAAGCTGGTGAAAAAAGAGAAGCCAGGATGCAGATTGAGAGAATGTTAGCCCCGTTAAATGTGTGGCACCCGCCTGGTGGGAGTCAGCGCCTGAGATCCGAGGCCTCTTGCGAAATCATAGACTAAATCAGGCCTCAGCCAATAGATCAATCAATCGATCCATCAATCAAATTGAATGCGCAGGGACACACAGCTATGTTCCGAAGTAAAAACAAGGCGAGTGTGAAAGGTGGGTTTCAAGTCACCCAGGGAGGAAACGCGAATGAGGGATTTCTGCGTTCAGGGGTCTGGGCTGTGTATTCCCTGGGGGACCAGCGGGCAGGCGAAAGGGATGAAGGGTCTTCTGGAGTGAAGAGAGGAGGTGTGGGTTCTAGAATGTTCCTTGCTGGCGTTGCCACAGATGACTGAGACAAAGGTCAGGAAACCTTCTGTGTAAAGGACTAGAGCATACATATTCTAGGCTTTGGGGGCCATGTGGTCTCTATCACAACTACTCAACTCTGCTGCTGTGGAACAGAGACAGCCACAGACAGTATGCAAATGAATGTCCCAGCTGTGTTCCAAGAAAACTTCGCTTATAGACACTGAGATCTGAATTTGTTATAGTTTTCATGTCCTAAAATTTGACTTTTCTTTTGATTCCCCCTTCCCAAACATTAAAACTTGTAAAAATCACTCTTAATTCGTAGACCTTGTGAAAATGGACAATGGCCAGATTTGGCCTGGCAAAGGTAGTTTGCCAATCAATGACCGAGATGATACTTTAAGGGCACCTGGGTGGCTCAGTCGGTTAAGCGTCCGACTTCGGCTCAAGTCATGATCTCACGGTCCATGAGTTCAAGCCCCGCGTCAGGCTCTGTGCTGATGGCTCCGAGCCTGGAGCCTGCTTCGAATTCTGTGTCTCCCTCTCTCTCTGCCCCTCCCCTGCTCGTGCTCTGTCTCTCTCTGTCTCAGAAATAAATAAAAACATTTAAAAAAAATTTAAAAAAAAAGGTGAGACTTTAATATGTCATAAGGTCATCAGGTCATTGCTGCAGGAGTGGTTTAGAGAATGCACGGTCTGAATTGTGAAAGGGCTTTTATCCTTGGAGTTCCGGGGGCCGCACCTAGTCCTGTTTAGACAGATCACAGGGGACGACAGAGGAATTGCTAGTTAAGTAGGAGTGACAAGCTCATGATAATACAGAGAGTGATTTATCTTATTGAGCTAACATTTGTTGAACGTTCACTCCAAGCCAGGCACTGTTCTGTGCACATTTCCAACTCCTCACCCCTATGTCAAGGAAGCAAGGTAGGTATTATCTCTACCTCCTCTTTGCAAATGGGGAAACCGAGGCTCAAGGAAGTTAACTGACTCCTCAGAGGGCACCGGGCTGATGGGCAGCGGCTCCAGAAAACACTAGCACATCTGGGCCAGAGTTGGAAATCTGCCAGGTGCCATGGAGAAGTATGGATCTGGCCCCCGTGAGTCAAATTGTCCGGCCTCACATCCGGGCTCTACCGCTTGCCAGCTTCAGGAACGAGCTTCCAGATCTGTCTGAGCTTCCGCTTCCTCATCGTGGGATAGCACCATAATTGTATCTATTTCAGAAGAGAGGCTTGATGAATAGATGAAGGTGGGATCCAAAACGGTGCCCAATACTGTTGGTTAACGTTACCGTTACATATGCACCGTCCTATGTTATAGTATATCTTTTGCTTTGAAATGATGCCGTGTTCCAACTTTGAGAGATTCTTCTAGAGCCATTCTTTGCATGAAGATTTGGCAAACGAGGCCATGCTCGCTCCATCCATAAACATAAAGCTTGCGATATTTTAAACAGCCTTGAAGAGTCCTGAGGATTTTTCAGACAGCCCCTGGATGCCTCCCCGGGGTTTTCATGCAGTCCCAGGCTGGTTTGGGTCTGGAAGCAAAAGCGACATCGTGCGCTGCTTACAGAATGCAGAATCACCGGGCTCGAAGGGACCTGGAGGGGGAATCTCATCTGACCACCCTCTGCCTCCAAGGGGGACAGCATGCAAATCCTGCCCACCGGCGCTGGGGCGTGCAGCCAACCACTCAGGCCTCTCTCACCTGGGGAAAGATCCATAGTATCAGCTCAACTAAACTCCACCCGGTCTTAGGTGAGCTCCCCTAATTATTTTAGGCAACGGAACTCCTGAGTTTGGAGGCTTTCCTTTTCTTTGCAGTAGTTCTGGGTCTTAAAATCAAGAGCAGAATCTACCAGCCCACGGCTCCGGTGTTCCCCTTCCCCAAACCTCAGTGACCGCCTGCGATCTGGAAGATAAAGTTCAAACTGCTTGCTTTTTCTGGTAGTCAGGGGCTTTCAAACTTTCATTCGTTCATTTATGCAACAGAGGTTTATAAGTGTCTGTTACTATCTTTCAAGGATTGTAGGAAGCATACTTCGGCATCTGTGAACTTGGGATGCACCTTCCAACCAATGTCACGCTACATGCCGTGTTCCCGTCACCCTACACCAAGGGCCTCGTAACACAGTGGTCCTGGCACGTGTGTGCACATCAGCTCGCCGAGTGGCAGACATAACGGTAACCAGGACACGATGGCACGGAAGCTTGCTAAACCTCGAGGACCCAAACAGTTGTGGGAAGGTGGTAAACCAGCCAGGTTTAGCAACATTCCCAAGGAAGAGTGAAAAACAGGCTAGTGACGCATCATTTAAAGCTGACTGAATCGCCCAACACCGGTGACCTCAATTTTTTTTTTGTACTGGTTCTTTGAAGAGATGCTGCATCACCAACACTCTTGATGGCAGAGAAAATAATACTTTAAGGGAAAAAAAATGTACGGACTGGAACGGAGAAAGTGCTCGGGAACCTTGCCATCTGCGAGAAAGTTTGAAGACCACCAGAACCATATTTTTCTTTCTATCACAAAAGGCTAAAGGATTTCTTCATACCTGGAGCCAAGCACCTTTGTTTAAATCCTGGTACGTCTGCTTGGGTAAGACAATTAAGCCTTCTAAGCCTCAGTTGCTTTATCCATATAGTGAGTATGTTTCTTACGCTCGCTCATCTTGTATAGCCATTTGGAGGACTGAGTACAGTGATGTGGGTAGGGCATTTAGAAGAGTACCCAGCATAGGGGACATAGAATTGACTACTGTCACACCACTGTATCAGCACTCATCCCATTGTAATTTGGTCCATTGTGACGCGGGTCTATGGGAAAGCTGCTCGAGAGCTGGAATGATGTCTGACGTCAGTGTCATTTCCCTCCTTGCACGTAGTACAGCATTTGGATCAGAGTCAGGAGTCACTCGTTAAGCCCCTCCAATAAACACCTGTTAAATTTATTTACTTCTTTTAAAAAAATTTTAATGTTTATTTATTGTTGAGAGAGAGAGAGACAGAGCACGAGCAGGGGAGGAGCAGAGAGAGAGGGAGATACAGAATCTGAAACAGGCTCCCCGCTCTGAGCTGTCAGCACAGAGCCCGACGCAGGGCTTGAACTCACAAACCGTGAGATCATGACCTGGGCTGAAGCCGGACGCCCAACAAACTGAGCAACCCAGGCACCCCAACACTTGTTAAGTTTAATGCCCGGTATGCACCAGCAACCATTCCAAACTCTGATCATAGAGAACTTGACAAATATTTGTTAAATGAAGGAACTAATGATTATTCACTTTACCAAAGTGACCCCCAAAAGACAACAAAGCACCCTCTGCTCGGCCAAAAGGGGGAAACCCGGAACTCATCAGCTGATGACAGTTCAAGAAGTCTGGAAGCAATTTGCTAGGTTTTATTTGTTGGTTTATTTGGTTCACCTAACAAATACTCTCTGAAAATTACAACCAGTGCACCTGATAGCGTGGCCTTCTAGACTGCTCTCCGGCTCAAACGAACTCCTTTAAGGGGCTGCCCCTGAGCTGTCAAGGGTCGGGGGACTCTTTGCAACATTAAGACTCTCCACCTCCAAGAGTCTGGGGGCCAGACTCCCCGTGTTCCAATGTCAGTCACCCACGTACCCCTCCTTCTGTTCTCTCAGTTGGTTCAGCCATGGAACTGGCTTCCAGCTGTAAACTTCCTCTTGGCTCAACACTTCCAAATTGACTTGGACACGATTTCTCTTTTGGTTCTTTGTTGACTCTACTTTGGCTTTCCTGTTTCTGTCCTTCTGGACGATAACTTTCGAGAGAGCCCACGTATTTGCCGCTGTCCAGTCTGGGGCTCTGCCTTTCCGCGGACACGCTCATCGGCAGCCTCCCTAATTTCTCCTGACCCGATGGTATTGGCGGGGGTAGTGTGTGGCCATTAGGGAAGCTCAGCAAATATTTCTGAGTCTCTTCTGAGCACAGGCTAAGTTTGTTTCTGGAACTCCGTAGTAGTTTTTGCCGATGAGTCGTGAGCTGAAGAGATATGAGTTACTTCCAGCTAAACTATTTGTAAATGATAGATTCTCTGGGTCTCTTCCTCTCTGCTTCAGTGACCAGAATAGTAATGATGGAAACTGACCCATCAAGGCGAGTCTTGGAGTGAGGAGGTAACACAGAGCCTTGTCAGATCTAAGACGGATGTGGATAATGACCCATTGGCCGTCCATCCCACGTGTACTAAGCCCATGTGACACTTTTGGTAAGGCATCGGCCAAACATTTCCAGATCCGTGTATCTGTATCCTGTGGAAGATGGCCTGTGTTGCCGAGTTGTATGTGGACAAACAAACTCTGGCATCTATTACCATCGAAAAGTAGCAGAAAGCTGTCTAATAGAAACGTCTACTATTTAGGGAACAGAGCTCGAATTAAGTAATGGTGGCAGGAAACATTATGAGCAATTGTGCTTGATACAGGGCTCGCTTAGATTCATTCATAGCGTGGAGTCATTTCCAAATGCTAGTTGCCACTCTGCGTGCGGCCCCAGCGTCTAATATTTCTAAACACATTTCGGCTCAGTGACACCTTAATGGTGTGCAATAGCAGCCGGCCTCCCTCTTAGAAAAAACGGATACCCTCATTTCTGTAAACATTGGGTCTTTACCTTTATCCATTTCCATTTAAATGCAAATTTCAATCATGTCCACCTTTCTGTGTTCCAACACGAACGCACAGAAATGGTAGCAGCTTGAATCCAAATTTCAGGAGGTTGGGAGCGGTTCCCTATAGGGGTCATAGGCAAGTTCCGATTGTTCTTTCTTTCTCTTGCCCCTGTGTTGCTGAGATCAACCTCAAAGGGAGTACTTGGCCTCCGTTGGCTAAGTCAGAGGAGGGAGGGATGGCCTCGGGAGCAGGAGACACGTGGGCGTAGGTATCATTGAAGGGTGTCTGACGTGAACCAGGGGCGTTTAAGTGAACTCTGGCTTATACCCTTAGTCCTGGAAGCCCACAGACAGAATTCGGGACCCACGAGTCCCTAAACGGCTCTACCGTACAATGGCCACAAAGTGTTTCTTTCCAAGGGAGGCCTCACGCCTCCGCCCTCAAGTCCTAAGTTAGAGCCCTGCCTCCTTGGCCTGGAAGGTCCTTCCTTGTCTGTGGACACGATTCTGGGTCCAGGCTAGACCAGGTCAGGAGAACAGCCCCCTATGGGAGGGCAAAAGGGATTGGTGTGCCCTGCGGAGGGATTTTTCCGAACACAGTCCTCAGGACAGAGCCAAGGGTCTCCAGAGTCCTGTCCGTTGAAAGAGCCAGGATGCAGCGACCAAGGCTGTTGGGATTTCAGAGGATGCCGGAAGCTTATCCGAAGAGGACAGTGAATGAATACCAGAAACACACTGAGCTCAAAACGAATGGTGCGGTTTCCTGGCTATGGGGTCGTGGGCAGGTGCATGTATCCAGGCCTCCGTTCTCACAAACACAGAGACAAGAGTACTAGTTGTATGTCATGGGGCCGTGCTAAAGATCAACGTGCTAATATTTCATGGAAGCAGCTGAGCGCAATGCCTGGCCCCTGTGAGAGCCCCTGGAAGGTGGCTAAGGGTACAGAGCAGAGGAGGAGGGGCCGGACGTCCCCGTGCTGACTCTTGTCTTTGCCACTTGGGTGTTGCAAGAGTTCCCTCTGTGTCCAGCTGAGGAATCCTTCCGGCCAAAGACCTTTCCTTGGCATAGGAAGGGCAGACAGGCTGTTACTAAGGCCTAGCTCGTCTTGAGCCAAGAGACAGCCCTTGGGGAAGCAGCATGGGAGAAGAGAGGCAAGCAGGTCCGTTGTCGCAGGGAAGAAGAAAAGGAAGATACAGTAGCTAGCAAGCCCGAGTGGGAGACTTGGTCCCAGGGGCTTACGGTTCAGAAACCACATGATGCTGTCATCGTGAGTTAGTATAATCTTATTGAAGATTTTCTTCCCTGTTGGGAAAGGGGGGTATTTCTGATGGAAAGCCTCAGTGTGGCCGTAGGTTGTATCAACGAAAGACAACGTCAGGGCCAAGGGAGGTGAAGCCCTGTGCAGGGCCGATTCAACAGCGCCGAGGAGGGTTTTTGCTTCAGGGTTGTACTGTCGAATGGGAGCAGAAACAAACGTGGTGGCCCTCGGAGGAGTGTGGCCGGGAGACCAGACGGCCTCACATGACTCCTACAGGCAGAGGGATACGTTAGTGTGGGGGCTGGGCGCTTTCGACACGCTCGCTTCTTGCCGGACGATCTGCTTTGTGGTGCAGGCACACCAGGCCGACTACGGGAAGAAGCAAGAAGCTTCTCTTATGATCTGCACTTTGTAGCGAGATCAGAGAGGCTTGGCTGGGGCATGAGCATCGTTTCCGCAGAAGGATGCAAGGAGAGGACACGTTCACCGTCCTCTGGGAGGAAATAGTGAAGAAGGGCGCCCTGCTTTCTACGGGGGGGTGGGGTGGCTGAGGTGAGCTTCGGGGGTTTCCCCATGGGAGCAGGACCCTCCTGTTGCCCTCCCACAAGGCAGCACCGGCTTCCTGTGGATCTTTGCATGGTGCGGGAGCTCGGAACTGCCATGGGAGTGCCATTCCTTTAACTGCTGACAAATGGAACTTTCTATTCTAAAGGCTGTTTTATTCTTTCCCTTCCAAACTCTTGAGTGTTGCGGGTGGAGAGGAAGCGAGAGGGTGGCAGAGGGAAGGAGACCTTGCTGCCCCCGAGCCAGAGGACTTAGTGATACTTGCCACGTGTCTGGGATCTCCAGACGTGTGACATTTGTCCAGGGGAGAGATGGCTCCACGCCTTTGACTGTCATGGCACTCCTGTGAGAAAGCCCACACGCCCCCCCCTGAGAACTTGTTTTTTTAGGGACCCTGGGCACCATGCAAGCTTTCTAGAGTAGGCTTCCTTGGGGCCCTGGCCTGAGACATGGCTCAGGCATGGTGAGTGTCAAGGAGGACAAACGGGCCGGGCGGGATGTAGAATCACGCATGTTGTTACAGAGCTGTGGCATTTGGGGGCCTTGCAGAGTTCATGTTCCAATGCAGTGTCTCTGCTCGTCGGCTCGGGGCATCTTACTTGTCTTGTCTGTAAAGTGGGGTATAAAACCTGCCCCGGGATCCCGAGAATTAGAAGACAAAAAGGAGGGGCGCCTGGGTGGCTCAGTCGGTTAAGCGTCCCCCTCCTGATTTCCGCTCAGGTCATGACCTCATGATCGTGGGATCGAGCCCCACATTGGGCTCTGCACTGACAGAGCGGAGCCTGCCTGGGATTCTCTCTCTCCCTCCTTCTGCCCTTCCTCGGTTCGCTCCCTCTCAAAAATAAACATTACAAAAAAGAAGAGGAGGACAAAAGGAACGAGAAAGTGCCTCGTAGAGACCGGGCCACAGTGGGTTTTCAGCGTGTGCTGTTTCTGGACACCACGATTAGCCCACACTTCCCGAGACCTGTGGCCTTCACTTTGCAGACCATCTCCTTCACCGATTGATTTCCTGTAAGAAATAAAGCTCAGAAAGGGTAAGCGATTTGCTCCGAGGCACACAGCCAAAAAGTGGCTGCTCTAAGCTGAATCTGCTGGCCCGGAGGCCAGTTCACTTGAATTTTGTGTTCTCTCTGCTACACCAGCACCGACCTCCACAGAGGAGCTCCCATGATGGAGAACCCACTCGTCCCAAAGGCTCAGTGGACATTTAAGCAGGTGGCATCGTCTGAGACTGTCCTACTGAGGCTCCCAGTCTGAGGTAGCTGTTTAACCCCAGGCAACGGGAGCATGAGAATCAGGGAGGCGGCTGGTTTTCGGTTGGGAGCAGGACGGCGATGGCGATGGGGACAGCACGTGTGCTGGGAGTCAGGAATCCTGGATTCCAGAAAGCTGTAGCTATTGCGGTATTTCCCCAAAGTGGTTCCATCAAACTCATATTTTGAGCAAAAGTAACTTGCTCAAAAATGGCCCCGGGCCCAGCTTCTTTGGAAGATTCCCATGCATAATAATGGCTCTGAAAAGTTCCCAAGAAAGGGACCTATGCACTTGTGCTTCCTCTGAACGTTCCTAAAATATATATGAATATGGGACGCTCTTCTTGACTTGACACCTCCCAAGTCACGGGACTCACTGTGGCAAATCCCGCTTTATTAAAATTTTCAGTTCATGTGACTTTGGCCTCTGTCGACTCTCTCCTTGATGCTGGGCATGGAGCTGTACTCTGGGGAGCCAATGACCCATGCATAGTATGTTCTAGAACAGCTTCAGGGTGTAACGGGAGAGACCGATATGCAAGGCTACCCTTAAAATGTAGGGTGATGAATGCTACGCGCCTTGGGGTCACCCTGAGGAGCACATCTGACCCATGCTGGGGAGGGGTTTCCAGAGGAGGTGATGGGCAAGCTGAGTCCTAAATACGAGTAGGAGCTAGCCAGGTGATGGAAGGGAATTTGGGAGGAAACTTCTTGATTACTGATTTCTCTGTTTTCTTCTTGGTTCAGAGTTTGAGAATATTGTTCTTTGGTTGTGATATATGGGACAAAATAACATTAAATTGGAATGTTTGCGCACCGCTTATGCTTTTGGTCTGGATTTGACCTGTGATTCTAGAATGGCCCGCAGGCCTTTCCTTCTTTCCATTCAGCATCAGCAGGGATGTCCATAGAGGGTTGTGGAGAACCTGGGCCCTTTCTCCCCACAGCCTCCCGCCCACCACTGCACAAGGATGGGCCATTGGACTTGTCTACAGAATGATTAAAGCAGCATCTTGCAGCAGCAAGAGCCAGTGCCCTGGTCCAAGAGTCTGGATCCTTCCTCGGAGTCTTGACTCTCTTACTGAGACACTGCCGGATGAACACGGGTCTATAAAAATGGGCTCGGAAAGAAAATCTTTGGAAGAAATCCTGTGGCCCACTGCCGGATCAGAGAGGGACCGGGGGATCTCAAATGTTTTAGATCTCTACCCTTCCCCACTCCAGCTCCAACCTCTTGGAAATCCAGGCACCTGTGCGGTAAAAAGGGCACAGGTGGATCTTAAACCCAAGGAAGCAGTGAGGGTCTTATGAGATGCTGTAGGAGAGTGTACTGGGGAAACCAAGGAACAGGGGTGAGACGTGATTTCTTCCTTCCCATAAACCAGGAAGAACGTACTGACCTCACTAATAAGCTTTGGCGGGTGGTTCCAAGCCCCAGGGAGAAGCAGGAAAAGCACCAGCTGAAGCAGGTGTGCAAAAGAGACTGGCACCAATTAGGGGACAGATAGGAGGAGGTGACTACCTACATGCTTCTAAGAACAAAACTCGCCATCTAAACCTGCTCCTGGTTGATCCAAGCACTTGAGCGCAGGGTGAAGAAGCAGAGAAGCCTGAGCTCCACGTAGCAGATAAAACGTGGGGCTGAACAGGTGCTCTCGGGATGAATCGTGACCTGGAAAGCGAGGGGAGGTGGGTGGTTTATTCGGGGATGGTAGCCGAAGTATCCGGGTCAGGGGACGCAGGGTGGCTGATGTTTGGCTGGGGAGGGTTTTGAGTTTTTGCCGCCGAGGGTGTCATCGAGGTGCCATCGGCGGGGCACGGGAGACGGCAGCAGCTGGGATGTCAGACAGCCGGCGGCCACAGAAAAGCCACACAGCAAATTAGAAGAGCATCCCCTGGATGGGGTTCCTCCATGAGACTCTGAAGTTCTTCAGAGCAAGACGGAGGTCTGATTCGGAGAGCCCCGCCCAGAGGCAAGCAAGCCTGATGCGCGCTTGTTCAAGAAACGAAGGACAAAGCGGTGGTCGGAGGAGAGGGTTTGTGTCGGAGCTCACAGGTGTGCTCTCTACCCACTCCTCCCCACGTCTGCCTGTCCCTCCAGGCGCCCCCCCCGGACATCCCGCGGTCGGCTGGTGCCGTCTTGTCATCTGGCTTCCGCTCAGAGGACCGCCAGCTGCCCCCCCGGGGCCTACGACGGCGTCACTCATCGCTCCCCACCACACAGCCCTGGTCCGTGGCGCTCCGTGTTCTAAATAGCGTTTGCTGGATATTGGCTGCTCCCACACCCCTCACTGGACTGTCACCTGCCCCAGAGCTTGGGGTGCGGCGATCCTGTCCACTTCCGGTTGCCCAGAAACTGGGACAGTGCCTGACACATTGCACGTGCTTAGCAACTCTTGGTAGAAATTATTAGGGACTCTTTAGCAACATTACCGTAGCTATTATTTGCGGAGCACTGAGGTCGTCCTAGGCCATGGTTCCTTGTACACATTACTGCAAATCCTTGTGCCGGGGTCAAACACATGCCGTCAACCCCACTTTACGGGTTAGCAATCTCAAGCCACGTGCGTGGACACACACACACACACACGTTCACACACAGCTGATCTCTTTCTGGGAGAACGCTCCTGGAGATCTCAGAAGGCCCCAGAAATATAACGGCAAAGGTCTGAACTTTGTGGGCCGGGCCCAGCTGGCGAAAAACGCAAGGCAGGGCAGGAGACACGCAGGACGCACACTTCAGAGAAGCCCCCTCCTAGGGCCAGCCCCAGTTTCCCAGGCCCAGGAATGTGTACCACAGGATGGGGCTTGCTCTCAGCAGATGGGGGGCCTCCCCTGCCAGGCAGGGGCGTGCTAACCGGACTCAGATGTTGTGGCTCCAGGAGACAGACCAGTCCCTGTACGTTTGGGAGAACTTGAAAGAATTCTGGAAGAGCCATAAATCTTGGACTGGAGCCTTTTATCAACCTCTAATTTATCATGGTCTCTTAATTACTTTGACTGGAGAAGTCGTAATCCATATGTATTGGAAATTTGGTCGGCACAGGCCTGTTTTTCATGACAAGGGCAGTTCTTGACACATGTGATTTAATGTAGAGAGATACCACTTGGTGGCGACTCGGTCCTACACCTCTCTGCTGGGGGGGGGGGTGTTGGTGCTCATTCTCCTGGCGGATAGCCTCCCACCACCTCCACGGTGCCTCGTCCCGCACTTGCCCATAGCCCACGAGGGCAAGAAAGAGTCTCACCCTTAAGAGACCTGATCTTGGCTGGAACAAAGAGACACGTAGACAATTCTACTTGGGTGTGATAAAGGACATAGAGACCAAGCATGGGATATTGCGTGGCTACCGTGAAAAGGCACATGACTAAGCCCAGGGCATCAAGGAAGGCTGCCTGAAGAAGGTGGCGTCCACCTTGAGACCCACAGACCTTTGGGAAGCAAGACCTGTGCGAAGGTCTGGAATAAGATGACCACATGGAATGCTGAACGACTCAAATGGGCCAGACGTGGCTACAGCTATAGCACATGGCTTGGTAGGTGCCTAGATAGAGCCCGGCACGTAGTAGGACCTCTTCTCTGAGCTCCAGATGAATCTAGCATGCCTGTTTGGCATCTCTATTCAGTTGACTGATGGGTCATCTGGAACCTAACTTGGCCCAAACTCTTGCCCTCCCCTGGATTGGCCTATGCCCCCCTAAGCCTGTCCCGTCTGAATTCTCGCCCATCTCCGTCTGTGGTGCCTCCATATACCCTTCTGGCAGGTTGTGAACCTGACAATCCAGCTTCCTTCTTCTCTTGCCTTAAACTCCCTCATCCAGTCTGTCCAGGCGTCCTTCTGGTTTACCTTCAGGACGAATGTGGACTCTGTCCGTGAGTCACCCCCACTGCCCATGCCCTACTTCGAGCCTCCACCCGCTCCTGCCGGCTTCTTGCAAGTGTCTCCCATACAGACTCTAGGTTCCTTCCAGGGGGTCTGTGCCCCACTTGTCCCCACATCCCTTCCATTGGATGCACACGTCTGCTTGTACACACTGAGGACTCTATTTGAAAGTGCTGCAGAGCATGCAATGTGCCTTCCATCCTCTGCAATGCATGCTGGCAAAAGCAGAGAAGAGTGTGAATGACCAACTCTCCCAATTTGGGGAGAGGCCTTATCATCCCAGCGTCAGTCACTGAGTAGTCACTGTGCATCAGGCCCTGGGCTAAGTGTGGAAGGTTCAGGGACAGCAGAAATGGTCTTTTGTTCCTTGTAGCAGTGTAATCATTGTTAACCCCCAACTCCCACTCTATTCGTTATCCAAGGTGTCCCGGTATAGACAATGCATTTTATGGCCACCCTATTCCAAGGGCAAAGTCACCACTCCCAAGGCACCCAGCAGAAAGACAGGAGGGGCTTTGCCCTAACACACAGCAGGAGGCTGAGGTAGGAACTCTCAGTTTGAAAAAGCTCCCCAGGTAATTCTCTGCCTCCTCCACCCTCTTGTGCATGAATTGGGGGGCCAGTCACGCACACCGAGAAGGTCTGTGTGTCCGGTGCAGGCAAAATACCATCAGGTGCAGCTGCACAGAGTTAAGGGAGCTCGTCTCTCCCCTCACCGTGCAGATGAAGAAGCAGGAAGTTCGAATTTTCATGCCATTGTTCCCAAGATCACCTTTTTGGCCGATCCTGGAGCCAGCATTTTCTGGGTTCCCCAATGTATTTCTCTTTCTTGACACTTTGCCGGTCCTCGCTTTGGCCCTTTCCGAGAGAACCAGAAGCCAGAACCGAGGGCATTGGTTAGTATTACACCAGATTGTTTATTTGGGCTTCTTTTGTTGTTTTTGTTTGGGTTGTGTTGCCACTCTCCCTCCTCCAAACGTGCCGCTGGAGAGGTTTCAAGCCTGTAGACGTCAGCCCAGTAGTGGTTCCTGGCTGCCACCTGAGTCATCGCCACCTACGTGTACCTTCCCAGCCTCAGGATGGGCAGCTTGTGAGAACTGTTAAATTATTTCATTTCCGGGTGGAAGAAACTCAGGGTTTGCTTTGCCTCTCTGACTTCCCATCCAAGGCTACAGGAAAGCTGGCCTAAGGCAAGTTGGTCAAGAACCAGAAATCCTCCTCGGTTAATAGACCTTTCACCCATCTCTTCGCCTTCAGCTGGGAAGCATACGTGTTGACAAATACATTGCAAATACCTTCATGCTTCAGCGAGTGTCCACAAAGTGCCGGGTGCTTGGTAGATCATAACCTTACGAGGCAGGCCACACTAGCCCCATTTCCCAAACAACGCTGAGGCTCAGAGAGGGCAGTGACTTGCCCCAGGAGGCTACGGCAAACAAGACGTGAAATGAAGACGTACGCCAAGATTGGTAATGTTCCAATCCTGCGTTTCTGGCTTCACACCAGGTGAGTTCCATTTCTACCAAAAGGAAGGGTACTGGAGAGTAAGTCAGGAATAAACTTCGGGTTGAAAGTGTCTACAGTCAAAACGGAGTGCTCACATGGTGGTCCCGGTGGCAGAATGGGCGAAGGCATGGTGGGGGTGCTCTCCGGAGCTATTCTGGAGGTGAGCACACAACCTGCCTGTGTGGAATGCTTTGTGTGTGTGTGTGTGTGTGTGTGTAACTGTGTGTGAGGGGGCAGGTTAAAAAAAATTAATGTTTATTTATTATTGAGAGACTGAGCATGAGCAGGGAAAGGGCAGAGAGAGGAGGAGACCCACAGTCTGAAGCAGGCTCCAGGCTCCGAGCTGTCAGCACAGAGCCCAACACAGGGCTCAAACTCACCAACTGCGAGATCATGACCCGAGCCATAGTGGGATGCTTAACCAACTGAGCCACCCAGGTGCCCCAAGGGGGGGGGGCAAGTTTTAGAAAAGTAAGTTGAAATCTGGTCCGGTAAAGTTAAGAACCATGACAGGAAGCTAGTGCTGTCCTGCATTTTCAGCAGGGAGCCAACGATGACGTTTGATCTGGAAAATTACAGGATATAAGACTACCAGTAAGGTGACTGTGTTTCCCAACTGACTCTCCACTCAAGTCTTAACCGGGAGACTTCGTCGATTGGTCTTTGTACCGGCAACTCTAGGAGATCGATAACGTCCATTTGCCAAATATCTTTCCATCCAACTGACAGTGAATACCTACTACACGCCAGACCCTGGTTCATTTCGATGTTAGCGATTACAGTCTAATAGGGAAGCTAAGTACAGGAATAGAGCATCGGAGAACAGTGTGATGGGGTGGGTAGAGATAACCATGGAATATTATGGACGTGTAAGGGTTTGCAAGCAAGCCTAAATATTCCTGGACGTCTTCTTTGAAGCGTGGTTGCCTGGTCTGCGTCACAACAGGATGCCTAGAAGTTGGTCAGGGAACTGCAAGAGGGAAGATACAGAGACACAGCATCTTCAGGTGATGGCAGAGATATTTACTGATCGCTGAATACTCAGGTGTTCCCCTGGGTCACCCCTCTGCAGGCAGGCGGGGCCATGTGACCACTTGCAGCCTGTGGGTTGTGAGCAGAAGCGTTGTGTATTACTTCCAGCCTCAAGCCCTCTAGAACCATTGTGGGCATCTCGGCTCTTTTTTCCAGTTACTCCGGCCATAGGGGCCACCTGCCGAGATCAGAGCAGCCTGGATCACTGAGTCACCGCACAGAGGACAGCTTCCCTGCAGGGTCTCCCCCGCTGCATGAGTTTGGGTGAAGCCACTGAGAGATTGAAGCCAGCTTCTTATCGCAGACTGGCGGGGTCGATCCTGGCTCACATAGGGGGGAGGCTGGGACTCTGAGCTGTTTGGACAAAGAACGAGGTCAAGGAAGAAGAAGTAGCCCGCAAACTCCTCGTGTGAACTGGGAGCTTCTTGAACCTACCACTTCCCAAATGATGCTAAATTTCTTTCTCCCCTGTTCCCATTAAGAGGGAGGGGTGTCTGGAAAACCTGATAAAGCAACGTCAGCACAATTGAGAAAGTGTGCACCACCTTCCTTCCCCTTTCTCGTTCTCCTTTCTTTCTTTCTTCTTTTTCTTTCTTTCTTTCTTTCTTTCTTTCTTTCTTTCTTATTTATGTAAATGTACATCCAAGTTAGTTAGCATATGGTGCAACAATGATTTCAGGAGTAGAATGCAGTGATTCACCCCCTACATGTAACATCAGTGCTCATTCCAACAAGTGCCCTCCTTAATGCCCCTTGCCCATTTAGCCCATCCACGCCCCCCACCCCCGGCAGCCCTCAGTCTGTCCTCTGTATTTAGGAGTCTCTTATGTCTTGTTCCCTCCCTATTTTTATATTATTTTTGCTTCCCTTCCCTTATGTTCATCTGTTTTGTCTCTTAAACTCCACCTATGAGTGAAGTCCTGTGATATTTGTCTTTCTCTGACTAATTTCGCTTAGCATAATACCCTCCAGTTCCATCCATGCTATTGCAAATGGCGTTGTGTGTGTGTGTGTGTGTGTATCTATATCTATCTATCTATATCTATCTATATCTATCTATATATATATGCCTATATACACAATGTATATACACACTGTGTGTGTATATGTGTGTGTGTGTGTATACACAATGGAATATTACTTGGCAATCAAAAAGAATGAAATCTTTCTCCCTCATCTAGTTACCTATTTGTCAGACAAATAGCTGGGTCCTAGCCAGCCCAAATGTCCTTCCTGGGTGCAGGGAATGTGTTTTGTCCATTGCTAAAGGCGAGGAGCCTAACACGATGCTTGGCACATTGAAAGTGTTCAATAAATACTCATTGACAAAGCATCCCACGGACAAGGCTAACGTGATAGTATCTCCCTGAAGGCAGAGAGGATGGCCACCTCACAAAGTCTGAAGACGCATGCTTATGTCCCCACCTCTGCTCCCCCCCAGCAGCATGACCGTCTCCCTGAAACTCAGTGTTGCCTTCCAGCAGATGAAGATTACATGCTCACCTCCCATGGAGATGGAAGGTTCTGGAAGCTCTAAAGAGATGTCAATGCATATTTAGGCTCTTTCAGTAATTTGGCTATGGTTGAAAGTGCTGTTATAAACATTGGGGTACAAGTGCCCCTATAGAAATTGTGGTTTATATACACAATGGAATACTACGTGGCAATGAGAAAGAAGGAAATCTGGCCTTTTGTAGCAACGTGGATGGAACTGGAGAGTGTGATGCTAAGTGAAATAAGTCAGACAGAGAAAGACAGATACCATATGTTTTCACTCTTATGTGGATCCTGAGAAACTTAACAGAAGACCATGGGGGAGGGGAAGGAAAAAAAAGTTAGAGAGGGAGGGAGCCAAACCATAAGAAATTCTTAAAAACTGACAATAAACTGAGGCTTGATGGGGGGTGGGAGGGAGCGGAGGGTGGGTGAGGGGCATCGAGGAGGGCACCTGTTGGGATGAGCACTGGGTGTTGTATGGAAACCAATTTGACAATAAATTTCATACTAAAAAAAAAAGAGATGCAGAGGTGACGCGGCCCTTATCAATACTTTTTTTTTCTTAGATTCTAGTGATTTGGTTGAAAGGTAAGATCCATCATCAGACACAACTGGAAATGTCATTTGCTGCATTAGCTGAGTAGTTGGTGAGATACGTGGGACCTCACAACCTTCAAACCATTTGTCCTCTTTTACCTAGAGCTTCCCTAGGAGCCCAAGTCAGATGATAAAGGAACATATGATCATGGCGTTGCCATTTAGGAGTGGCCGTAATGTGCCCAGCTTGTTCAAAACAAGCTATAGCTCTTAGTTTTATCTCCACCACCACACTAGGAGGTAGGCGTTGGCATTATACCCATTTTGCAGATTGGGAAACAGAGGCACTGAACAAGTAACCAACTTCCTCAAGGTGCCTCAGCTGGTAAGTGGCAGAGCTGATTTTCAAACCCACACAGCCTTGTCCCTGAATGCATGTTCTTACCAAGAAGAATAACCGGAAATAATTTAAATCTTACTCACTGTTCTGAGCTCAGTTGTGCACCTCCCAAGTCCATATGTTGAAGCTTTAACCCTAATGCCTATATGTGATTTTGTTTGGAGATAGAACCCATAGAGAGGTAATTAAGGACGAGTGAGGTCATATGGATGGGCCTTAATCCAAGATGACTCCTGTCCTTATAAGAAGAGGAGAGTAGGATACACTGAGAGATATGAGCATACAGGCACACAGAAGGTCGCCCGTGTGAAGAGGCAGGAAGCAGGTAGCCATCTGTAAACCATGGAGAAAGGCTTCAGAAGAAATCAAAAACCTGCTGACACCTTGGTCTTGGACTCCCAGCCTCCAGGACTAGCAGAAAATGTCTTTCTTTTGTTAACGCCGCCGGTCTGTGGTCTTCTGATAGGGCAACCCCACCGAACTCGTACAACCACCGATACAAACTAACATAAACCATGTAGTCATTCAGTCACTCACACACATATATGGAGCACCTTACAAACACGCCCGTGACCGTGGTAGGTCTCGGGTAGACGAAGACGCGTTCTACAAGATCTCTATCCGTAGGGAATTCATTGTCCGTGTTTGTCTGTGCATGACCCTGTCCTGGTAGAACAGACTTAAGATGATAGGAGATGATGCACCATGAGAATTTCATCCATCCATTCATTCATTCATTCACTCAGCATGTATTCGTTCATGACATCTTAGGGACTAAGCACCAGAGATGCGGAGATGTGAGATATGGAGATGATTGACCCTGACCGCCAGGCTGCAAGTCGAGCCTTCGTGGGTGACAATCAGAGCCCAGCCCTGGAATTAGGCTTTATAGGTTCCAGACCCAGCTCAGCCACCTATTGGCTGTGGGACTCTGGACAGCACTCTTAAACTCTGTATTTCTGGTTTCTAACTGTCAAAGTGTATCGGTCGGTCCCTACTGCGGAAGTTTGCAGTAAAGATGTGGAACCGTGCGTTCAGCATGCTCGGGCCATGGATACCCATCGTGCCTTCGTGGTGATGTTGATGAGATCTAGGTAAGTACACAAAGGCAGCACCACCAGTGACATTAGAATTCATCCATGGGCACCTGGGTGGCCCAGTCAGTTAAGCATCTGACTTCGGCTCAGGTTATGATCTCACAGTTCGTGGGTTCCAGCCCGGTGTCGGGCTCTTTGCTGACAGCTCAGAGCCTGGAGCCTACTTCGGATTCTGTGTCTCCCTCTCCCTCTGCCCTTCCCTCACTCATGCTGTGTCACTCTCTCTCTGTCAAAAATAAATTTAAAAAAATTTAAAAAAAGAATTCATTTTGAGAAGCTTTTGTTTTTTTTAATGTTTATTTATTTATTTGAGAGGGAGAGGGAGAGGAAGGAACAGAGAGAGAGGGGGAGAGAGAGTCAGCACAGAGCCCGACACTGGGCTTGAACCAATGAACTGCGAGATCATGACCTGGACTGAAATCAACAGTCAGATGCTTAACCGACTGAGCCATGCAGGTGCCCCAGAATTCCTTGTGAATGTTCCTACACAACACGTTTGCAGCCACGAGACCCTGCTGGTCATGTGACAAAGAAAATGGCCCCGTATCCTCAGAAATCCAATGGTCCAGGAGTTCCACCTGATTCAAGTTTTCTCATCTGAAAAAAAAAAAAAAAAAGGGAATTGTAACATTTTCCTCATGCTGAAACGTGTTGTGGAAGTTTGGGCTCACAGCGCCATTAATCTTCCATTCTGCCCATGAGGTAACTGAGGCAGGAGAATCCCAGTAGGTAGGCCAAGTTCATGTAGCTGCTGAATGTCTGAACATGGATGTTTTGGCCCCAGAATCTATGATCTTGGCTACAAGTAGGCCAGTTCCTTAAGTGGCAGTGGGAAGGGCCTCTGGAAGGGCCTCTCGGGGCCCTTAGGGAAAGGCTGGAGAATGCCACTATGTGACTTGGAGACCGTGCTTGTTATTGACACACAGGGGACAGGCTCCAAGGACGCCCCAGAGCACCGAGTCCCTCTGGGAACACAAGTTCACCCTCCTCCATTTCTCCCACCAAGTGGGGTTTGCTGTAGACGCCCAGAAACCAGCTCGCTCTGTGAGTTCAACGGAAATACAGTGTTTCTCCCTTACCCGTGATTTCACGTTTCGAGGTCTCAGTGACTCACGGTCAACGGTGGTCCAGAAGCAGATGACCCTCCTTGCGACGAGTGGTCGGAGGGTCGCTAGTGGCCTTGCGCTGTGTCACAGAGCCCGCATCACTCACCCCATTGCATCTCATCACGTGGGCATCTTATCATCGCACGTGGTCACAAGGGGAAGGGTAAGTACAGTACAGTAAGATAGCTTGAGCGAGTGAGAGACAGACAGAGAGAGAGAGAGAGAACTATAGTCACCTAACTTCACTAGAGTATATTGTTATAAATGTTGTATTTTATTACTAGTATAACTTCAGCCTCTTGCTGTGCCTAATATATAAATTCAACTTTATCATAGGGATGTATGTATAGGAAAACACCTAGTATATATAAGGTTCTGTATACTTGAGCCAAGAAGTAAAGGAACTCTGACATCATGTCCCCCCAAGCTGGGCTGCTGGGGGGAAGGGGGCACGGACCCACAGCCTCACGGGGAAGACACTTCTGGGTAATGCTTTCTCGCCTCTGTTCAGTTTTCCTTGTGGGCTTGTTTGTTTTTGGTCAAGGATCAAGGGCATGGAGACGTTGATGAGGGTATAGTTTTATATTCTCATTAAAGTAGCCCCTGACTACAAGCTCATTAAAGCCATCAATCAGGCTGGCCAGGATTTGCTTAGGACCTGCAGCCTTGATTCGGGTTCGGTTGCACACGGAGATCAATTAGCGTAGACTGTCACTTATCAGGGAATTTGCAGTCTCGGGTTCAGCCTTGTCCCACCTGTCTGGCCCGGCCTACGCGTCCGCCCGCGAGCCTGAGATGACCGTCTCTCATCAGCTCTGTCTGCTATGGAATCGGATGCTCTGTCCTGGCACCAATGTTTCTTTGGAAACCAAAGATTTCCTTGTGGTTGTGCTCAGAGTTGGCCTTCCCCATCCGCCCTGGGTTGAACCGTGTCCCCCAGATATGCACATCCACCCAAAACCTCAGAATGTGACCCTATTTGGAAACGGCGTCTTGGAGGTGTGAGAAAACTGGTGGGAGGTCACCCTGGAGCAGGATGGGTCCCAATCCACTGACCTTATTACAGGACGGAGGGAATTTGGACACAGGGGGAAGAGGATGTGAAGGCAGAACCCAAGAGCGCCACGTAAGGATGCGTTCCTTGGGAACAGAAACTGGTGTGATACGTCTCCACGGCAGAAACACCAAGGGTGGCCGGAGAATTGCCAGACGCTGGCACAAAGGTGTGGAACAGAATCTCCCTCAGCCCCCAGAAACAACCCCGCCAACATCTTGATTTCAGACCTCCGGCTTCCAGAGCCGTGAGGGAAGAGATTCCTACTGCGTTAAGCCACCCAGTTGGCGGTGGTTTGTTCTGGACGTCGGAGGAAACCAGTCATCTTCTCACCGAGAGCGGTCCCCTTGTGCTTCGGTCGTTCTCGCTGCTGCCCAAGACTTTCCAGGGCCAGGAGCCTCCTGCTGCCCCAGGGGGGCCAGATCTGCATGATGACCAGCCTCTAGTCCTCCAGGAAACTGAGGCCCGGTCCACACCGCCTCCATCTTGACAACCGTTCCTGCTGCCCATATCTGCACGCGTCCCCTCTGTGCCCGCATCCTCCCTCTCTGACTTGTGAACATGCGATCAGCATCCTTTTCCTTAGAGCTGATTTTGGCAAAGACTCGAGATCTCCCACCATGTGTGCCAGGCTCAGGGCTGGGCGAGGAGGGGGTCAACGTGGCCCCCGCAGCCTGGCAGCGTGTCGCCGGTTTCCTATGTCCATACTAGCCACGGCGGCCCCTGAAGTCTGTGGTGGTCACAGCTCCCGGACGGGGTATAGTGGTGGGGGTGGGGTCCGGAAGGTGCACACTCTCCTTCACTCCAGACCACACAGGGACCCCCGAACAACCAGTGCCCTCACGTGCGTGACAGGAGAGTAGTCTGGGGGGCTGCCAGCCAGACCACGTGCAGAGGAGGGAGGCCCCCATGCGGGGGTGCGTGGAGGCACAGGCAGTGGTGTGTCTGGAAGGAGAGGTGGCCGAGGCACAGGCCAGCGATAGGGGACGGCTGTGGTGGGGGGGTGCGGTCTTGGGTGGGGCGTGGTTGGCCGCGGGATCTCGGTGGAGGAGGTCTGTGGGGGGCCGCGGATGGGGTTCTGGGCAAGCAGGGGTGGGGTGGGGGCTTGGCCTCCAGGCACGTGGTAGGAGGTGGGGCAGGAAGGACCACTGGCAGGAGATGGAAAATCTTCCGGAACGGAGGCTCTGCCTCTAGCAGCCCGAGACTTCCCCTAGAGGTCAAGAGAATGACCCTGGCTCATGACCCCGAAGACTCTACCCGGGATGCTTACGTCATTCTGAATCAGCAGCAGGAGCTGGCGCGGTAGGGGTGAGTCAAAGGGGCAGAGTTGGGTGCAGCACAGGGGTGTGGGTGTTCATCCGGGCAGGCTTCTGAGACACCTCCGTGAGAAGCCATCTCTGCCCACCGCTGTCCTCCCGTCCCCCGGGGGTACAGAGGGGATTGAGCGAGTGCTGCCCTCACCGCGGTCTCAGCGACTTCTGATGGAGCCAGGGAACGATCAGGCTTGCCCAGTTTTAAGAGGCAACCAGATGGTGTCTGAAAACATATGGTGTCATGGAACAGGAGGACCAAAAATAAACAGCCATGAAGGATGGTGGAAACAAGTCACATTCACTCCTTTGTCATTTCCAAGGTGATCAGACTCGGTACACCCACACGTATACCTCCCAGAGTTAAGACGGGCTCCAAAGGGGAGACTGCGGCAGGATATTAAAAGTTTAACGAGGTGCAATGCCAGAGGTGTTAACATTTGACAACCAGAAGCGCCAGTAGCCGAGAACTTCTAATACGAAACAGACGATCCAAAGATGGGCAGAAAGGGTGCCTTCTTGGAGCACCGAGCGTTCTGGACAGCGGGATGCCCTACGAGGGGAGAAGTCAGATCTGCATCCTAGGCTCGTGTATGATCCCCGGAAACCGCCTGGGCTTCCTCGCCGAAACCAAGACGACCATGCCTGCGGTCTGGTTTTGTGGCCAGATGGAGGTAATGAACAGAGACTCCCGGCGGGGCACGCGGACGACAGCGGGTACCGATGGCAGGTGCTGATGGTCTCGTCGAGGTTCAACTTGTGTTGAGACGTTTCTTACAAGGGAAAGGTGCCGGGGGCGGGGGAGCGGGGGGCGGCCGTGATCTGCATTGTGCCAAGTGGTTCTTGCTATCACCCTCGTAAAACTTTCTGTAATAATTTGATTTTGCCAAACTTTAACAGCTGGTCGGCTGGCTCAGAGGGAAGCAAACCTGACTCAGACCTTCCTAATGAAATAACAGATTTATTAAGAGGGTTTCGGTGGCACTTCTGGAATATGTCCAGGTGGCTGATTCCTAAAGGAGAAGGGAGCAAGGAAGCGGGTTCGGATGTGTCAGAAATTTAAATGAGGTCCCGAGGGGAGTCATGACAGGAGCCCAGCAAGCCCACCTCCTCAGCCAGATTTCTGGGTTCTTCTGGGCCTCATGTCGCCTCTTCCACACATGTGGGTATCACCTCTGGCTGTTCCTGGACTGCTTCACGGGCGCTTTGCTCCCAAGTAAGATTTTGAGGTCCTACAAGGCGGAGCGCAGCTCCAGAGTAATGCATAATTTTCACGCATTCACTCATTCCTTCGCTTATGCTTTCATTCGTTTTTAGGGGCGAGAAGCGTAGACGATGTGTTGCCCAAAGCCTGGCTGGGGGCTAAATTCCACTCTGTTTCTTCCCGTGCCGCTTAGAACTTCACAACGCTTCTCTGTACCTGTGTCCTCATCAGTAAAATAACACTAACGACAGTTCCTAATTTGAATCGCTTTTGCGACAAATAAGGGAGATGAGCCACCATAGTTCCTCAAGCAAAGGGATCACCGGTAAATATTAACCGTCGCATTTTAATTAGCGCTCTTATGATCAGGGACAACTCAATGTGTCAAATACTGTATTCTGTGCCAGAAGAGAAGACATGGCCAAGGTGGTCTTGTCCCTCGAGTAGAACCAATTCCAGTGAAAGGAGCTAGTTTATAAAGAAATAATGATTCTTTACGTGTCATGTATTATTACAGCATGGTGGTAAACATCAGTAACACGTATTGGATGCTGTTGTTTATCGTCAGGGTTTTTCTAAGTACTTCACGCGTATTAGTGCCTTTAATCCTCAAATCTCCAATTGACAGGTAGGTCAATGAATCTGCAAAACTTCCCTCTCAATTTAGTTTGTCTGAATCTATAAAAATGGCTGATGTTTGCAAAGCTCTTTACAACTTTCAACTTCTTCCCATTTTTATTCACCTAATCCTCACAAGTACCCTGCACCGTGGGGGATCGTTGTTATTTCTAGAGGGACTTTACAGATGAAGACATTGAGCCACGAGGAGTTAAGAGGCGTGCCCAAGGTCACTGAGGTTGGCGTAGGTCTGATTCTGAGTTTTGGGGGCTTTCTGTGCCCATAGCTGTTACTTCGGTGTTTCCCTGAGATGCTAGAAAGGCATGATGTCTTTCTGAGTTCATGATGTTTATACTTGACTTTGTTGGAGCACCCACATTATCTTGCTCTCTTTCAGTTCATGCGACCCACCCCACTCTTCCGTGTGTAGTCTATGACCCTCTTTCCATCTCCATCGTGACCCCCGCTCTTCTTGGGTCCCCCACCGCGTTCTCTGATTGCGTCAGATTATTTTTTCTCCAGATAGGTTTGTTTGCATTTCTTCCAAGCTGCATCTCGTTTTTAACTCATCATTCCAGCTTCGATGAGTTCCTTGCCTGATGGCTCCCACTTTGATCCCGCTCCCAGGCCATTATGACTTAGGATGTCTTTGGCAAACTTCATTAACCCGCTCCCAATTTATTAATGGTGCTGCAAAATCAGACCAGACCCTTCCCACCCTGTACCCCATGGACTAAACCCCTGGAAAATTAGGCATCATTAATTTTATTACATTTACGCTGTTTCTCAACTCGTATCAGACGGCGGTGCTCATCTGCATTGCTTTGGTGAGGGTCAATTTCAAGAGCTGGAAGTTCACGTGTTTTCCTGGCTCCAAACACAGATATTTGCCCTGCCTCCTTCATCTGGTTTTATAAACCTATCAAAAAGGAAGGATTTCTCCCGCATAGCACATGTTATTATTTATAGGTCCAGACACACTATTATTTTATGTTATGGTTCTGAATCTTTCAAATGTTTCCTGTATTCTTTGTTCTGTTGTTTCTCTTATTAGAAACCGTCCTTTGATTTACTGCCTGGGATTGTTCTTTCTTTTCTCGAACATTTACTAGCTGTCAGGCATCTGGTGCAAAGCCTCGTGCCTTTAAGGACAGAGACAAGGGCAAGACCCATAAGAAAGCAATCCCACCACAAAGAATATGGGCCAAGTAACTTTGCCCCTTCTGGCCATATAAAGGTACTAAGCGCTTACCAGTATCAGGCTGTGGTTGAATGTCAGTGTACAGATTTACAATTTCTCTGAGTAATGCCAGTAACACCCAACAGTATTCCCATTTATCCAAGACTGAAGGGTCTATATAGTCAACAAGGGGGGCCACACCAAAGTAAGAAGCTTCTGCCCAGCAGAAGAAACAATCAGCGAAATGAAAGGCAACCTATGAAATACAGAAAGTATATAATAAACATATCTGATAAAGGGTTAATATATAAAATAATATAAACAAATATAGAGCACTCTTACAACTCTAAAAAAAGCTCCCAGCAAACAACAGTCAAGAACCAGAAGGGTTCACCGATGAATTCTACCAAACATTTATTTATTTGTTTTGTCTACCAAACGCTTAAAGAAGAGTTTATACTTATTCTTCTCAAACTATTCAAAAAAATGAGAAGATAAAGGTAAATTTTCAAACTCTATGAGACCAGCGTTACCCTGATACCAAAACTGGATAAAGAGACTACATAAAAACTACAGGTCAATATCTCTGATGAACATAGTTGTGAAAATACTCAACAGCATATTAGTAAATTGAATCTAACAACACATCAAAACATAATTTACACCATCAACTTGCATTTATTCCTGGGATGCAAGGTGGTTCAACATATACAAATCAACCCACAGGATACATCACATCAACAAGACAAAGAATGACAATCTTATGATTATTTCCATAGATGCAGAAAAAACATTTGACAGAGTATGACATCTATTCATGGTGAAAACCCTCAACAAAGTATATTTAAAGGGAATATATCAACGTACGAAAGGCCGTGTATGAAAAACCCCAAGCTGACTTCATACAATTATGAAAGCCTGAGTTTCTCCCTTAAGATCGGGAACAAGATAAAGATGTTCATTCTCACCGCTTTCATTCAGCACGGTACTAGAAGTTCTAACCACAGCAATCAGACAAGAAAAAGAAAAGTCATTCAAATTGGTTAGGAAGAAGTAAAACTTTCACTATTTGCAGATGTTACAATCTTATATAGAGAAAACCCTCAAGACCCCCACCAGAAATCAGCTGAAACTGATAAATGGATTCAGTAAGGTTGCAGGATACAAAGTCAAGATGAATAAATCCATTGCGTTGGTACACACTAATAATGAAGTAGCAAGAAGAGAAATTAAGAAAATAGTCCCATTTACAAATGCACCCCAAATAATAAAATACCTAAGAAAAAAATGCAACCAAGGAGGTCTACTCTGAAAACTGTAAAACAATAATGACAGAAATTGAAGATGGCACAAACATATGGAAGGATATTCCATGACCATGGATTCGAAGAACAAATACTGCTCAAATGTCCCTTATTGCCCAAGCAATCTATAGATTTAATGCAATCCCTATCGAAACACCAACATCAATTTTTACAGAACTAGAATTAATAACTGGCACATTTGTATGGAACCACAAAAGGCCCCAAATAGCCAAAGCAATCTTGGAACAAGAATACAACTGGAGGTGTCACAATCCCAGATTTCAAGATATACTACAAAGCTGTATTGTTCAAAACAGTATGGTACTGGCACAAAAATAGACACATAGATCAACAGAACAGAATAGAGAACCCAGAAATAAACCCGTGATTCCATGATCAATTAATCCTTGACAAAGGAGGCAAGAATATGCAATGGGAAAAAGACAGTCTCTTCAACAAAAAGTGTCTGGAAAACTGGACAATTACATGAAAAAGCATGAAACTGGCCTACTTTCTTACACCACACACACAAATAAACTCAAAAATGGAATAAAGACCTAAGTATGAGAGCTGAAACCAAAAAATCCTAGAAGAGAGCACAAGCACTAATTTCTCTGGCATCACCCATAGCAACATTTTTCTAGATCTGTCTCCTGAGGTAAGGGAAACAAAAGCAAAAATAAACTATTAAGACTATATTTAGGAAACAAACAAACAAACAAACTTCTGCACATCAGCAGAAACAACAAAACTAAAAGACAACCTACTGAGTTGGAGAAGATATTTGAAAATGACATATCCAATAAAGGGTTAGTATCCAAATTATATAAAGAACTTATACAACTCAATGCACACAAAAACAAATCATCCAATTAAAAATGGGCAGGAGACATGAACAGACATTTCTCCAAAGAAGACATATAGATGGCTAACAGATGTATGAAAAGATGCTCAACATCACGAATCATCAGGGAAATGCAAACCAAAACTACAGTGATGTCTCATCTCACACAAAATGACTAAAATGAAAAACACAATAAACAACAAGTGTTGGGGAGGATGTGGAGAAAAAGGAACCCCTGTGCCTTGTTGGTGGGAATGCAAAATGTGAAGGTTCCTCAAAAAATTAAAAATAGAATTACCTCGGGATGCCTGGGTGCCTGTCAGTTAAGCGACAGACTCTTGGTTTCAGCTCAGGTCATGATCTCAGGGTTATTGAGTTCAGGCTACGTGTTGGGCTTTGCACAGGGCAGTGTCGAACCTACTTGCGATTCTCTCTCTCCCTCTCCCTCTGCCCCTCCTCTGCTGCACTCTTTCTCTCCCAAAATAAATACATAAACAAGGGAGATGCAAACCAAAACCACAATGAGACCCCAGGTCTATCAGGTGTGATGTGGTATCCCGTCGTGGTTTTGATTTGCAAAATCAAGCCTGGTGCACTGTTGGTGGGAATGTAAATTGGTGCAGCCCAATATGGAAACCGGTCTGGAGGTCCTCAAAAAAATTAAAAATAGAACTACCATGTCATTGAAGAATTCCACTTCTGGGTGTTTATCTGAAGAAAACAAAATACCCATTCAAAGAGATGTATGCATTCTGTGTGTTGCACCATTATTTACAACAGCCGTGATATGGAGAAACTTAAGCATCAATGGATGAATGGGTAAAGAAGTTGATCTATATCTGTATCTGTGTCTGTATCATTTGTATCTGTCTATATAAACAAATGAACTATTATGCAGCCGTGAGAAAGAAGAAAGCTGTGCCATTTGTGACAATGCGGATGGATATTGAAGGTATTGCGCTAAATGAAATCAGCCAGGGGGAAAAAGAAAAATACTGTCTAATATTGCTTGTAGACGGAATCTAAAAAAAGCCAAATGCATAGAACCAGGGAGGTGCTGGTCGAAGGTGCAAACTCCCAGTTATACGGCCAGTCAGTTCCGAGGGCCTAGTCTACAGCATGATGACGATAGTTAATAATACTGGAAAGTTGCTAAGGGGCTTCTCTTTTAAATGTTCTCACCACAAAAGAGAAATGATTATGTGATGTGTTGGAGGTGTGAGTTGACACTGTTGTGATCATTTTACAATACAGAAGTATAGCAAATCGACATGCTATATACCTTAAACTTACACTGTGTTATATGTCCATTTTATCTCAACAAATCTAGAAAAAGTAAAAAGTTAAGTTAAGGAGCTGATGTGACTTGATCCAAGACAAAGCTGAGCTTTGGACCCAACTCCGTCTAAGCTCCAGTGGACCTGCCCTTCGCTTTGTGGCTCTGGTCCCCCTTTTGCCCTACCCGGATGCAAAGAAACCTTGTGTTGCCTCTGCCCCTGCTCCAAGGCATTCCTGCTCAGCCTTCCCTCTTTCAGATGTAGTATTGCCAGCACCTCCCTATAGTGCCCGGAGCCTCTCCTAGGCTGTGCCCAGGCTGGACATCCCCATGCTCTCTGCTGTCAGGGAACCTTCCAGCAGCCCTCACCGATGTTTTCACAGCCTGGCGTATCCTGGGGTCAGTGGCCAAGACACTGGGACGGAAAACCGGAGTGAGGCTGGATTTGAGGCCATCAGTCCTGGGTTGGGACCAAGACGCATGCTTAGAGCTACTTGACCTTAGAGAAATTTCTTTCTCAGACGGGCTGCATAAGATTTATAATCCTGGCTCCCTGCTCCGCAGGCAGTAGTGGTGGTTGTGTGCGTTATAAGGTGGTAGAGACTGCATAGGGTGCTGTGAACTTCAAGGTGTGGAGGGTTGGTTTCCACATGGGGCGCTCCGGTGCAGGTTCTAGTACCCTCGGGTCCAAAACAATGCTGAAATACAGAAGACCTACAGATTCTGTCTCCCGGTGTGGTTCCACACATACCATCCGACTGTGTATGTAAAGCCCTAGAGGGAGGGCATTTCCACCCGGCTGTTCCCCCCAGGTGGCTTGAACTCAACAAATCCAAACCGAAGCCCCTTCTTCTTCTCTCTGTCCCATTGTCTTCAGGACTGTCCATCTCATTGGTTAGTGCTCCAAAGTTCAAAACCTTCCTTTCACTGTGCATGCTGGTCACCCACTGTTCCTGGGGAACTCCTTTGAGATTCCTTTGCCCAGTGCCCATCCTCTTGGGTCATGCCTTTGTCACTTGTCACTTGGTCTCTTGGTTTCTAGGCTTGCTCCTCTCCTTTTATACGTGACCTGTGCAATGGTGTGGTCTTCCTGAATTTTAAAAGTTTATTTATTTTGAGAGAGAGAGAGAGAGAGAGAGAGAGAGAGAGAGAGAATTCCCAACAGGCTCTGTGTTGACACAGCACAGAGGCCAACATGGGGCTCAAACCCAAGCACTGTGAGATCATGACCTGAGCCGAAATCCAGAATCAGATGCTTAACCGACTGAGCCGCCCAGGCGCCCCTGGAGGGGTCTTTCTAAACCGCAATCCATTATTGTCGTTCTGTTCTCAAAAGCCATCCCGCGTCCTCAGTTGCCCTCCAGAGAGACTCCGGGTTCAACACGGGGGCACATTTTGGGGGGCTCTAGTCCAGATCTAACCTCTAGGCTTGTCTCAGGCAGGTCCACGGCCACCCCCCCTTCTTCTCTGGGAGCCTCAAGCTCTTGTTTTCGTTACGTGGAACACGCTGCTCCAGGCCACTGGGCTGGGCGTGGGATCCTTCTTCCATCTGAAATGCTCCCTCAACTTCTGTTACTTAGGGGATTGGTCATCCTTCAAGACCACTTTGTGTCACCTCTTGGACAACGTCTTCTCTGAGCCCGTCAGGGAGTCTTTTCTCTGTTTCTTGTCCTCGATCACTTACGTATGTATTCATTCATTCACGCATTAATGACTATTCACCGAGCCAGACCTGTGGAAAGCACTGAATACGGAGACGAACAGACAAGTACCTTCCCTCAGAGGGCTCAGGGTGTCCCTGGGGAGAAGGACGAGGTCACAAAGCATGGATGACACAATGTGAGACGTGTGCATCCTACCTTCTCAGGTTCTAGGTCTCTCCAGGTACAGCTCCGTAATCTGATGGACCTCTGGGCTGAGCGCTATGTGATATTGATAGTCTGTGTTAGTGACTGTGGAGATCGTGATTTAATAGAAAGAGAAAAGACAGATTCTGGGGCTGTCGGGTGGGTGGGGGGGTTGGATGCAGTAGGGAGTTTGGAGTCTCCTAAGCTTAAGAGCCCTCACCACAGAGGCAACAGGACGCAGTGTGTACAATCAAACGGACATTGGAGGTCCTGCCCTCCCGGCTGCCATCAGCCGGTGGTAACTCCCTGGCCTGGGCGTATAACTAGATTTGGTCTTGGGCATTGTCCAGTGTGTGTGCGTGCTTCTACCTATGCAAACTATTGTGTACGTTTGCACAACCCTTCTGTAACTCTTACAAAACCTGATGCCTGCATCACCAAAGAGCCACTTTCGTAAACCCATGATCTTCTCTGAACGGTCTTGCCTCCCTAATTCTTTCTGGCAACATTTTTCAATAATAATGCGTTTCAAGGAAACAACCCACTTTCTTGATCTCTCTTTGTTGTTGTCGTTGTTTTCACTGTTGATTTGGAGAATAGCTTATTTTCAGGTCCTTATGTTCCCTTCTATTCTGTTTTTTATTCCAAAGCAGTCAGATTCTCAGCTATGCGGGTGGGTGGCTGGTCCGCTGATTCTCTAGTCCTGCCTCTGGGCACAGCATCGCTTTTTCACCCTCAGAGAGGGATGTAGTCCTTTCATCGGTAGCGGAGGCAATGGCTTCACTCCACTGATGAACTTCTAGGAAGTAAGAACTGCGTCCTTTGCTTCCAAGGCATATCCCCCATGCCTAGGATGGAGGCTGGCACCCAATAAAAACTCAATAAATATTTGATGAGCGAAAGGGTGAATCTGTAATGAAGTTCCCAGCCCTTGCAATCGACATTGTATTATTAAGCATTTGCCTCTTTTAAAGATGGTTCCCGTCTACCCACCGTGAGGCTGCTTATCTTCGTCCATGCTTCTGCGCTAAGTGCTTCACAGCCAATAGCGCATTCATTGAGCTTAACCACAAATCTAGGTGCTATTATTTTCTCCATGTTAGAGTTAGAGAAGTTAAACATCTTACCCAAAGAGCTTCAACAGAAGGACTCTGCACCCTAACCACTGCCTCCCCAAGTGCCCACCCTTTGCTGCTTCCAATTTGGATCTGTTCCCATTGCCCTTATAAAACTGCGGCCTCCAGGGTCCCAGAGGCCCTCTGTATTAGTCAGGAAGGAGGTCTGCTTGCTGGGAACAGAGTGTATTAGTTTGCTCTCTCTGCTGTAACGAGGGACCACACACTAGGTGGCTTTAAACAAGAAGAGTTCGTTTTCTCACATGCTCTAGGTTGGCAATCTGCAGTCAGGCGGTCGGCAGGACCCTGCTCTGTCCCGGCTTGTGTCCTTGATGATCCTTGGTTTGCGGCGGCGTGAGACCAGTCTCTGCCTCTGTCCCCACGTGGCCTTCTCCTCTGTGTGTGTCCAGATTTCCCTCTCCGGGTAAAGACACGAGTCACACTGGATGAGGGCCCGCCTGCTGACCTTGTGTTAACTCAATTACTTTGCCAAAGACCTTCTTTCCCATTAAAGTCACGTTCACAGTTATTGGCCTTCAGGATTCCAACATATCTTCTTAGGGGGCACAAGGAACCCTCTAACAAGGATCAATACGCATAAGGGCTTCTTCTTCTATATAAAAGAGGCCCAGAGGTGTTCATCCAGGGCCCCGTGATGTCAGAAGGAGCCTGTGCCCCCCACCTTCTTGCCCCTCTACCCCCCGCATGTGGCTTCTGTCCTGGAGACCCCTTGTGGTTTAGGACCTGCTGAGCTAGGTCCCTTTAAGCATTTGTATCTGTTTGCTAGGACTGCCCGGTCAAAGCACCCCAGACTGGGTGGTTTAAACAACAGAAATGTATCGCCTCATTGTTCTGGAGGCCAGAAGATCAAGGTGTCAGCAGAGTGGGGTCCTTCTATAAGTTGCGAGCATAGAGTATGTTCTAGGCCTCTCTCCTTGGTTTGTGGATGGCTGTTTTCTCTGTGCCTCTTTGTATCAGCTTCCCTCTGTGGGTCCAAATTTCCCTTTTCTTAGGGATACCCATCATGTTAGGTTAAGGCCCATTCTGATGACCTCATTTTAACTTGATTGACACTGGAAAGACCCTACCTCTGAAGAAGGTCACATTCTAGGGTCCTGGGTATGAGGACTGTAACGGATGAATAGGAGGGCTCTCAATTCAACCCATAATTTTGTCCAGCTAAGAAACCGCACCGACCACACTTGGTTCAGTGCCCATACCTACATACAGGAAAGGCAAAGAAAGAGGGTTTTTTGTCTGTTTGTTTGTTTGTTTTTGTTTTTATTTTTGTTTTTGTTTTTTTTCTGAGCTGCTGTCTTTGATCCCACCAGGCGGGAGGAGAGAGTGGATGTTGTATACCACACTTACAAATGAGTCACGTTCTAGCTCCTTCTCAGTTTTGCATCCCCTTAGTTTTTCTGCAACATTGGGCCTGTTTGTCATCACCTCTTAAAACTCCTCCCGTGACAGGGGCGCCTGGGTGGCTCAGTCAGGTCAGCGTCTGACTTCGGCTCAGGTCATGATCTCACAGTTCACGAGTTTGAGCTCCACATCGGGCTCTCTGCTGTCAGCGTGGAACCCACTTCGGATCCTCTGTCCCCCTCTCGCTCTGCCCCTCCCCTGCTTGTGCTCTCTCTGTGTCTCTCTCAAAAGGAATAAGTACATTTAAAAACAGAAGTGAAATAAACCAACGAAAACCAACCAACCCAACAAGAAACCTCCCAGTGTGACGATACCCACTCCGCTCGCCAGGGACCGTCAACCCCAGCACTCTTGCCCAGGGAGGCACTGGATTCTGGCATCAGCTCAAGCCGCCTGTTCCGTAAGGGAGCTCTTTGCAGAGTGAGTGGGCAGAGCAATCCTGTCCTTAGTGATGGCCAGTGCCAAGTGTCAGCAGTCTTGATGGTGAGGGTGAGCATTTCCTGGGGCAGACGGCATGACTGACCTTCTACCTTTGGCCTGGAGGCGCCCTCGCTGAAGCTCCTAGTGGACCTGGAATCATCAACGAGTCCCCACCCAGGGACTGGCAGCCTATCTCCAGGCATTCGTGACAATACAAGCCTCTCCCGCATCAGCACCCACGTTATCTTGGCATCCAGATGCTGGGAACGACACCTGCGAGGACATCCGTCATGCCTAAGAGATGCAGTGACTGAGGGTGACATCTGGGACCTCTTCCGTTCCATGGAGTGACCGCACGGGGTGCTCTGGTTCATTCCCGAAGCTCTTTCCCTCCTCCCCAGCTGTCACAGGAAAAACTGCCCTCCCGCCAGGGTCCCGCTGCTTCGACACCTTATCCTTATTCTTGCGGGACAGCTTTCCCCATGACACCTTCTCCCTCCCTCTGCTTCTCTCCCTCAGGGGTCTCATCCCTCAACAAGGCTTCCATGCCCAAGACCACAGAGCGGGCCCCATACCTAGCCCCCTTTTGCCCAGTGTCTCTCCTACATTCCTGTCTTCCTTTCCAGGCTCATGATGAACGTCCTGCCTCAGATGCTTCATTAAGCATCTGAGATCAGGGAGCCGGATCCTGACTCTTTACCCACACCAGCCCCACCTCTCCCGACTTTGCCAGCTCCCCAGGCAGCAGGACACCGCGGTCAGGGGTGTGGTCCTGAGAGTCAGGCTGATGGACTAGCCCCGCCCAGCCATCTGAGCTTGGAAAAGGTGCTTGGCCTTTCTGTGAACGCATTTTCATCTATAACTGCTCACCGAGTGATGGTCATGCTTGCTGCCCGGCGTGTGTGGAAGGACCAGCCTTCTCCTACTAAGATTGCTAGGAGACAAGACTCCTGGTCTTGGAAGCTAGCGGTTGATTTCACCCTTGTACCCGTACCGACCCAACGGTGTTTCCCCTGGTGTCCTGCTCCCTTGCCTATTGCAAAATAATCAAATCACCACACTCAGCCTCCGGTGCTCCTCAGAGCAGCTCTAGACTCTCTCTCTCTCCTGCTCACATACCTTCAGTGGCTCCCCAGTACCTCCTGACTGAAGCTCCATACCCTTATCCGGGTACTCACGGCCCTCTCTATGTCTCACTGGATCTATCTGGTCCTCAAGGAAGGCTCCAGATCCAGGGGTTCTCTGGGGATGTTCCCTCTTCCCATCTCATTTATACATCGGTGTTTCAAACCACCTGCTTCCGGAGACATCACCGTTCCTCCTACACCGACACTGACTTTCCTTCTTCTGAACCAGCTCCTTCTAACCCTACGGCACCTGTTACCTCTGTCCTACCCTGGGTCCCACACCTCTGGGTGATCGTCCAGTCCCCTTGCCCCAGCCAGCAGGCACTGATCTCAGTGTGGTGACACATGTGTGTTAAGTCACTGGTAACAAAGAACTAAGGCTTGTAATTAATTCCTCCGCTCTTGAGAAACCTGAGCCGTTCCGCACCAGCTCTGCAATATCATTTGCATGCCACTTGCCTCTCTGGGAAGGCTAGAGTTCCAGAAGCCCAGGGGGAATCGCGCAGAGCCTGACCAGAGGAGCGGGTCTCGTGTGAAAGTCGTCCAGCTTAGAGTCTCAGCGGAAGATAATCAGACAAGTACAAGGGGCAACCGCAGAGCCAGGAGCATGACAGACAGCGAGGCGGGCCCCCTGGGCCTTGTCTTCTGGTGCCTTCACCTGGCACCACGGCCATTTGTAGTTCAAGGCCTGGCCCCAGACACATCACTCACCACCACCTTCCGCACGCCTTATGCCCCAGAAAAACCAAACCACCTGGCTTTAGTTCTGCTGGAGAATTTTAACAGCACAGTTGCTTTACGAAAAAAAATGTCTCCATAAAAATAGAAGTACGAGATATTTTACAGAGAATGAGGATTATAAGAACAAGATCAAGGGGCATCTGGGTGCCTCCGTCGGTTAAGCCTCCAGCTCTTGATATCGGCTCGGGTCCCGATCTCATGGTTCGTGGGTTTGAGCCCCACATCGGGCTCCATGCTGGCAGTGTGGAGTCTGCTTGGGATCCTCTCTCTCTCTCCCTCCCTCTCTGCCCCTCACTTGCTCATGCTTTTCTCTCTTTCTCTCTGTCTCTCAAAATAAATAGGCAAACTTTAAAAAAGAACAAAATCTAAAGGAGTGGCCGTTGACTGACGAGCAACTGATTGTCAGGCACCATGCAAGTTAATGTACGTTACCCTTTATTTTCATAACCGCACGTCCCACAGGGGGCGGAGCAGCGCTATGGGTCCAGTTCTCAGGTCAGGACACTGCAAACAGATCACGCAGGCAGTTAGGAGTGTGAACATCACTCAGGTTTACCATAAACCACACTCCCCCACTGCAAACAGGTCGGTGTCACGAGTCGGAGATGATTCTACAAAACTAGATCACCCCGGAGGACAGACTTCCGTGTCTCCAACAGTAGTTTCTTTTCGGCTTTATTGAAGCCTAATTGGTATATGGAATACATACGTCCCATAATACACATGGTTTGGTGAGTTTGGATATATTCATACCCCCAAGAGACTGACCATCACCACGATCACGGTTATAAACATATCCATCACCTCCCCAAATTTCCTCCTGTCCCTTGGTTGTTCTTGCTGTGGTTGTCGCGGTCGTCGTCGTTGTTATTCCTGTCGCTTCTTCGGGGGCCAAAGGAGCAAGATGCGGGTGCTATCGAATGGGTACAAAGTTACAGTTACACAGATGGGTAAGTGACAGAGATCAGCTGTGCCACCCACTGCCTGTAGTCGGCAATGAGTACCCTGAGCCTAAGTATTTGTTTGGAGAGTAGATCTCTCGTTGTGTTTTTAGCCCAAAGGACTATTTTGATTCATGTGAAACACCTCATTGATCTCTCATCACATCAGTAATGATGAGTGTGCTCCTCCGTGCGGACCCGCCTCTGCCCGGCAGCGTGAGCGCCACCTGCCCTCTGTCCTGCCAGCCCGTGTGAGCCGCCCTTCCTCGGTTCCTCCCCAGAGCAAACCCGACACCCCCAGGCACTGTGTACCCCACATCTGGCTGGTCGATCATTCCCAGCATTACGGGAAAGATCCCGATGGCTCAAGGTTGAAATTTGATTTCAATAAAAATAACGCTAAGGAGACATTTGTGAGCCGTGCATTCTTTAATTTATGGACGTTGAATCATACTTGCGGCCGCTAAGCTATTTGGAGACGGACAGCTGGAGACTTGATCGCTGGCCAGTCTCACAGCAGGACCGATACCATTTCATTTCATCAGCGCCCCCCCCCCCCCCCCCCCCCCGCCAGGACCATGTCTCCGATCTCACCAGAAGGGGAAAATCTGCCGAGCAGCCAGGCACCGGGGGCCTGAAGAATGCCAGCAATGTGCACTGGTGCCTTTGCCTCATGAAATCCGCAAACGTCTCTGCCAACGAAGCAGCAACTCCATTTTGCAGATGAGACAGTGGAGGCTTAAAGACCTGGTCCTGGGTCAAGGTGCCTACTGTTATTCAGTGGCGGAGGAGGAATTCAAATCCAGGTCCCAGACGAAACGCCTTCCCCCCCCACCCCCCCCCCGCTACACCACATGTCTCGCTTTACATGCGTGCCTGTGCCTTTGATTACTTTGGGATATATTCTAGAAATTCTGGGCAGAACCACGAGGGAGGGGCTGAGGGTCAAGGACCAGCTCACCCACCACAAGCATCATTTTTCCCTGGGCTAAGGCTAGGTTTGGTAAGTAAATACTCAAGTGAAAGGGGACACTTTTCTTGGAAAATGCTGGTAATTTGATGCGTGTAAACAGACTCTTAGAAGCGTCCCTGTCATACTGGGGCCTGTGGGCAAATTACCTCAAGCAAAGAGCAGTTGTAACTGAGAAAGACCCAAAGGGATGTGGGCTCAGTAATGAGAGCCAGAATTTACTGACCACTTACTGGTGCCGGGCATTGGACTGGGAACTTTCCATGCATGGCTCACTCTTCCCTATCACCCTTTGGATGTCAGCATCTCCCCCATTGAATAGATCAGGAAACTGAGGCACTGGCCAAACAGCTAAAAAGAGACAAAGCAGAGATTCAGAAACAGTCTGATGGCAGAGGCTCAGCTGTTAACCATTAAGCCCTACCACGCACCCACCCCCCCAACTTAGCCTTGGAGAAGGTAGCTTGAACATCCTGCCAAGGTCACGTAGGTAATTCTAATCCAACAGAGGTCTTCATTGCTAGTGGTTTAACACCCAGTGTACATCTGCATCCATTTCTTGTGGCTGCTGTAAAAGTACTTCATCTTGGGTGCCTCAAATGACAGCGATTTAGGGTCTCACAGTTGTGGAGACCAGAAGTTCAGAATCAAGGAGTCAGTGGAGCCATCCTGTCTTTGAAGACCCATTCCATCATCATCTCCCAAGTCTGGGAGCGTCTCAGGTGTTCCTTGAATTGTAAGTGCGACATTCCAGACCTGTGTCTTCACGGCTTCCTCCCCAGTCTGTCTACACTGTCTCCCTCCTCCATGTGTTTGTCTCCGTGTCCGCATCTCCCTCCTTAATAAGGATACCAGCCATATTGGATTTGGCCCAACCCAATGACCTAGTTGCAATCTGATCGTCTCTGTCCAAGTCCTCTTTCTAAATAAGGCCACATTCTGGGTCCTCGAAAGAGAGGACACAGTTCAGCCCATGGCAATAGCAAATCAGTTAGAAACTTACAAAGAAACATTGCCAGAGGCCCCAAACCATTTTCTAATTCTACTTCCTGCCACCTTGCCTCCCACCCCAAGGCACAAACGTAGCACCCCAGCTACAGAGACCTGTTGCGTTTTGGGCACGCTGCAGTCTTTCAGTCTTTCGTGCCTCCTTGACTCGCTCACGCTCCCTCCTGTCTAGGATGCCCTTCCTTACCTTGTCCACCTGGAGAGGCTCTGCTCTCTCATCGAGGCCACGGCTCACGCCCCTCACATCTGGATGTCACTACAGACCCCACTTTCCCACTGGGTGCCTTCAGTTGTGCCTCCTTCTCTGTGCTTCTCGATGTAAATCCTCTCCTTCCTTATGGGTGGCTCCCTCCTGCCAACAGCTTAGGAACAACCCGAGGCCGGGACCTGGGTCTCCATGCAGTGGTCTTAGAGATGCTTTTCCGGCGAATAAATGCGGTAATCGTGCTTCTGCTGAAGTTCACGGTGGCCAGTTTCCCTGTCAAAGTTGAAATGGGAAGTCTTCACAGACCCCGATCGCCCGATTACTCTGTGATCCTGAGGGAGCTGCTGAGTCGTTAGGGAACACCCAGTGCATGTAATGTTGGTTACTAACCTCTGTATCTATAATTTGCCTTTTTAATTTTGTGGGTTTATTTTATTTATTTATTTATTTATTTAATTTTATTTATTCTATTAATTTTTTTAATGTTTATTTATTTAGTTTTGGGAGAGAGGGAGAGCAAAAGAGAATATGAACAGAGGAGGGGCAGGGAGAGAGGGAGACACTGTCAACGCAGAGCCCAAAGAAGGGCTTGGTTCCATGCACCATGAGATCACGACCTGAGCTGAGATCCGGAGTTGGACATGCAACCAACTGAGCCACCCAGGTACCCCTCTGCAGTTTTTACACAGAGTTTATCTTTTCCTTAATGGTTTGGACTGTTTGTGCAGGATTTATGAACTCCTGTCCTAAAGGCATGAAGAAAATCAACAAAATTTTCTTCTAACACTTTTAAGACTTTTATTTTCATACTGAGGCTCTCATTCCATTAGAGTTCATTTTTGTGTACGCAGTATGAGATAGGGATCTAATCTTTCTCTTATGTTGATAACCAATTATTCTAGCACAATTTACTGAACAAGATCCAAGCAATTTTTTTTTTCTGATTCAAGGTCACCTGGGGAGGTAATTTTTGACTGACTTATATCTTATTTGCTTCTTCATTCTGTTCTAGGCATATCATTAATCTTTTAAAAAAATTTTTAATGTTTATTTTTTGAGAGAGAGAGAGGGAGAGAGAGAAAGAGCGAGCAAGGGAGGGGTAGAGAGAGAGAGGGAGACACAGAACTCGAAGCAGGCTCCAGGCTCCGAGCTGTCAGCAAACAGTCCAACGTGGGGCTCAAACCCACGAACCATGAGATCATGACCTGAGCCAAAGACAGACGCTTAACCAACTGAGTCACCCAGAGGCCCCATAGACGTATCATTAATCTTTAAACTTTGAGATAATCTTCCCCAGAATGGTCCCAATTCAAAAGACCTAATTAAGGGTTCAAGGAAGTAGACCCTTCATTTAATCTGTTAACCATAATTCCATAAAGACTTACATAAATTCTAAAATGACAGGAATTGTATTTACTTTTGTTTTAGTGAGACTTAAATTTAAAAAATTATCAGGAAGGGATGACTGCTTTAATTAGTTAGATGATGCGAATCTCAGAATGGTTGGCCATTTGGAGTCAGCGCAGAGGAGGAAATGCTGGAACCACCTCAGAGAAACATTCAGGGACCAAACTCAGCTGATGTGCTTCTGCCTGGAACCATCTTTTAGCATTCTCTGGACCCTGCCATAAATGGTTAAGAAAATCCCAACAGTGAAAGGGACTTTGGGTTTATTCCTGGGGAGACCAAGAGAAAAGAAATAATCAGCAAGAAATGCTAAATCCTATGTTTCAGATGCCACTGGTGATAAAGGCGACCCAACAAACCTAGGGTAGCCTCAGTGGGGAGATGATAAGCAAGCAGATTGGAGCCTCAGGCTGATGGGGACAGAAGAAGAGCCATACGGAGAAGGGACCCTGGGCACCAATCAAGGACAACAGTAATGAGAGCCACAACTGGATACGATGGTAATGAGTTCATAGAAAGGTACACAGACCTAGAGTTCTGAGAAATATCTAGTATTGTGTGAGTCCAGGCACATGGCAGGTCCTTCACTAAAGCCTGTGGAATTTTGCCACAGGGAGACAGTAATCAACTATTAAGCAACATCTAGAATGTTGCAGAGGCCCTGAAAAAATTCCCTATGGGCCTGGGGCCCTTTACTGCTCATGACTCAAACCCACGCTTGTTGTTTTCTACATACTTCTTATGACCGTGTCCAATTGATTGTCACCATGGCAGAATGGACAGGGTCCAGGCTCCCACGTCAGCCGCACCTGGCTAGAATCCCAGGTTTGCCACCTATTAGCTGTGGAGGATGCGGGCAAGTTTCTTAACCTCACCGACCCCCGTTCCTTTATCTGTAACACAGAACCTGCAAGGCCTCCCTCAGGGGGTTGCCGTGAAGACTAGTGATATGGGGCACATGAAATGCCTGGTGACCAGCAGGCATTCTAGAACAGATGGCAGTTACTCCTATTAGTGGTGTGGCCTCCTCGCTTGCTGGTGTCACTTCCTGGTGCCTGGGAGCCGACGGCAGGACATGCTTTCCCACGTAGATCAAATGACCACTTTGGTTGATTATAGGGCTTGTTGTGTGTGTGTGTGTTAAACAGCCTCTCAACACTTGCCCTCTTGGCCGCAACAGAAGTGAGTCAGAGGGGCGTGAATGGATGGCGGAAAGGAGGCAGCGAGGCCACGCCCCAGGGACAAAGAGCCACCTGGACGTGTCTCCCCACCCAGGTTCCTGGGGGGAGGTCACCCGCCAGGCACAAGGCAGCCAGCTGCGGTGTTCTTCAGCCCTGGATTCTGAGCCTACCTAAGGGAACGAGATGCTGGCCGGGGATGTGTTCCCTCAGTGAGATTCCTGGAACTGGGGAAGATGCACTTTGAAATACTTTGTCAACACTTCAAAGTCGGGGCACTGGCTTTCTTTGGGGACAAATCAGAAAGTAGATGTGGCAGCCAAGGTCAACAGTGAGTCAGTGAGGACAGTGCCTGCCAGATCCCGAATGCCTTCTCCTTCCTCAGGGGCCCTGCTCCCCACTGGAGCACTGTCCTAATCTTCTCCTCCGTGAGGAAGGGAACCTAAATGGGTCATTGTCGAGCACCTATCTTAGCAAGGAGTTGGGGCAAAAATTCATGAAACACCTGTGTTGCTTCAACTGCCACTGAACAGTATTAACAATCAGATCACATTTATTGACTATTTATTACGTGCTAGACTGGGTTAAGAACTGTGTGTGTGTGTGTGTGTGTGTGTGTGTGTGTGGGTGTGTAATTTCTACTTAATATTCACAACAAGCTTTTCAGTTAAGGGCTTTTATCACAGTCTGCATCATAAAGGTGAGAAAATTGAGGCTCAATTTCTTGAAGACACGAGATCAGAGAGCAAAGAAGCTAGGATCTTAACGCAGGCCCAACTAGTGATGCTTAACCCTGTGACTGTCACACCAGCTGCTGAGGGAAGAGTGGTATCATTTTCACTGTGAAGTAATAGAAAAGATGGAAACTCAGGGAGGTAAAAAAAAAAAAAAAGCGAACAAACAAACAAACAAAAAACAAAGGGCAAGGTCAAACAAAACCATCCATATGGATGGAGTGCTTTCTGGTTGGAGAAACCTGGATTCCAGTTTCCAGTTCAGGGGTGAGTGCGTCCTTGCCAACTCCTTGATGGTGGCCAAGTTCCTTCACCTCTGTGCAAAATGGAGGGAGAAGAGCGTTGGCGGGCTTTGAGTAACATGACATACGCATGTTTGAGTAACATGACATGACAAGCCTGTGGGACACAGGCCTGAAGTCACATCCAGGGAGGGAGGGAAGTCGGGGATGTGCTGATGCTCAAGTCTGCGTACTTCCTACAAAGCAGCTTTGACACCACTGATTCATAAATGCCCATGATGTGAGCAGAATCAGCTTAATGCTGGAGTGCCACCTGGTCTCATGCCCTCTCTCCCTCTCCCTCCCTCCCAGAACTGTGCCTACTGGGTATGACAAAGGGAGTTGGGAGGGGATGTGGAGCTCTTTCTGTGTTGGCAGGGCATCCAACAGCACATACAGATCTTTTGTGTGATTAGAGCAAGGTAGCTCCTTCTTCCGGGCAGGTCCAGCCACATTCCGGGGCACACAGCTTTGCAGGGAGATTGGATTTCACCCATCACTTGCTGCTTGGTCAGGAATCCTTGTAAACGACTGATCACAGCAGACTTTAGTCTCCCCAAGCCCACTTTAAAGAGTGAAAAACTGAGACCCAGTTAGTAACCTATCTGGGCCATCCAGGTGTAGCAGAGAGGAGAGAGCCTGAGTTTTAGCCTCTCTGCTACCACCTGTGCCTTGTTCATTGGGTGACAAGGGGCCGTGCCCAGGTCCAGCACGAGTACCCGCCTCTGCCCGCTGCTCTGCCTGAGACTATGAGGCATCAGATAAAGAGTCAGAGGACCTATGCTCCTGCTAACTAGTGCCAGGGCCTTGTTCCAGTTACTCCACATCTGTAACGTGGGGTTAATATTTCCCTCGAAGTCTTGTCCTAAAGCGTATGTGGGCAATACACACGAAGGCCCAATATGTGTGAGTTGCACTGAGTCTCCAGAAGGGAAACGTCCAAGAATTGTGAGCCAGTAATCAAAGAAGAAAGGGTCTAAGACACGACTAAGACCTTGGGGTACGGGCCGTCGAGCTTCCTGAGCTCAGAGTGTCTGTAACTCCAGTTCTGTAACCCATTGGCCCTGGCTCATTGAAGAGCTCCAAGGAAGCTCCAAGGAAAGTGATTAGTGAATGGACCCACCATATCACATGCAGTATGGGAGTCAAACACAGTTTCGTAGACCACAAAGCATGAAGTTCTACCATTCGTCCTGCCTCCTCTGAGCAGAAGAGCAGACGACAATCTTTAGGAGAATCAACCACAGCCTGTTCTCAGGTAGGGTGGCCGGGGTGGGGTCCATTTCTGGGTTTTCGCTGATGCGTTTTATTTCTGTGTTCCGGCTAGCTTTTCCTATAGCTGCAAGACACCCGCAGGGACATCCCTGTTCCTCATACAACCAAGTCTCACAACTTTCCCTCCCCTTCCTGGAATTATTCTGCTACTGGTTGGGGCTGGCCCAAGGGTTGCCTTCTGAGCAGGGGGAATGGCGCGTTGAATCATCACCTTTCCTGTTGATTTTCCCAGAATCACAGAATGTTCTTAAAGCTCTGAGCCCTACACCAAGAAGACCACCCATCTCTCCTTCCAAAAACCAAATCATATTTTCTTAACAAACCAAAATGACTACCTCTTTGCTCACGCAACTAGCATTTCCCGAGCGTTCATGAATTCCAAAGTTATTTGAGTAAATTAGCCTTTGAAGCTCAGCTTCCACCTTGGACTGTTGGAATGATTTCTTGGAAAAGTGATTAGTACCGACGCTCTACGAAAATTGGCATCCAAGGATGGTCGTCTCATTATGCGAAGTGCCCATAGATTCACCTCCAAACACCTCGTGATTTCTCAAGTGCTATTATCTCCCGGCGACATCTCTGCTTTGGAGCCTATTACTTAAATAAAAAATGTTAATTGTTTCTGAGAAACGTGCAGTGAGGGATGGAGACTGCCATCTCCGCGGAGCCAGGTCTCCGAATTCCCAGGCTGCTGCTAACTTTCCTGCCTGATGCTGGAAACTCTCCACCGGCCAACCATCCATTTGCATGGACTAAGTCACAATTTACATCAAGCACCGTTTTCACACAGGGGGTTATTTATTGAGCCCGCTGCCATGGCGAGGAGGGCGCGGGCTCTTGAGTAATTAGAATCCTGTCCTCGCTGGGGAGCAAACAATGACTTCCTGCTATCTCCGCCTTCTAATGGGTTTGCGATGGCGCTATCGCTGTTTCCATAAATAACGTGCTCCATGTAAATAAGGAGTCATTAAAAATGGGGCAGCACCCACACATCATTTCATAAACATGAGGGAGGTACTTGGGAAGAAGCTCATCAATAAGCAGGTTGTGCTCTGTGTTACAAGACGGAAGCCGCTCTCCGGTGACTATACACACCGCCTTTTGTAAGTTAAATCATTCCATTAGGACTCACTCCCTGTCATCGTCTGATGTAGGTAGAGGGCAGGGTGGGGATGAGCATGGGCTCCGGAGGCAGACGGAACTGGGTGCTGATACGTGTGATTGGCACCGAGTCTCCAGTTCTGATGCCCGGCATCTGTGAAATCGTGGGCAAATCGCTTAGCTGTCCAAGTCCTGATTTTCTCCCCTGGACCATGGACAGAGCCGAGTCCGCCTGGCTTGTGATACCACAATTGGTGGCTGAGTTGGGTCAGATTGGGGGCAGGCAGGGAGCAACTTTCTTCTTTCCAATCACTGCCCTGCCTTCGTGTCCTGTCCCTGTCTTTGAACTGTTAAAACGGCTAGTCTGACTAACCACGTTTCTCATCCCATTGAAAGCTTTATGTCATCCCTAGCTCGGGCCAAATGGGCTTAAAGGCCAATGTGAAGAGGAAGTGTGAGTTTTTCTCTCTCTCACCTCTTCCTCTCGTCCTCTTTTTCCATCTCCCTGAGACGTGTCCAGCTCGTCCGGGAGTGCATCCACATTAGAGCAGAGCACAGAGGGGACATCGGTGCCCATAATGCCCTCTGAGCCTGTGACAGTCGCAGCTGGGCACTGGCGTCTGTATCCAAAAGAGATTCCTTCTTCTGAGATGCTTCTGAGATGCTCTCTTGAGAGAGACACTCGCTCACTATTTTAGGACATTCTCTTGGGAAGCCCGAATCCAAATCGTTCTATTGGCTTCTCTGGCTGACACCAAGAGCTGTTAGAAATAAAGTTCACTCCAGTGGCTGCTGCTATCTGGCTTTGTTCCACCACCCTAAGCTAGCTCGGTCTTCCACCTTTCAACTTTTCCAGGCAGCAGATAATGGTCCCTATGACCGCCAAAGCCAGGGAATGCATATCACAATTCCCTAATTGTTCTCTTGACCTTTTCTTCAGTTTCTGGAGGTGATGGAAAGCAGCATGTCAGCAACTCTTTGCAAAGAGGTGTCCACTCTTGAGTCTCCCTTCCAGTGAATTCTTAAGCCTGCTGGAGGTAGCTGACGGGCCGATAATGGCAGAAGCAGGTTGTGGATACGGTAGAATGTGAAGGCGTGCGTCGCTATTTTGCCTGGCTTAGAGCTCACCTGGAAAACAGACAACAGGAAGTGCCCCGTATTCCATCGACTGTAATGAAGTTTGAATAAGAGTGTGTTTTAAGTGCTTGGCAATGACCCACACAAGGATGTCAGTTCAGCTCTCAGTATTATGTATTCTCAGTTACCAGATGATAAGCACGGACACATCACACAGATTACGGGGAGATACTATTCTAAGTGCTTTACATGTTCCAAGAGCCCCGTGCGAAGGGTTTTATCATCATTCCCATTATACAAATGAAAGCTAACGTTCGGAAAAGCTCCAGAGCTGGTAAGTGGATCCAGGAATGTAGCTCCAGGGAACAGGCTCTTACTGACCTTCCTCAAGGTAGTACCTAGTACTGGGTACTAGTCCAAGGCAGTGCTATACCTCACGATGCAAGTCGAGGGGATCTTTCCTCTTCCAGAAAGGTAGGCACACACGCAAACGTATTCCTAGGAGTTCGGCAGGACTCTGTCTGAATCCACACTCCTCCTTCTCCTTTGTTCCTTTGTTTCTAATGGTGGTGGGCTTTTCTGCCCCTCTAAAGGATGCTATAGACTCTTTGCTCACTGTTCTCCTGTAGACAAACCTTTATTCACATAAAAGCAGGCCGGGGTCCCCAAGTCTATCCCAGATGGCTCCTAATCCTGAACTCACACATCCTGGCATCAATGCCGAAGTCATTCTCTGGGCTTTCCCAGCTGAGTGGTCTGGTCCCACCGGTCGACCACTCATCCCACTGCTGAGCCGCTAATTCCCTCCTGGTTTCTCTTCTTGTTTCAGCTTCAACCACCCCTACGCACGGCATCGCATTGGCATCTCCGACACAGTTGTCTCCTGTCCTGTCCTGTCCTGTCCTGGTGGTGAGAGCTGGGACTTCCCTGGGCCCTTCTTGACCTTCCCCGGCTTCGACCTACGCTGCCTTCTCCATTCTCAAACAACATTCTCGCTATCACGTTGCCCTGTCTTATTTGATGTACAAATCTTGCCTCTCCCTGAGCTGTCTTGTCATTCGTCCCCCTCGTGGGTGGCCTTTCCCCCCCAGGACACTAATGTGTGTGTGTGCGCGGTGATAGGAAGCCAGCTGGCAAAATACACGGATCCCTACCCTCAGCTGTCTTACCGTCTTGAGGAAAGTGGAGGTCAAAAGCAACAGGTGGGCCTTTGCTCGTCTTGTGAACTGTCCCAAGGCAAAGCCCCTGTCCGAGCCTCCCGTTTTCTACCTCTCCCACGAGCGGCTGGACCACATGATTAAAGGGGCTATTCCCGCTTTAAAGATCTATGACTCCGGAGTTGCGGCTTCCCTTAATGTTCCTGGAAGAACAGACAAGTCCAATTTGAGATATTTGAATCTGATTAATGCGGGAACAGTTAACATGGGGAGGAAGGCGTCCCCCATCCCCTTCTTCTCTTTCCCCTCCAGGCGGCTTTTATGTTTCTGGGCTTTTATCCCATTATCCCAGCCTGACTTTATTAGTACCACCTGGAGAGGGGCCCGCTCCCCACCAGACATTGGAGGAAACACAGAGAGGCAGCTCGCCACTTTTTGTGAGCCTTAGCTCTCTGTTTACACCCTTCTGGACCATGCCTCTGCTCTCTCCTCCGTTTATGGGGAAGGAAATCTCTGCCACTGGCTTGAGTCTGAGGGAAGGAAAGATTGGCTGAGGCCATTTGAAAACTCACTCCAGCTTCTGGATTTCTCTAGTCCACTTGAACCAGGTCGGGGGTTTTCAAAATGACCGTATCCTGTCCAGAGAACAAGCACCAAGAAAACAGATAGGGTTGAGTGGCAGGCAACGTCCTGCTTGACCCGGTCCAGGTGGTGCATGGAAGCCTCTGGTACCGCCTGAAGATTACTAGCTCATTCTTTACCCCCGTTCACCCTGTTCTCCACTCCATCAGACAAGAACCTGGATTCCTCCCGGGCTTCTAACATGATGCCGCCTTTCTCTGTCTCCCAAGGGTCTTCATATGCAACCTCTTTACCTGGAAAACACCTGGCTTCCCATTCACTACAAGCTGCAAATTATCCTCAGAGGTCACATCCTCTGGGCCATTTCTCACGACCCCTCAAACTCCAGTGAGGCGTTCGGCTCCACGTTCTTACCGTGTCCCATAGCCATGCTACATATAGGGGCTGTCGGGATGGAATTCAGCTAAGCACCCCCTGCCCTCTCGGTGGATTCTACTGTTGGTGCACAAGACAAGAGAGGACAAGTAAACAGGTGAAAGATAGCGTTACAAGGGCAACGCTTGAGGAAGGCCAATGATCTCGGGAACTCAGGGCAGTGGTGCCTTTACCCAGGTCCGAGGCACAGGGAAAGCCTGCCCAGAGGAAAGCCGTAGAGGATGAGTAGAAAGAGAGAAGAATTGCAGGACACATTCTAAGAAAAGAGAACAGCATCGCAAAGGTTTTACGGTGAGAAAAAGTACAGTGTTAAGACTGAGAAGAGAGAGATCATGTCAGGTAGCTTTTGCTGAGTAACATTTCACGCCAACACTTAACGGTTTAAACCCCAAACCATTTCTTTGTCTCACTGTTGTGTAGGTCAGCAACTTGGGATGGGCTCAGATGGCCAGTTCTGCTGACTTGGGTGACGTTCAGCTGATCTTGGCCAAGATTCCAAGATGTCTGAAGGCAGCTGTTGGGTCATTTGGAGGCCGGCTGCTGTCGGCGGGGCACCTCTTATCTCCTCCCCGTCATGTCCAATCATCCAGCAGGTTATCCCAGCATTTTCTGCCTGGGTTTTCAGGGTTACAAAAGAGAGATCAGGTCATAACGCTTCTTGAGTCCCGGCCTCGGAACCTGCTGGGCGCTAAGTTCTGCCGCATTTTATTGGCTAACGCAAGAAGCCCAGATTCCAGGTGGGTCATTCATACTCTATGTCTTGATGGGAAGAAGTAGAGAACTGTGAATTTTTTTCTAATCTTTCTTGGGGTTTAATCCTGCAGAAGTGATACGGGGCCATATTATCAAAGGCCTTATATTCAAGTTTGGATTTTCCTGAAGACAAGAAGAAATATGTAGCATAATAAATATTTCATATAATCTTTTTAAAGAAGAGTGGGAGACACCACCACGTGCATAACCTGGAGGTGATTTTCTGGGTACTCTTATTGGTATGAAGCGTCCACTACTACGTAATCAGAATCCATAGAGATGATTCCCGGGGCTGCAGTTTGCTTTGATCTAAAACAATGGGTACTGGGACACCTGGGTGGCCCCGTCAGTTAAGCGTCTGACTCTTGATTTCAAGTCAGGTCATGATCTCATGGTTCAGGGGACTGAACTCCATGCCGGGCTCTGTGTTGACCGTGTGGAGCCTGCTTGGGATTCTCTCTCTCTCTCTCTCTCTCTCTCTGCCACCTCCCCTGCTTGAGCTCTATCAATCAATCAACCAACCAATAAAATGTACATCCACACAATGGGATATTATTTGATAATTAAAAGGAAGGGGATAGTCATCTGTGCCAAAACATGGATGAAATTTTGGAACATTCTGTTTAGCGAAAGGAGTGGTCACACACATGTACAATACAAAGTACTGTAGGATGCCATTGATGTCCACTGAAATGTCCAGAATAGGCAAATTTGTAGAGCCAGAAAGGAGATCAGTGGTCGTCTAAGGCTAGCGGTGGGAAGTAGGGGTTGACGGCTGGGAGTGTGGGAAGGCTTCTTCCAGTGTGAGGACAAAAGTGTTTTAAAATCTGATCGGGGGTGTTGCACATGGGTGGCTGATCTCATTGAGCGTTCACTCCTGGTTTCCACTTAGGTCACGATCTCACGGTCATGGGTTCGAGCCCTGCATCTGGCTCTGTGCTGACAGGGCGGAGCCTGCTTGGGATCCTCTCCCTCTTCCTCTTTCTCTGCCCCTCCCACGCTCCCAAAATAAGTAAAATCTGATTGGGGTGATGGTTGCATTACTGGGACTAAGGAGGTGGACATCTCTGGGGGTCATTACTCAGCCCTGCTATAGTGAGAAAGGAGGTTCAAAGACGGTCACCATGAGAACTCACCCTGAATGCCACGGCCAAGGAAATGACACACGTTTGCTACAACAGTCCCAGCCACATCTAACAGAGGGTGGAAGCCAGCGGGCACCTGAAGAGCATCCTCTGTGCTCAGATGGCTTATGTTAGGGGCTCTCAAGTCTCCCTTCAAGCACCAACGAACGGAAATATGCCAACTGCTTCAGCCATGACAATCCTTGGGCTTTCTGAGGCCAGCTTCCACCGTGAGAACATCCTCTCCAGATAAGAAATAGACCATGGTAGGGTGCCTGGGTGGCTCAGTCGGTTAAGCATCTGATGTCGGCTCAGGTCACGATCTCACAGTTTGTGAGTTCGAGCCCCATGTCGGGCTCTGTGCTGGCAGCTCAGAGCCTGGAGCCTGCTTCCGATTCTGTGTCTCCTTCTCTCTCTGCCCCTCTCCCGCCTGTGCTCTGTCTCTCTGTCTCAAAAATAAATACATGTTAAAAAATTAAAAAAAAAAGAAATTGACCATTCTGGAATGTCCACCGGACTTCTTCATTCTGACCCTGGAACCATGAAAAATGAAAACACGGTGCCATTCGCCTTCAGAGCCTTTTTGCTTTTCCAGACAACGAATTAGCTTGAAAACCCCTTCCTGTTCACACTCTGACCAAGAGACTACATCTCCAGAATAAATATTCTGAGTTTCTCAACTATTCATTGTATAACCTAGTTCTTGGTTACCTTTTATTTTCTTAAATGTTGACTACGGTTCTATGCGTGTGTTCTTTTTTGTCTAAGACGTTTTACAATTAAAAGAAATCTGAATGTAAAGTTAATTCACATTTGTTTTTGAAACCTGGGAGAAAATAAAAAAGAAAATCAGTTACACATAAGTGTGGCGCCCGATGAGAACCACTAAACGTAAGTATGTTTTTCCACTGTTGGGATGGGTCTGGGAGCTAATCTGACTCTTCACACGAAGTCACTCTGTGATCTTGGGCAGTTCCTTTCCCATCTCTGGACCTCAATTCCTTTCTGCGAGGCTCACTTTGAATTCACAGCCTTCTGCTGTCCTTTCCATCCACCTGAAAGTCATTTGTTTCAAGCATTCACGGTGGCCATTGGCCGGGGGAGCCTCACTCCTGGTGACCCAGCTTTAAAGACCATTTTTAATTCATCCATGCACGTGTCAGCCCGTGTCTTGTCGATTCAGCTCTTATTAAAGCTCTCCAGTCCTGGGTTTCAGGGTCACCCTACCTGGCAGATCTTGTCCCCAGCCCGTGTGTGACACGGGTGTCCCCAGTGGCTTTCAGGTCTGTTTCATGCCTTGTATTCCCTGCCACCTGATTTCCTTTCCCCAAAGCCACTCTGGGTTTATCAGACAGTTACAAGGAACACAAGGAAAGTAGGAGTACAGAGCTGGAACCGAGTGACATCGATGCCGATGTTTTATTGCAGTAAACAGCCTGCTTTCGAGAAATTAGACTTTACAGATGTTTGGTTACACATTCCATTCGGACCTCACAAGAACGCTTCCTTGTGTATTACGCCAAGATTGCAAAAGTTGTTTGTATTAGGTTTTAACCTTACTTCTTAGACAAGAAAGTAAACTTGCAAAAACCTTCGGAATTGTGAAATTTTGACCTCCATCCATGGCAAGAAATGCATTTTACTGGAACCCGGTGTGAAAAAGTGTATGGAGAGACAGACAGACAGACAGACAGACAGACTAGGGACATAGATAGATAGAAACAAGTGGAACAAAAGTGTTACAGAATAAAATTTATCAGAAGATAGATGATAGGTGGATAGATGAGATGATAGATTGATAATAGATAGATGATAGATGATGGATAGAGATAATAAATAGATGATAGATAGGTGCATAGATAGATACACACACAGATGTGGATTTGAAACAGAAGTTGTACAACTCTGCCCAGCCACTTCTTGGAGAGAATTAGATCAATGGAAGAGCTTGTATCCAGCCTCTAGCTGGTGCTGTGACGGCGATCGATCCCGGCTCCCTCGCCCCTTACCGATGACATTCTGGACGCGGCACGCTGTGGCAGTGGGAAATCCTGAGGTTGGGCCCCGGTTGTTCTGAATTATTGGGGCCCCAAGCGTGGAAGCGGGAAATAGTTGGTTCCGGGTGGGACGACCCTGGAGAACCAGTTAGTGATGCGCGTGCAAGGTCAATACCCATCAAAAGCACGTGGGGGGCAAGAGAGGATGTTACTTTCGGGAAAGGCAGAGTCTGTGAAATTATCCAAGTGCATAAGCTTCCCAGCAGGGTGTGTCAAGTCTGTGGAGTGAGGAGAAAGTCTCCCCACCCCCCCAAACCTCTGAGGGCGGCTGGGCCCCTGGCTGAGGCCTGGCACCGTGGAGGGAGACGAAGCCGGTCCCCGGTCCCCAGGGGCTGAGAAAGCAGGAAGGAGGGCGTGGGGCTTCCCTGTGAGCCCAGCTGCTGGACAGAAAGAAGGACGGTGACATAGCACCGCTGAGCTCGAGACGCTTCTTCTCCGGGAAGTAGATTCAGCCCCTGCCGAATGGTCTTTCAGTGGGAGGCGTCCCTGGCGGGCATCTGAGGGGAAGGGCCTGAGTGTGCGTGTGTGTGTGATGTATTTTGTGTGTATGTGCTGTGTGTGTGCCCACGCTGGGGCGAGGGGGACGGAGAGGGCCATGGCTCTACCGGGAAGGCAGTGGGAGCGCGAGAGCCGGAAGAGAAGGTGGAGAAGGTCAGGTGCGAGGTCCAGGGTGAGAGGCGCACGCGGCCAGGGCGTCTGAGCAGGAGGCTGGGCTGCGTGGCCGCACGTCCCGAAAGCCGGCAGCATGGAGGCTCGGGTGGGAGCACTGAATTCTGGAAGAAGCTCGTCCAGGGACAGCAGGGGGAGCGGGGACATGGCTCCGTCCCTGACACGGGGGCTTCCCTGTGCTCCAGGCACAATGTTGTCGCCCTCGCGGTCATTTATTCAGGTCCCTGGGTGAGCCGGCTGGCTGGGGACTGGTATCGCGCTCCTTTTATGGTAAACTAAGGCACGGGGAAGTGAAGTAGCCCATCCAAGCTAGTGAATGGAAGAAGGCAGACGTGAACCCAGCCAGCGCGGCTCGGGGGGCTTGCAGCGGTCACCTGCGGACACCGAGGGACGAGGGCCCCCGCACCCCTGCAGGAGCAAATTCCAGATCGCCAAGGCCGTTAAGACACAGACCCTCCTTTGAAAACTAACCACTTCCTTTTTGCTCTGCATGGAAGGGAGCTGCGGGACCGCCCGCCGAGAGAGGGCAGCGAGGGAAACCGGCCAGAGTCTTAATGGAGGCCTTGGTCCTCATCCTTTATCGTCCTTCTGCGGTCCCGCCGCTGGGAGGCCGAGCCAAAATCAAGGGCAAAAACATGCTGTGTGACCTCCCACACCCCAAAGGCAAGATCAAACGCTGTGGGGAAGGCGGTAAGCCGGGGCTCTTCATTAAAGCAAATACCCTAAAACGTTTTGTTCAGGATGACAGAGTGTTTTGACCCTGGCAGGCATCTGAACCCCCGTGAAAATTATTTCTCCTTCTCTTGAGGGTGGACGTAGCAGAGGATTTTTTTTTTTTTTCTGGGACAGAAGCCACTATTATGAATATGTATTCCTCAATAGTGAAATCTGTGTTAATAAATATGGGTGTATATATACATATGCTTGGGATTGTGTATATATATATACGTATATATATATATGTGTATATGTGTATTTATATATATTAATATATATATAAAATCTGTATTAATAAATATGGGTGTATATATATGTATGCTTGGGATTGTGTATATATATACGTATATATATGTGTGTGTATATATGTATGTATATATATGTGTATTAATATATATTTATACATTAATATATATATAATCTGTAGTAATAAATATGGGTATATATAATACATACATATATATATATATATATATAAGTCTGCTTGGGATTGTGTATATATATACGTATATATATGTGTGCATATACGTATTAATATATATATTAATATATATATATAATCTGTAGTAATAAATATGGGTATATATAATATATACACATATATATATATAAGTCTGCTTGGGATTGTGTATATATATACGTATATATATGTGTGCATATATATGTATATATGTGTATTAACATATATTTATCTATTAATATATATATTTATATATATAATCTGTAGTAATAAATATGGGTATATATATGTATATATATACGTATACTTGGGATTGTGTATATTTATATGTATATATATGTGTGTATATATGCATGTATATATGTGTATTAATATATATATTAATATATATATAATCTGTAGTAATAAATATGGGTATATATAATATATACACATATATACACATATATATATAAGTCTGCTTGGGATTGTGTATATATATACGTATATATATGTGTGCATATATATGTATATATGTGTATTAACATATATATTTATATATTAATATATATATTTATATATATATATAATCTGTAGTAATAAATATGGGTATATATATACACTTATATGTATATATATATACACATATATATACGTATGCTTGGGATTGTGTATATATATATACACGTATATATACACATATATATGTGTATTAATATATGTATTTATATGTATATAATCTGTAGTAATAAATATGGGTATATATACACATATACACTGATATATATATAAGTCTGCTTTGGACTGTATATATATATATATATATACATATATATGTGTGTGTATATATGTATATATATGTGTATATATATGTGTATATATGTGTATATATATGTGTATATATGTATATATATATGTAGTTGTATAAATATATGTGTATATATACACATACAACTACTAGTTCAACAAATATCTTGGTAGACCTACTATGTTTTGGGCTGTGTGTGTGTGTGTGTGTGTACATCTGCACACGCACAGGGCATGTCTGTGACTTGATCCTCACCACCTCTTCTTGCTAACTGCCCACCTGGCTCCTCAAATCCTCGTTGCTATTGTAGGATCCACCTGAGTGGTAGAATGCTACTCGGTCCCCTGGCTACTTTATTGTTTCAGCGTTGGTCATCTGACGTGAAATACACCAAAGTCTTACCCTAGGAATTTGGGGATAGGAACTGAGAGCCAGGGCACAGTTTTGTGGAGGAAGCCCGGAACAGTGTCTGAGTCCGTAAGATTTTGACTCAAGTGGCGACGGCCGCATATTCTTACCAAGTGGGCACGGAAAACAAAGGGAAGGAGAGAGAGAGAGAGAAATAGAGGGAAAAGAAGGAGAAGGGGGAGGAGGGGGAAAGAATGACCAAACATGGACAGGAGCCAAGAAGGATGAAAGCATCCTATCCTTCCCTCCAGCCATTCCTGAAATCTACTAGAGCTCCCTTTTTCAGCCTCGTGAGACTTCTCACCATTTTTATGATAAATTCCCCATTTTGCCTCACTTAACTCAGCTGGGCTATCAGTGCTGCTTCACTGATCCGACCCTCCAAATAGCAATTCAGCAGACCCTTACGGAGCATCACGGTTGTGCCAAAGCCTATGCCGGGTGCTGAGGATGCCCCAGACTCAGACCTTGCTCCTGAAGCTTCCCAGGCTGGAGGAGTTCATGCTCTGTTTGGGGTATTGGTTTAGTATTTGGGAAAAGGATGCTCTGCAAAATGACCTCTCTCTCTCTCTCTCTCTCTCTCTATATATATATATATATATATATATATATAGTCTGTAGTAATAAATATGGGTATATATATACACATATATGTATATATATACACATATATATATACGTATGCTTGGGATTGTGTATATATATATAGCCTCATGAGCATGGCTGACCATGCTGGGTGCCTTCTAGGTGCCAAGGGTGATGCCGAACGCTGTCCTGGAGAAGCAGAAGCGGTCAGGGCTGACCGGGGTGGCTGCCTGGGGAGAAATGGACAGACACTGCCTGGATGCAAATCCTGGTTCTGGCACCTGCTGACTCGGCGGCCTTGCGTGTGTCACAGGAAGTGCGGGCAGCTATAATGATTCCCTCTTAGGGCTGTCCTGGGATCCAATGCAATGATTCCAGTTCAGCAGGGGAACGCTGTAAGTGCTCAAGAGGGGTAAGTTATTTGTTCTTTGGAATTAAGACAAAGGGAGGGGCGCCCGGGGGGCTCAGGCGGTTAAACGTCTTGATTCTGGCTCATGTCATGATCTCATGGTTTGTGGGATAGAGCCCCGCATCGGGCTCTGTACTGACAGCAAGGAGTCTGCTTGGGCTTGTCTCTCTCTACCCCTCCCCTGCTCCTGTGCGCGCGCGCTCTCTCTCTCAAAGTAAATACATAAACATTTTTTTTTTAAAGGGAGATGATGGATAGAGATGAACGGATAGATAGGTAATGGTGATACATTTTAAAATACGTTTCTCAGCCATTTTCCAGGGCAACTCCAATGCCATCAAATTCTTCCACTTCCCGGTCCAGTATGTTTGCACGGCACCTGACGATGACTGTGACTGGCCTTAAGCTAAAAAACAGCTACGATTTCCTGAATTTACTCAGTGGCTATGGATGGCTTTGATACAATAGTTTATAGTTTAGCATATTACCTCGATAAAGGATATATTGTAGAGCAGTTGGGGAAAGATAAAATGAATTGTAAAAACCTACTGCCCATGTGAATATTTTAGCTATTTTCCTCTTCATTTCTTGTCATTCACACGGAGTCATTCCACAAAGTGATTTTGTGAGTTCCTAGACACACAGGCACACAATTTTCAACAGCACGGTTCTACCTTCACTCGTTGGTGATGATTTTAAACATTTATTTGACGTTTATTGGGACACCTGGGTGGCTCAGTCAATTAAGTGTCCGACTCTTGATTTCAGCTCAGTTTGTGATCCCAACGTGTTGGGATCCGGCCCCATGTCGGGCTCTGAGCTAGGGTGGCGCCTGCTTGGGATTCTCTAGCTCTTTCCTTCTGCCCACCCCCGCCCCAACTCATGCTCGCTCTCTCTCTCGCTCTCTCCCTCCCAAAAATAAATAAATAAACATTAAAAAAAAAAAAGTTTATTTGACTTTATAGGAGCTCCTGGGTGACTCAGTCTGTTAAGCGTTCAACTTCGGCTCAGGTCATGATTTCACGGTCCGTGAGTTCAAGCCTGCGTCGGGCTCTGTGCTGACAGCTAGGAGCCTGGAGCCTGCTTCACATTCTGTGTCTCCCTCTCTCTCTGTCCCTTCCCTGCTCAGGGTCTGTCTCTCTGTCTTTCAGAAATGAAGAAACGTTAAAAAAATTCTAAGGACAAAAGAAAGGGCCTCAGGATTTAAAAAATAAATAAAACAAAAGTTTATTTGACTTTTTGTAAGCAGTAGTTTAACTATCTGCTTGTCATTCCTTCAAATGGATGATGCATCGCTTAACTCTTTCCCTGGAGTGGATATTTCTGCTGCTTCCAACTAGGAATGGATTTGACGAGACCCAAGCTAATGTCATTAAGGACAAAAGGAGATTGTTATAAAGTTGCCCCATCAAATAAAATGGACCCAGCCGTGGCATCACCATCATGTGAGCTTGTACGAGAGGACTACGAACACCACCGCGGTCCTGACTCTTGTCTTCCTACAAAAGGAAAGCACAGAGGCCGTGCACCAGACAAATGTCAGCTCAGAATCCACCCCTTTCTGGCTGGTGGCCTCGGGCAGGCTGCTTGGCCTGAGTGTTTATTTTCTTATCTATAAAATGGGAGTAAGGTGGCCTCCCTCATGGGGGGATTATACAGACTAAATAACAATCGTCTGGTACCTGTGTCCCAAATCCCACATACATGACACCCATAGCCCACACATGTGATACTTGAGGGTCCAAATCCATGCCTCCAAGTAGAAAGAAAAGCCTGCCTAGGCAGAACAATGACCCCTTTGCAGTGTTCATTTCGTGACAAGCCGTCACATAGCAAGCACTTGGTAAATAGTTGTTACGCAAATGAAGGAATATCCTTCAATAAGAGAACTTGGGAAAATGCAGTACTCAGTCCTCTAAGTAAACTATGGGCTCTCCATTCTCTGTGCCCGATACTACAATTCTACATATGACCAAACTGTGATTGCAGAATATTTTCCACCAGAATGTAATTATATTTATGGAAATCGTAATGTATCTTCAGCTAAAACAAACCTCGACCCTATTGTCCTACGTGTAACTCTAGAGAACAATAGACTTTCTTAGGGGAATTTCCCCCAGTCCTTTGCTATCAGATGGCAAAACAGGGGTGGGGTGGGGGGGGAGGGAGTAATTTCCCCCAACAAAGCATCTCTACATGTGGGTGGTCAATGATGTTTACTTAAAACGGATTTGTGGCTGAAGAGAAAATTCTAATTTCCCCGAAAGGTGAATCTCACTGGTGCTGATTACAGAAATCAGTTGTAGTGCTTGATGTAAGAAAAAAAAAAAAAAAAAAGGAACTTTCTAATTGATCCCTGCCCCATACAAACAAGGGCCAGGGAAGATAACATGTTTTGCCTGACTCTGAGTTCTGCAGAGGCAGGAGTCTGTGTCAATATTGAAACTATCAATGCTGGAACGTTAGATTTGCTTTCTGCCCAGGAAGAACAGAATGGGTTGCTTTTCTTTTCTCTTTGCTGGACAGTGTGCGTAAACAGGGGCCCAAAGTGTGGCTCTTCGGGGATGCCACATGCCCCACTTCCCCTCCCCTTTCCTGCTCCAGGGGGAAGCCTGCCAGTCAGGGTGAGAGCTGGCAGCAGGGAGCCGGCTCCTTGTTAATAGTTTTGCCACAAGTGTTTGATCTTGGAGGTGAACTCGGCATAATCATTTTCCCCTCCCCGCTGCCCCCTTCTGCACCCTGAAAAATAATTAGATCTTCAAAGCTGCTTAGGATCCAAAATGCTTTAGGTAAGGAGCAAGGTGGTCATTCACCACATCCCACAAGTGGCCTTGACACCTACTGGGATTCTGTGTGTCCCAACCCAGTGGGACATACCAACCTGGGTGCCCACTGGCATCCGTGGGGATCTCTCTGGGATTCCAGAACTGGGCTCTGGGGAGAGCAGAGCGGAGCGTGGGAGGAGAGCTTGAGAAGGAGGATTGGGGTCTGTCACCTCCTGCCCGCCCGTCCTGAGCCCATCGCCACGTGCCTCGGTTTCCCCGTCTGCAAACCTCAACCACATCACCTCCCTCTCTTCCTGTTAGGAAGACCCCATGCAATCCAACTGCACTGAGAAGGTGGATTTTCAGTTGCAAAACTCTAAGCTATTTCCAGCCCGGGGACTTGGCAGGTATCGTTGGTAAAGGCTGTGGGTGCAGAACACTCCCTTGAAGCATGAGTTCACCTTCTCATTAGGGATTGATGTCGTGATTCACGAAAGACCAAGGGAAAATCTGTTTGGCAGTTGAGAATCAACTGTCAGCCTGTTGCTACACATTTCGTTACAATTCAAACAGAGAGCATTGAGTCCCATTCTAGATCATTTCTTACTGAAGCTTTTCAGGTCTCAAACCTCTCTTTTCTGCACCTGTAAAAAGGAAATAGTAGCCAGGGTCATCCGAAGGATGTAATACATGTGAAACTGTCAGGCACAGCCCTGGGGCATAGTGAATGCTTAAGAAAGAGCAAAGTAAGCTGATTCTGAAAGCTGACCAATCTTCTCTGCCCCTTCACAAGCTAAAGCCCTCGGGTCCTCGAGGACAGAGATAGTCCTGGGCATGGCTAATCAGGAAAGGGGGATGACACAGGTCTCCACAGTACTGCCTCTAATGAGGGTGGAGCCCTTTCCACACGTTAACTTAATTCATCCTCTGGATCACCCAGCAAGGGAAGACTTTTTACCTCCGCTAATGTGGAAACAAAAAGATAAGAACTTGACCCAGGCCACCAAGCTACAGGAAGGGGAATGGCTGGGTACACGAACTCCGGTTAATCTCACTACAAAGTTCGGCACCTTCCACCTAAACAGGTGACTGAAGCAAACCTTAGCTGGAATTGTTTCCCCTCGCCGCCTAGTTGGTGCTCGGCGGCAAAGAGATTAAGCATGAGTCAGACCCCCTGGCTGGACTCCTAGCTTTGCCATTTTCTCTCTCTCCCTCTCCCTCTGACTCAGTTCTTATTTATAAAATTGGGATACCTGAGCCATTATGTTTCGTTGCTTATTAGGTGTCACTGTTCTAAATGCTTACCTGTGTTGACCCACTGAATCCTCACCCACACTCTAGGACGTGAATGCTGTTATTATTTTCATTGCATGGATAGGGAGGCTGAGTCAGAGAGGTTAAAAGTAAGCTGTCTATAATCTAGTAGGTGGCTGAGGTCGGATCTATCTCGAGGCAGGTGCATCGTGGAGTCTCTCCTCAACCACCTTGCTACCTGCCCCCGTAGACCGCTATCAGGCTAAAACGAGATGCTATTTGAAACTCCTTAGAAAAACGCCTGGCCCATAAAGTCATTCAATAAACAGGAACAATTATTTAGCATTATTACTACTAGTGTGGCTATTATATATGCTACACTGACCCTCATGAAGCTCAGAGTAACCCAAAAAGGACAAGTTCAGGAAGCATGGTCCTATTGACTTTCAGCAGGAGACAGAGTCAGGCCCACAGCAAAGAGGAGGTGTTTCCAGGGATGAGGGTGAGCGTTTTGTTTCTGCAGCCTTCATTCAACTGTTTCAGACAATTCTGGAAAGAGATGTATTAATTCCGTTCTCAGCCCATAAGCACAAGGGGGTGAGGGAGGCAAAAAAAAAAAAAAAAAAAAAAAAAAAAAAAAAGGAAAAGAAATCTGCCTCCTGAATTACAGATAATCCTGAGAAAAAAATAAAATGGATCAGCGTTTAAAGGAACAAGGAATCTGCTCAGGCAGCTCTCCAACAAGGTCAGATATTTGCGATAGTTTTTCCCTCTAAAAATGTTTTAAATCAAATTATTCTTTACCTCTGCTTAAAAAGTCAAAGAATATAAGAATTTATGGTGAAAAGCAACAGTCCCCAGGCCCCAGCCACACTTCCAGCTTAATCCCCCAGGGAAATCCCTTTTACTTTTTTTCTATTGTGAAATCTTTGAAACAATACGATAGCAGACGCATTTCTCATTTTTCCAACATCGGACGGTGATCACTGACTTTCTGCTCAGGTAAAACACAGTGCCATTCACCTACATCACTTTCTACCAAGTCTTGCATTAATTCAGTTAATTTCATTGCTAATTTTGGTGTACTACCTTAGCTCATTTGCTGGTTGCCTGTGCGATTTCAACGATCCATCGGTCCTCTCTGTCTTACTGTATAAATTTGGCGGTATAACGAGACTATTTCCTTCCCGCCACCCCTCCCTCTTTCCATCACTTCTACCATTGGTCTTGCGCTGACCGGTGGGGTCACACTGGCCTGCCATTCTGTCATTCACTTATCTCTCCCATGTCTTTTCTTTGGTTGAATTTATAAGTAAAAAACCAGTAAGTTGTTCTTCCATTATAATAGAACATCTTAAATACGTCATCCTTGAGGCCCTCTGAGTACTTACCCAGATGTGCTACGATTTTTCTGTCTCTTCAATGGGCTCTTGGATGGATCTGTTTGTTTCCCCCCGACACGGTCCTCTTTGTTTATGTCTTACTTGTTTGGCTTCAGGCTTCTTCAAGAAACTTTTTTTAAAATGGGGGACTTGGGTGGTAACGTTTTGAGTCCTCGAAAATAAAAACAAAACTGACACAAAACCAAAAATTTTTTATCATGCTTTGACAGTTGACTCATGGTTTGGCTGAGTGCAAACTTCTGGGTATAAAATCACTTCCTTCTAAACATTCAAAGATGTCATTTCCTTCTCTTCTAACATCTATTCATGATCATCAAAGACTGAGGGCATTTAAATCTTACTTTTTGGTATTTTTTTCCTTTGTAGTATTTTAGAATCTTCTCTTCTTCTTCCCTTAGATTCCCTTAGAACCTTCCCTCTTCTTCTTTTTATCACTGGAGCTGTGAATTTGCAAATAGACAGATGGCCTTTGGGCTGATTGAATTTCCACACCCAAAGGGTAACAATAAAAAGAACAACATCAGGACTATCTTCTGTCCTTCATCACCACCTCCTTTGGAAGACTGGATTGAAGGCAGGAAAAGGGGAAAACTAAGTGTCAGAGAGCCCAAAGAAAGAAGCTAGATCTTAACATCAAGATTCAGGTGTCTAGATGGACTCAAAAACTGAGTGATCGCCAGCAAGTGGCAGTGTGAGAGCCAACAGACCATCCACGAGACTGGCCAACAAGGTGTGTAAGCGATTTCAAATTTTTCAGATTAATCTCTAAATTTATAATCTTTTTGTCCAACCTCTAGGAAAATATTCAAGTAGGGGGAGAGAGTGCCCTCTCCCTCTTCAGAACCCTGCAATGCTTTCCCTCTTCTTGTCTGGCACTTTGTCATTTTTCTCTCAGTTATTATGAATAGATTTGTTTCCCTGGGTAATGGCCCGGAGCCCTGGCTTTTCCTCTTCTCCTTCCTTCCACATATGTGCTAAAATGTTGCACACTGTGGATGTAGAATGAGCATAATCCATGCCTTCCCGGGGCTCAGAGTTTAGCAAGGAATGTAAGCACGAGACTCACGATGTCATGGAGAAATACAGGATGCCAGGGGGATATAAACAGGGTAGCCTGGGGTGTGTTTGGTGGGCATGTGAGCCGGTCCAAGAAGGCTCCCTTGAGTTAGGTATCCTGAATGGACACTGGGTCAGCAAGTTGGGGTTACTCACCTTCTCAGACATTCTCCCTGCCGCGTGCCTTCCCGTTTGATTTTGGAACTTGAAAGCTGGCACTTAACCATGAAAAATCTGGAGTCTTGGACGAGGCGTTATCTTACCAGCTTTAGAAAAATCAGTAACTAGACCAATGCCACCACACAGTAGGTGCTCAGGAAACTGTGGTTAATTCTTAAACAAAGACGGCATAGGTAATTAACATTTATCCCTCCGAAGACATCTAATCCAACGCCCATCTCCCTAAGTACCCATTTTACAGGAGAGATCACCGAGGCTTAGAGCAGGTAAGTGACTTAGGTAAGATCACATAACATTATCTGCCTGTCAGTTGCTTTGTTCTCTTTGTTCCTTCATTTATGTTTTGATAGTTACTTAACATGTCCCAGTACATGCTTAGCCCTAGGCCAAGGTTCACGGAGTCAGACCAGATTTGATAGGCTCCATCCCCAAGTTTGTAGGTAGTTAAGTAACAAAACAGAGCCCAATGTTAGGAATGTTCATACTAACGAAAGCACTTCTTTTCGTAGGAGTTTGTGACGATTACATGAGATGCGCACGGTACATGGTAAGCATTCCAACGATGATGGCTAATTATTAGCAGCAGTGGTAGCAATTTTGGTATTTTTCTCAAATCAGAGAGATTCCAACTGAAGTTGGGAATCGTGGAGGGGACAACTGGGATGGAACTGAAAAGATCAGCTGGGTTGTGAATTAAATCAACAAATCTTTTTGCGTGACAAAAACTGATTGTTCTCTTGGAAAGACACTAGCTTGGAAGGACAGGGAGATAGGATCTTTGGCAAGGCCTCAGAGGGTCTGGCATTTAGGAAAAGGGCATGACCTACAAATACGTTACCGTATTGTTTACAAATGTAAGAGTGGGAACAGCCTACCTTGCACAATAAGAAAGTGGTTACATAAATTAAGGCGTATCCCCCAGTAGGATATTATGCAACCTATAAGGATTATGTTAATAAAGAATATATAATAAGATAAATTACTTATAATTTAAATAAAATAAGTGTGGTAAAAATTGTGTATGCAATATGATCCTAAGAATGAAAACTTAAAACCTAGATAAAGGCAAAAATCCAGGAAATAAAGACACCAAAATACGGTCTCCTTTGAACTGTGACAACAGAAGACAGTTTTATTTTATTTTTTCTATTTTTATGTGTTTCCTAATTTCGTTTAATGCGCACATATGTTCTATAATGAGAAAAATAAGGCAATGCCATTTTAAGCAGTATTGAAAAGTTGAGGCCTCATTAAACTAAGCATATCGTTATAGAAGGGACTCCTTTCCTGGGTGGCTTTGTCCATGAAGCGACCAACTTCCGCTCAGGTCATGATCTCACGGTCGGTCCGTGAGCTTGAGCCCCACGTTGGGCTCTGTGCTGATGGCTCGGAGCCTGGAGCCTGCTTCGGATTCTGTGTCTCCCTCCCTTTCTGCCCCTTCCCCACTCATGCTCTGTCTCTCTCTGTCAAAAATAAATAAACATTAAAAATATTTTTTTAAAAGAATGAACAAACATTTTACAACTGGTTAAAGGCACAATACCATCTCCAAATACCTGAATGGCAGAGTGCTTGGCGGACCAATTGCTGGAGGTTGAAAAGACGTGATGTTTATATCCTGTGGCTCAAAAATCAAACATAGTAGGCTCTGAAAATCCTTTAGCCCTCCATGTGTCTTGGGGCTAGATCTCCTTGCCCTTCCAACATTTTCTGAGCACCAGCCATGAACCGAGTCTTGTGCAGGAAGCCACAGGAGAATTACATGAGTGAACCTGATCCCGACCCTGAGTGAAGTTCAGAAATGCAAATAAAAATCATATTTTCATAGATAGCTCTAAAATGCAAAAAAAGAAAAAGAAACAGAAATCTGGATCAAGCCATTTCAAGATTATTCAGTTTTCAGCTATAATCTAATGGGCATGCACAGGTGAGATACTGGATTAGCCACAGTGGGCATGGAGGGAAAGAACAGCATGGTACCAACCATCAAGGAACCCGCAGTCCAGTGGGACAGTCATGGGTGAAATGGTCCCTTATGAAACTGATTGTCTGTTCAGCGATTGGATAAAGGACCGAGCCGTGGAACCACGAGAGCAGCCACCGGGTGGATTCATTTCCTAGAGCTGCTGCAATAAATTACCACACACTTAGTGGCTTAAAACAAGGGAAATGTATTTTCTCACAATTCTGGAAGCCAGAATTCCAGAGTCTGCAGAGCAGCTCATGATCTCTCTTTGGAGGCTGGAGGCGAGAATCCTTCCTGGCCTCTTCCAGCTTCTGGTGGCTCCAGGCATCCTTGATTTGTGGCTGCATCGTTCTAACTTCTGTCCCATCTTCATGTGGCCTGCTCCCTGTGTGTGTCTGGTTTCTTTGTCTCAAATCTCTCTTGTAAGGACAACGGTCCCTGGATTGAAGGCTCACCTCACACAGCTCTTCTGAACTTAACTATGTCTACCAAGAGCCTGTTTCCCAATGAGTCACATTCACAGGTACGGGGGGGGCGGGGTTAGACTTGAACATATCTTTCAGGGGGGACACTATCCGACCCGCTATTTTGGGAGTGGAGGTCGAGGCAGTAGACTTGGTCTAATATGGAGAAGTCGAAGGAACTTTTCTGAAAAAATGATCCATATAGCAGCCCCTCCAATTACTTTCATTCTTTTGTAAAGACAAAACCTACAGCACAACTCCTGGGCATCTCATTCTGAGTCACCCCTTCCAAGCCAGTAACATCAACTACCATGTGGGAGGCGGGCTCACCAATTCCTCTCCAGTCCCCATCTCCAACCTCTGCCCCATCTTCCTGTGGCCTTCTCCCCTACGTGTCCCTGGGTTTCTTCGTCTCAAAGCTCTCTTATAAGGACACCGGCCACTGGATTTAAGGCGTGAGTAGGGATCAAGCAAAAGTTGCAGACAGAGGCAGCAGGACTCGGGTGAAGGGCCTTGAAGGACACGCGGAAAGCCAATCAGTGTAACTGGAGTAAGAAGAGTCGGCAAAAGTGGAGGCTGGGGAGGAGGCTCGGGCCTGTCGAGGGAAGCCTCGGGAAGGAATGAGGTGGAGAGGGTAACCGTTGGGACTGGTGTGGGGGAGATGCACTGGGAACATCCTGCATGAATGCAGATACCGTGGCAACCTGAACTAGGATGTCAGCTGGAGAGTTGGAGAGAAATAGAGGATGGGGGGTATACTTAGGATATAAAAGCCATAGGATCTGGTGACTGATGATGACATAGGAAGAGTGTGACATCAATGGGATCTCTCAAGTTGGGGGATTTTAGCTTTGGGTGGATTTTGGTGCCATCCACGGGGACGGAGAACCCAGAACCAGAGCTAGATTTGGAAGAAAGACAATAAATTCAGCGATTGGGATGGGGGTGGTGGGGGGGGGGGTTGAGGGCAGCAGAGATAAATCTTGACTAGGGATATTATCAGAAATCTCCACCGAGGAAGCCAGTTCAGACCAGGTCTTAAATACCTTCCAGAACCCAAGATCATACATATTTGCAAGATCACGGGGACAGGGACATTTCCAACGGAGGAAGCAACCAGAGCCGAGTTCTGGAGGCTCTTCGCGTTTTTGTCCATTTTCCTGTTCGTAAAGTTTACGGTAAAGTTGGCCACACAGATGAAGGGGGGCACGATTCATGACAACGCAGGACTACAAAGTTTAACAACGTGGATTATCCATTATCTTGGGGGCAGAGGTCCCTTTTGAAAACAGAACAAAACAAAACAAAAATCCAGTTTAACTGACTCTAGTTCTCTGATCCAAAGCTATACCGAACTCTTCTTGGAAGCAGATTGGGAAGAAAACCTCATGACATGAGTAAATACGCTTGGTGAGAAAAAGCAGGGTTATAATTATGATAGAAACAGTGTGACTAGAAAACAACGGTAATTGCAGTTGGAAAACCACCATAATTTGTACCGAATTAGAAGGATGCGATGGGAGAGGAAGAAGACTGGAACACATCACTGGTTCCCAGTCTGGGTGTATTGTTGGTAACTTATATATAGAAGCGATTCTTGACTGCGCAGCGATGAGTTCCGCTTTAAGCATGTTGAGTTCAAGGCGCTTACACAAGATCCCTGGGGAAATGTCTAGAAGGACAGAGGGCAGAGGAACCCATGGGTGCAGAAAGCAAGAGGGAGACCCTGACTGGAGAGGAATTGGTGAGCCCGCCTCCCACATGGTAGTTGTTCTTGGATGGCTTGGAAGGGGTGACTCAGAGCGAGGTGCCCAGGATTGGTGTTTTCGCCTTTTGTCTTCGCAAAAGAATGAAAGTAATTGCAGTGGCTGCTATACGGTTGAAAATGTGGTTCCAGAGCAAGAGAGACTGATCAAAGCCGGAGGTATGGTTTTGGGTCTCGTCAGTGTTTGGAGAGTAGCTGAAGCCTCGGGCTGGGACGCGGTGGTCCAGGGTTGTGAGGAGAGCAGGACGGCCCCACAGGGACAGAACAATGAGGCTATGCAGCCTGACGGGGTGGAAATGAGGACAGGGGACCCCAGCTCCACCTCTGAGGCCCCAGATTGATTAGGCTGGGGATGGACAGCGGGGGGAACCTAGGGGTACCACAGACAGGGTTAAAAGCCAGAGTGCTTTCCAGATGTCAACAGCTGATTGCAGGTAATTAGGAGGCTGCCTTTTTTTCTCTCTCTCAGGACCCCTAACACAAACTGTCTGAACCACAACAGTTGAGTCTGAGCATATCAAATAAGCGAGTCAGAGAGGGACTCCACGAAAAGTCTGTGGTTAGTGGCTTGTGGGGCTGCGGATGATGTGTGGTGGGGAGAGCTGCTCGAGAGAAAGAAACTTGCTTCTAATCAATGTGCTAATCCAGGACATAAGGTCTCCCTTCCCGCTCCCTCATCCAATTTCCCCGGGTCCCGTCCTCACCTCCCTCCCCCTCTACCCGCTCTCCATACTGGTTGAATGGAAATTTGGTCCATTTTTTTTTTTTAATATAGATACATTAAAAAACAGACACAGATCTTCAAAGAAGCCTGCAATTTCACTGGCGACGGAATGTTTACAGCTACAATTTGTTTGGTTCTGATAAAATGCACATGCCCCCTTATTCCACTTTAGCCGGCTTCCCAAACTGGGCTTGCTTCATGCACGGGCCTGCACCCTTCCCAGTCAGAGAGGAGGAGAAGGAGAAGGAATGAGAGAGAGAGAGAGAAAGAGAGAGAGAGAGAGAGAGAGAGAGAGAGAGAGAGAGAGAGAGAGAGGAGAATTGGGGAGAGAAAGGAGTGTCCCTTCCAGAGCTGTGACCGCATCTGTCTGTGGGTGTTCTGGATTGTCTGGGCCCAGGAGCCATCTGATGTAGCAGAAGGGGGCCCAGCTCAGGGGGCAAGACGAGTGGCCAGAGGGACACTTCAAATCCTCTCTTATGCCCTCTCGAAGAGAAATGTCAGCCTTCTCTGGTCTAGTTGGAGCCAGAATATAAACTCCCTGATTCAGAGACGTTGTGGGACCGAGGTACATGAATCTGGGAGGCAGAAAGATGTGGCCTTAAATGTCAGCCTAGTGGCTTTCTTGCTGCACAACCTCCAAAAACACTTTCTCTCAATTGGTTTTCCCCATCTAACACCCAGGGGCATCTCTCCCGCAGGATCATCAGGAGATTGAGTGGAGGGGTGCCCCTAGCATGGCAGAGGGTGCCAGGAAGAGAGCAGAAAGTGGGGCATCTGTGGGAGAGGGGGCCACCTGGAAGGCAGGCCAGGTGTCCCTGCACACATGCACGAGGAAGCAGCATTGCTTGGGGAAGTTTGGGGCGACCGGGGTGTATAGTCCAAGGACGGAGCGAGAAGAAATGGGGCTGGTGGACCGCAAGTGGTCAAGGGCTTTGAGCTTTGGGGAAGCGATGGGGGGGGGGATTTGGGGGACTCTAAGTAGGGGACCATCACATGTAGACTAGGTCCTGCAAAACCAACCATTGACAGCATGGTGGTGTGGCCCAATGACCTTGTGTCTAAAATGGGATAGTAACAATGTGTATTCTTCATGCAGATAATGTGAGGCTTCAATTAGTTTTAAATGCACAGAACACTAAAAGACACTTACAGGAGGAAACATGGCATATATATGTTAAATCTCACTACTAGATATAATTTCAAGATACTATGTGCTCTAACCAAGCACTGTATATATATATATATATATGTATGTGTGTGTGTATATATATATACATATATATAATTTTATATTTTTAATTATATATTTTATATTTATACATATATAATTTTTATATTTACCCTGTGAGACAATGACTACTTTTTTTTCTTTATAAGTATTAAAGCTCAGACAAATCGAGTAACTCTTGCCATGATCAGCTGCTACTTACAAGAGCCAGGATACAAACCCAGGATTGCTTAAGAAACCAATGCTCTTAAACGTTCCCTAGAGAAAGAGAGAGATTCGGGATGAAGGTCTCAGGTTCTTGAGACATGTGGTCTGTGCAGCCAGTGGAGGTATTCTGATGGAAAAGCCTGGCTTTAATGCTTTCCAAAGAGTTCCCTACCCTGCTCCTGAACCACAGTGACTAGCCCTGTGTGCGTGTGTGTGTGTGTGTGTGTGTGCACACGCATTAGAGGGGACATGATTTTCTGGTCGGTCCAGCCAAGAACTATGGTGCTCATGGCTTTGAGGATCTTCAAATGAAGCTCTGCTTTTGGACGGATCCATCGACCGAAGAGCAGATTTCTATCCTCTTACTCTTGGCTGACGTCTTCCGCTTCTCTTCCTCCCTTCCTCTCAGCTATATTTGGTGGAAGTTTAAATCTGATAAAGATGAGCTCTATTTAAAACCAGTCGGGCCCTATTTCAGAAGATTTGTGTGATTTTATCTGAAAAGTAAATTTGTAATTATAATTTGAAGTTTCTCTACAAGTAAGACTCTGGCACCAATTTTCTGTACCCAAGGAGAGAATTCCACTCCAGTGGAATAATGGAGTCCTGGATGTGGGAGGGCCTCCAGCCCCACCACCTGGCAGGTCTGGGGCGCCGCCATGTTCCCTGGGCGACCACATGGCCTCTAGCAAGAGGTAGAGCTGTCTGCTCTCATGGGTTCTTTCCTCTTAGTGCCTGGGGCACGGCTGCTAGAAGGTTGTTCCTTTTGGATGAAATGTCATTCTTTGGAGTCCCCCTCTTGAGCTTAATTGGTTCCCAAAACACTGTTCTGTCCTTTCCTTCCCAGGAGAGCTCTCCCGGAATCTGCAGAGATCATTTTGTGTTCCTCTTGAGTCTCTGCTCTCTCGGGCTGACATTCTGAGTTTGTTTAGTCATTCCCTAAAAGGGCACGATTTCCATATCCCTCTGGGGAAAGTTGTGCTCTGGAGTTCAGTAAGGTCCACATGGATGTCACTTCCCTGGAGCCCAGCTAAGTCCACATCGAATGGTAAACCCAGTTGTGTTACGGGATGGTCTCCAACGTCATTGATGCTCTACACTGAACTCTGGGGATGTCGTGGGGGAGCTGTGGCATCACTGACGTAACCGTGATCCCCCATAGCTCCGCACCACACTTGGAAAAAGATCCATACTCTCTCCTCGCGTACAGGGCCCCTGCTCTTGGCCCCGAGCTCCTCTCGGTGCGCTCTGCCCTTGCCCTCTCTCCCCCAGCCACGCTGGCCTTTTTGTGGCCCCTTAAACATGCCAAGCTTATCCCTTAGGGAGTTTGCAAGTGCTGTTCCCTCTGCTGACCTGACTGTTCCCGCACCTATTCATGGCTGGTTCCTCCTTGTCTTCGGGTGTCCTTTCTCTCAGGTGCGCCCAGTCCCTCTCAAGCTCACCGTCTCACGTCATTGTCATTTCTTCCTAGCCCTTATCATGAATCAGATCACCTTCCTTCCTCGCTGCCTACGTATTTCCTCCGTTTTCCCCTACTAGGCTACAGCGACCTTGAGTGTCTTGTTTTCCTATGTGTCCCTGTTGACTGGAATCGTATCTAATACAGGGTGTGGCCCCAGGGGTGCTGATGCCCCTGTGAATGAATGAATGGATTGATTGTGAGGAGGTTAGTATATAGAGTCATGGCATCTTGGAGGCTGTGAAATACTTGAGACATGGATTCTAATCCACTCCACTTACTCCCCAGATGATGACTCTGGATCCAGTGAGGGCAGTTGACATACCCCATCACACTCCACAAGTTCACGCAAGAACTGGGACAGGGGTCCAGCTTTCTACAAGCAGTGGCACTTTTTGATTTTACACTGAAAAAGAAAATGCACGCGCCTACACTAACAACTCAAAGCACTAAACGTATTTGGTGCCTTGGTAGGGAAGTCTGAGGGCTCCTAGACATGGCGGCCATCTTGGCCCAGGGAAGGTGTGGCCAGAAAGCGAGCAAAGTAAAATCACACACGGAGAAAACCTCGGAGAAGAAGCCAGAAGCCCAACTCAGCAGACCCGATGCAGGGAGTGCAGGGCACGAGGCTTGCTGGGGGACACAAGGGGTCTCAGGGAGGGGACAGGAGGCCACCGGGGGAAAACGGGCCTTGGTTGTCTATCTTTGCATTTCAGCTCCTGCGCGGGGTGGGCCTTGAATGGGGGAGGGGCTTGGGGGATTCATGTGACGGGGTGGGCAGAGAAAATGGGAAGAGAATAAGGGCAAGTGGACCAGGGCCCGGACAGGGGACACTGAGAAGTCCAGCCATTCTGTGATAGTGGCCACACCGAGTCACCCAGGAAAGGCACAAGGCGACCGAGAAGTCGGGAGCTTGTGCAGAAGAAGAGGCAAGCGACCGAGTACAATACGGGAATGTTTCCAGGGCTTTCTGCAGCACAGAGCACTCAGGGTTCAAGGGCACCCCAGCTGGGTTCTCAGCTCGTCCCGATGAGCGGACAAGACCGGGGTCTGTCCCCAGCACCTGGTGACCTACCACGGGTGTCTTGAAGTCAGACAAGCAGGTTTTCTAGAAAGCAGAAGCGTGGTGGTGAAGGCTTTTGCGCTTTTGGCCGCCACGGTTCCCTCACCTGTGCAAAGCGAACCCCAAACGCCTACCACCTAGGCCCGTGGTAAAGGTGACACAAGAATGCGTGTGTGAAACGCAAACGACCGTTTCCGGCGACAGCCAGCGCTCAGTGCGTGTTCGTTTCGTTTGCGTGTTACCTGGACCTCTCCCCAGACCTGCACATTCTGTGATGATACAACGGCTGATTAATTTGCCAACAGCGTTCCCAGGGAAGAAGTCGGGAGGCCACGGTTTCACAGACCGTCATTACCGAACGGGAGTTGAAGTGCGTTTAGTCCAGAAATTGAAACTTGTGGCCTCAAGATACGTTTCTGGTTTTTTGTTTTTTTGGAGGAAGAGGTTTGTGGGATTGTTGAAAAGGTTGGAATCCCTCACTGTTTTCCAATGGGGGGCTCTCGCACGTCGAGAGAGGTTTCTGGCATACCTTGAGGAGTCAGAAGGTCCAATGGCTGGGGGCTCGCTGCGTGTCGGCTGTTCGAGGACACGAGTATCCACCCCCACCCCCACCCCACCCCGTCCGGCTGTGACTGTTTCCTGGGGCTGCCGTCACCTAGTAGCACAGACCGGGTGGCTTAAACAGAAACCTAGCGTCTCACGGTTCTGGGGTCACACGTCTGAGATCGAGATGTTGGCAGGCCTGCTTCCTTCTGAGGTCGGGAAGGGAGACGTGTGCCTAGGCCTCTCCCTGAGCTTCTGGGGGTTTCTGGCGATCTTTGGCGTTCGGGGACTTGTAAAAGCGTCGCCCTGATCTCTACCCTCACGGTTCTTGTGTGTTCATCTCTGTGTTCAAATGTTCCCCCCCACCCTTTTTTTTCTAATTTATTTATTTTTGAGACAGAGAGAGAGGGAGAGAGAATGAGAGTGGGGAAGGGGCAGAGAGAGAGGGAGACAGAATCCCAAGCAGGCTCCGCACCGTCAGCTCGGAGCCCGAGGTGGGGCTCGAACCCACCAACCGTGAGATCATGACCTGAGCCTAAATCAAGGGTCGGACGCTCAACTGACTGAGCTCAACTGACTGAGCCACCCAGGCGCCCCTCCCCATTTTGTAAGAACACCTCTCATACCGGATTAAGGACTAGCCTGGTGACCTCGTCTTCACTAATGACGTCTGCAATGACTCTTTCCAAAGAAGGTCAGACACTGGGAGTTAGGGCTTGAATTTCTGCAGGACACGGCCCAATCCTCACAGCGAGCTTGCAGCTTCCCTTACCACCAGGCTCCTTGCACCCCTCCGCCTCGTGCCCCGAGTCCCCCTGGCCCCCGTCACGGGCCACCAAGGAGTCGCTGACTTCTGGCCAAATCACCGGGGACCTGAGGCCCGCGTCCTTGCAGCAGTCATCAGCTGCAAGGTCTGAAGCGGCTGGTGGGTGGAAGTTGGGAGGCCGACTCGGGATGTGTCCTTTGTCACCTCGGGCCCGTCCGCCTCTGTCTCCCACTTGGAGAGGAGGCAGGAAGTCGTGTTGCCATCTCACGTGGTGCCCGGGAGACAGGTAAGGGGTGGAGAAGGCGAGAGGGAGCGTCGGTTTGCTGGGGGAGTGGGGGGCAGGTGACAAGCGGGACTGTGACAGGTGGAGCCTGAGGTGACATCCTGGGAGAAATGTCCAGGAGGCAATGGGGAACGTGAGACTGATGTGCTCACGGATGCCCTCGGAACCAGTCAAATCAGAATCTCCTCACACGGAGCTGGGGCCTCGTCAAGATGCTATTTTGTTAGAAATTCAGGTACCTTTGTAATTTTCCCCCTAATGTAAGGTGATAATTAGGAGGGCATTCCATGTATGCACGGAGTAAAGATTTGGTGGTAAGACGCGGCTTCCCAGTGTTTCGTTTCAGATGAAAAATGCTCCTTTGTGTGTTACTTTTATGAACAGCGAGGGTTTTTTTTTTTTTCCCCTCTACCAAAATGCCAGTGAAATTATATTTTGATAATTTTCTCAATGTGTCAGCTGCCAACAGCACTTTAAATAATAAGAATTAGATCCCTCCTAAATAAGGCGGTAATTCTATTAAAAAATGCTGGAGGCCCCCGGAGCTCAGGGCCTCATGGAGCCGAACCGCAGGCTTGCTGCAAGGTTTACAAAATCCTGAAAACCTGAACACGAATTTGCCCTGCTCCGCGGGGATCCGCCATGCCCTGAAATCCTGATGGGAAAATGCACCCAGCCCGTGGGAGATGACGAGGGACATCCGCCTGGTTCTTACTTGGGCAGCTCTGAGCTCCGTGTGATGGGGTGGGAAGCACTGTCTTCACTGCAGAAGAGGAGAAGGGAGCTTAAGGAGCAGACGGGACTCATCCAGGACTGTGCAAAGGGTCAGTGGTCGAGAGCCAGGAGTAGCTAGCCGGGGACCGTGGCAATAGGGTTCCAAAGCATCACATTTTTTTGGAGGTTGGAAATGGCCACCCATTTGCCTTCATAAACGGTTTGATTTGGTACAGCTGATATAATACATAATACATTATGAATATATTATATTACTTTTTGAAAACCTTTTATTCACTACTGTGGAGACAATGCAGCCTGCTTTCTCCCTCTCTGACACTCGTTCTTTTCCTTCACCTCCAGATGTCTGTAGGATTTTGAAATTTGTCTTCCTTATTCTGTCCACACTGTGGGTTTTTATTACTCAGTATTCTTCTGTATCAATGTGTAATATTTGTAGACTTGTGGCTTAACCAGCATCCTGCATTTTAAAAAGCTTTCTTGGGGTGCTTGGGTGGCTCAGTCATTTAAGCTTCTGACTTTGGCTCAGGTCATGATCTTGTGGTTCATGAGATCGAGCCCCACGTCAGGCTCTGTGCTCACAGCTCGGAGCCTGGAGCCTGCTTCAGATTCTGTGTCTCCGTCTCTCTCTGTCCCTCCCCAGCTTGTACTCCCTCTCTCTCTCTCTCTCTCTCTCTCTCTCCAAACTAAATAAACATTTAAAAAATAAAAAAAAATAAAAAGCTTTCTAAAAAAACGTATATTTACAAAATATGCCAAATGTATAAAAAGTACAGATCACAATGTCATAGACATAGATATTTACATAATGCAGGTCTGACACGTGAATATTCTGTTTTATTTATTTTTTTTAATATGTTTTCTTGAAAGATACAAAGGATTACAGATTTGGCTAATGGATTCTTCCTCACCCACAGAGCACCCCCTCCCCATATAATCCCATCCATGCCTTTTCTTTCTTCCCCTGAGGAAATCTTTTCCAGATCTCTGTGTTACTCTTTTCTGTTTTCTGTTTTTATTATATGAAAGTAGCTCTAAACTTATAGAATATTCTGTTGTGTGTGTTTTTTTTAAAGATTTATATACCCGATATCGTCATCTTTCTCCCCACCTCTCTCTCAATCTCTACCTCTATCTCTTTATTGATTAAATTGATTTTGAGGGGCATCTGGGTGGCTCAGTCGGTTAAGCATCTGACTCGTGGTTTCAGCTCAGGGCATGCTCTCACAGTTCATGAGTTCGAGCCCCACATTGGGCTCTGTGCTGACAGCATGGAGCCCGCTTGGGATTCTCTCTCTCCCTCTCTCTCTGCCCCTTTCCCACTCATGCACGCATGCGCTCTCAAAATAAATATGTATAACATAATGTTATTAATTAATTAATTCTTGTGAATCGTTCATATTGCTACACGATACTTTATTTCGTTGCTATTTAACATCCTGTTTTTTTATCTGTTCTTCTTTGAATGGGTGTGTATGTCCCTTCCTCATTTTTTTCGTGTGATGCAAAGCCCCACAGCGAGCATCCTGACACACACCTTTGCATGTATTTCTGTCAATATGTGCTTTGGCCATGAAGGCATCCAAAAGTTGAACTGTAGATCATTGAGTGCGTATGTCTCCGAGTTCTAGATTTTACCAAAATGCTCTTCGTCAGAGTTATGGTGGTTTGTATTTCGACTAACAGTATAGGAGACCACAGGATCGCTCCGTTTTCTCAGGGACACTTAGTAGTGTCAGATTTTTTGTTTTAATTGCAGATTCCTAATGTGAACGGGCGATACAAGGCTTTAATGGTGTCACTTGTTCAAACTTGCATTTTTCTCATTTCTGGTGAGTGGGAGTGTGCTTCTCTGCTTGTTGGTCATTGAGATTTCTTCTACAAATTATCTTTTAAAACACTGCCTCTCTTCTACTACGTCATTTTTCTCTCTCAGGGATGTGAGAGTGATGTGATATACATATATTTGCATATGTGGATTCTTTATGTAATTTATATGTACCCATAATACATACATGCACTGTTTATTTAATTTACATATATTTTTTTTTATTTATATGCTCTGCAAATGCCTTATATCCCAATCTGTGGCCCTTGTTTTAACTTCACTTATAGTGTCTTTTAAATCACAGAAGCGTTTGTTTTCAGTATAATTCTATTTAATTAATCTTTTCTCCATTCTTTCGAAAGTGGTCTATGAATAGAAAACTCTTTTAGTCTGGTAAAATTATCATTAATAATCTATCAATATTGAGTACTAGTTTGGCTGAATATACAATTCTCGATTATATCGTTTTCTTCCCTCAAAACTTGGAAACACTTCTCTTTTTCTCTTCCTCCCTCTCCTCTTCTATACCTTGTCCTTTTCTTCTTTTGTTTTTTCTTTCTCCTCCTCCTCTTCCTCCTTCTTCTTCTTCTTCTGACCTGACATAATTGGTATTCCTTATCCACAGTCCATATTTTCTTTTCTTGCAAACTGTCTAGGTATGCGTTTATCACCCATCTTGTTCAAGGTTCAGTGTTGTCCCTCAAACCAAGGAATCCTATCTTTTACTGGGTTGGAGTTATTTTCATCGTTACTTTTTGGTAATTCGGTGTATTCTCTCCCTCTGGAAATCCTGCTAAATGATTTTACCATTTTGTAGTAAATTTCTACAAATTTTGTAGTCCGTGAAGCTGAATCTTTTTTTCATAATTTATGTCTCTTTTTCACACTGAGGCTTTCAGGTCAGTCTCCCAGTTGATTTGTGCTTCAGCTATGTCTAATCTGCTTTTCGGGTTATACGTTTAGAGGCTTGATTTCACCTTTATTTTCATTTTTTATTTTTTTGCGTTTATTTATTTATTTTGAGAGACAGAGAGAGAGTGAGCAGGGGAGAGGCAGAAAGGGAGGGAGAGAGAGAATCCTGAGGAGGCTCCATGCTATCGGCACAGAGACCAACATGGGACTCGATGCCATGAACCATGATATCATGACCTGAGCCAAAACCAAGAGTCAGACCCTTAACTGACTGAGCCCCCCTGGAGGTTTGTTTTATAATAAGTGTGTATTATATGTGTAGTGTTATATATATATATATATATACACACACATATGTATTTATACACATATATATAATATTATTATAACTATATAAACATACGATCTATGTAAATATCTCTACTTCTGTTTTCTCTATCCTTATTTTAAAAATCACAGAGTTAATACCATAATTCTGAGCAAATGCAACACAGGTTAGAACCCAGTTTCCTTCTTTCCCTATTTGTAATTCTTTTTACATCAGTGGGAAATCTGTATCCCATTATCCTCACTATATTTACTCATTTGCTCTAGTCTAGAATACACAGAAAGCAATTTCAGAATTGTTTAGCCATACCACTGTTAAAAGCAAACCTACTAGCTAAAGTTCAAAACACATTTACATCTTTTTTACATACAGTTTACCTCCTTTGAAAAGAACAAACCTAAAGTGCCCAAATCTAGGCGTTTTGAAAAATGAACGCACCCCTGTAAACCACACCACTCTAAGTCATAGAACATTTCCGTCCCTTCAGAAAGTTCCTTGTGTCCCTTCCTAGTAAATTTCCCCTCCTTGGTTCCAACGGGAGGCAACCGCCCTTCTGATTTTTCACTATAGATTAGTTTTGCCTGTCCCAGAATTTCATATAAATGAAATCAGACAGTGTGTTTTCTTTGTGGGCAGCTTTTTTCACTCAGCGTTAAGGTCTGTGAGGTTCGTTTATGTTCTTGAATTCATCAATCCTTTTTATTTATGAATTTATTACAACTTACTGACTTGAATTCACTGGACTTTTGTGTACTTATTGGAATTTATTATAATTTATTTACAAGTATGTTCTCAAATTTATCTCTTACATCCTTGAATTTATCAATTCATTTATGTTCTTGAATTCACTCAATGTTATTGCTGAGTGATATCCGATTAGGTTATTATTTCCTTATCCGTTTACCTGTTGATGGGCATTGGAGTTATTTCCAGTTTTTAGCCAGTATGAATATAGTTGTTATGGACATTTTTGTACAAATTTCTTTAGATGCATATATCTTTATTTCTACTGGGCATATACCTGAGTTTGGAAGGATGCGGCCAAAACGTAGGTCTATGATTAAATTAACATAAACTTTTCCAAAAAGATTATACCATTTTTCATTTCTACTAGCAATATAAGGGTTGTATGCTTCACATAATCACGATATTTGACTTTAACAGTCATTACAAATTTAGCCTTTCTGAAGGGTGTGGAGTGGCATCTCATTGAGGTTTTAATTGTATTTCGCTGATGACTAGTGATGCAGAGAACTTTGCAGGTGCTTGTTGGCAATTTTTACGTCTTCCTTTGTGAAGTGTTCATATGTTTTGCTCATTTTAAAACTGAGCTTCTTGGGGCGCCTGGGTGGCTCAGTCGGTTGGGTGTCCGACTTCAGCTCAGGTCATGATCTCACAGTCTGTGAGTTCGAGCCCCGCGTCGGACTCTGTGCTGACAGCTCAGAGCCTGGAGCCTGCTTCCGATTCTGTGTCTCCCTCTCCCTCTGCCCCTCCTCCACTCATGTTCTGTCTCAGAAATAAACATTAAAAAACAAATTAAAACTGAGCTTTTTTTTCCTTTATAAAAAATGTTTATTTGTTTTTGAGAGAGAGAGAGACAGAGAGAGAGAGAAGAGGGTTACAGCGTTTCAGAAACAACTTGCCGTGGGTGACAATTTCTTAAGAGTCTCCTTAAACCGATTTTTGGAATGGGACAGAGTATGTACATCAGTTCCTAAATAAATAACTTCCAGGTAAGAACTAACATTTATAGGACACTTATATGAGCCAGACAGCGTGTTTGTGGGTGGCACGGACTGGCCCATCTCACACTCATTCTGTCCTCTTCTGTTTTTTGTTTTATTTATTTTTTTTTAATGTGTGTGTTTTTTGTTTTTGTTTTTTTTTTTATTTTGAGAAAGAGAGAGAGAGACAGAGACAGAGACAGAGCATGAGCAGGGGAGGGGCAGAGATACAGGGAGACCCAGAAGCCGAAGCAGATTCCAGGCTCTGAGCTGTTAGTGCACCCACGAACTGTGAGATCATGACCTGAGCCGAAGCCAAATGCTCAACCGACTGAACCACCCAGGAGCCCCTTCTTTTTCTTTTTGTTGTTGAGTTGTAAGAACTCTTTCTTCTTTTCTTCTGAAGAAAATTCCTCTGTTAGGTAAATGTTTTGCAGACTTCCTCATGTATTTGTGCAAAAGTGTCTTTGGAGAAGCAGAATTTTTTATTTTAATGAAGTCTATTTTTTTCTTTTATGGTTAAAGCATTCTGTGACCTAAGAAAATGTGACCCTCAGATCATGAAGATATTCTCCTCTCCTTTCCTGTCTGAAAGCTTTACAGTTTTAGCTTTTATGTTAAATTAAAATTCATCTTCTTTTTATATAATGTCAGGTAAGGGGTGAGGTTCATTTTTGTTCCCATGTGAATATCCAGTTTGTTGAATATACTACATTCCTCATTTAATCCCTTTGACATTTTTGTTGAAAAACAGGTAGCCATACAAATATGGGTCTCTTCCTCGATCTCTCATTCTGTTTCACTGATTTATTTGCCTACTCTTATGTCAACACCACAGTCTTGATAAATGTCGCTGGAAAGTAAGACCTGAAGTCTAGTGTGACAAGTCCTCCAACTCTGCTCTATTTGTCAAGGTCGCTTCCACCATTTGAAGCTCTTTGCATTCCCACATTGCTTGTCACATTCCCAATTGCTTGTCAATTTCTTCTAGGTTTTGTTTGTTTCTTTGTTTTGTTTTTGTTTTATCTTTTTGAGTCAGCTGGATTTATGATTCAGATAGTGTTGAGTCTATGGGTCAGTTTGGATAGAATTGATATCTTAATATGGAGACTTTGATCCATTAACATGGTACATCTCCTTGTTTTGTTTAGGTGTCTTTACTCTGTCTCAGCAATTATTGCAGATATGAGTATAGAGGTTTTGTAGATCTTTCGTTAAATTTCTTACTAAATGTTTAATGTTATTTACATGTTATTTAAATTTATTACTAAGTATTTAATGCTATTCAAAAGAAACTAAAAAAATTATTCTCCATTCTGTATAGAGTTTATTATTGTTTATTGATCTTATATTCTGAGGCTTTATTAGCTCTGAGGACTTTGCTTGTTTGTTTACCTGAAAGATTACTGAATATTTTCTAAATAAGCAACCAAATTGTCTGAAAAAAGAGGCAATGCTACTTTTTACTTCCCAAAGTTTGTCTTTTATTTATTTTTCTTGCCTTGTTCATCTGACAAGGAACATCTTTACCTTGTTGCTCAGGTGAAGGGAAAATAATTCAGTGTTTCTTCCATTTAGGATGTTATTAGTCACAGGTTTCTGATACAATCCTTTATCTGGTTGGGGAAATTCTCTACTATTTCTTTTTTCTTTTTCTTTTTCCTTTTCTTTCTTAATGTTTATTTAGTTTTAAACAGAGAGAGACAGAGTGTGAGCAGGGGAGGGGCAGAGAGAGAGAAAGACACAGAATCAGAAGCAGGCTCCAGGCTCTGAGCTGTCAGCACAGAGCCTGACGTGGGCCTCGAACCCACAAACCGTGAGATCATGACCTGGGCCGAAATCGGACGCTTAACCAACTGAGCCACCCAGGTGCCCCGAAATCCTCTACTATTTCAATCTTGTTAAGACACCTTAGGGGCACCTGGGTGGCTCAGTCGGTTGAGCGTCCGACTTCAGCTCAGGTCATGATCTCGCGGTTTGTGGGTTCGATCCCCACGTCAGGCTCTGTGCTGACAGCTCAGAGCCAGGAGCCTGCTTCTCTCTCTCTGTCCCTCCCCCATTCATGCTCTGTCTCTCTCTGTCTCCAAAATAAATAAACATTAAAACATTTAAAAAAAAGACATTTTATAATGAGGGGTGTTCAACTTTGTCAGATGCATTTTCTACCTCTGGTGGATTTTCAAATGTTACACTTTTCACTCCTGGGATTTAGTCAAGACGCACATAATTTTTTATATATGATTAGATTGAAACTACTTATATTTTGTTAATGTTTTAAAAATCAATGTGATTAATAAATATTGGTTTAGGATGTACTGAAAATACCGTTGCCAAGTTTTAGTATTGGGGTTTTGCTAGTCTTATGAAACAAGTTGGGAGGTAGTCTTTGCTCCTCTACCTTCCGAAAGTCCTCGTTTGAGTTTAACATCTTTTCATCATCAAATATTTTACAGAATTCAAGAGTGAGACTATTTGGTCCTGGAGTTTTCTTTTTGGGAGGAACATTGTTTTTGGTTTTGCTTTTTTCTTTCTCTCTTTCTTTTCCTTTTTTCTTGACTGATATATTCGTAGTTTCAATCGTGTCTTATTTCAAGTTTGCCAAAACTTATCTAAGTTTTATCCAAATTACCCACAACATTCTCTAGTTAACCTTTCAAAGTCTGTAGGATCCTTAGGGATGTCCTTTCACCCGCCATTGTTGTTGCTAATTTTTCCTTTCCTCTCTTTCATTTTCTGGATCGGTTTTGCTAGGAGTTTATTGACTTCATATATTTGAAGAAACAGCTTTGTCTTTGTTAATTTTGTTTGATGTCCATTTTCTCCTTCATTCATTTTTGCTTTTATCTTTATTTTATTTTTAATTTATTTTGGATTTAATTTATGCTTTTTCTTTAAGTCCTTCTGACGGAAACCTAGATCATATATTTTAGATGTTTTTCCCTATAATTTAGTATGATATAAGATAAAATAAACATTTAAATTATACAATATAAATATATTTAATCATGTATAATAATGTGATATAAGCATTTAAAGCTATACATTTCTATCTATACAGTGCTTTAGTGGAATCCCATAAACTTTTGCTAAATCGCATTTTTATTATTATTCAATTAAAAACATTGTTTCATTTTCCTTGTTATTTCTTCTTTGACCCATAGATATTTAGAAATGTATTACTTAATTTCCAGCCTTTTGTGGCTTTGCTGAATACCTTATAATATTGACATCTAATTCTATTGTGACCAGAGAATATATTACATATGAATTAGTTTTGGGGGGGAAATTAATTTACACTTATTAGACTTATTTTTTGGCCTTATTTTTTTATGGTGAATAGTCCGCGTACTCTGTAAGAGAATATGATCTCTGCAGTTTTGGGTGTAATGTTTAAAAAAATGTAGATTAGATCAATGCAATGGATATTTTTATTAAGATCTTCTTTATTCTTACGGATATTTTTATCTAGTTATTCTGTAATTCTTATATTTTGAATTTATGTTATTAGGTGCTCATCAATTTTTTGTCTTGCTAATGAATGGACTTTTGTTGTCAAGTGCTTTTTTTTCAGATACTATTACTGGCTGTGAAGTCTATTTTGTTTGATATTAACATAGCTATTCTACCTTACTTACAATTGCTGTCTTCATTGCATTTGCTTTTCTATTCTTTTACTTTTATCCTATATGTGTCTTTGCGTTAGAAGTTCACCTCTTGTAGGCTGCCTGTGTGGCTCAGTCGTTTAAGCGACGGACTCTTGATTTCAGCTCGGGTCGTGGCCTCATGGCTCGTGAGTTTGAGCCCCGCGTCAGCCTCTGCACTGGCAACAGGGAGCCTGTTTGGGATTCTTTGTCTCCCTCTCTCTCTGCCCCTGCCCTGCTGTCTCTCTCAAGCTCTCTCAAAATAAATTAATAAAATTTAAACAAAAGTACACCTTTTATAGACAATATAGAGCGGGTCATGTTTTTCTGTCCAGTCTTGATATCTCTGCCATTTATTGAGAGTGCTTAGTGTATTTCGATCTAATGGAGTTATTGATACTAAAGGCTGATGATGATTATTATAATTTATTTCATTATTATCATCTTTCAAGGCTGGCCATCATTCTTTCATTTTCTTATTATTTTAGAGTTTTTAGCATCATTGGGAATAATCAGTAAGTGACGATGACATAACCCTCAAGATGATGAAACAGCAGAAGAGCAAAATATTTCAGGAAGAAGAAAAATAAGATCACTAAAGTCTTACCATGTACCTTAAATTTATATGAGTCTATAGATCCATGTGCTAATTACAAGATAGAATAAGTGTTATTCTACTAAAGTGTTCTTTAAATTTTTCTAATGTTGATTTATTTTTTGAGAGAGAGACAGAGAGAGAGAGAGAGAGAGAGAGAGAGAGAGATCAGGGCAGGGGCAGAGAGAGAGGGAGACACAGGATTGGAAGCAAGCTCCAAGCACAGAGCCCGACACGGGGCTTGAACTCACAAACAGTGAGATCATGACCTAAGCCAAAGTTGGACACTTAACTGACTGAGCGGCTTTGTTCTCTAGAAGATTGCTAAGAAGGAATAATAGCCACAACATATCAGCTTTTCCAAACAGGTGCAACTCTTCCGAAAAGAAACTCAAAAACTACAATGTGGCACATAGGACTCTAATAACACAGCAATGTTTTCAACACGGGTTAGTTGATTTAGTAACATGCCTCAACTCAGAGACAATTTGTATTGACTGTATTTTTTTTTCTTGCCTATGGTCACCTTTTCCTGTTGCATAACTAGTAATCTTTGATTATATCCCAAACAATGTAAGTGACACATTGTAGGAGCCACTAGATTCCGTTATATTCCCTTTAGGAGTATTGATTTCTTTTCTAGCAGGCAGTTAACTTGGCCAAAATAAAACTCCAAATTCTGTTTCCCCTGTGATGAACCGCATCTCAGATGTCCCCTCAGTTCCTTTGGATTTCAGGTGCAGTTGTTGCCAGAGCCTGTGGAATCTCCCAGCTGTGAATAACTCAGTTAATTAGCTATGGATTTAAGCAGTTTCCTTGAGGACCCAAGCCCTCTACTTATCCCTGCTTTCCAGTATCAACCCCCCAACACCCTTGATATTCAGTCATGCTAGCTGTTCTAAAGTCTTGCCTCAGGCACATGAAGCCAGCAAGATGACGGCCTTCTCCCGGCCGTGCTGCACAGAGCGTGCTCTCGGGTGAAAAGCTCTTGGGTAAAAAAGCACACAGATTTTACCCAGTTCAAGACTGGACTTAGCCTTCAGGTTTTGCCAGCTTCTGGCGGTGCTTACCCTCCAGTACCTTCAGATATTTGTTTATTTGTTTGCTTTGCTTTCAGATTTCATCATTCTGGTTATGAGCCATTCTACGTTACTAAAAGCCAAAGGTTAACCATTTGGTGTTTAGGCTTAACAACTATGATTTTTAATTTTAGAAATGCCATGTAGTTATTTTTTCTAATCCTATCATTCTTTTTAAAAAAAAATTTAATGTTTATTTACTTCTGAGAGAGAGAGACAGAGCATGAACAGGGGAGGGGCAGAGAGGGAAGAAGACACAGAATCCGAAGCAGGCTCCAGGCTCTGAGCTGTCAGCACAGAGCCCGATGTGGGGCTCAAACTCATGAGCAATGAGATCGTGACCTGAGCCGAAGTCAACGCTTAACCAAATGAGCCACCCAGGCGCTCCTAGTCCTATCATTCTTTAATCACAAAGCCCCTTTTTCTTTCGGTTGTAGTCTCTTGTTGTAGCATTAATTAGTTCAAACTCGCTTATTTTAAGAGATCCTTTGTCTTTTCCCAGAAGGCTTGTGGACTTGTCTCTTGCTCCAAGGTGGGCATTCCATTTCTAGCCACTAAAATCTATATGTAGGAACAACCCTTGTAGGCCACCACAATCTCAGCGCTGGCTTATATCTGGCTTTGAGTTCCCCTTTTACTTCTAAAACCCGGGAATTTCTCTTTTCTTGAACTAACCCTATGCATTTTTGCCCTTTTATTTACTATGCGTTGGTATTGCATTCTTGTTTTCTCGGTAGGAGGACACAGATGGCTCCTGACCACACGAGGATGTAAGGCTTCATGGGGACTGCTGAGCACAAAGCAGAAACTGAGTATAAGGACCAGTTGCCATATACTTACAGATATCAGTATTCGGAAGATCCATAACGCGTACTTTCCAAAGGGTGGCTCTGAACAGGCAGATGGGTTCCTTGCCCTAAGGAGTGTCCCCTCTGTTTGTCACACACGGCTGAAAGTCTGCTGTATTACAAACATGCGTGGGGTTGCCTAATTACCTACCTATCAGCACTGAATAGGGAGCACAGTCCCTTGTCTCCGCTGACACAAGACTTACCCTGGGCTCTGCCTTCGGTTCTATGAACAACTTGACCGATAGTCTGTGGCGGCCACAAAGGGAACGACAGCACCTCTGAGACAACTCATGGAGCTTGGGGGCATCCTCACCAATGCCCTTCTGCCATCCCAGGACTCAAGGGTTCCGTGTTTTCAATTTCTCTAATTCCTTTGGAAGACCGGGCCAGTTGAATGCCGAAGCTTCCAGTAACTTAAAACCTCCACACTCTGTCCCACTTCAAACCCAGAGCTGTGCGTCCAACCGAGAATTCAAAACACTATTTTCACACTTCACTTCTGACCAAAGGAAATGTGGTATGTTGGCTTGAGCGTTGAATTTCAATCGGTTTAATTCAAAATATATGAAATCAAAGTCTAGTTCCAGAACATCTGAGAAAGTCACCAAGTGCCTAGCGTCTCCTACCCTGTCCTGCCGAAGCTGGTTCTTATTTCGCATGTTTCAAGTCCCTGTTTGAAGTTCATCCATGGGGCTCAAGTTTTGGCTTGGCCCTCGTTCTGTGCCACACTGTGCACTCACTTTTCATTTCACATGAAAACCCGGGGGCAGAACAAATGAGGACTGTGGTAAAAGGGGGTTGGAATCGTGTCTCCGATGAAAGAAGCCAAATCTTAGAACTTTCGCTGCGTGTTTGAAATCGGACTCTAAGGGACAGAGTATATATACTTTGGCAGAAATATGATTTATTGAGCATCTAATGTGTGCATCACGTTAGGGCTTCGTGTTAGAGGAAAAATAAATTGCAGGTTTTGTGCCTAAGCAAGAGCCAGCACAGTAACTAGTAGTTAGGATAAAATGTGCTGAATTCAGAATTCTAGGAACACACAAATCCAGGGGAGCATCGAGGAGGACTTAAGACGAGAGCAGGCTGCTCAGTCGGATTTTGAATCATGAACAAAGGTTTGTTTTTGTTTTTGTTTTTGTTTTTGTTTTCCCAGTGAGATAAGGGAGGAAAGCGACAGAAAACTAAAGCCAGAGGTGCTTACGGCGATGAAGAAGGCCTGGCTATGACCCAGGTGGTCGAGCCCAGTGAGCCAGCGTTGGAGCCGGGTGTGCTTGGCCGAGACCAAGGTAAAGCGGTTCTTAACTAAACCAATGTCAGGCACCGAGAACCAAAGCGGAGGCCAGAGCAAAGTGTGCAATCCCGTGGATAACGGTGACAATGCAGTTGTCACTCGCTGCTCACCTTGCGTCAGTCCGTCTTTTACTTGTTTACATCTATTAGCTCATTTAATTTTCCATCCACCCAGAAAGACAAGTACTCTCCCTCTCCTTCGCTTTTATGTGAAGAAACTGAGTCAGAGAAAGAATCGACACGTCCCCTGAGACCACACGGGTCACGAGCGGTAGAGCCAAGTCAAACTCGGTCCTTCTGGTGCCACAGCCGATGTGTCTTAGCGTCATGTTACACGGTCCCCCTGGGGACGTATCCTGAGTGTAGACTATCTTGGGCATGGGCCTTATTAACAGCTCCGCGGGTGATGTCCCAGCGGGACTCACTCTCACGGGGAAATGTGAGATTCACAGAACTGCGCGACAGCTCCTAAACCATAAATTCCGGAGGGATCAGGAGGGATGGATACTGGCGGGGTCAGAGACCCAAGAGGTCAGAGCTCGTCAAGGATAGGATTGGAATTCTTGGGACTAGGGATGTCCGGGGGAGACGGGAGGGCGAGGGGTCCTCGATGAAGGCGGACGGGGATGTGGGAGGACCTCGCTGGCTCAAAGGCTGGGGCTGGGTGGATAGGAAGGGAGGGAGAGACAAGAAGCAGAAGGACGGTAGGCCGCGTTTGGGGCGAAGGGCTTTCCCAGTTAGGATTCCGGCAGGGATGGTCTCCCGTGGATGGGAAAGACTTAGCTGCCGAGGGATCCTGGTCTTGGTGAAGGTGGAGTCCCTTTCTTAGGTTATTAAGCTCGTGGGTGGGGGACAGATCTGGGTGGTGGCTGTCACCAGATGACATTAGAGACTGGTTCCAAGGAATTCATTCACAGTAGACACCGTTCTTTTGGAGGGCACATGAAGAGCTACGCAAGGAGCCCAGCCAATCAATCGGTGGGTAAGAGGTGGAATAGCTCTGGCATGGAGCCAGCGTGTTAGACAGGGGATAGAACCAATCTCCTCACCTCCAAGAGAACGGCATGAAGATCGGAAAGGATTTGGTGGGCAGGCCAGCACTTAGGAGTCCACTCAGATATGCCAACTCCCAGGGCCAGCTTGTACATCTATGTGAGGGTGAAATTCCAGGGCTAAGAAGGTTGAGTTGTGCAGTGCATAACCTGTACAACGGTGCTTGTGATGCTACTTGTAGCTCGTGGGACCACAGCTCTGGCTCCGACTCACTAGTGGAATGAGTATTTAACAATTCCAGCAACAAGCTCGTTCCTACTCTATCCTCTCCAAGGCTGATGTCTGGAAGTCCTGGACCATGCCCGACAATTGACCTGACTTCCCGAGGGAGTATCTGGGGGCTGAAAAGTAAAGACGGCTTCTTTTGCTGTCGTATCTCTGAGGGTGCCCATTTGAAGTGTATAGCGTTTAACTCTTAGGGAGAATCACCCCAAATTACACAGTTTATATTTTGCAGCTCCTGCGTGCATACGTGTTTCGTTCGTACCAGAGAAGGGGACACACTGCTCAAAACAAACGCGGCTCTGTTTCTCTTGCACCTCGATACACACACATTCTACCAACCTCTCTGCCTTCATCGTCCCGGTGAGCCAGGAAAGATAGAGAAGAAAAGGACCTATGGGGTGCCCCATCTTCTCTCCTCCTGTCTCATTGCTCTCAGTGTGGCAGGCGCAAAGAAGCACGGTGAGGAAGCAAGACGATGGTAGGTGTCCTTGGCCGTGGGTGTTTCTTAGAACCCCTCTGCCTTCTTTCTGCATTTGAGGCAAGCTCTGATTGGGAGGAAAAATACAGCCCTTGGGGATTGTGAGCGCCCCCCCCCCCGCCCCCACCTTCCCCCTCAATCATGATGGAACACACTTACCTTGCGTTACTTTGAGTCTCTCTGCACTCTGCTCCGTGGGTGGGTCTGTCGGCATTGCGAGGACACTACGTCAGTGGAAGGGCAAAGAAAGGTGGACCCACAGTGTGTGTCCGCACCCTTGCCTGCTCCACGGCCCAACCGGACTTTACTCACAAGACCCAAGGTCAAGGGTAACTTGTTAAGCATCTCAAGACAGCCAAGCGGAGCGTTACACGGAGTCTGGGCCTTCCCAGCGCGGTGCCCTGTGCGATGCCCGGGTGACGTGTTGTGAAGACGGTCCGCCTGGAGGCACCGTGTGCCCATCACCTGCCTGTCCCAGGACCGTCAGACTCCCCAGTACGTGGACTTCTTCTTGGAAGTAGCAACATGGATATCCGCGTTCCTGGAGGCCGGGTCATGTGCTGCGAGAGTCAGGTGCCACCTTGGTTGTAATCCGAACCGATGGTTTCCAAAGTGTTTGGCTTGTTCGTTTTCATTTTTAAAAGGAAGAATTTCGGGGCGCCTGGGCGGCTCCGTCGGTTAGGCACCCGATTCTCGATTTCCGCTAGCTCGTGATCTCACGGTTCATGAGTTCGAGGCCTGCGGGGGGCTCTGCGCTGACAGTGCGGAGGCTGCTTGGGATTCTCTCTCTCTCTCTCTCTCTCTCTCTCTCTTTGCCCCCAGCCTCAAAATAAATCAATAAACTAAATGACAAAAATAAATAAAAGGAAGAATTTTTCCTTCCCATCAAGCCTCACTTTATCTTACTCGGTTCGGGTGGCCATAACAAACGTACAACAGGCCAGGTGGTTGCAAACAACAGAAATGTGTTTCTCACGGTTCTGGAGGCTGGAGGCTGAGATCAGGGGCCAGCGTGGTTGGGTAAGGACCCTCTTCTGGTCCCAGACATCTTGTAATCTTACTTAGCGGAAGCAAGACAGCGCTCTGAGAGGTCTCTCTCATAGGACAATAATCCTTCATGACCTAATCACCCCCCAGGCCCCTGGTCCCAACACCCTGTGTTAGAATTTCAACAGATATGTTTGGGGGGACACAGCATCCAGATGATAGCATACATCCATCCGATATATCACATGGAGAGAAGGGGTGCTCCTCCAGTCCGCCAGGATGGGGAAGCCAGAGCGCCCCCTCAGTCTTTGGCTGATCCAAAGCCTCTTGAGACACAGATACATGCCTTTTGTGGATATAATTTAAAACAAGACAAAACAACAGATCTGACATAGGTGACTTTCTTGTGCTTAATATATAAAGAACTTCTTTTTTTTTTTTTTTTTTAACATTTATTTATTTTTGAGACAGAGAGAGACAGAGCATGAACAGGGGAGGAGCAGAGAGAGAGGGAGACACAGAATCTAAAACAGGCTCCAGGCTCTGAGTTGTCAGCACAGAGCCCGACGCGGGGCTCGAACTCACGGACCGTGAGATCATGACCTGAGCCGAAGTCGGACGCTCAACCGACCGAGCCACCCAGGCGCCCCTATAAAGAACTTCTAAATGAGACAGGAAGAAGTAATTTAGCCGAGATGCTACAGCTATTTATAGACATATTGCATTTTATTTTATTTTATTTTATTTTAATTATTTTATTTTGATTCATTTTAATTTATTTTAATTATTTTATTTTATTTGACTTTATTTTATTTTATTTTGTTTTATTTTAATTTATTTTAACTATTTTATTTTATTTTAATTTGATTTATTTTAATTTATCTTCATTATTTTAATTTAATTTGATTTATTTTAATGTATTTTCATTATTTTATTTTATTTTAATTTATTTTCACTACTTTATTTTAATTTGATTTATTTTAATTTATTTTCATTATTTTATTTTACTTTATTTTATTTTATGTTATGTTATGTTACGTTATGTTATGTTCGGTTATTTTACTTTATAACTGTACTTTTATTTCATTTTAACCCAAGTTAGTTAACATAGAATGTACCATTGGTTTCAGGAGTGGAATTTAGTGATGCGTCACTTACATATAATACCCGGCGCTCATCCCAGCAAGTGCCCTCCTTAATGCCCATCCCCCATGCAGCCCATCCCCTCGCCCACCTCCCCTCCAGCCCCCCTCAGTTTGTTCTCTGTATTTAAGAGTCTCTTATGGCTCCGAAAACAGAATGACATCTTGCCATTTGCAGCAACGTGGATGCAACGAGAGGATATTATGCTAAGTGAAATAAGTCAGTCAGAGAAAGACAGATATCCTATGATTTCACTCATATGTGGAATTTAAGAAACGAAACAGATGAACACGGGGGAAGGGAAGGGAAAACAAGATGAAAACAGAGAGGGAGGCATCTCGCCCTTTGTGGCCAGGTCTCCTACATCAGAGGTTCTCAAAGTCAGTTCCCAGGAACAGCAGCCCTGCTCACCTTGTTAGCGATGCAAGTTCGTGGACACCCCCGCGCCCCCCACCCCCTTCCAGATGAGAAGCTCTGGGGGCGGGGCCAGCCATCTGGGATTCAGCAAGCCCTCCAGGCCATGCCCTGGCTTGCTCAGGGTCCAGAACCCCTGGCTTCCATATCCCGCTTCTCTTGCCTAATTGTCTCCGGAGAGGGACGCCTTCTGGAAGTGGCCTGGTCCACCGAGGAGCCGTTCTGAGACTGGTTTCTTTCTTCACCTGAAAATCAGGTCACGATACCCGTGGGGACGTGAGGTCAGGGGAGAAAAGGCGCAGAGGACCGGGGCTTTGCACGCGCTGGGTGCTGGCCTCCTACAGGTACGTGACCTCCGTGACCCCCAGAGCATGGCCCTAACCGAGTGTCATCAGCAGCGGCATCCGGGACAGGAGGCAAATGGAGTCCACGGGCCCAACTTCAGTTGCTGGCGGAGCTGAGAATCTACTTTTACTCCGAAATGGTGCTCCTTCTGTGTGTGCACCGGTCTTCCCTGACCTCCCGCGGCCGCCGCCGTGCTGGGTCCTCAGCCACGCTTTCTGCACGCAGATCTCACTGTTTCTCACCGCGGACTCATCAGCGTGCCCTGTTTACAGAGGAGCAAACCGAGGTGAGGAGAGGTGACCGACAGGGCGAGCCGGTCGTGGAGTCCGCACTCACATCTCAGCAGCGTCAGCCAGTAGTTGGTTGCAGTTCGTGTTTGTTTGTTTGTTTGATACGGTTATTCCCCTCCCCCCTCCCCATGTTTTGGGTCATATTGTTTGAAAACAGTAGCACATCGCATTGTAAGGTTCCAACTTCAGTTAGAAAATGTACACTGTAAAAAGGATACTTTCCTCCCACTGCCGATCAGATTTCCTAAGGAGGGAAACAGCTAGAACCAGTTTTCATACAATTTTCAGGAGATAGCCTGTGCAAATATGATCAATATATTAGCCTATGGAAACATGATCAAATATGATCAAAATATTAGCCTATGCAAACATGATCAAGTGTGACCAATATATTAGCTTATGCAAACATGATCAAGTATGATCAATATATTAGCCTATGGAAACATGATCAAATATGATCAATATATTAGCCTATGCAAACATGATCGAGCATGATTAATATATTAGCTTATGCAAACATTATCAAGTATGATCAATACATTAGCCTGTGCAAATATGATCAATATATTAGCCTATGGAAACATGATCAAATATGATCAAAATATTAGCCTATGCAAACATGACCGAGTATGATCAATATATTAACCTATGCAAATATGATCAATATATTAGCCTATGCAAACATGATCAAGTATGATCAATATATTAGCCTATGCCAACATGATCAAGTGTGACCAATATATTAGCTAATGCAAATATTATCAAGTATGATCAATACATTAGCCTATGCAAATATGATCAATATATTAGCCTATGGAAACATGATCAAGTATGATCAAAATATTAGCCTATGCAAACATGATCGAGTATGATCAATATATTAACCTATGCAAATATGATCAATATATTAGCCTATGCAAACATGATCAAGTATGATCAATATATTAGCCTATGCAAACATGATCAAATAGGATTAATATATTAGCTTATGCAAACATGATCAAGTATGATCAATACATTAGCCTATGCAAATATGATCAACATATTAGCCTATGCAAACATGATCAAGTATGATCAATATAATAGCCTATGCCAACATGATCAAGTGTGACCAATATATTAGCTTATGCAAACATGATCAAGTATGATCAATATATTAGCTTATGCAAACATGATCAATATATTAGCCTATGCAAACATGATCAAATATGATCAATATATTAGCCTATGCAAACATGATCCAATACAATCAATATATTAGCCTATGCAAATATGATCAAATACAATATATATAGTAGCCTATGCAATTATGATCAAATACGATCAATGTATTAGCCTATGCAAATATAATCAAATATAATAAAAAATCAGCTCTGTTTTAGATTTGCACAGGAGTTGGTGCTCCCCAGGCATGACTTTCTTCTTTGTTCTGTGTGCGTCTGTGTGCATGAAGCCACGAGTGTCTACCTCATTCTGTGTGACAGCACCACTGTGACAGATACACCAGCCACGTCACGTAACCAGTCCCCAATGTTGGGCATCAAGGTTGATCCTGGCCCTTTGCAACCACAGGCAGTGCTGTGATGCTTAATCCTGTGTCTGTGTCTGAGCACATCTAAGTGTGTCTGTTGGGTCTTCCAGCAGACGGCCCCGTAGAGATCAAGTCTAACCCATGGGATTCCTTCCACATTCCTTCCAGCATGCTTTGGGGATTAGCTTTTCCTCCTGTTTAAATACTGACTCTTCAACTAAAAGTTTCAGGCCCTTGAAGACAAGGGTTTTGTCTTCACCCACCTTGGGGACCTTCCTTTGCCTGTCCTCAGGCCAGCTCCACCGTCCCGTGCGGGAAAGGGTCCCTCCACCCGAATTGGCACACCAGGGGTCCGTGCAGACTTTTCATGGTGGCCACTGTTTGCCGCAGCTTTTCCCTGTTGCCCCAGAGATGCTCAGGTCAAGGACAGCACCTTGAGACCACGAACCGGGAATGTAGCCATTGTTCTGAGCCCCAGGAAACACGGCTCGGACAGGCCTAAAAAACAACTGGGCCGGCCCCAGGGCACATCTCCCACGTGCGGGAGGGGCTTGTTCCTGGACAGAAGCTATAGAAGGACACGGCTCCTACCCTGCTTCAGTCAATGGGCGGATGAGTGTGAAGGGGTTCAATATGCACATTGCATTGCATTTGAATCAATCGTTATCTAACCCTCTGACCAAGTCCTAGTAAATAAAATGCTTGTCAAGTCGGATGATGATGTGGAGTTTTTCTTACACCGCTTTTTCTGAGCTTTACCTCTGGGGACAGGTGAGGGCTGGTATCCCAGCACCACTATACCTGTGACTTAGGGACCGTCTCTTCTCTGTGCTGCGCCTCCGTGGCCCCACTTGGAAAGTGGCAGGATGGGATCCACATGCCTTTGTAGAATAGTTTTGGTGCATCTGTGGTCTCCCTTCACTGAGGCCACTGCGTAGACACTGGGTGATGGCCAGTGGCACATTCTTCCCCTGAGGACGTGCCCGTGTCCTGCTTCAAGGCCAGCCAGACACCCTTGTTTAAACACGAATAATGGAGCGCCTGGGTGGTTCAGTTGCTTGAGCATCTGACTTCAACTCAGGTCATGATCTCATGGTTCGTGGGTTCAAGCCCCACGTCGGGCTTTGCACGGACAGCTGGGAGCCTGCTTTGGATTCTCTGTCTCCCTCTCTCTGTGCCTCTCCCCCAATCACGCTCTCTCTCTCTCTCTGTCTCAAAAGTAAATAAACATTAAAAAATAAACACGAATACTTTTGCAAATGCTTACAGAATCTGTGCCTCATCACTTTGTGTCTCTTTTGACTCTTTTCTCCAAGGGCTCCCCAGACCTGCAGACCAGATCTCTCCATGTGATGTGATTTCTTCACTTACAAGTTCAGATATTCATCAATCCCTCACTCCGGGAGCGGCGGGATAAGTAACTCCAGCGGCTACAATAGACCAATCGCAAAATTTGTTTCAGTCCTTCAATTCTGTGTGTGTGGGGGCGGGGGGGGGGGGGGCAGGGGAGAGACGGTGATAGGAGGGAGCAGGGGAGTGAGAGAGAGAGAGAGATGGAGAATGGATTCTTCCTCATCACTTCCCAAGTCTGTGAGAGGGGCACCCCTTCTGCTCACAGCCCCGCTGGCGAGAGTTTAGGAACTTGGAGGTGATCTTGTCACGAGGAGGCTGGGAACGCTCAGCTTCCTGAATGCCCAGGAGAGAGATTTGTGATGCCCAGGCTCGCAGAGAACCCTTCGAAGGTGGCTTTCTTGGCAGACTGTGTTTTTAGGCAAGGCCAGCTTTTGCATGAACTTAGCTTGCGACCCATTGATTGTTGTGGATGAAGGAGGAGTGTCATTTCAGACAGTCACTGCTCTGTAACCACAGCAGCTATTTTGATTAATGTGGCCGGTTAAGCTAAACAAAGAGATTGGCCATTACTGGGTAAAATCGGTCACCCCAGAAGCCCCAGAGAGACCAGTTTCTGGCATCAAAGCAAATTAAATCCACATCTGTGGATGGAGGGCTTCTGCAGAGAAAGGAGTCATTCACCCATTGCTATGGGAATAGAAACATGTATTGCATTGGGTGGCGGGGGGGTTGGCAGTATACATCGCTAACTTTATTTTCCTCATACTGTCTACCCATAGATCCCTCTCTGGAAACTCTGTCAATATTGAAGAGAAGCCTGACCTGGTCTCTCACACCTTTATTTCAGGCAGGGAAAGATTAGGAGCCACTTAACTGCACACAAGGGCTGTTGAGTATATTGTAGGATAGGCAGTTCGTGGAAGACTGGGCAGAACTTAAGATTCTTTGTAAGAAGACCGAGAGCCAAGAGTTTTCAATGACAATGAGGAATGGTCTTGTTATAATATTAAAGGGAAAATTATGCATACAACCCATGTATGGTGTGAAATCACAGTTGTGTCATCTGTAACATTACGGACGTAAGGATCGTGACAATAACAGCACTCATTGAACGTAAGTCTTCCGTGAACTAATCTCACGTAGGTCCCCCTCACGTCTAGGAAAGCGGTGGCAATATCCCCATTTCATGGGTGACGAAGTAGAGGCTCAGACACGGAGCTCATCGCTCCTGGTCACATCGCTGTTGAACTGAGATTCACATACAGGCCTGCCTCCACGTGTAGCTCTCAGTGAGAATGTTCACGTGTGCAAATACACTCAACAGTGCACATGGGAGGGCCGAGCGTCGGAACACTGATACCAGTGGGTAACCCTGTGTGGCAGGAAGGGAGGTAGTTGGGGAGTTTCTTTTGGGATAGTTTCCATTATTTTCACCAAGTTCTATGTCAGGCAGTCTATATATGTTATAGTCTACTATATTATACTATACTGTTTTATACTTCATTATATTACACCAGGCTATATGATATAATATTATACTGTACCATATTATATATTATACTACACTTTATTATACTCCTATTCTATTCTATTCTATTCTATTCTATTCTATTCTATTCTATTCTATATCCTGTTGTACTATGTTATACTATATCAATATTATACTATATTTATTACACTATACTATATTACTTTATATTTTATTATATTATACTGTATTATACTATATCATATTATATAATACCATGCTATATTATACTCTATTCTATTATACTCTATTCTATTCTACTATACTATATTATACTGTACCAATATTATATTAGACTACACTATATTGCTTTACATTCTATCATACTGAATTATGCTGAATTATACTGTGTTATATTATACTTTACCACACTATATACTATACTATATTCTATTCTATTTTATTATGCTATATCATATTGCACTATACTAATATTATATCACATTATGTTATATTATATTATATTATATTATATTATATTATATTATATTATACCATACTATATTATTTTATGTCCTATTCTATTCTGTTATACTATATTATACTATACATTATCATGCTATACTTATACTATGCTATATAATGTTATACGATATCATATTATATAATATTATACTCTCTTATGCTCCTATTCTCTTCTATTCTACTAGAATATTTTAGTATTTATTTTTAATATATTTTTAGTATATATATTAGTATATATTTATACTATTTAGTATATACATTAGTATATATTTTATACTATGCTATATAATATTATACCATATCATATTATATAATACTATATTATGCTCCTCTTCTCTTCTATTGTACTCTATTCTATTCTATTCTACTACGCTATATTCTGTTATGTTCATTATGTAATATGATGTGACATTATTATATATTTATTTTTCAGTGGACCCTTGCAGCTTACACAGATACGTTCACTCATGGATAGTAAATAAAAAGCCTGATGCATGAGGGAAAAGCTGGGCAAATGACCCACAGACTAAAAGGAACTGGGTGGTGAGATCTGGTTACGTTCTCTCTCCTTCTTATGTTTCCTATTTTATTGCTCACAACTTTGGGAGTAGGAAAAAGAAAGGGTGACTAACCGTGTTTGCAGGCCTGTTTTATTTTTATTTCCCCTTGCTTGCAGCAAGACACATACGTCTCTGCGCTGAAGGGGCCAAAGCCAAATGGGGCCATGCCACAGGACAAAATAATTTTTTTGACTCACCAGGAAGGAGACAGCAGGACACGAGCGCTTTCATAAAATGGCCAAAGTGGAATGCTCACGTTCTGGGCTCAGTGCTCAGTAGCACAACCACGTCCCGTGGCTCTCGGGGCAGCATCGGAGCCAGCCCTGGGTCACCCCGGAGGGAGAGCAGGACCCGTGGGCAATGTTGAAACTCTGCCCAGGCTGGGTGTGTGTGGCTCCTGGAAATCATGCCTCACAGAGTCTCAGACTCCCGAAACCAGGTCCACACTGCAGGCGGTTTCCGGAAAGAGAGGGTGGGCACGTGTGAGACAGGTAAAGAGAGAGAGGGAAAGGATAAGATTCTAATTAACTTGCCAGATTGGGCCTCCTGCCTCGTCTTTCCTTCCAGAGAATGTCCACTTGGCCTCGTTAGGATGGAGTTTCAGGGCAGCGCGAGCTGAGCACCCAAAGTGGTCTTCACTGGGGTTCGTGGTCTCCTGGAGTGGGGGAGTGGGGGCAGCCTTCTCTGTCGCTGTTCTTGCTGGGTCCTGAGTGTGAGTGGAGGCCAGACTTGGTTCCTGTCTCTACTTGTTACTTATGTTCCATGTGTTATTTGATGGACATAACTTTTAGAATAAGCAAAATCAATAAATAAACAAATAAATAAATAAAAGGAGAAATAAGCTTTTGCGCAGACAAATCAAACGCTCTGATGAGGAGGAGGCGCAGGCTGAAATCTACCTCACTGGCCTTGACTGATCTTGCCACTTATCTCTGCTAAATACATCCGGAAGTTTTCCTTTCCCTAGCCCCCTCCCTATTCCAGATGTAGCCAAGAGGCTAGAGAAGCAGGAACATTTCAAGAGGTGTCCTCGGGGAAGCCGGGATCTGGGTCCAGGGGAGGGAGACCCTGAGGCACAGGGGTGGCCAATCCTTCCCGCTGCAACGCAGGTGAACAAGACCTAGACGGTTCGTCTCATCTCTCATCCCGAGGCCAACGGTGTGGCCAGGAGACGGTTCCTTTCTGACAGCTTAAAGGGGAATCAGGAGCAGGCAGAGGCAAGCGGCTTCAACCCAGAAGAAGTGGCTCAGCCTTTGGGCCATGAGTTTGGTTCAGATGTTTAACCTCCGGGGGCCAGAGCCACCTCACAGATAAAGTGGGGACCGGAGGGATTCAATGGGTCTATCAAGGGTCCTGATGCAGAGTGGTTTCCCTGACATGTTAACTCTCCCTCCTTTCCTCCCCCCCGCCCCACCCTGACTTCTCAGTGCACGGATTCCCCTTGAAATAACTAACATCTCTGTCATCCCCTGAGTCTGCCTCTTATTAGCTCGGGTGGCACTGAAGTGAAACATAGCTGGTTAAATCTGAAACCTTATTCTCGTCCCTAGCAGAGTCGGATCCCGGCAGGGGTGCCGAGGCTCTGGAAAATGCTCTCATAGCTCAAGGGGAAGGTGTGCGTGCGGGGACAGGGGGCAGCAAAGATGCCTAGATAGAGGGAGAGGTTCGGTTTCTTGCTCTCACGCCTCCTGATGAGTCAGCTGCCCCTTCTGGGCCTCAGTTTCCCTATCTGTAAAATGAATGGTGGGGGACAGGAGTCCTCACTCTAGCTACCTCTGAGGGTGGTGGGAAAGACAAAGGAAGCCATGCGTATTGAAGGCATTTTGCAAACTGTAAAACATCCCCCCCCCCCTCAATCTCTTGTGCGTCTGGGAGGTCCTTTTAGTATAGTTGCTGACGTGCTTTAGTAATTTTGAAGAAAAAGCCAAAGTGGCCATTTTCCTTATCTTGAGTTTCTGAAATCTGACTAAAAATTAAGTGCTTCTCCAGTGTTTCTAGGCTATTTCCCTCCCTGTGGCCTTGGAAGAGGTTGCTGACCCCTCTAAGGCTCCCTTTCTCCATCCATAAAATAAGGGCCAAATACTGCCCACTTCACAGACGTTTCTAGAGCCCCCAACATGCCTCATGTGGAAGCTCTCAACCGTGTGTAGGTAATGAGTGTGGAATATCATGCCTAAAGTGGGCACAGATTTAATAGTAGGGAACTAACATAAGCATCTATGCGGTTCCTGCCATGACACGTGTCTCTGTGAATATTTAAGGTGGGGCAACAATAGACATTTTTTAAATGTTATAAATTTAGAATATGAGTTATCTAGTCAGTCTAAATTGTTAGTCTTTCTTTTTTATTATTTATTTATTTATTTTCTGATTGAGAGAGAGAGAGAGAGAGAGAGAGAGAGAGAGAATATGAGCAGGGGAGGGGCAGAGAGAGGAAGACAGAGAATCCCAAACTGGCTCTGTGCTGTTGGCTCAGAACATGATGCAGGGCTCGAACCAATGAACCTGACATCATCACCTGAGCCGAAATCAACAGTCAGACGCTCAACCGACTGAGCAACCCCAGCACCCCCTAATTAGTAACTATCAACTTGACCACTTTGCAGAGTCTGCTTTAATTTCATTCCAATGTAGCAAATCGGTCCCAATATTTTATTTACCTCAAGGGAGCTTGACCAATATCAGTTGGTAGTTTTGTTTTGCCCAAAGCTATTCTCATGTATGTTTTTTTCATTAAAAAAGATTTTAATGTTTATTTGAGAGAGAGAGAGAGCGAGCGAGTAGGGGAGGGGCAGAGAGAGAGAGGGAGACAGAATGTGAAGCAGGCTCCAGGCTCTGAACTGTTAGCACAGAGTCGGATGCAGGGCTCAAATCAGGAACTGTGAGATCATGACCTGAGACAAAGTCAGACGCTTAACCAACTGAGCCACCCAGGCGCCCCCTTCTTGTATAAGTTTTAAAAAGTAGATACACTAACAAACTCCTGACCAGCCGAACAATAGGGTTTCTTCTCACAGGCGCCCACTGGTCTGGCTCTTTCGGCTCTGGGGACGCTGAGACTGGTATATTTCACAATCTCGGTGCTGAAACATCATCTTTTCAGGACCGTCCTCATCAACAACAAATCACTTACTTTTATCTCTACTTTTCATTCCCTAAAGGATTCCCAGAAGTTCCCCGAATTTGTTTTGGTCAAAACCCTGTATATGCATACGTGATTTCCTGTTCCGTGGTTATTTTAGAGAGATCTCAAAATGGAAATCGATCTGCAAAGCATACACACAGTTTGAGATATCACAGTTTGAGACACACAGTTTGAGATATCATACACTGTGTAATACAATGTGTATCCAAGAAGCCGCCTCTCACCCCGGAGCGGGCACCTACTAGCTCTAGGGACCAGCACCCAGCGTTGTGTTTCCATAGTCCTGTGCTCACACCCTAGTCCTTTCGGTTTACGTGCTGTGCCATTTAGACGATTTGCCATGGTTTATTGATTCTCAGGCAATATTTTAAGAAATACTTTAGCATCTGAAATGGACCGCATCCAACAACCGATGGCATCACACGGTTCGAATTTCTAGGATAGGTTTCTCTCGCTGTGCCACGTAAAGTAATGATGCTTCTTACAATGGATTGGACCTTCAGTTCAACGAAATCCAGGAGTTACCCTTTCTGAATCTCCGTTTCAGTCTCAACAAAGTTGCCAACATGGGGCTGCAGGGAGGAAACCATTAATGAATTCAGTAGCTATTCTGGTATGGGCACCCAGGCAAAGAAAACTTGCTCTCATTACCCCACTAATTTATTAGCAGTAGCTTTTATTTATTTATTTATTTATTTATTTATTTATTGCCTATAAGACAGTCATTTTATTTCATTTTTTAAACTATAATTCATTGTCAAGTTGGCTAACGTACAGTGTATACAATGTGCTCTTGGTTTTGGGGGTAGATTTCCGTGATTCATCACTTACATACAACACCCAGTGCTCATCCCAACAAGTGCCCTCCTCTATTCCCATCACCCATTTTCTCCTCTCTCCCGTACCCCCCCCATCAACCCTCAGTTTGTTGTCTGCATTTAAGAGCCTCTTATGGTTTGCCTCCCTCCCTGTTTGTAACTGTTTTTCCCCCTTCCCCTCCCCCATGGTCTTCTGTTAAGTTTCTCGAGCTCCACATATGAGTGAAAACCTATGATATCTGTCCTTCTCTGCCTGACTTATTTCACTCAGCATAATACCTCCCAGTTCCATCCACGTTGCTGCAAAGGGCAGGATTTCATTCTTGCTCATTGCCAAGTAGTATTCCACTGTATATATAAACCGCATCTTCTTTATCCATTCATCCGTTGATGGACGTTTAGCCGCCTTCCATAATTTGACTATCGTTGAAAGCGCTGCTATTAAACATTGGGGTACACGTGCCCCTATGCATCAACACGCCTAGATCCTTTGGGTAGATTCCTAGTATTGCTATTGTTGGGTTGTAGGGTGATTCTATTTTTTTTTTTTTAACGTTTATTTATTTTTGAGACAGAGAGAGACAGAGCATGAACGGGGGAGGGGTAGAGAGAGAGGGAGACACAGAATCTGAAACAAGCTCCAGGCTCTGAGCTGTCAGCACAGAGCCCAACGCGGGGCTCGAACTCACGGACCGCGAGATCATGACCTGAGCCGAAGTCGGCTGCTTAACCGACTGAGCCACCCAGGCGCCCCTAGGGTGATTCTATTTTTAAGCAGCAGCTGTAATTTAAAGAGCAGATGTTCTGGTGGCAATACTACTCCCATTGCACAGATGAGTATATTCCGGCCTAGAATAGGGGTTATTTCTCCGAGACCAAGATTCAGTTCAAATCTGACACCAGAGTTTCCATGCCCGCCCCCCCCGCCTCACCGCCCCACTCATGCTGCCTCTTGGATATACATATATTTCGTATTTCATATCTTATCCACACACAGAGTGTCACCAACACATTGTTCCCAAGCCACAAATCGGTGCTGTTTCTTTGGCAAGGAAGGAATGAGATGTAACCTTCAATACCCAAAGAATGCCTTCATCGCATCCTATGGAATCTGCATGGGCTCTAGAATGAGGATATTTATTTCCAGGTACCTCCAAATGCTGTGGTTATTTAATCACCTCAGACCCCTCCAGTAATCACTCTGGATTGTATTATGCAGGTCAGCAAATTCTGCTCACTTTAATATACATGAGCAAGCGGGAGGGATATTTCTCACTGAAGGTTTTATGGAAAATTCTGCATTTATTGATTTTTCCCCCTTAAATCTTGTTCTTTAAATACTCCCCCCACACCTACCCCCCCCCCCACACAAAGGCACACACATATATATGATGAAAATGATTGCTATGGTCATGTTTGTTCCCCCTAACAAAAATATAGCATATTGACAACATTATCTGTCATTTCCACATTTCACCTGGAGTAGAAAACTGTTTGATCTCAAAAGCCTGCGGACTACATCAGTTCACAAGGATATCTTTTATTCATGCACATTAAAATAAAGACAACCATATGCAAGGGTTTCTATGACTTAGGAAAGAGGGGAAAATGAAACCTGCTTCTGCCAGCAAAGCTTTGCATGTGGGTTACCCTGGCCGTGGTCATGCCATTAGATTTTTTGCATTTCTCTTGATTGCTTATATTTCGCGTTATTGTATTTTGTTGTTATAGTTTGTGGTATATATGCATGCATTGGAAGACTTCTTGAACAGGCCATGCCCTTAGAGGTCATTACTTTCCCAGGGGAAAGGGAGGAGGCCCAATAATTTAAGGACTTTTATGGGGTTACGTGTTGCATTCTGTGTAAGACAAGACCAGACCAAAACGTATCTGCCTTGCAGCTCTCAGCTTGAACCCAGGTTCTGAGAGAGATGGACGGATGATGGGGCAACCTTGGGGAAAATACTTCCATCTCTTTCGATTCTGTTTTGCCTTCTGGAAAATGGGGATACTAGCACGGGCCTTGCAGGGTTATTTCTAGGACTACCTAAAATAACCTACGTGTGAGTGCTGCCCAGGGCTACGCAGGATTCCTGCCACGTGTTTGTTTCACTTCAATTTCTCTACTTTTTGTTTCCCCTGCTGCAGAAATGGTAGCCTGAAGTGACACATTTGTGATAGATTTAAGGTTAATGTGTAAACCGTAAAAAAATATCTGGGTTGTCTCCTCCCGTTCTCTTCTAGTCGACAAGAATTATCGATCGCCTTTGATGATATGTTATCCTCAGTGATCTTGAGAACCAAAGGTAAGTGTCTGCCTCGCCCCCTGTCGGGATGCCATGTTTCAAATCTGACAGTTCCATGTCTGGGGTCCTCTCAGAAGGCAGCTACCTCCTGTGACTTCTGCGTCAGAGGAAATGTTTCTGCCTGAGAGTTCTTGACCCCGTGTGGTCGGTAAGGCAGGTGCGACTCAACCAGAGTGGAAAACACACTTGTTCATTTTCCTTTTGGTCTTTTCCTTTTAGGGGGAAACATACAGCACTGGCGAGGGTTCTCAGAATGGAGGGAATTTTGTTTTCTTTTTTTAAAAAATCTAAGTTTATTTATTTAGGTCGAGAGAGCGTGAGCACAAGCGGGGAAGGCACAGGGAGAAGGAGAGAGAGAATCCCAAGCAGGTTCTGTACCATCAGCGCAAAGCCCAATGCAGGGCTCCAACTCACGAACTGTGAGATCATGACCTGAGCTGAGATCAAGAGTTGAACGCTTAACCGACTTTGCCACCAGGCACCCAGAATTTTGTTTTATTTTGGTGCCCTTTGTTCCTTGACTGTTCACGGAGCCACACATGATTTCAGCAGAGGCTGAAGGCTTATTTCCTTAACACATGCTAGATGTTTCAGTCAGGTCAGTGGTTCCAAGTTAAACTTGAATGTCATTTGAAATTCCTCATTGGGCCTGGCTCTCCAGTCTTTTGAGCCAAAAATGTGTAAAACGCTGTCATTCATTGAGCATGAGATTAGCTCATTTAGTCCTCACCAAAAAAAAAAAAAAAAATGTCATGGACGCAATAAAAATGTCCCATTTATGGAGGAGACAGAAGCTCAGAGAAGTCTTGTTACTTGATTAGGTCGCACAGCTAGTCAGCAGCAAACATGGAATCAGAACCCAGGTCTAAATGATGCCCAAACTGACCGTTTATTATATCGTGCTGCCTGCGCCTCTCCATATGTCTACAGTCTCACTATTGGAAGGAAAATACACTCACTTCTTCTTTTTTTTTTTTTTTTTAATACTTCTTTAAGGGGAAAAAAGGTCAGTGAAAAATTCAGGGAAGAGGTTGTGGTAATGAGCATGACATTGAGCAGAGGACTCAGCCCAGAGCAGAGGCTGGGGAAATGCTTATTGTAGGGGCGACTTCTCTACCAGCTGGAAGCTCCAAGGGAACCCTCCCCTCCCCTGCTCTTAGGTGGCCGTTCAGGACTCTGGGCTGGGCTCCCCTGGCTGTTGCCTCCTGGCTCCCTGGGGAGCTGTGCCTCCATGATAGAGCAGGTGGCCAGCCGTCCCCTCCCTACCTTCTTTTCCTACTTCCAGAATCAGCCTTTGCGTGGCTCCTTCGACGTATAAACTGTGGCCGGGTGATGCTCCGTTGAGGGGGTCTGAGGACTGTCCCACGGCCTCTCGCCCCTGGGCTCCAGTGTCCCCACCATTTCCCTTTTGTTCTCAGAGCCCCAGTCGCAGCTGTTTGTTGTGGGGATTATCTGATCATCATTTCGGAGTAATGTCATTTGTCTATTTAATCTCTCAGTTTTCTGGTTGCTCACATGAAGTCTTTCCATTGGAAATACCGACCGTGGTTTTTGTTTTCTTTGCTGGACCCTGAATGATGCATTTGTTGGGGGAAAGGAGGTTGGATGAACATACAAAGGGGAACAGGATTTATTTGTTTTCCGGGAGGAGCTCGCAGCACACGGGAGGGAGGAGCTTAAATTCTAATGCAACATAGAAGGACGTGAGCGCTAAACAAAGGTGTGAACTAGGACGGGGGACAAGACAGTGAAAAGGTGACTTCCAGAGAGAACCATTCAAGCGTAGGGTTTGATTATTAAAAACTGATGAGGGTTTTGCTGAGAAAGGATCACTACTGTGAATTCTTACAGGGTTTCAGAAACAACTTGCCACGGGTGACAATTTCTTAAGAGTCTCCTTAAACTGATTTTTGGAATGGGACAGAGTATATACATCAGTTCCTAAATAAATAACTTCCAGGTAAAGGCTAACATTTACAAGACACTTGTGTGAGCCAGGCAGCGTGTTTGTGGGTGGCACGGACTGGCCTATGTTTATTTATTTTTGAGAGAGAGAGAGAGAGAGACAGAAAGAGAGAGAGAGCATGAGCAGGGGAGGGGCAGAGAGAGAGGGAGACACAGAATCCGAAGCGGGCTCCGGGCTCCGAGCTGTCAGCACAGAGCCTGACGCGGGGCTCGAACCCGCGAACCATGAGATCATGACCCGACTCAAGTCCCCCGCTTCACCGACTCAGCCCCCCAGGTGCCCCTGTCCTCTGAGCTGAGGCTCAGGCCCCTGGAGTGGCTGGTACAGGAGGTGTGCAGGGATCCCAACACGGGCATCCACCATGTCACCTGCAAATATGGGGCAGATTGTTATCAGAAGATGTTGAGCTTTATTCTCCTCCGTAGGAATGCCAAAGGGCTGGGCCCGGGGAGAGTCAACATTCAAAGGGATGCCTCTTGGGGCGCCTGGGGGCTCAGGTGGCTTGGCTTCTTTCAGTGCCTCTAAGCTGATACCTGGGCACGCGGGTGCCGATGGGGCTCTGGCCAGCCCGCTTCTAGTCACTGGACGGCTGACAAAGGCTGGTCGCCCTCAATCCTGCCCCAGGTCACTCGGCCTCCTAACCAGACAAATGACACTGAGTGAGGGCCGTTGTCCTGAACACTCAAGAGAACGTGTCACCAGGGTGCTTGGGGGGGCTCAGTCGGTTGAGCGTCCAACTTCGGCTCAGGTCATGATCTCTCGGTGCGTGAGTTCGAGCCCCGCGTCGTACTCTGCGCTGACAGCTCAGAGCCTGGAGCCTGCTTCGGGTCCTGTGGCCCCTTCTCTCTCTGCACCGCCCCCCCCCCCAACCCCTGCACAATCTATCTTTCTCTCTCTCTCAAAAATAAATAAACGTTAAAAAATCTAAAAAAAGAGAGAACACCCATCACCAGTATGCATTTTGGAAATCTGTAGTGAGAAAGTCGCCTTCTCTAATTTTCTGTCCCCGAGGGTAGCAGTTTCCTAGAGCCCCTGGAACATATCACAGCAAACTCAGTGACTTAAAAGAACACAAGTGTCCTCTCTTAACAATTCTGACCTAGAGGCCAGAATGACTAGATGCGTCTTCAGGGGCTGAAATCAAGGTGTTAATGACAAGGTGTTAATGACACTTAGGAGTGAAATCTTTCTGGAATGCCTGGGAAGGAATCCATTGATAGTCTCTTCCGGCTTGCAGAGAACCTGGCTTTCTTTAGTGGGCAAGCCATTTGGCTTCCATTGTCATACCCTCCTCCACTCCCTTTGGCTGTCTTTCGATGACACTTAGAATTACCAGGCCTGATCACATAATCCAGGACCATCTCAAGATCCTTGACCCTGTCTGAAGTCCCTTTTGCCACGTAAGGTAACACATTCACAGGTTCTGGGGATGAAGAGGTGGGCATTTGAGGCAGGGGGAGGGGCGTTATATTCAAATATTCAGTCTCCCATGTACACCATGCTTCGCTGCTATTTGGAGCCCTTTCCTCCCTTAGATAAAACCCCCAACCCGGCTTCCTCGCAGTGAATTCGGTGGGTTTCGGGCTCTTCCCCTGAGGTTGTGGCTCGGTTCCACCGGGAACAGCCCTGACGCACGAGGCTGGTGGCGCCTTGCATTGTCACCTACCCGCTCTGGCATCGCTAACTCGTCTGAGCTCCCACCTGCTTTGTGTTCTTCTTGCTGCCCATGAACGGGGGCTCCATTTTCCTTATACCCATCTGGGAATTTTACTTCCTTACCCATAATCCTACGTCCACAGGAGGAAGCAGAGCACGGGTCCCCTCCCCTGGGGCGTACCAGGCACCCCCCCTTTACCGTGTTCCTCTCTGCTGGCTCTCCTTTCCCCACTGTATCAGCCATCGAGGGCTAACACAGCAGAGTGCACAGACTGGCGGCTGATACAGCAGACCCCTCCTTCCCCCACTTCCAGAAGCCAGAAGTCCAAGGTCAAGGTGTCCACAGGGCTGGTTTCTCCCGAGGCCCCTCCCCTTGGCTGTACGTGGCCACCTTCATGCCCTCCCCTTGCTCGGTCTTCCCTCTGGGTGCGTCTGTGTCTCATTCTCTTCTCACAAGGACACCCGTCATATGAAGCCAGGATGCACCCCAGGGACCTCAGTTTATCTTACTCACCTCTTCACGGACCCTGTCTCCAAATCCAGTCACATTCTGAGGTCTTAGGGCTTCAACACGTCAATGTGGGGGTGTCCAGAATGCAGCCTCTGGCCCCCGTCTGGGAGGCTTTACGCAAATCTTGGGGTGGTACCAAGACCTGCTCCTGCCTGGCTGTACTCTTCCCAGATCTCGCTTCTGGCTTACATCCAGACCACAGTTCCTGAAATGCCACACTTTGGTGTCCAAACTCTCTGGGTCTGCCGTGACAGGGTTTCTCCAAAGCAAGGGGCACCTTCCGTCTGGTTGCCTGGGTAGAGCAGAAAGCCTCCAAACACATAAACATGGGTGATGTGTAATTGCGTGCATGCGTGTGTGTGTGTGTGTGTGTGTGTGTGTGTGATATATGTGGAGACTGGGGGATACATCGAAAAATTCTTCAAAATATCCTGCAAAATGAGCAGGTATCTATCGATTCCTCAGTATGTGCAAGACATTGTGGTAGTTTTCCACGAGCATTTTTTTTGCATTTTTTTTTTTTTGCATCAAACCCTCACAGTGCCCTTGCACATTTGTAATATTAGCCCCGATTGCCAGATGAGGGAACCGAGCCCCGTAGAAGGTCTTGCCCAAGGTCTTATATCTATTAAGATAGAGATAAAGTTCAAGCCCAGGTCTAGTGGACCAGCAAACACTCTTTGACACTTCTGTTCCCCCCACCGTGGTTTGTGGTGATAATGGTAACCGTGCTGAATTCTTGGAGCTTTGCTGTGAAGTGTCCCGAGGGCTCAGACTTGAGTTTGTGCTTTCTCAACATCCTTGTCAGAGAAACATGAAACAGGAGGCAAGGAAGGGACGATGCCATGATTGAAGCGAGAGTTTTGTGTTATGTGGGCACGCATTACACGCCCTCACTCTGGTGGCCTTTTCTCATTTGTTGGATCCTGCTGACTTTTGAAACAAACCCATGCGGCAGCCTGTGTGACTCCCATCTCGTGGAGTCCGGGATCGATCAAATACCCGGTGCCCTCAGGTAATGAGTGGACAGGTACCCACCTGCTTGAATTTAGGGTAGAAGAAAGAGGCTGGTGAACTACTCAGACCACAATGCACTTCTTCCTGGAGGAGACAGGAGCCTCAGAAGGTTTGGGAGAAGGCCAGAGAACCGCAGGGCGGGGTGAACAGCTTTAGCTGGCTTCTAACATCCCCGTGTACAGCCTGCATCACCGCCCCACCAGAGTGATTTGGCAATCAAGATGTTTCTTCGGGGTAAAATTGTCCTGTCAGCTATCTGTCCCTGATGAAGGCTTCCTGTCGCCCCTTTTTAGAATACACACACATACACACACACACACAGACGCTTTCCTTAAACAAGGGAATGATTTTGATACATCTTTTAACTAACCAAAAGTAACATTTTGACAATTTTAATCGACTAATTATACACTCATGGTCATCTTGAAAAGTGCCCATTTTGGGTCTTTATGTCTTGACAACTGTAAGAGTCCTCAGCTGGAAAATTGGGATACGGACAGAGAATTTCAATTACTATGACCTTGGGAAGTTGAGAGCCGCAATTTCCTTCCCGCTGGGGCCCAAGAGAAGCAGAGGGGAGCCCTGGAAGGATGGTGGTGGCCGCCTCCAGAGCCAGACTTGATCTCTACCCTGTTTCTGCCTGGAAATAATTAGGAAGAGCCCAGCGATCTGCAGCCAAAAGCAAAGAGTAAGGCAGATACCGCGTATGTAAGCATCTTAGAGACTTAGGCTGGCGTTTCTGCTTTATTCCATTTGCTTATGTCCTTTACAGCTGGGCTCTTGTGCCACTTTTCTTTCCTGATTTTCCCTCTCCTCCCTCGCCCCACCCCTCCTTCCTCTTCTTCCCTTTCCCTTCTTAAGAGACATGAATGAAGGTTTCATCTTTAACCCCATAGAGGGTGTTGGTCTTTTGACACGTGCTAAGGATTTGCTTAGTGATTGACGATTTGCGGGTATCATTTCAGTCCCTTTGTAGATATACTCAAAAGAGAGCTTCCCCATTTTATGGATTGAAAGCCTGAGTCTCAAGGACATAAAATAACTTGCCCACGATCACCCACCCAGTAAGTTACAGCTCCCTGAAAGCCAGCTCTGTCTGACGTTAGAACCCTCCCTGTGCGGGGCAGGCAGCTCGGGACTCCATCTGGGACCAATTACAAAGCCAAAGCTTTCAGGTGGAGGTGGCTGACCTTGGCTCTGGATTCTCACCAAAGCCCCTTTCCACGTGGATGCCCGGGGGTCTCGTGCTCAGAGGCTCCTGGGAGGGCCTGGGGATAGGAAGGGGCACCGTGACCCAAGAGGTAGGAAGGTAGGAAGTCGCAAGTGTGCCCCACAATGGCCATGCGAAGGGCTCAGCCAATTTATCAGCATATGATTTCTTTCCAAGAGCCAATATTTCTCTTCTCAAAAATGCAGGACCCCCATAGAAATGAGTCAGACAACAACTGGCTGCCCCCAAAAAATATTTCTCTAGGATTATTTAGCTGCATATATGAATCAGGTATAATACTGATGACTTTAGAAAGTTGATTTGAGAATTGAAAACTTATGCTAAGCACCTAGCCCAGGATCTGACTTATAATAAATGTGTGGTGATGCTGCCTTTCCTCCTTCCCTCTCTCCCTCCTCCCCCCTCCTTTCCTCTGTCCCTTCCTTCCTCCCTTCCTTCCTTCCTTCCTTCCTTCCTCCTTCCTTTCTTCCCTCCCTCCCTCCTCTGCCCCTCCTTCTATTCCTCCCTCCCTCCGTTCTTTCTTCCCTCCCTTCCCTCCTCCCTCCCTTCCTCCCTTCCTCCCTCGTTCCTGTCCTTCCTTCTTTCTTTCCATAGTGATCATCATACCAAGATTTGTGCTGGCTTAGAGTTGCCAGATAGAATACAGACGCCAGGTTAAATTAGACTTTCAGATACTCAAGTAATTATTTTTTACTATAAGGATGTCCCAATTATTGCGTGGGTCACATTTATAGTAAAAAAAAAAATGTTGGCACACCTGGGCGGCTCAGTCTGTTGAGGGTCCAACTCTTGATTTCGGTTCAGGTCATGCTCCCAAAGTCATGGGATCAAGCCCCATGTGGGGCTCCGTGCTGAGCGTAGAGCCTGCTTGGGATTCTCTCGGTCCCTCTGCCCCACCCCCTCTCCTGTGCCTGTGCACACACACACACACACACACACACATGCTCTCTTTCCTCTTCCAAATAAAAATCAATCAATCAGTCAATAAATAAATCATTGTTTATCTGATTTTCAAATTGAACAGGATGCCCTGTATGGGAATTTCCTATCTGTTGACCTTATCTAGGTGCCAGCGAGGCAAGAGTTGCCACTGATGTCCTCCTGCTGCCAACGGAGGGTGAACGACCTGTGCTGGCCCTGGTCACCCCTCTCCTTTCCTCCTGAGTCCATTTTCGTTTCCACTTAACTCCTGAAAAAGCAGATAGCTTTCACTGCCATTGGCTTTCTCAAAGGGCTTTCTGCTGGCAATGCCACCTCTCCATTCTGCCTTGTGATTTGCTTGGCCAGCCCCGCTCTTGGGACACCGAGTGATGTGTCCCCGAGAAACGGCCAGCTCACTGCTGTCAGCCTTCCAGATGGTGACTCCGAGGGACAGGCCATCTGAGGTCATCAGGACCAGAGCCTGATTGCAAACAGAACAACTGAAGGATGCCAAGTGGGCCTCCAGAGAAGGCTGGGAGAGGTGAGCTGAGGGATGGTCCCCGAAGATGCCCATCCTAATCCCTGGAAACTGTGGAGTGCCCCCTGACCTGGCAAAAGGATTTTGCAGATGTGATTGAGTGAGGGATGCTGACGTGAGGGGCTGACCCAGGCGAAGATAGGTGCCGTCGCATGAGGTTTTGTGAGACGGAGGCAAGAAAGTCAACAGAGGAAGGAGATGTGATAGAGTTGGGGATGGGAAATGATGCTTTGAAGGCAGAGGAAGGGCCAAGGAGGAGGGGTCCCCACTAGAAAGGCCACTTTTTAGAAAAGGCCGAACGATGGATTCTCTCCTAAAGACCCCAGAAGGAACACCAGCCTGTTGCCACCTTGATTTCAGGCCTCTGACCTCCAGAACCGGGAGGGAATACACGTGGGGTATTTTTTTAAGTTTATTTATGTATTTTTGAGGGAGACAAAGAGCACAAGCTGGGGAGGGGCGGAGAGAGAGGGAGAGAGACAATCCCAAGCAGGCTCCATGCTGTCAGCACAAAGCCTGATGTGGGGCTCGAACCCACGGACTGTGAGATCGTGACCCGGGCCGAAGTCAAGAGTTGGACACTTAACTGACGGAACCACTCAAGGGCCCCTAAATGTGGGTTATTTTAAGCCACCAAGTTTGTAGTAATTTGTCCCAGCAGCTGCAGGGCCCTAACACACGAGGAAGGCTCCAGAGGTAGGACGCCTAGTGGAGGTCCTGCCAAGGCTGGGCTGTGCAGAGGTAAGAGCTGCTCCCCCGACAGGCCATCCGTCACATCAGAAATCTGCTCAGCTTGGGGGCCGGGAAGCTCTGAGCCTGGACTCCAGAGCTGGACCCCAGGGCGTCAGAGCAGAGGGGGCCTCCCTCAGGGACCGAGCCAGCCCCAAGCAGTTGAGACGGGGACCATATCTGTGCACGGCTCCTTCCTGACTCTGTTCTCATCCACAGTGGCATCTCTGGTGACGCCCTAGCCATGGACACTGATGGCATGGTTCTCTAGTCTTTGAGGCTCAGAGACGTGAAGCAAGAAGCCTGCAGTCACACAGCGATCAGGGGTCCTGGGGGATCGTAGTCCCAGACGCTGAGCCCTTGTCATGGCTGCACTCTGGAGGGACACCGTTTCTCCCGTGCCCTGTTAGCTGCTGCCCCCCAGCCCGGTCTGTCCAACTCTTCGGTCACCGCTGCTCCCCTCAGCCTGTTTGTGGGAAAGGGCTGCCACGTTTACATTTCGAGCTGCAGCTTAAGACCCCAGATCCTATTCCAGGCTCCCGGGAATAAATGCCCTTGCGGTTTTCCATGACTCGGGAATCTCACTCGGAACGAGAGCCGTGGGGCCCGGGCCTTGAGGAAAGAATGCTTTTGGATGTGGCCTTGACCCCACGCCCATGAGCCCAGCGACTCTCTCAGCCCTCAGACTCGACTTTTCCTCCCTGAATAAAAGGGTCATTGTTCCCCAGCTGCCCAGCCAGAAACGCCTTTGACGTGCGTTGAACTTCAGCTAATAATCAGAACCAGGCTCGCGGGGCGGGAGGTTGAATGACATGGTCGTTTTGACTTTAAAGAAACGTTTTAACTTCACATTTGCCAAGTTAAAAAGAGAACTTCAGATCGCTCCCTCCCCCCCCCCGCCCCAACACCGCCCTCACCCACCTCTATCTTTAATTTTCACTTGTAATATACATGAAACCTAACCCAGGGCTGTCGGGCTGAGTGTCATTTGGGTTCAGGCTCAAACCACCGCCCAGACTGGCCTGACACTCTGGATCCCCATCGATTGGCAACCGTGGAGTTCGTCAGAGGGATGTCCAAACTGTGCTTGGCTCAGACCTGGGTGAATCATTTCCTTCTTTTGAAGAGCCCCGTGGCTTCCATATGGGTCCGGAGAGAAAACGGGAGAAAGCAGGGCTAACGTAAAGCTACAGCACTTTACGATTTTATTCTGTGTGCCAGTGCCCACTCCACCTTCCAAGGCTGCACGCTGCTCTACATTTTCTCCCCTCTCCGCCCCGCAGCCCCTTTCCAACCTGCCTGGCTCAGTGTAGATATCCCTGCTCATTGACTGGGACAGTAGACCCAATTTTTCAAACCCTTTCTCGAGGGTGCAGGCTCTTAGGGACCCTCCCGCACCGACTCAGGGCAGGGCCACGTGGCTTGCTTGGTGACGGAATAATAACAGACATGATGCAAAGAAAAACCTAAATACAAGACCCCCGAAGTGCTTGGCTTTCCAGCTTGCCCTTTCCAGACCCCGTGACTGGCAGGCAAACGGGCTTGGACTAATGTAATAGAAGAACCAAAACACCGAGTGAGGCCCCCGTCACCCCAAACGAGGTCGTCATACACCAGCCATGTCCGGCCAACACGCCCAGGGCCCCAGACCCCCGAGGAGGTGAGCCCGGCCCAGCCCAGGGCAACCCAGACGGCCAACCTGAAGTCTTGTGGGCTCCATGGCTGTTGTTTCAGGTCAAAGTTCCGGGTTGGTTTATCACACAGCAAAGCTAACAGATGCACGTCATCTAGGGAGCTTGCAACGACTTGCCAGCCTGGGTCACCTGTCTCTCCTCGATACGGCACCCTATTCGTACAATTGCTCCCCGCTTATTCGACTCTCCAGTTACACTTCAGCCTCCATCAGAACAAGCACTCCATGTCGCTGATGACAGCTGCAACTTTGTGGTCTCCCATAGGGCATGGCGCATAGTGGACGTTCCATAAAGACTTGTCGAATCAGTCCATAGAAGAATCAGGATATCAGGAAGGTCTGGTTCGGAGCCCCAACTCTTAGGGTATGCCTCTGGTTCATCTTACTTAACTGCCCGGGGCCTCAGTTTCCCCATCTACAAAACAGGGCTGCGAAGAGCCTCGGTGTTCTCGGCAGGGGTTGAATGAGGTGAGGGGCATGTGGCTCGCCTAGGACTGTGCCAGCCCAGTGCTCGACAATGGTAGAGGACATGTCCAAGCAAAGACAGGCTGGATGTTTTCTACAGGCTCGCTGATGTAATACAATTCTCTCGACAGGCACCTTCAGCCACAGTCTGTTGGCAGCCATTGTGTATTCAAAGCGGAAAGTTTGACATTGAGACTAATCCCTGCCCGTGTTGGCATTTTGGTTCCTTGTGCTTTTCTTTTGACTCTGGGGACATTTGCAACCACAGAAGCCCACGTGCAAACACAGAACTGGTTCCCCTCCACTCCCATTAGATGTTCCCTTTAGAGAGAAAGTATCAAATTAATAAGAGAGAATCATGAAGAAAGGAAAAAGCAAACACATTTCATTCATTCATTTCAGGAGGAGGGACGGGGGTGTGCAAAGACCCTAGAGCAAAAGAGATCTGAACTTATGAAAGAAACCGAAATAAAGTATGATTGGCGCTGAGGATGAGCCAGAAGGTTCTGGAGGCTGAGGCCAGAGAGTTGGGCAGGGGACAGCCCACGTGGGTGGTGTAGGCCATTTGAAATGCTTTTTACTTTCTCCTTAGAGCTGTGGAAAGCTAATAAACGATTGTAAAAAGATCAGTTTTAGTCCCAGTTTAAATCTGGCTCACTCTGTAGTGTCAGCGGCCAGGACTTCTAAGAAAAATTGCCACGAAGTCTCATGTTCTGTAGGTGTCCCTGATTCCGCGGCATCCTGTGTTGTTGGCGAACCTCACGTTTGTGAAATGATCCGGTGAGGAAATGGGCAAAGGACACGAATAGACACTTCTCCAGAGAAGACATCCAGATGGCCAACCGACCCATGAGAAGATGCTCCACATCACTCATCATCAGGGAGATACAGATCAGAATCACAAGGACGTACCACCTCACACCTGTCAGAACGGCCAACACGAACAACTCAGGCATCAACAGGTGTTGGCGAGGGTGCGGAGAACTGGGAACCCTCCTGCGTTGCTGGTGGGAATGCAAACTGATGCAGCCGCTCTGGAAAACAGGATGGAGGTTCCTCAGAAATTAAAAATAGAACTACCCTACGACCCGGCGATTGTGCTGCTAGGTATTTATCCAAGGGATACAGGTCTGCTGTTTCCAAGGGACACAGGCACCCCCATGTTTATAGCAGCACCATTGGCAATAGCCTAATTATGGAAAGGGCCTAAATGTCCGTGGATTATGAACGGGTAAGGAAGATGTGGTGTTTATATGCAATGGAGTACTACGCAGAGATCAAAAAGAATGCAATCTTGCCATTTGCAACAACGTGGACGGAACTAGAGCGTATTATGCTAAGTGAAATAAGTCAGTCAGAGAAAGACAAATAGCATGATTTCACTCCTATGTGGAATTTAAGATACAAAAAGATGAAGATAAGAGAAGGGAAGCAAAGGCAACATAAAAACAGAGAGGGAGACAAACCGTAAGAGACTCTTAAGTAGAGAGAACAAACTGAGGGCTGCTGGTGGTGTAGCGGGTGTTGGGGATGGGCTAAACGGGGGATGGGCATTAAGGAGGACACTTGCTGGGATGAGCACCGGGGGTTATCAGTAAGCGATGAATCACTACATTCTATCCCTGAAATCATGATGACACAAAATGTTAATTAACTTGGATGTAAATTTAAAAAATAAAAAAAATAATAATAATTAATAAAAAAGAAAGATTCCTTGGAGCCTCAAAGCATCTGTAAGACAAGAATGACAAAGAAAAAATCAGCACTTCAAGGACAAAGGACGGTGCTTTTTGATTTTTTAAAAATATTTGTTTGTTTTTGAGAGACAGAGGCAGATGAGCGGGGGAGGGGCAGAGAGAGAGGGAGACACAGAATCGGAAGCAGATTCCAGGCTCTGAGCTGTCAGCGCAGAGCCTGATGCGGAGCTCGAACCCGTGAACGCTGAGATCATGTCCCGAGCTGAAGTCAGATGCTTAACTGACTGAAGCCACCCAGGCGCCCCTAGGACTGTGCTTGGGACCCGCGCTGTGGTATTGCTGGTCTAAGTGCCTTGTGAGCATCACCCACCAGCTCGGCCGACCCACAGAGAGAACTCTGACACAAGGGTGCCTGGGAACTCACTTAACTCTGGAAACAACCCTAGGACTTATTCGCGGTTGTGATCCTCCTTCCGCAGCCCTGGAAAACACACCCCAGAGAGGGTCAGCACGTCACCACGATCACAGCGCACAGCGCCGAGGTTTGGACCTGAGCAATCTGAGTCGGGGGGCTGTGACCTTGGCCCCCAGGAACAGCACCTGAACAGGAGACAACACATTCAAAATTTTGCATAGAAGGTTTGTGACATCCGAGGGCAGGTCGTACGGCTGCAACACGGTGGGGCTGAGATTTGGACCCAAGGAGGTGGAAGGCGGACCGGGCTGTTCATCGCCCCTGTAGGCCCTACTTTTGTCACCAGTCTTGGCACAAATGCGTACAGGGATGGAAGGATCGCGCGCGTGTGTGCACGCACTGGGTGTTAGATTCTTTGTCTCCACGGGTTTTGTTGGAAGACACAGAGAAGGACTCAGAAGTGGACGCGATCACCCCTGATGGCCTATAATGAGTCGGGACTAGTAGCCAGGACCGGAGCAGAAGAGGCCACTTTTGGGCGCGTCCTGAAAGTCGCCAGCCTACAAGGCCCAGGGCCGAGCAAAACTCACTGCTCGTTGAGCTCCTCGCTCATGCTCCTCAGCTGGAAACACAAAATCAGAAAACGAAACAAAAAGGGAGAAGGGAAGACTGCCCATCTCCACATCCGGGCAGCTCTGTTACTTGGCCCAATGGGTTGTGACATTTGTAATCTCTGTTCTCCAATGATCTCTATCTTCAGATGAGGGCAGCCCAAAGACGAGGCCCGGAGGGATCACCAATCCAGCCACCAGCATCCCCCCGGTATACTTAGGTCTGGGCAGCTGTGCGGCGGGGCCCCTCCAGGCAGTGTGACCTTTCTTGGTTTTCTTCTAATGTTTTTATTTATATTCGAGACAGAGAGACAGAGAAAGAGAGAGAGAGAACTAACAGAGGAGGGACAGAGAGAGAGGAGGAGAGAGAGAATCCCAAGCAGGTTCCATACTGTTAGCACAGAGCCTGATGCGGGGCTCGAACTCACACACCGTGAGATCACGACCTGAGCTGAAATCAGGTCTGACGCTTAGCCCAGGAGCCACCCTGGCGCCCCTCACCCTTCACGAGTCTGGTCTCTTGTGTCTAAAGTCCCCCTTTCTTGGCGGTGACTCAGCATCTGAGCCCCTGGAAACTTTGCACACGTTCCCAGACACGGCCCGGTGGGGGGCTGCCTGGCTCCCAGCCCTCTGAGACCGGCTGAGCGGCCTCTTCCTGCCCCGCAGGTTTCGGGGTCTCTCTCCTAAGGAGGCCCAGAGCAGTCTGGCCTACTTTGGAGGTGAACAACCCAACGGAGTGGAGATGGGAGGAAGTGATAAGAGCAGCTGTCTCCTCAGCCCAGGACTTCCTCCTCTGCAGAAACCGGGGTTCTCACGGTGCCTGTGGGGCCCCGGCAGCTGGGCGGGGGCTCTGTCCTTTACAGTTAGTCCCCGGTGTGCAGAGGGGCCCGAGATGACTGTGGCAGATAAAACAGAGAGGCAGGTCTGGGCTGCCCAGGTGGGTTCTGCGGGGGCTTTGTTGCCTTCGGGGGGGAGGAAGAAACTGGCTCCATGCGGCCTTTCTGCCCCACATCAAGGGGGACCGTCTTTCCCCACAGAAAGGCCAAGTGTCCCGAGCAGGGGCAGAATGGGGACCCCACACCAATGCGTTCCGCACATGTCTCTGCTCAGTGCCGCGTTCTGGTCTGAACGCGTTGGGACAGTATTGTAATTAGTCTTTACGACAATTTGGGGTTGAAGCAAAGTTTCGCAGCCTCAGCTCTAGTGACACTGGACGGGGCGGGGGGGTGGGTGGGGCTTGTTATTCTTGGTCGGGACGCTGCCCTGAGCGTGGCAGGGAGGTAATGACATCCCTCCCCGCTGCCCCCCTAGAGGCCGGGAGCACCTCCGTTCCCAACTGTGACAGCCAAAAATGTCCCCAGACGTTGCCCATGTCCCTGTTTGGGAACCACTGGGGTACAAGCAGGGGACATCAGAGGTCACAGAGCACGAGGAAGAACACAGTGATCTCAGACCCCACCAAGAGATGGGAGTCAACTCTGGAACGTTCTGCTGGTTTTGTCTGCCTCTCGCTCCACATGCCGCGTGAGTTCAGGAAGCCCTCGCCTTGCCGAGTTGATGCCTTCAATTGCAGACGACATCACAGGTATCGGCCCCCAGGTCACATGTGACAGTGGGTGTTCCACGCGCACAGGTAGCCCGTGGGGTCGGGTTCGTGGTCAGCCCTTCTCCTGGCAACGGGAACAGTCTTTGCAAAGAAAGCACGTGTCTGTAGAATGCAACGCATTCAACCTCGTCTGCACACTAGAGACCCCAGGCAGCTTGGACGACCACAGGGGTCTGGTTTCGTGGGTCCGGGTGGAAGCTGGCGTCAGCGGTCATTCCAGGGCCCAGCCCGGGCTGTCTCTTTTAACAGCTGTTTGCTTCTTTCGGATTATTGCCCTTCTAGAAAATTCCAAGTAAAGCCTCTCTTAACATGAGCAACCCGTGTTGCCCACTGCAGACTCCCGCCTGCACTTTAACGCGTGTGTACGTGGATAGTTTACGCAATTAGAACGTATCACACACCACACGATCGTGCCGCTCTCACTTGGTAAGAGAAGCATGTGCGTGCATCCTTAAAAGTTCTTGGAAACATGATTTTGATGTCTGTCTGGTCCTCTGTCCTGTGTCTATAACTGTCGATCACAATTTGTGTCCCCACTTCCCATGTCTTGGTCATCTACATGGCTGCCATATTTATAAATAAGTAAGTAAATCAATAATAAATACATAAATAAATAAATAATGAACCGAACTAAATAAGTCCATAAATCGGAAGGAAGCATCCTTGCAAGAATCTTTAAGACCCTTCCACTTGCTCAGAAATAATCCTAAAGGTAAAATCGTCAGGACGGAAGTAAGTATTGCTGACATCGTGGGTCATGATGGTTACGGGCTGCTTTCTATAAGAAGGACGAACGCATTTGGATGCCAGCCCCCTCAGTGTGAGCAGCTCAGTCATCTACCCTCAACAACTCTGGTGATTAACGTCATTCAAAAGTTGACACCTTAACAGCTAAAAAAAAAAGATCGCACCTTACTTTTTATTCCATTTGTCTTTGTCGGATTGTGCGTGGAGATAAATATTTTTGAGATGCTTATTATTATTTGAACATCTTTTTTTGGTGCTAGAGTTTTTGGGTGTGACTGCATTTTCTGTTTCCTCTCTTTGCCAGGCTATGCGTTGGAATGACTTTTTTCTTAATTTTCTTTCCGGAGTAAAACTATTAACATCTTATCTTTATGTTACAAACGCTATTTCCCGGTATTTTTTTCTACCCCTGTCGCATTTTCATGTGATTTAGACAATACTTATCATGTCTTTCTCTCGGACATTTAAGAGAAACATATATTCATGGAGAAAACTTACACAAATCAGGAATTTTAGGTACTTCAATATGCCACCCGGAATAAACATTGTACGTGAACACTATCCCACCTACAGATTCCACGTCTGGAAAACATCCAATTATTTCCTCTGGATGTCGTCCTAGGAGTGGGGTTGTAAAGTCCACGGTCCGTCCACTTTAAAGAGGGCGCTCTGGATTCATTGGTCTGATTCTGCTTTTTGTTCGTTTATTCATTGGTTTTGTGTTTTAGATTCCACCTGTGAGTGACATCATACGGTGTTTGTCTTCCCCATCTGATGTATTTCACTCAGCGTAATATGCGCTACGTCCTTCCACGTTGGTCATAAATGGCAACATCTCCTCCATTTTTACGGCTGTGCAATATTCCATCACGTGTAGAGAGACCACGTTTTCTTTATCCTTTCATTTATCGAAGGACACTGGCACAGGAACGAAAGCCACAGCACAGGGGATGTGACCAATGGTGTCGTGATAGCGTTGTGTGTTGACAGATGGCCACCACACTTGTGGTGAGCATAGCGTGATGTATAGAGAAGTTGAGTCACTATGTCATACCCATGAAACCGAGGTGACGTCGCGTGTCAACTACACTCCATTTACTTTAAAAAGAGTATGATTAGAAATGACTAGATCGTCCTTTAAAAAGGTTGGTCAAATTACACTTCCACCCAGTGGTTCCCAGGGTGGAAAAGCCTAGAAACCGATAGTGGCAGAGATGAGAGTCTTTCACATGGGATGCGCTTCCTAAGGGTGCTTTTCTCTCCCTGTTTCTTCCCTTCGAGTAGATATTCCGAACCATGGTGAAGTCTCAGATCAAGCCTTTGGGGGTCACAGCGTCGTTAATTGTAACTGCCGATTCTGCGGACTGTATGCCTGTGTGGGGTGTTTCTAGTTTAAGCGGCATACAGGTTGACCTCTCTCCCCCCCGAACCACTGTGTCTTTCCCTCTGGTTCTTTCCGTTAATCACATTTTCATAATTTCCTTAGGGCCATCACACCGAGTGACAAGCCCCACACTGTGGCCATCAGGGCCGGTTAGGGCTGTTGACAGCTGACGTTTTCCAAAGTGACAGTGCAGTGTGGTGCTGGGACCAAGGCATTCTAGGAGGAAAATCATGCCAGGCAAGCTTGGGCATGCGGTTGGACAGCAGGAGGACTGTAGGGGTTGTCTCAATTCTGGTCAATGGACACAAAAGTGCTGAGCGTCCCTATAAAGAGGGTGCAGCTTGAGACTGAGATCACCTTTTATTAAAAGGAAAAAGGATAGAATTAGAGGCAGGAGTCTGACCACATGAGATCTAAATTACTCCAAATATTAGCGATGGTGCCCATCCTCAGGCTTCCTATGGTCTACAAACTTTGCTGGGGCTCGGCAAACTAAGGATTACAGGCTAAATCTGGCCCACTGTCTGTTTCTCTAAATAAAGTTTTATTGGGGCACAATTACACTCAGTTGTTTGCATCTGGTCTGCTGCTGATTCTACGCTATAAAGGCAGAGTTGTGTAGTTGTGACACAGACTGAAGGACCCACAGGGATGAAAACTGCCCTTGTCCAACTCCTGGCCACTCAACTCTTCTTTTTAACATATTTTTAATGTTTTTATTCATTTTTGAGACAGAGAGAGACAGAGCATGAGCAGGGGAGGGGCAGAGAGAGAGGGAGACACAGAATCCGAAGCAGGCTCCGGGCTCTGAGCTGTCAGCACAGAGCCCGACGCGGGGCTTGAACTCACGAACTGCGAGATCGTGACCTGAGCTGAAGTCGGACGTCCAACCGGCTGAGCCACCCCGGCGCCCCAGCCACTCAATGCTTCTTGACCAATATTTCCTGAAAGCAGGGTCATGCCTTGTCCCTTGTTGGACAGTCAGCACCATGGGGCACAGGGAAGGTACTCAAACAAAGCATACAAGTAAGGGGCCCCATAGACAGAGGGACACTTCCAAGGAGGGGGCGGGGTGTGTAACAAGCATAGGCCAGGGGATAGAACGGCCAGGCTTGGAATCCTGATTCTGCCCGTGACTCATGGTGTAGCCTTGGGCAAGTCACTTCGCCTTTTAAAACTCCTGGCTGGTAAGATACGGGAAATAAACACTTCCCTGTAGGGCTGTGTCCCTGCTTAAATAAGCAAGAAAACTTCGCAGAGTTTCTTTGCTCGTTGTGTTTGAAATCAAAGGGGAAAAAGGCAGTAGAGATTTTTAGCTTATCTCTTGTGATTCTCAAAATCTGGAGAGCCATTCATTTTATCAATACAGAAGGAGGAGGATGAGTGGAGTCCCAGTCCTTCCCGGAGGGCGGATAGAACTTAGGGGAGGGGAGGCGTCTGGATTGGGCAACACCATGATCCGAAGGGGGCCGGGGAAGCGACCGATGTCCCCTGACTCCTGCAGCCTCCCCAGCCCTTAGGGGTGTGTTGATAGAGCATAACAATTCTTCCCGGGTGTTATCACCATTTCTCTTAAAACAGGCGAGTAACCAGGGCCAAAGGGTTACAAATGTGGGCACCAGTTTGCAAACACTGAAGACGTATGTCACAGCCACCACTGCCACTCTCCTGCCTACGAGCTGCTCATAGACGCATGGAGACCGATAAAATGGGAACCAGAATTGTGCACTCGGAGGGTGAATAGAGGAAAAAGGAAGGGCATAGAGAGACAAGGCGGTGGGGAGAGAAGGAGAGAAACATCTCTGCAGGTTAACCCCCCTGTCTTCCCAGCTCTGTGTGGCTTTCCAGGGTGTTTGGAGAATCAGAAACCCCTCCAGCGTGGCGCGTGGGAAGGTCGCCGACCCCCTTCCTCATTATCTAGTCCTCGTCAAAACCCGAAAGCAGAGAAATATGCAAAAAAATAAAATCCATTCTTTGAAGCTAATGTGTCAACACACGCCAGGGCTTAGGGTTGACTTGAGGGTTGGCGTCCGGGCTTGTGCTGTCCAATCCGATTTATCCGTTGTGCCAAATCCCGCTTGACAAATAGAGGAGGGAAATACAGATTCATGAGCTTTGGAAAGGCTGTCCTTTGAGGGCATACACTGATGGCTTCAAGGGGGCTCTCTAAGGTTCTCCCATCTCTTCGGGTCAGAGAGTTTGGGGGCAAGGCTCCCCTCAACTGTTTTCTTTCTTCTTTTTTTGGTTTACACAGGGTGGTGGGGAAGGGTGATTCCTAGCAATGCCTTTATATGCTCTCATCTGGGACTTGATTTTCCTGCCACCTTTCCTGTCTAGGAAAGCCAATGATTGGGGAGAGAGTGAGAGGAGGTGACGCACAGACAGAAGCCTTTCAGAATCATGTGAGGTCTGCCGTTGGACCCACCGGCTCGAGCCACACCCGGTCTTTAAAGGCTGAGCCTCAGTGATGCCCGCTTACACCCATGGTGCTCTCAGGCTGGAAACACCACAGCCCAGAAATAACGCAGTGGACCTGGGAGGTGGGGATTAGATGGAAAGCCCTCCAAACGGTCCTCACTAGAAAACCACAGCAAGGTGACAGAAATCGAGGACCGGAGGCAAGGGTCTAAGGGGCAAAATCTGCCCCAGTTTCCATGACAGTTCTTAAGAAATCACAACTAGTGTTTTGGGGACACCTGGGGGGCTCAGTCAGTTAAGTGTCTGACTTCAGCTCAGGTCATGATCTCGCAGTTCGTGGGTTCGAGCCCCGTGTTGGGCTCTGTGCTGACAGCTCAGAGCCCGGAACCTGCTTCGGATTCTGTGTCTCCCTCTCTACCCCTCCCCTGCTCGCGCTCTGTTTTTGTCTCTCTCTCAAAAACAAATAAACATTAAAAAAATGAAATTAAACAAGAAGATTAGTGGTTTTTGCAACAATGAACCCAAGTCAGGAAGAAGGAAAAGTAGTAAAAAGATAAAAGAAACGAAAGAAAAGGAAACACTCGTTACGTAGTTTTTAAATTTTTCCAACAGGTTTAGTCGTACAAACGTGTCGCAAAAATGGTACAGAAGGTGGTCATGTAGCCCATGCTCAGCGTCCCCCTTTATGAACATCTCGCATTAGTGTGGGACATTTGTCGCAGCTGACGCGCCTGGATTGACGCGTCGCTATGCACGAAATGCCCCACTTTTTCGGATCTCCTTAGTCTTCCCCTCCTGTTGTTTGTGTGCTCCAGGACCTCCCCCGACGACACTATGTCACTGTTGGGGGTCGTGTCCCCGTAGGCTCCTTAAACTGTGACGCTTCCTCAGTCTCTCCGTGCTTTTGAGGACCTTGACATCTGGGCGGGAACTGCTCGGGTATTTTGTAGGATAGCCCTTAATTTGGCTCAGCCGATTTTTCTCATGATCAGACTGGGGTTACAGGCTTCAGGGGGTGGGGAAGCTCCGGGGGGTGAAGTGCCCTTCTCGTCACGTCATTTCAAGAGACGTCCCATCAGCAAGAGGTATCACCGTTGATGCTGACCTGGGTCCCCTGGCTGAGGGAGTGTTCTCTGAGTTTCTCCTCGATAAAGTCCCTGCCCCGCCCCCGCATCGCCTCCTTCCACACTGTCCTCCTTGGAAGGCAGTCACCATGGGCACCCCTTAAGGGTGGAGCCTTATACTCACCTCCTTGAGGGCTTCTTTGGAATTCTTCCGCACGACGGATTTGTCTCTTCTCCCCCTACTCATTCGCTTACTCGTATCAGGGTGCTATCACGGCTGTGTGTCGTGTACTCTGGGTTACATTGTTGATTTGTGCCTCTAATTGTTCCCACTTTGGCCGCCGGGACCTCTCGATCGCCTCCTGGGTCTCTGTATCACACCCCATTATTTTGGGTGTGGGGCCCTGTATTACTTTCCGGCCCACAAGATCTTCTAGACTCATTTTTTTTTTTTTTTTTAGTTTTTTTTAATGTTTATTTATTTTTGAGAGAGAGAGACAGCACGAGCAGGGGAGGGGCAGAGAGAGAGGGAGACACAGAATCCGAAGCAGGCTCCATTCTCCGAGCTGTCTGCACAGAGCCTGACGTGGGGCTTGAACTCACAGACTGTGAGATCATGACCTGAACCGAAGTCAGACACCCATCGAACTGAGCCACCCACGTGCCCCTAAACTCATTAAAAAAAAAAAAAAAAACAACTTGCCCCAGGCTTAGAATCAGGCATTTCCCCAAGGGCCAAGGGTCCCTGTTCTTTCCTTTGGAGGTTGGCGGGAGAAGCCAGCAACAGTCTCCTAGACGTGCTCGTGCTACTGGGGTATCGTGTCTTCCAGAGAGCCTATCCCTCTCGACGGTACTGAGTGATCCGCATTAAGAACACCCGCGTGTGCAGCTACATGGAAAACAGCTCTCTCTGGAGTGACTCATTTTTCCCTGGAATGGAACTAGGGGCACCTCAGTGTAAGGAAAATTTAAAAAAAAAAAAAAGGATTTTGCAGAGACTTAAATGCGGGCAGACATTCACTTACCCTGTCATCTTTAACAATCGACTTACCTTTCTGGTTTCTCATTGGTCTGGGAAGACGTGATGTCTAGCAGCTATCACTATTTTTGGATGGACAGTCGCACGTATGCAGTGTCCAGAACGGTCAGAAAGGATTAGTGACCCCCTTGTCCTAAAATCCTAGCCTTTAGTGCAATCTTATATATAGATATAGATAGATAGATAGATATAGATATACATATATATACATGTATATACGTATATATACATATCTATCTATCTATCTATCTATCTATAGATATCTATCTATATCTATCTATCTATCTGACATAATTATTAGTTAACATGTAAGAGCTTACTATCAGCATGGTTATATGCACCCTACTTCTATGAACACATTCAAGCCTCGTAACAACCTAAGAAGCTGCCCGTTTTGTGGACGAGGACACTGACCTATAGCAAGGTTAAGTCACCTGCCCACGTTACACAGCGGTGGGGCCAGAGGCAAGGCAGCTCTGGAGGTGGGGTCCGTGCTGCAGAATGAGCGTGGGGAACCCCAGTACCTCGGCTCTAGAGTGGGGCTCACAAAACCGAATTCGTAGGTTGTTGTGAGGTCCAAACGCATCCATTCACTCAATCACAGAAATATTTAGAGAGTGCCTTCCAGGTGCCAGAGAGCATGGAAATCGCCCAGCACTCGGTGGCCTTAGACAAGTAGGAGACCGTTAAGCAGACACAGCCCCACGGGAGCGTAATCTGGCAAGCTGGGTTTCAGTCCCTTTTTGCTTTCTTGGTTGGCGTCTTTGTGTGGTGTCCAACCCGCCCAGCTGTACATGGTCAGCCTGGCGGAGACTGTGATAACACTGGACCCCAACAAATGCATTTCCTGCACTTGTGGGGCTTGTGGATGTCAGACATGCATTTAAATAGTTTTGCCGACTCTCAACCATGGCACGAATGTAAGGGACATTCAAGATCATTATTCTTGTCATTTTTATTACCGATTGATCTCATTTTTAGCATGACGGCATTAACAGAGCCACATAGCCGGCGGGCGTAGCTGCTAAATGTTTCACAACCAGCTTTCTGGGGGAAGCAAAGCCCCGATTTGTATTTTTTTTTCCAAATTCCTTTGTGTAAATACTCACCCTGTGGCCCATTTCAAGCTGCCTGCTTGATATTACTGAGACCAGAGTTGGAGACGTGAGCCTTGTCAGCTCTCGTGTGAGGGTCTGATCCCACCCCACGTGTGGCAGTGGACAAGGGGACCATCACTACCCGCTCTGGGAAGGCAGGAAGAAAGGGGTAGACTGAGTCTCAGAGGAGGATGACAGAGGAGTCACACGGTTTGCCTTTGAACTCCGTTCTGAGGGACAAAGAAGTCATTTTATTTTTCCTGCCCACCAGGACTCAGAAAATCGTCCTCGTAGATCCTGGGTCTCTATCGGGGCATTTGGGGCTTTTTGTCCGTGGACGTGGCTGCCCGCTTGGGAATCACTGATTCAGTTCTGCAGGTGCTACAGTTGTGTCACGAACACACAGAGCCCAGTGCGGGGCCCTGCGGGGGACATCCAGGGAAGGAGATTTAGAATGTCACAGCCGGTAGGGGGTGGAGGGTCCGGTGAGAGAGGCAGACCCGCTCCCGGTCTGCAGAACCGCCTCGTGTAACACATTGGGGTTTGGTGGAGCCCCTGCGTCAACAGCACCGGGCATGCGGGGACACTGGGAGGGATGATGGAACGATGGGTGCCGCTCCAGAATATCAGGGAAGGCTTCCTGGAGGAGGCCCTCAGGGCCTGGGGAAACGGCACCTGTCTTTCCTTTGGCTGAATGCAGAGCCCTCTCAAAGGTCCTCGGTGCCCTCAGGGCCGTCCTCAGTCAGAACTGCTGACCCTTCATCGGGTCCTCTGAAGTCTGGCAGTCGCCAGCTCCACGGTCCCCCTCTCTGCAGGGCCCCAGGGGCTCTCCTCTGCCACGCGCCCCTGACCTGCTTTTGCACAGTCTCCCTCCACCTCCAGCACACTGTCCTCGTGTCCCCATACGAGAGTCTGGGCGTCCTTCCCGACACAGCTGAGTCAGCTCTCTGCAAGCAACTCCTAACCCCTTTAAGTCTGGGCCGCGTATACCTTTCTGCTTTCTGATAAGAAGCCGTGGGTTCCTCCGCTTCACCATTTAATTCGCGTGGTCCTTCAACAAGTGCGTGTGGGACACTTGGCGTAGTTGTGGTGATAGCAAACGTCTATTGAGCATCTGCTGTGTTCCGGGCCCCGCCTGCATCGACCCTGAATCTCTGCAATAATCCTCTGCGGTCCATTAATATTATCTCCGTTTCCTGGGCGAAGGAGTTAAGGCATGAGCAAGTTCAGCTACTGGTTCAAGACCACACCGCCAGCCGTCTGGTGAGATGCGACCGGGGTTTGAATCTAGGTACTTAGACGCAGGGTGGAAAGTCCAAGCGCCAGTTGCCTTTTGCTGCCTGTAGTGCGGCAGGCGGGGGCTCCGTGGGGCACTCAGAGCAGGGGTAGCGAAAGCCTTCTAGAATCTCAGTCCCGGAGCGGAGCCAGGTGCAACGCAGAAACACGAAATAGAAGGTAACTCTTCTAGGTAGAATGCAATAGAACGTAAGGAACCGAACCCCTTGGCGTCTTGCTTTTCGCACCGGGAAAAGGGGAATCCTAGGAGTACATCCTTCGTAGTCTGGTGTAAGGATAAAACGAGATCATCGGTGTAACACGCCCGGAAAGGAACCCGCGACTAGCAAGCCTCCAATCGGTACCTGTCCGCCACGCGTAGGACGCTTTATCTCTACTACCCTCTTAGAGAGCAGCAGGCTTGCGGAAAATGTTTGCAGAATAAATGCACGGATAGAAGAGAAGCTGGAAGAATCCGGCACATTTCATCCCTAGTGACCTTGTCGAATGATATTAAGGAATGGGTTTTAATATTCCCGCCTGGTGAAGCCCCCAGAAGATGAAGGGTTTTCTGGAGAGCAGACCCCCCCCTCAAACCTCCCTGTCCTCTCTCAGCCTCGGGGACCCCTAACATGGCAGGTGGGCAGGGCCCTTCCCTGTGCCGTGAGCGTTTGTCAGGCCGTCGCTTGTGGCTGGAAATGGGCAAACACAATAACACACATGACCCAATAGAGCCGTGGAAATCTCTATCTGAAACAGCTGTGTGGGTCCCAGCTGCTGGGTAACAAATACATCTTTAATGAAATCAAACAATCCAGCAGGATTTATTGATGGAGAACAATTGCTTTTAAATACAGTCTAGTAGCCAGGACTGTTAACATTCTTTTTCGTTCAATTAGTTCAGTTGGTTGGAATTAGAGACACTTGGCTATTAGCTAAGACAAATAAAGGCTGTTGCCATGTTCAGCGTTAGACCACCCCCCCTCCTTCCCCCGACACTAATGCACGGCAGAGCTCACCCAGAGAAAGAGATTTTTGAGGAAATTCCAACTGTTGGTGGGGAAGGGAGTCTTACAGCAAAACCAAAGTCCAACACGACTCCCAAATGGGAACCCGTCTTGACCCACAGTCTCGAGTGGAGGGCAGGAGGTGAGGGGTGCCTCCAAGTGCTCTCTCAGAATCTGGCCATCTACCCAAAGTCCAGGCATCCCTCACCCTGGACGACGCTTCCAAAACCAGATTTTATAGCACGGCCGTAGGATTTTACAGGAAGATGTTCTATACACTACATACTGTGTTTTTTTTTTTTTCTTCTGCTTCTCCTGTTGACTTAAAAAAAATTTTATTGACGTTTGCTGAAGTATAATTAAGAGAGTTATATTAATTGCAGGTGTACCCTATAAGGTTTCACAGTTCTAGACCTTACCGAGATCGAAGGAACCACTGTCCCTCTGTCACTCCAATGAGGAACCTGGGAATCACCCCCAGAGTCTCTGCCCTCCCACTCCTCATATGAAATGGGTCCCCACGCTCTGTGAATTCCACATCCCGCATTTCTTTTGAATCTGCCATTTTCTTCCATTGCTACGTTCTTAGGGAGGATCACGGCATCGGTTGTTACCTGGATTCATGGATCCACATTCTACGCTGGTCGCCCTACGTTAATCTCCCTCCTACCCACCAGTCTGGAGGCTGCCGTAACACAGAGAGGGGGCGTAGACACCAGAAGTTTTATTCTTTCACACTCCTGGAGGCCGGAAGCCCAAGATCAAGGTCCAAGATCATGGAAAGGGGTGAGGGGTGCTTTCTTCCGGGGTCTCTCTCCTTGGCTGGCAGATGGCTACCTTGTCAGTGTCCTCACCCGGGCCTCCTTCTATCTGCATGTTGCATCTACCCTGATCTTCTTTTCTTGGGAAGACACGGTCATATTGGATCGCTGCCCACCCGTATGACCTCATCTTACCTCATGACTCCTGTACAGACCCTACCTCCCCAAACAGTCCATTCTGAGGTTAGAACTTCAGGGTATGAATTTGGAAGGGGACACAATCCAGTCCCTGACAGGGAGATTCCTGAATCATACAGAGAAGCAGGCTGCTCGTCTTTACAAGCCACCCAATAGATCCCCGTGGCCTTTGGGATAAAGTCAAGCTCCTCAGCTCTACCCGTGATGGGTAGATCACTGATTTCCCTTCGTTCCATCTCCTACCACGATTCCAAGATGAGGTCTCTTCTATTTCTGTCCCGGGTGACATTCTGATTGCTTCTGAATATTAGCTCATTTCTTCCTGCCACCAGCTGAGATACAGAAGGACAGTGTCAGTGACCCAGGATCCGTTGGAAACTTCTCCGGGCAAGCCCCATGAGTTGTTCATCTTGCGATCCTCGGTACTGGACACAGCGTCCAGCGTCGGATAGATTCTCAGCGAGAGATTATAAAATGAAACATTTTCAAATCGGTGTTTGGCTTTTTTACGCAGATACGTAAAGAAGCCAGTCTCCTGGAAAGCGATGGAGTTTTCGGGCGGACCTGAGTTTGGAGGCTTGTGTGAGATGCGGTGTCACTCTCCCTGATCAGGAGCTAAGCCGGGGCTCCCTGGGGATGGTGTCGCAGGGGCCTGGGCCGTGCTTCTGCTGGGAGTCTCCTTTCCTTGAGGCCGCGTGTAGACACGGCCTAACTGCTAGCTGGATTTTGTCAGCTCACCTGTGCCATAGGTGACACTGAGGACTTCTTCCCCTCTCTTCACGTTCCCTTCCAGCTGGATGGGGTCTCGCCAGTCCTGTCACTTCGGCTTACTTGCTCACGCGGAGCGGCTGAAAAGTAACCTCTGGAAAATTAAGCGGGGCGTGTTGGTCTCAGCCATGGCTTTTCCCTCGGGAAGCAAGCACTCCACGGGCGACTCCCCACGTCTGTCCGTCCTCCATTGCCCCCACCTCCATGCTGCCATTGTGGGGAAGCTAACCCCCTCCAGCCCAGCTCGCGGCCGGGTGCCGCCAAGGGTGTGCGCCTCGCCCAACGCCCCCCTTCTCTCGCCTCTAAACTCCGTTCTCCTCCCCCCGGTTGACATCATTCAGGAAGGCAGACTGTGGTCTCCATCCATTCTCCTCATTTCCTGTTTCTCCGTGCGTTCAGCTCTCAGGCAGAGAAGAAAGATGATGCATCAGGCCCTCCATTCAGAGGTGGCTGCCCGGATGACTGAGATACTTGAGGACACGGAATAGATTTGGAATGACTGCAGCTTTGGTGGGGCCGAGTGGGTGGTGGTGGGGGGGCTGTGCCTTGAGGGCAGGGGGATTGACCTCAGCAGGGGCCAGGCGGGCCTTACCCGCGGTGCGGTTGGCTTTTAACTGCCGGGGCCCAGGCGGCGAGCGGCTGTAGGTTTTGGGGCGCGTGGTGATCTGGCTGTGGTGAGTGATCACAGTTCATGACAACTTTTCGCACAGCGGAATGACTTTCTCTAGAAGCGGCCTGCATATTTTCGGCTGCAGAAGGGCCCATGGGCCCTGTGAATGGCTTTAAGCGAAAGGAAATCAGGTAGATGAGTGCCTCTGGAAGGGCATGTGGCTGTGTGGCTGTTGTAGGTGACCTTAGCAGATGTCCTCCACATGGGGCCTGTCAAGCATATGCCAGCTGTGCGGGCTGCAGTAAAGGTGCCGGCGTCGGGCAGCCACGGGCAGCCTTAGGGTACACCTTGACCTTGAAATGCACCAGTGCAGGAGACAGAGGCTTCAGGGAAGGCAAAGGCTGTTGGCTGGTGTCTCAGCTCCGACGTGGGCATGGCCTTTCCTAACCGGGCCTGGTAGGAGCAGAGACCAGGCTGCAGGGGAGAGAGGCTTTCCACGCACATCGGTGGAAGGAACGCGTGCTGCCTTTGGTCTGCGGGGTACAGCGGCCCCGCGGGGAGGGAAGCGGTCCGGGTCAGGAAGGTGTTCTCTGATGGGAAGGAGGGGCAGCTGCAGGGAGGCCGGGGGTCCAGGCAGGTGTGCGGTGTGGGGAGGTCACAGCACGCACTTTACATTACAGATGGAAGATGGTCCCAGCTGAGTTTCAATTCCCACATTTTGGGATGCAGAATAACTGTCCTGATCAGAACGGCAACCCCACAGGCCTCCAGCCAGGAGGGTCTTCTCCACCTCCCTCTGTCACCGAGCTGCTGTAAGAACGTGGGTGGCACTGCAAGCTGGCCGTGGGCGACATCGTTTTTCCCGGGACAGCTAAGAAACACGCTTTAGGACTGGGGAGCAGGGCTTTTGGCATTTGGTGGCTTGGGGAACAGAACTCATCTTCTCAGTTCTATCTGCCTTATTAATTCTTTCAACTCTTGAAGACGCGAGAGGCTCATAAGAGAATTGGCATGAAAGTAAGACACTGAAGAAGAAACCACACTCGTTTCAGCGGGAGATGACCTGGTTAAGGAACCCCAAGTGCCCCCCGGAATCAAAGACTCTCAAGACCAAAGATGAGCAGCCTAAGAAATCAGGGAAGAGCGCTGACACTTTAACCCGAGAAATTCGAACTTTGGACTTTTTCACTCAGAAAGGCCAAAAAATCCCCTGATTTCAGTCTTTAATTTCCTTGCGATTTCAGTTTGCCAGGGGGGTGAATCTTCAAACCGTCCCTTCTCAGCGGGACCTTCATAATGGGAGAGGTTTGTATTCAAGTTGGAGCATCTCAGAAGTTGGCGTTTGGTAAGCAGAGGGTCCATGTGCCCTTTCTTACCAGCCTGTGTCCCTGGTTCCTGTGCCTTCCTGGCAGAACCTCTGAGGGATGCACAGCGTGGCTAGAGATCGTTCAGGACGGGGAGAGGGAAATGAGTCAAGTTCAGACTCCTTGGAAGAGGTCTTGCTGTTGACCTACTTCAGAGCTTTCTGGTGACCAAGTCTAGACTGTCCCCTAAGTGGTCCCGAGAGCCACGCGGACGAGAGGGGCTGGCGTCAGGCCACGAATGTGGGAGGAGCAAGCAGACGGGCAGCTGCTCTGTTGATCTCCTTCCAGAGGGCGGTGACACCCCACACGTGATTTGCAAGCCCACTGGGTTAGTTAGGAGCGAGCTGATCTGGGCTGGGCGGCGGGCGAGGCCTCTTGCCTTCTCCTGCTTTTCCTTCCAAGTCCCCGATGCTTGTTGGCATCTCTGTCCCGGCCTCCCCCCTCTCTCCTGACTGGTACACGTGGGAGTGAGCACCGGGCAGGAGGCACACGCTTCCCCTGCTGCCCGGAAAGCAGGTCCTCCCCAGTCCCCATCGTGGACAGGTGAGCCCCAGCCCAGCAAAGCCGATGGCTGGTGGGCAACGTGGGTCCCTTTCTAAGCTCACTTGGAGGGCCCTTGTCTCGTTCTGAGCTCTGTCCTCTCACTGAGCCTCATCACAATAAGAGATATGTTGGCCTTGATCTGTTTTCGTCCTTGTCTTACGTCTAGACTTGTTCTGAACCTAAGTAGGACAAGTGCTTGCTTTCTGCTAAGCAGAGACCTGAGGCAGCTCAGCCGCAGTATCCATTTCCGGGGCCGTTTTCACAGACTCCGGGCACGCTGGTGGAGGGGAGGCATTGGGCGAGCCGCATGGCAGAGGAAGGAGCACCCAGCCGGGACTCCACCCTCCCAGAGACGCTCTCTTTGTTCCCCATCACCCACGCTGTGGTCCGTAGCATCTCACTAATCTGTGAACATGGCTATCATCGTCAACAGGTGCCGGGCTCCACGCAGGGCGTGCACGCTGTCTCATTTAACCTTCAAACCCTTGCCGGACGGGGTGGGGGGATCGGAGAGCAAGCCCCCTGCACCCCGTCACAGGGCTCCTAGCATGGTGCAGGCGGCACGCAGCCCAGGCTGGGATCCAAAGCTTGTGGTTTGTTCTACGGAGGCCAGCATCATCCCTTCCTGGGAAGTGGAATTGGCACTCTGACTTTGCCACTCGGGTGATGGAGCCCGGGGATGTCCCTGAAGCTCCGAGACTCAGACTAGACCCACCTGAGCGGAAACCACAGGGTTGGCCACAGGGGCAAAGGCAGCTCTGAGGATCACACAGCGTGTACATCCCAGAAGCGCCAAGCCGGGCTGAGCGACACCTTCCACCGTCGTCGTGGCAAAGCAAAGACACAGTAGGAGAAAACCCTTTCACTGCTCTTCAATTTTCCATTTCAATGCTCCTAAGAGCTTTGGTGTCACGGATCCCTCCTCCGAGTCTTTAGAAGTTCACCTCGCATTAGGACTTGACGAGGAAGTCCTTCGCTACTGTTTTCTTCTCTTTCGAGATTAAAAGAAAAGACTAAATACGGCCGGGCTTGTGCTTCACGTAGTGCAGGTTCAGTCCAAGCGGAGATGGCTGGCTCCGCCCGACGCAGCCCCGCAGCCCTGGCTGCTCTCAGCCCCTGCCCCTTCCGTGCCCACCTGCGTGTCCACAGCCGGGCGAGGAGGGGCTCAAACATGGCCTTGGGGGGCTTTGTCTGCTGTTGGCTGTTTGATCTTCCTTTAGCTTCAAACCTCTTCCTCTCTGCTGTCTGTCTTCCCAGTGTCTTGAACTTGGCCCCCATCCTGGTCCCTCCAGCCTGGCCCACCAGCTCCCCACGGCCCGCGGGCAGCTCTTCGGGGGGGGGGGGGCAAGGGGGCCTTCTGAGGTCAGCTGTGCACCGCTCATGCACCCCAGCTCCTGCCCAAGGAACCCACGCTGTCGGGGAGCAGCCCCCTTGCTCCCTCCTTGGCAGACTTTGGCACCTTGAATGCCTACACCCCCCTCAGACACGCCATTGCTTGTCCAAGCTTCACCCTCTAAAGCTTAACAAACCCTCAAAGCTGGATCTGCCTAGAAGGCGTCTAGGGCCCCCCGGACAGAAGGAGTCTCTTCTCCTCCACACTCCCACGGCATTTCGTTCACAGTTCCACAAACCACATCCCTCCTGGCCACGTCTCATCTAGATCCGTGTCTCAGCCCATCGCCCAGAGCGAAAGCCGTTCCCCAAAGGCGGGGGCCACTTTTTATTGGCATCTGTGCTTCCAGCCCCTTCCTTTACGCCCCAGCATGGAGTCTCACACGTGGCCCCGTGTGAACACCGCTTGAAATGATCGAAATTAAATTCCTTTCTAGGGGCAATTTGTGTCAGCAAAGTACCAACTGGTGGCGCTTTGGGCCCTGCCACGGGGTGGCTGTGTGACCTTGGGAAAATCTTGAATGCGCTTAAGCCCCGGAAGCTGATTTCTTCACCTGCGAGGGAAGCGAATAACGCAAATTCTAGTGGATTCTTGCGAAGAGCGAGTCGCATACGTGAGGGGGTGTCCAGCACGTGGTAGATTCTCAGGCCACGTCACCCCAGATAACCCTTTTCCTGGGGCTTCTCTGGACTCACTTAGAGGCCATCGTCTAACTATTTTTAGCTTCTAAGTTTAGGAATACACATTTTTTCCTCCTTTCCTTTTATTTGTCGTTCCTGTTCTGTTTTCTAACCAAGGACTAGAACGTTGGGGAGCGGCGAATGCAGGGAATGTGTTAGGAGAAAAAATGGACAATGATCTGAAATGCATTTATTTATTTGTCTATCTATCTATCTATCTATCATCTATCTTAGAGAGATAAAGAGTGTGTAAGTGGGGGAAAGGGGTAGGGGGGGTGGAGAGAGAGAGAGAGAGAGAGAGAGAGAGAGAGAGAGAGAGAGAGAGAATCTTAAGCAGTCTCCATACTCCATGTGGCACCCTGTGCGGGGCTCAGTCCCATGGTCCTAGGATCATGATCTGAGCTGAAATCAAGAGTTGGACGCTCAGCTGACTGAGCCACCCAGGCGCCCTTGAAATGCCTTTTAAAAAATGCTTAAAAGTTGTGAGGTCGAGCCCCGCATCAGTTATGTGCTAGGCATGGAGTCAGCTCGAGATTCTCTCTCTCCCTCTCTCTTTGCCCCCCCTCTGCTCTCTCTCTCCCAGAAGGGCAAAACTGTCTTCAGTAGTGGTAAAATGCACATAACAAAATTTACCATATGAACTATCTTTAAGGGGCATAAAGTACGTTCATGTTATGGTGTAACCACCAAAATCATCCGCCTTGCAAAACGCTGGACATTGTAGACATTGACTCCACGAAACAGCAGTTCCCCACGCCCCCACCCTCACCCCTAGACGCTGGCAGCCACCTTTTTGCTTTCTGCTGCCATGAAATTGTCTGTTCCTGCTACCTCGAATGAATGGACTCCTACGGTATTTATCCTTCTGTGACCTGCGTACTTCATTTAGCCGAACATCCTTAAGGTTCATCAATGTCGTAGTATGGGTCAGAGTTTCATTTGCTTTTGTGGCTAAAGAGTGTTCCATTGTACGTATAGACCACGCTGCTTATCCACTCGTCTGGGATGAACACCGTGCTTCCTCTGAAACAACTACTGTTTGATCCATACAAATCGATGCGAGTATTTTTCCACCATCTTCTGCCTACCCTCCCAATAAGAGACGACTCAGACTGACCTCGGTTCATCTTTCAGCTCAATTTTTAACAGATCTGTGACCTTGGTTCCTAATTTCTAACCTGTCTGAAACCCAGCCCTTTGATATTTACCTGGGGATAATAATACCTACCGGACTGGGTGAGTACAGGAGGCTGAGGGCATTTATGGGGGTCAGCTGCAGTTCCTGGCATGCTAGCTAAGTGGCATTTGCTATTTTTAGCTTTACGGGCCCCTGTGACACAAGAAAGACCTTTGCTCTTCCTCCTCATGTCTGGGGGCTGCAAACACTTTGGATAATGTGCTCAGGGAGACAAGTGGGGTATGGATTTCCCTCCCTTGGTTCCCCGTTTATTATTGCTTTGTGTCCTTCCAAATGAAAACCGAGTGTTTTGACAGTGGCCCTACAAGGCTATCTTGTTACCTTGCTTTTATCTTCTGAACCGTCTCCTTGTCTTTCCATGCCATTGAATTTAACGGATGTTTCCTGACTCTGTGCCAGGTACCCTGGTGTGAAGTGATGACCTAGGCTGGGCCCTGCCCTCCACAAACTCCCCGTCTGACGGGGGCATGCACAATGGCAGCGTTACCCCTGTGATAGTCAGCAGAACGGGGTCCAGACATCCTTTGCTTCCCATACGTGGTACGTTCAACTGCAGGACTTGGAATGAAATATATAGGCTCAATGATGGCTGCACGACCCTTGGAACCGGGCTCAACGTCCTGGAATGTCCTCTTCTTCAGCTGTAAAGTGGGGACACAGCTCCCTTAAAATGCTGTTGTGCCAGGAGGAATTAGGAGCACAAAACTGATGCGTATGCCGTGCCGTGGAGAATCCCATGTGCGTTGTGCTAAGCGGAAGAAGCCAGAGTATGACGTCTACGTACTGTATGGTTCCATTCGGACGATGTTTTGGAAAGAGCAAGGCTTTAGAGAATGAAATCCGATCAGTAGATGTCAGGGGCTAGGGCTGGGGCATGAGGAATTTTCAACCAGTGTGAGTACTCTCTATCCTGACTGTGGTGGTGGTTAAAGGCTGAATATTTTCGCCAAATTCTTAGAACTGTGTGCCTTAAAAGGGTGAATTTTACTGAATGCAAGTTACATTTAGTACGTAAACAAGTGGGGTGCCTGGGTGGCTCAACTGGTTGAGCATCCAACTCATGATTTCGGACCAGGTCGTGATCTCACTGTTCTTGAGTTCAAGCCCCGTGTGCTGACAGCGTGGAGCCTGCCTGGGAGTCTCTCTCTTCTCCTCCCCGCCCCCTCTCTCTGCCTCTCCCCAACCAGTCCTCTCCCTCTCTCTCTCAAAATAAGCAAATAAACTTTGAAAATAAATAAATACATAAATCAGCAAACGAAAAGGCTTGCAATGGACCAAATGAGATCATCTCTATGACAGAACCTGTCCCAATGTCCAGCACCCAGTGGGTGCCCCGTAAGAATTTGTTTCATCTATTCAAACCAAAGAAACGAGGATCTTCTGCGAAGTAGAGAGACAGACCCGGCTTTGCGTCCAGCTCTTCCATTTATTCATTCTGTAACTTTGGACAGTTTGCTTAAATTTTCTGAAATTCCTCACTCAAAAAGTGGAAATAAAGGGGCGACTTTGCATGGTAGGAGTTTGTGAGACCTGAAGCCAGGGTATTTTGTAGGGAAGGTTTTCTTTTCTTTCCTTTTCTTTTCTTTTTTCTTTTCTTTTCTTTTCTTTTCTTTTCTTTTCTTTTCTTTTCTTTTCTTTTCCTTTCCTTTCCTTTCCTTTCCTTTCCTTTTCTTTTCTTTCTTTCAACACACCGGCACTGTGCCTGTTGTATCCTAGGCACCATGCTGAAGATTCTAATGGATTGAATCCCTACGATGGCTTTATCTTACAGGTGAGGAAACTGATCCCTGGAAGTCAAGTGCGGGGCCCGGGCCACGTGTGGCGTGGGCAGGTGCGTTCCCGAGTCCTGGCTTTCATCCCCACTCAACTCTGCCTCTCCCACTGACTCATCATTTACAGTGAGCCCCCTTGATGCAGAAAATCGCTCCTGCGTAGTCTTACATGTTACAAACCCTACTGGGAGAGGCACGTCTTATATTCTTCCCCAGTGAAGCCCGTCACTGGAACTTTGCAATCATTTCGGGGTGACGGAACCGGGTTTCGGGGTGCTGGGTGAGCACGGGGGCAGCTGAGGTATGACTGGATCCCAGACCTTCTGTCTCTGGATCTTGGACTTTCGTACTCTGCGTCAGAGCCTGCATAAACTCTGCCTTCTTCGTCCACGCTGTAGCTAGAAATAAGCTCCCAGGCAAAGCTTTCTAAGTGAGAACGTAAATAAACTCTCCCCAAAACTGCTGGCAGGGCTGAATTGCTAAGATTTTTCCAGAGGACAATTTGGTGATATATGTCAAATGCCTTAGCAGTGAACCTTGCTTTGACTTAGCAATTTTAATTCTAGGGATTTTTTTCCTAAAGATATAATCATATAGAGGCAAAAATCTATAGACAAGCAACTCCAGTACATTATTTATGCAGCTGAAATTCTGGAAACACATTAAATATCCACCAGTAATGGAGTAGTTAACTAATTTATGGAGCAGCCATAAAATAGAATACTAAGCGGCCATTAAAAATCATATTTTAGAAGGCTACTTAATGGCATGGAACATGTTCATAGTGTTTTTGAAGAGAAAATGCGGGATTAAAATAAAATTACACATAAATGGCTATAGAAAATAAGACTAGAATTAAACACATGAATAAAATAAAATACATGAGGAAGTTTATAGACCAAACAAGGTGAGAGGAGTGTGGGTGGTTTTCTTTCTGGCTTGTTGCTTTTTTATATTTTCTAAATTATATGTGTATATTTATGATTGGCAGAACACCACACCTGCCAGTACAACTGTTAAAAGCATGAAAAGGTCTTTACTCCCTTGAAGATGAAAATATAAGTTGGGTTCTTTTGTTTTTAACATTATTTATTTTTGAGAGACAGAGACAGAGAGAAAGAGAGAGAGAGAGAGAGAGAGAGAGAGAATGCAGGTGTGGAAGGGGCAGAGAGAAGAGGGAAACACAGAATTCCAAGCAGACTCCAGGCTTCGAGCTGTCAGCACAGAGCCCAACCCAGGGCTCAAACTCACAGACCATGAGATCGTGACCTGAGCCAAAGTCGGACGTCCAGCTGACTGAGTCACCCAAGCGCCTCTAAGTTGTGTTCTTTACAGTATATCTACACAAATATCGACCTTGTTTCGCCAAACCTGGTGGACCCCTTGGATATTTGACTTTTCCCTACGTAGATTATACACAGAGGCAATATTTAATTAGTGACTTGGTGCTCTGTATACCCTCAGGAGCACAAAAGCATTGGAGTTGAGGGTAGCTGGAAGCAAGTTCTGGGCATCACCTCCCCGCTGGTTCCCAGTTCAGAAATCCCCAAGTCCACAGCTCTGACATGAGGTCATCTAGGCTTCTCCAGGTCCCGGGCCTCACAACTGGGGGATCTCACGCTGCTGTGCTTCTCATGTCGCCTGGAGCTTCTTCCGAGCCAGCATCTGTGGTTTCTGTCTCCTAGAGCCTTACGGCATGAGTCAGTCCCCTTGTGAAAGTGACAGCCTTTCCAATGTGGAAAGGCAGTCCTGTGTACCCTGGGCCATTTATTTCCCAGACAGCTCTGTGAAAAAGCCTGGGTGGCGGGGGTGGGGAGGGGGGCTTAAGCCAATGCCAGTCAGGGGGGTGGGTTGGCAGACACAACTCAACGGTGAATGGGTTTCCTCCTCGGGAAGTCCTTCCCGGCCCCCACCCCCAGCAGACTGAGCGTTCCCCCCTCTGGCGTTCACCTCAGCTTCTCACCATGCCGTGATGATGGGGTCCCTTTCCGCAACACATTGTGACCTCCTCAAGTCAAGGGACCTTCTTCGCACCTCCTTTACACACCCAGTGCCTAAAACAGAGGCGGGCATCCATTCCTTCATTGAATCGTGCAGCACACCCTGACAGGCAACACCGAGCCAGGTACATGAGTCGCTACTGTAGTAACTCTGAGTATATGGCTGTAAACAAAACAGTTGGGAACCCCTTCTCTGGATGGAGCTCATAGTCTGTAGAAGTCAGAATACAAATAGATGATACATAGATAGATAGATGATAGATGATAGATAGATAGATAGATAGATAGATACGTAGGGTGGTGGATGGGTAGGTAGGTGGAGGGATGGATGGATTGCATGGATGGGTGGGTGGTTGGATGGATGGATAGATAAATCAATAACTGGCAGGGACCAGCTATTTTACATTATAGTGCGAAGAGAAAGAAGAGGGTGTATTAGAGGGGATACGGTGAACATGAGAACAGTAGAATAGTTAGGAGCAAGACTTACGGAGTCAGAGAGTATGAATCCTGGATCCACCTCTCACCGGCTGTGTGAATGTCAGCGAGATGCCTGTTTTTGTTTGTTTGTTTTTAACATCATGCCTCGATTTCTTCGCCCGTCAAGTTAGGATTACGCGTGTTTATCTCTGTGGAATGTGTGAAGCATGCACACACACAGGCAAATGGTGGTTGCGACTGTTATTGTCAAGATGTGTGCATGGGCAGGTGGCCGAGCAGGGAAGACCTTGCTGGGGGAAATGGGGGAATGACTCCTTAGATTTTAAGGATGGGTAAGAGACGACCAGGAAGCATGGGGAGAGGGAGGGGGGAGAGCGTGACGGAGGACTCCTGGCTGACAGAGAGCCTGACACGCTCTAGGGACCAAAGGCCAGGGAGCCTGGGGTGTGAGGGCAGAGGAGAGAGGGCCAGATGGCCTGGGGAAGTCAGCCACTCAGCTCCTGCAGGGCACCCCCAGACCGCTTCCCATTGGGTTTAGGAGTGTAAAGTTTAGAGACTGAAGTAGGGAAGGGTCTCATCTTACTTTTCAGTCTCTTAGCTGCTCATTGGGAAGGAGGGAGGCAGGGAGACCAGGGAGGAAGCTGGGCAGAGGTCAGGTCCCGGTGGGCCGTGTTACGGAGGCAGAGTTGGTGCTCCTGCATGTGGAACTTTGTGAAAATGAGGAAAATAGAGCACACACACACACACACACACACAAACACACACAACTCCTTGTTCACAGGCAGACATGGCCCGAGTGCCAGGGAATCACACGTGGGCAGTGGACATAAGTTGGGCTTAGTCTGTGCTAACACGCCTTTTCAGGAGCCGTTATTAAAGACAACGTTATTTATGACACTTGTTAAAGATGGAAAAGCAGACTTTATTCAGGACCCTCCTGATCAGCGTAGGGACCACTGCGATATAATTTTCGGTGGGGAAGAGAGGGTGGGCTCAAGTCCAAATACAGCATGGGTGGAGTGCGGTGGGGATCAGTGGGTGGAAAATGTCCTAGAGGAAACACCAGGCATAAAAGAGGACTCTGGCTAAACTGGCCAACGGGAATCTTGCTGAAGACAGGCCAGAGTGAATAGACATCCTCCTGGGAGGGGGATGGAGGGCGAGGAACCCTTTCAAATTTCAAACGGGTTCAGATATGGAGGGTGGGTGATTTTTGCTAAGCTGACTTAACAGGGTTCTTGCTAAAACTGGATTTTACAAAGAAGGATATTGACGGGCTCAGGAGGTTCAGGGGCCTGATTAAAGTTTGGCCGAGCAAAGAATCTTTGTTGCCCTGCAAACATACACTCGTTGATTCTGTTCAGACGAGCGTGTGGCAGAGAAGCTGGAATAGGGCGGATGAATGAATGACCCCGGAGTGGGTGTGCAAGAGGATGGTGTCCAGGAGGGAGGGGGTGATTCTTCTGTTCTCCATGGCGTTGAACAGGAAGGGATGTGTATTTGTAGGTACCAACGGGTAGGAAGGTGGAGCCTGGAGAAAGTAGCTGGTACCCAGAGCCACTGTTCTTAAATACAGGAAGGGTCGCCACTGAGAAATGAAGTCTCGCTGGCCCAGCATGGCTTTCATAAAGGGATTAAGGGCCAATGGATAAAAGCCAACAAGCACATGAAAATAGACTCAACATCATAGCCACTAAGGAAGTGCAAACCCAAACCACAAATGAGATATCACTTCACGCCCATTAAGATGCCTATAATAAAAGAAACGGACAATACAGGTGCTGGAGATGATGTGGGATTCACTAGAACCTTCATGCATTGCTGGCGGGAATGTAAAATGGCACAGCTACTTTGGAGAACAGTCTGGTAGTTCCTCAAAAATTTAAGCAGGGAATTATCACATGACCCAGGAACTCCACTCTTCGGTGTGTGTTCAAGGAGACTGAAAATAAGTGTCCACATAAAAGTTATACACAGGTGTTTACAGCAGAACCATTTGTAAGAGCCACGAAGTGGAAACCACTCAAATGTCCATCAACAAATAGATGAGTGGATACATAAAATGTGGCACCTCCGTAAAATGGAATATTATTTGACCATAAAGGCGAATGGAGTTCTGATACGTGTTACAGTGTGGTTGACTCTTGAAAACATGATGCCAAGTGAAAGAAGCCAGACGCCCCATGTCTCATATTGTATATTTCCGTTTATGTGAAAGTCCAGAACTGGCAAATCCATAGGGACAGAGAGTAGATTAACGGTTGCTAGAGATAGGGAGTAGTGGGAAATGGACGGTAAGTACAAGATTTCTTTTTAGAGCACTATGAATGTTCTGGAATTAGATCTGGTGATGGGTTGCACAACTTTGTGAATATACTAAACAACAAGGAATGGCACACTTTAAAAGGGTAAGTTTCGGGGTGCCTGGGTGGCTCAGTTGGTGAAGCGTCCTGCTCTTGATTTCAGCTCAGGTCATGATCTCATGGTTTGTAAGATCGAGTCCCTCCTTGGGCTCTGTGCTGAGCATGGAGACTGCTTGGATTGGAATTCTCTCTCTCTCTCTCTCTCTCTCTCTCTCTCTCTCCCTCTCCCCTCTTGCTCCCCCTCCCCTACTTGTCCACATACCCCCACTCACACTGTCTCCAAAAAATAAACTTAAGAACATTAAAAATAAGTGTAGGTTTTACCGTGTGTGATTTCTACATCAAAAAAGTTGCTGTTAAAAAAAGGATACAAAAATGATGGGGGGGAAAGTACTCTGTGCTTAGAAAAGACAGCCAAAAGCACTTTAAGCCTATGACCTAAACTGCGCCGTAAGTATTGTTAATGGGTATCTTTTATATATTTTTTATAACAATAGAGCCAACCTATATAATAATGTTATCGCCTGATTGTTAAGTTTGATTTTCTGTAAATATTTTTCTGTGTCACAAAAGAGCAGTACACTATATAATATCACATAGCGGGGCGTGTTTCACGCAGAAGTCTACAGTGAGCCATTTATCGAGCAATGGCTATTAGGTGGTTTCCATCCCTACACTTTATCAATAATGTTATGCCAACATCCCATGCACATACCTCTGCACACTCCCCTAGCAGTCGTCTCAACTTCAATTCCTAAATCGGAATTTTCCAGACAAAAGCTCTCTATGGGTTTTTGGCGATCTGGGACGCACTGGCAGATTCCTCTCCCTCCAGGTGGTGCCATGTGTTGGTCACCCCACAAGTAGGCCATGGGATCAATTCCCACTTGGGTTTACCTACCTTTGGCCTGGTTTTTGCTGGGCTGAACAGGTTCTTGTAAGGCTAGGGGACAACTGGAACGGAGACTCCGTCGGTCAGGTTCCTACTTCTTGCCGCCCTCGGCCTGACTTCCAAGACGGATGTCTCCCTGAGCTGTGACCATTAAGGCCTCAGCTGAAGATTGAGGAAGAAAAAGGACAATTAAGTCAAGTCAGGGCTAATTGATGCGGAACCTTTACAACATCTGGAGGTGCTGAGGATGCCAGCCCTGAGTCATCATGGGCTCTGAGTCGGGTAGACGACATGATCAAATGACATTTAATCTTTCTGTAATTAATTGAGGATCTATAAAAATAGCGTAATTGGCGCACTGTCCCGCAATTAGCATATTAATACGGTGACCCTTGCCAGGTGAGCAGCCTGGATTTATAAGTGGCTTTGCGCTGGGACCCCTGGCTGGAAGGCAGATCAGGTGCTGGGAGGTATCCGAGCTCCATTATCCCATCGACGGGTTTGCTTTGTTCCAAGACAAGGATTAGCGCTAATAATTTCTCCCCAGGGAAGTGCTATCTAAATCCAGGTTTTCTGCAGAGTCTGTAAATACGGCCAGAGTCCTATCGGGGAGCAGAGAGGAAAGGCACACGGAAGTAGGTCAATCTGAGTGCTATTGTGTGCCAACAATGACGGAGAACATCAAAGTTTCCACGCAGCTTAGGCCATTGTTCTGTTTGTATTGACCAAGTAAGCTGGGAAATCCCGGAGAGAGATGATTTACAGGATTCGAAGCCATTGAGTCTCCTGACGCCAAAATAAAATAAATAAATGGAGAGAGAGATAGATAGATAGATAAATAAATGAAATAAAGTAAAATAAAATAAAATAAAACAAAACAAAATGAAATACGGTAGCCAGATCCATTCGCATGGAGTCATCTGAGTGATGGAATGATCTTTCTGCCCCTTGTCCTGCGGTCACTGGATCTGAGGGAACCCTACCCCGGCTTTGCGGCAGCATGTTTGAGAAACGGATATTCACAAATGGCTGTTTTCAACGTGTCCTCTGATCCCGTTCTCTAGAAGAGCGTGTTATTCAGGGCCCCATTAGGTATAATTGTATGGTAGAAAAGAAACACTGTCGGCAGCGGAGCAGGGGGCCCACCCTGGCAAACGACTTTGCGGTGACCGGAGGCCGGTGACCTCTGCCTCTTTGTTACATGTCACTATGTTTCAAGTTAGCAAGTGGTCTGAGTGGCTTCCGGGACCCATCCTCCATTACAAATAATAAAAATATTCACTCTGAAGTCAACTATGAGTAACTCGGGAAGGCAATCTGTAAATCTACTGAGGCAGAAGGTGTGCCCATTAAGGGGACGAGACGCCGGGCTCTCTGCCATGTGTTTTCTCATGGAACCCTCAGAGCCACACACGATTTTGGCTGTAACTTCTGTTTTTGTATCGAAGTCAGTTGGGGGGGGGGGGTGTCACAGAATTTGCCACTTACCTAAGTGTATTCGGCTCACAAGTAGCAAATGTAGGTTTTAATTATATAAAGAGTTAATGGTAATAGACAACGTGTGCCGAACACTCTTAAAATTGTTTATTATATTATTATTATTAATTTATTTAATATAGATACATATTTTTTTTTGAGAGAGAGACAGAGCATGAGCGGGGCAGGGGAGGAGAGAGAGGGAGACAGAATCTGAAGCAGGTTCCAGGCTCTGAGCTGTGAGCACAGAGCCTGACGCGGGGCTCGAACTCAAGAACCATGAGATCATGACTTGAGCCGAAGTCGGACGCTTGACTGACTGAGCCACCCAGGCGCCCCTTATTATCATTATTATTATTATTATTATCATTAATTCATTTAACCTCCTCAATAATACTGTGAGGTAGGAAGCTTGGTTTTGACAGATGAGGAAAGGGATGTTCAGAGAAGGTCAATGGCTTTTTCAATGTCAGCAGGTTAGTGAACAGTTATAAAGAAATATTGCTTTTTGATTGCATGAATGAATGGATGGAAGGATGAAAGAATGAGGAAATTAATTAGACAAGTTTCTGATGAGTCTCGGACAGATAAACCACCAATAGCTCGTGGTGGCCCACAAAAATTGAGGTATGATCTATCCTGTGCCTCTTCTATTGAAAAGTCTTTTTTTTTTTTTTAAAGTTTATTTATTTATTTTGAGAGAGAGAGTGAGAGAGTGTGTAATGGTTAGCAGGGAAGGGACAGAGAGACAGGGAGCGAGAGAATCCCAAGCAGGCCCTGCACTTCCAGCACAGAGCCTGATGCAAGGCTCGAACCCCCAAATGGCAAGATCATGACCTGAGCTGAAATCAAGAGTGGGACCCTCAACCAATTAAGCCACGCAGGCACCCCTGAAAAATCTTAGAGAATTCCATATTGCCTGGAAAAAAAAAAACCAACAGATTTCCCCAAATTGTCTATGATAATAACGACACTACCATTTATTGCTTATCTAATATATGCTACAAAGAATTAAGTACACTCTGCGTAAATATCTAACTTAATCCTCACAGCCGCACTGTAGAGTGTTACTTTATTTCGCTGATTTCACAACAAAGAAAGCAAAGGTCGTAGAAGCTAATGAGTTTGGGTATACATCTGGCAATGGGTGACCACCTAATTTATCATCCTAGGTCAGATGGTCTTGATAGCCAAAGAGAGGTTCTTTGCTAATTGTGTTGAGACAACAGGCACGACTGGGAGCTTTGCACCTCTACCGAAATATCGTCGTCGTAACCTGAAAGTGGAAAATCTGGAAAGTGTTCTCGTCCCAGAGCCCACGCTTGTAACTTCGGCCCCCCAAGTCCTGCCAAGGTCTTCTTTCCACCTTGTGGTCCAGGCCAGGGAGCTCCCACCAGTTGCCGCCATGTTTGAGGTGACTCTGCCTTGTTTCCCTGACTTGCGTTGCTTGTGAGATTCTCCTCCTTTGCACATTTCTGCCTCCCTCCTGGATTCCCTCCTCCTTGACCACACTCTTTTTCATTCTTTAAAATTCCATATGTCCACGCTTCCTCTGGGAAGCCTTCCGCAATATTTACTTTTGTCTCTCAACATCTCCTCATCTTGTGTTGATGTGGTTCATATCCCTCCACCTTTCTTTCTCGCTCCGCTCTGAGGTCTCAGGAGCAAACATTCACCACTGGGACCTCAGGGTCTAGCACTGAATGGGCCTCAATACTTCTTTAAGAAAGCAAGAGGAAAGGACTGTTTCTATAGCCTGGTTCAAGTGTCACATTCTCAAGTGTTTCAAGGAGCACTTCCCAGCCTTCTTCTTGGCCCTCTTTTCATAAGGCCATTTTGAAGGACGTGAGAAGGGCATTATTGTGCGAAATCTGAAGACCTGAAGATAGACAATGAGAGCAGTGAAGAGACATTTCCTGGGTGGTACAGGTTGTGCGAAGGGAAGTAGTATGTGATCTCCTACTACCAAGATTTTCCTACAAACTCTGATTAAATGGAGCAAGTTTGGGGTGCCTGGGTGGCTCAGCTGATTAAGCATCCCCCTCTCGATTTTGGCTCAGGTCATGAGCTAACAGTGCCCGAGGTCGAGCCCCAGGTCAGGCTCTGTACTGGCAGCACAGAGCCTTCTTGGGACTCTCATTCTCTCTGCCCCTCCCCTTCTCACACTCTGTCCCTCTCAAAATAAGTAAACAAACATTAAAAGAAATCGGAGCAGACTCTACCTGGAAGAAGTCACTGAAAGCCACATTTAAAAATGTCTTTTATAATATCAAAATATAACATCTAAACACATACATTAGCTCTCTGTGGCTGCTGTAACAAATAACCCACAAACTTGCTGGGGCAAAACAACAGACAGCTATTCCCTCAGTCTTGGAAGACAAATGTTGGACATCAGTATCACTGGGCAGAAATCAAGGTGTCGGAAGGGTTGTGCTCCCTCTGGAAGTTCCAGGGGATAATCCTTTCCTGCCCTCTTCCAGCTTCCAGTGGCTGCGAGCGTTCCTGGCCATGTCGATCCAACCCTCAAGACCAGCATCTTTCCGGCTCTCTTTTCTCTGCCTTTGCACTGTCTTCTCCTCTGTGTGGAGTCAAATCTCCTATAAGGACACTCTTCATTATGTTTGGGTTCCTTTCCGATAATCCAGGGCAATCTCTCCATCTCAGGATCCTTAACTGAATCACATCAGCCAAGACCATCTCCCTTCTTTTGGGTCATGTAGGATGACCTAGTCATTGGTCCTAGGGGTTAGGACATGGACACCTTTTGAGAGACCCTATTTTAGTTCACCTCCACAACTAACTCCTAATTATACTACACTGAGACTTGGTGCCAGGGAATTTTGACCCATATTTTATTGAATGTTCACACTTCCTCTGAGACATCACCTACAGGTGGCCCCAGGCTCTGAAATGGAAAGTAGAAATTTCAAATCTAGCCTTCTTACGCTCTGGTCCCAGACTTTCCCCACCACTTTCCATTAGAGCTGTCTTACTCAAACGGTAGATTCCCCCCCACCCCCCGAACGAAAGTCTCTCATCAGTGAAGTTTCCCAGTTTGCAAAATGAGTAACTTTCCATCTGAGTACATGTTCCTGGGATGGAAAGTTGCATTTTGTATTTTGCCCAAATATGAGTTCTTTAATAGCAAATTCTGTGTTCTGTTTGTGCAAATTATCCTTGTTGACCGTGATGGGCAGACACTCTAATCCGGAGAGAGTTAATAGAGCCCAGCAAAAAGGAAGCTGTCTCTATGCCACTCGCCCCAGGAGCAATAGGCTGGCAAAGGAAGGATCCTTGTCAGGTCCCCTCCACTGGAATTTTCTGGTTCTTGGAGCTTGTATGTGTCTGGTCTTCAGCGAACTGATAAAAAGCTCAGCTGAAGGGTGCTGGGGACCCAGCCTCTCCATTCCAAGACATGATTCCACCCTGCCTCAGGCTAATTCCAATGTCATCCTCAAACCAACCAATATGTCTTTTCAAAAGTGAGGTCAAAGTCAGGTTGTTCTGTTCTGTGAATATTGAATGCTAAATAATATCAATAGTTAAATGATGTTAATGTTCCCCAAAACACATCCGGTTTCTTTCTCTTTCTCTTTTCGCTGTCATTCTCCTCTTACTGACAGTGTGTGAAAGGCAGAGTCTTTCCCCTCCCAGATCACACTTAATACAGTGCAGGCGAGCTATTTGTTCCAGCTCCCCAGAGACATCTGAAATTGATTTCGGAGGCTGAACACTCAAATTAGACTTTTGAAGCAACGAAGATAAATTTGAAGATGAATTTGCCCTGTCGAGGCTCAGAGGGCAACTGATGAAACATTTTTTTTTAATTCTTAGTCCATAAAGTGGATCCTTATCCAACTTGTCATTTTCTGGAATCTTAATATGCAAAGAAAAAAAATGTGAAATTGAGTACCTACCTGTAAGGATCGTGTATCATCAAGTGTCGGTCTAGGTTTTCCTTGAGACCAAGTGTGGATTTGGTAAGTTGAGTTGAGAATACCGAGGCTTGATGGATTCTCCTTGGTTCTAGAACTCCAGTGTCACCCAGTTTGGACTCAATGGGATTTCCTACCAGTCATTCTATTTCACTTGCTCGCGAGGTCATGGACGTTCGATTTTGCGCAACTTTGGGAATCCTAAAGGGTGTGATACGGCAAAATGCCCCCTTTTAAACCAATGTTTTAATTTTTAAAAGCCTAAATTTTCATGTTTGTTTATTGGTGAAAAGACATTTTCAAAATAAATCTTCGCAGGGATTACATTATGGCCTAGAGGCAGGGTCTGCATACGCGATAACACAAAGTGAAGAAAAATAAAAAGGTGGAGTCTCTTTAAGTATTCCCATAATTTCCTGTGACTTTATTTCATTTTACTCGAGTTTATGTATTAAACTTGTGCATGGCCACGGCTTCTTTCTGGAGCATTCCACTGTCCTAGATATTTCAGTCTTTTGGATGTGAAAATAATTGTAAATTGCAATATCGGTCTGAGAGGGTGGAAAGAAATAGTTGAGTGTTCCAGTGGAATTCAGCAGTCCTTAAAGACACAGCACTGACTTTGCTGAGAAGCAAACCTTCATTTTCAAGGAAGAGACCTGGGATTATAGGGAGGCAGAAAGATGGACACTTTGCTTTGTCTTTTCTACTCCTGCCTGAGACCTCAGCGGAATTGATCTGACCTTCTGAGATGTATGATATTTTTCGCCAATGCTTACAACCTACCAGCTTACATTCTGCAGTTAATTATGGCTATACATTTAGGTGGATGATAAAGGCATGAGTCTACCCCACAAGGGATTTAGGTTAACTCAACTATGGATCTACTGTAAGGAATGCATATGGGATTACATTGTAAATTGTTCCACCCAAAGGTCATTCTTGCAGTTTTTAGAGTGGGACTAGAGAGAATTCTGGAGACAAACAGTCCGGGGTTTGATCCTAGGTTCTTCCGCATCCCAGTGGGGTGGCTTTAGGCGAACCAATTAATGTCCACATATTAGTAAAGATAAGCTGGGTTATGCTTCAGTAACAAATAAGTCCACAATCCCAGTGGCTTAATACAAGATATTGCTTGTCGTATGACACGTCTATTAGCAAAATGCATCACGCCATCACTCAGGAAACAGGCTCCATCTTAGAGCTGGGCCATCGGAAGGCATGACTTCCCTGGTTGCCATAAAAGAGGAGATCGTGGAAGAATCACGGGCTGTTTCTTTACTGTTTCAGCCTGGCTATGACACGGCCTACTTTTTCTCACAGCCCATTGGTTCTAATTACGAAAGGGCTGGGAGACATAACAGGGCTGATGGCACGTGTGGTGCATGGTTTCTACGCCTATTTTCCAATTCTGTAAGATGAGTCCAGCAATATCTACCACGGAAGGTCTCTCTGAAGATTAGTGATAAACAAATGTCTAGCATCTACTGGATGCTGACCCAAGTGGAGGTATTAATGCGGTGACAATAAGATCACTCTAGTGTGATGCAACTTGTTAAAGTGTATCAGTAAATGATACATTACATTTACAGGCACATGAGATAAAACCAAGTCTTAATCCATCAAATTCATTACAAGTTATCAATTAACTTCCCGGGTGCCTGGCACCGTGCTTACGGAAAATACAAAAGGAATTAAGATTCAGCTGTAGGTATCAGGAGCTAGCATTAGTCCAGGAATGCCCTCAAATGTCCGAACTTCCAGTGGCTTAAAAGAAGACAGGCTCATTGCTTGTCAGGCAACATGTCTATTGGGGCATGCACCACACCATCATGCAGGATGCCCACATGACCAAACTGTGAAAACAATTTATTAAAGCGTATGGAAAGATGCTTAACATCAAGAGCCATTAGGGAAATAGTGGGTCAAAATCATGAGATATCACTTCACACCCACTAGAATGGCTATTCTATCTATCTATCTATCTATCTATCTATCATCTAGCTAATATATTGTATATACATATACACACACATATATATACACACACATACATATTTATACATGTATATGTATGTATTATATATACATATATACACACCTATATATGTATATATGTACATATACATATATAGGTGTGTATATATGTATATAAATATATGTATATATATGTGTATATATATATGTATATGTGTGTGTGTGTATATATATATATATATATATATATATATATATGACTAGTGTTGGCAGAGATATGGAGAAAGTGAATCTCATCCACATTACTGGTAAGCATTTAACAGAGTGACCATGTGACCACCAATTCCATTCTAAGGCATATACCCAAGAGAATGGAAGATACACATCCACTCAAAAACTTGTCCATGGATGTTTGTAACAGCACTCTCATAATTATCCAAAAATGGAAACCACCCAAATGTTTATGAGTTGATGATTGGATAAACACAACGTGAATCAATTTCTGTACCTTGGAATCCTAGTTGACTAGAAAAGGAATGGGGTTCTGATACATGAAGCAACATGGATGGACCCTGAACACATCATCTTAAGTGAAAGAAAGAAAAAAAAGTAGATTTGTGGTTTCAGGGCCTGAGGGGGTAGGAGTGACTGTTAGTGGGCATGGGGTTCCTATTTGGGGTGATAGAAATGTTCTGGAATTAGTGGTGATGGATGCACAACTCGTGTGAATATACTAAAACTATTGACTTGTATACTTTAAAAGGGTGAATTTTATGGTGTGTGTATTACATCTCAATAAAAAGTGTCATATGAGAAAAAAAAATGAGAATTCAAAGTGGGGAGATTATCTTATTTGGAGAATGTGGAAAGTCTTAGTTCAAGGTCAGCCTGAAAGGATAGAAATGGTTTTGCAGAAGAATGTGGATGACACACAGGGGCGAAAGCGAAGTGTATGATCGCGGTCTGAGAAAACACCTTTGAGGAGTAATTTTCCCTTTGGATCTTTTTGCTGATCTGCCCCAGATGCATAGGACCAGGACCTTAGTTTGCATATTCGAATTTCATGATTTCTCATCTATATTCATAGGTGATTGGTCCAAAGTAGTCCCATGAGCAAAGCTGGCCAGTTCTATTCTGTCTGCAAAGCTTCTGTCATATGACCTGAGATTTCCAGATGCGAACAGATAGAACCTAAGTCTTCATAATGGCAGAGAGCTAGATGAGATGCAGTCTTCAAGCATATACTAGGGTTGGCTGCCCTGATTCTTCCCCCTCCTGAGTCCTGGTTGCTCAGGATTTCTCTGAATTCCATGGTACCCTCTCTCCAAAAAATGCCTTTATTTCTCTTGGGAAAGTATACATGTGTTTATGCTTCTTGCAGTCAAAGGAACCAAAACTGTGTGTTCAGCAGGCACGAAGAAACCAGTCTGACCACAGCATACAGGGAGATGACTATGGAAGCATGTTGGGATCATCTTCTGAAGACCATTGAGACCAGGCTGAAGAGTATGTGTTCAATAAGGACAGCCCTTGGAGTCTTTATGGCAATGAAATGTCTCAAGCCACCATGTAGGGAGACTGATCCGGCAGCAATGAGTGAAAATATATGGCTTCTCTTTGTATCGGTTCCCCCTTCAATGCCAATGTAGAGCCAGAAGCAGCTGGGTTGTACTTCTTGAATTATAATGCAGAAAACAGCTATAGATTTCCATTTTAGAACCATTCTGATTTAATTTCTCATGAAATGTTAAGTCCAACCTCATGATTCAGTATTCCTGCCTGGGTTTGAAGCACAGCGCCGAAATATGACAATGATTTGATTGGATCTATGCCCCCAGAGAGATTTCAGGTGAGAGTTTACACACATCCTAGATCGTCACTAATATTATGGGGTGCTCACTGTGGGAGTGTCCCCATGGTAGAACACATAGGACCGTATCGCAGGTAGTAATTATGTTTGTGATCCGAATTCACTGCCTTCTTACCCTGAACAGGATGCTTGGCCTATGGGAAGAAGAGGGGGCTTCATCCCCGGAACCTCAGCCTTTGGGAACACCCACAGTGTTTGTTGAGGGTCTAATGGTTGTTGAGCACCCAATGGTCTGGTATTCTTACGCAAATTAAGAGAGGGACTGAATTTGTTAAAAGCTTAGTTATGGAAAACAACTTACTACTTAGTCTAAATATTCATGCAAAGGAAATAGGTGCAGCCTCCATGATTTAAATTCAGGCTTTTTCTTATTCCTTTCCTTCGTTCCTCTCTCTTTTCTGCTTCTCCTCTAAATATAGTTAAGACGAGTTACTCCTGCTCTTATGGGTGAGAACAGAGTTGAGACACTCTTGGCCTTTAAGTCATCACAGATTCTTTTCATCAGAAATCTCTCTCTGGCTAATGTGTTTCCTCACTCAGTATGGAGTAAATTCAAAATGAAACGCTGTGTTAATACCATGAATTCTTTTGGGAAATACAGTGGTGCAGCTAAATGTACCTTTCATTTCCTTAAACAAAATAAACAGTGTGCAAAACTCCACCCAACATCTCTCCACATTTACTCATTAAGAAGTTTTCCAGATTTACTCTTAAAAAGTCCTCACGTGCAATGGCTCAGAGGCCACACAAAACAGAGAGAACAGTGGGAGGGACACTGGCATGCTCCAGTGACAACCACCACAGGCCTTTCCTGTGTTGGCCAAAGCAGTAAGCACGGTGGGTTCCCTGTCCACATTTGGTTCCTTTCAAAGCAGTCTTTGAGACGTGGATTGGGTACAAGCACTTATTTGGGAAGGGGCCCATGAACCACTGTGTGGGTGTGAGACAAGAGACAAGAAAGGGAAGGACTCAATAAAGAGTATGTCAAGGACAAGATTATCACTGTGGGTACCTGGGGCTCAAATAGACAGAGGAGCTTCTGAGAGGCACATTGTAGGTGCTCAGAAATGTTTTCTGAGTATTATCTGGAATTTCCTCAGCATATTTGGTAATTATAAGCATGACAGAACTGGTAGAAAATCAAATATTTCTGGTAATATAAAAAAGGAACAATACCATGTACTTTCAGGATTGAGTCAATGACTTCCACCTCCTGAGTTATTTACTACCCATTCCTTCATCACCAAAGACTGTGGTTCTGAACAGGAAACATGGGTCAACTAGTTTTTTTGAAGATGCTACAAGGGACAGCTTATTTCATGATACTGGGAATCAACAGTTAACGGAAATACTCAAAGAGGAGGTCCGAGCCGAGCATATAACAGAGCACATCTCGCAGGGAGAAAATCAAACAGCTAATGCGAGTATTTTGTTGTTTGTTGTTTCTGCTTTCTATCACTACCCGGGAGAATGATCTTTTCCAAACATGTGTCTGATCTTGCCATTTCTCACTTAATACATTACAGGAACTCCACACCACCCACGGGAGGGAACTCAGACACCTGGCCCAGGCCATCAGGGCATAGGGGCCAGCTCATAATTCTGGGATTCCCTCATCTACATACCCACACTAACCACATTACTCTTAATTACCAAAGTATATCCTAGTGTTTTTGCTTGGATTCACTCTTACTGTTCTCTCTCCTAGAAATATCTCTTCCACTTACCGTCAGAATTTGTCACTCCCTTCGTTTATTCTCACTATGCACTCTGTTTACAGGTCGGTTATTCCCTCAAATTGCAAAAGCTTCTTTATGTAGTAGCTATATCTACTTTATTGTGGAGATTATGTCTTATTTATCTTTATCTCTGGATCTTATCACAGTGTCTAGTTAGCTGATAGGTGTTCTGGGAATATATACGGGAAGAAAAAAATGGATGGGTGAATGGATGGATGGATGGAATGGTGGATGGATGGATGGATGGATGGGTGGATGAATAAATGGATGGAGGGATAGATGAGTTGAAAATAAGATAGAAATAAGTTAATGTTATCCTTCAGATCTGTAATTAGAGATCAAAAGTTCAGGAAGAAATATAACATCCTTTAACAATGTCTTTGCGGTTTTCCATTCAGAGAATTGTGTTTGTATTTATTCCCTAGGGCCAGGAAGAAGATATTTTACCTTTATAGATGGCCCAACTGAAGAGTATTTGAAACATGTGCGTCGCAACCTGTTCTTGCTAGTATCTTCTAGACCTTTACTTATCCACATGTGGCTATTGAAAATTTCAAATGTGGGACGCCTGGGTGGCTCAGTCAGTTAAGCGTCCGACTTTGGCTCAGGTCAGGATCTTGCAGTCTGTAAGTTGAAGCCTCGCATCGGGCTCTGTGCTGATAGCTCAGAGCCTGGAACCTGCTTCAGATTCTGTGTCTCCCTCTCTCTCTGCCCCTCCTCTGTTCACTCTCTCTCTCTCTCTCTCTCAAAAATAAATAAACATTTAAAAAAAGTTAAAAAAAGAAAATTTGAAATGCAGCTGCTGAGACTGAGAAAAAATACTTTTATTTGTTTATAATTAATTTTAATTATATTTTAAAAACCCATACTTGATTTCGTTAATGGGAAGTCTTAAGTATTTTTGAAATAACTTGGATATGTGAACCAACTTTTTCAACTACAAATTATATGAAATCCAAATATAGACAAAACATTGCTGATGAAAATTTAGCCCCTCAACTGCAATATGCTGCAAGTGTAAAATACAGACTGGATTCCAAAGACATGGAGCTTAAAATTGAAATAAACAAATATCTGATTAATAATTTTTATCGTATTTTTATGTTGAAAGGCTAATGCCTTAGGTATATTGAGTTCAGTAAAAGATACTGCTAAAATTAATTTCAAATGCTTTATTTTATTTTGATACGGTTACTAGGCAATGTTGAATTGCATATGTGGCTGGCATTCCATTTTTACTGCACCAGGCTACACCGGACCAGCACATGGTAGGTGCTGAACTGTGTTTATTTCTCCCTGGATAGTAGTCATCAGCCCCAGTTTGAATTTCCCTCATGGAAATTTTGTCTTTTCAATGCAACAAGACACACAGGCAAAAAAAAAAAAAAAAAAAAAAAAAAAAAAAAAAAAAAAAAAAAAAAAAAAAAGCATTAGAGTTCCATATCACTGAGATAACTTAGAAACATCTTTTGTTGGTTAATTATTTACGGACTTTCCACTCACAAACCACCGACCGTGCTCTGTGATGCGGGGGCTGGGAATGTACAGATCCCTTTTCCCAAACATTTTTGTCATTTCACTTCCTATAAGTTTTGACCAACAGGAGGCACCACAGGGTGGCTGGGAGGAGAGAGGAGGGAAGACGGGACTTCCTTTCTGTCTTCCTGTTGGTGTCAGTCTTGCGCCAACAGCAGCCGTTTCTTCCAGCCCCAAGATATTCAGCCCCCCACGGAGCAATACCCAGTGCCTGCTCAAGGCACCACCCGCAGCAGAACACCAGCCACTCCAACTGAGACCTAGTTCTTTCTTTTTTATTCCAGTCCTACAGGCGACAGCTACTCCCATAGTAATTAATCTCAGAGTTTTAGCGTTGTTTGCTTTCTGGTTTTTCAGTTTGTAATGCTGTGTAATTACTTAGATCCCCTTTGGAAATGTATAATGCAGTTCTGTTTTCCTGATGGGAATCTGAAAGGTGCACTCACGTCTGTAAACGTGGCTATACTTACAAAAATTAAATGCAAAAAGAGAAACCATAGGAAAAACCTGAAAAAGGATAAGGATGGGATTACAACGAACATACTATAATCAAAGTTGTGATGTGCAGCTAAAGCAAGATTTAAAGGGAAATTAATAGCCTTTATTAGGAAAAAAAAAAAGACACAATCAGTGACCTAGGATACAAATGAAGAAATCTTAAAAAGAATATAGAAGAAAATCTTTGCAAAAGAAAGACAGAAACAAAGAAATATGAGCAGAGCTAAAGTAATAAAATGAAAGGAACAGAAAAAAAATGAACAAAATCAAAACCTAACTCTTTGAAGGACAAATATAGTTACATTCGGTTATAAAGATTAAGCTAAGAAAGAGAAGCTTAAAAAAAAGAATTAGTAACGTAAAATAATATACCTGCAAGTAGAGAAGAGGATGAAATTACAGAAGGAAGCTATGAACAATTTTAAATCATAAGTTTGGAAAACATAAATGGAAAAATTCCTAGGAATGCCACACTTGTAAAACATACTTCATCAACAACTAGGAAAGCCAAATAGAATTAAAGACAGTGAATCTCTAGTTAATGATTACTGTTAAAAAAAAAAAAGAAGAGCAATGTAGTTTACATTCTAATTCAGCCAAATAGTCACAGAGGATTTAATACTTGCTTTCTCCTGTCCGAGCAACAGAAGAGAAAAAAATGAGAGACTGTTCCACCCTTCGTTCTGTGATTCTGGAATAACCTTGATGCCAAAAGTTAGAAAAAGATGGTGTGAGAAAATAAAATTATGGACGATTTCATTTAGGAATAAATTTAATTTATGAATATAAATGACATAATCTGAGATAAAAGACTGCATAATGAACTAAACAATATGCAAAATAACCAACCTGAGATTAGTTTCGAAACATAAGGGTAATTTTAAATTAAAGACAAATATATATTTGTTCATAGTAACAGCATAAAGGAGTAAGGCTATGTAAACAATCCATGCAGAGCCATTGTTGAAGTTCAAAACCCGTTTATAGGTAGAAGAAAAAATGTCTCAGCAAACTAGAAATAGAAATGAGCTCTGTGAACTTGCAGAAACCAATGGCATGCTCATTAGTAACACATTTGTGTTCCAGTAAAGTTAAATAAAGGACCAGTTGTTCCCATGTCACTACTTCGTCCAGGATTGTGTTGGGCCAGCTAGAACAGGAGGCGAGACAAATCAATACAATTATGGCAATATCAATAAGATTATTGGAAAATACACCAAGTTGGAATTATTAATAAAACTAATAAGTGGATTTCAGCAAGTTGGCTGGATATAAGTCTGACTTATTCAATTGATCACATTTCTATAAAGAGCCGCGATCAAAGAATGTTCCTTAGGGCACATGAGTGGCTGAATCGGTTGAGCGTCAGACTTTGGCTCAGGTCATGATCTCTGAGGTTCGTGAGTTTGAGCCCCGCATTAGGCTCTGTGCTGACAGCTCAGAACCTGGAGCCTGCTTCTGACTTTGTGTCTCCTTCTTTCTCTGCTCCTCCCCTGCTCGTGTTCTCTCTCTGTCTCTCTCTGTCTCTCTCTCAAAAATAAATAAACATTTGGGTGCCTGGATGGCTCGGTCAGTTAAGCATCCGACGTCAGTTCAGGTCATGATCTCACTGTTTGTGAGTTTGAGCCCCAAATCGGTCTCTGTGCTGACAGCTCAGAGCCTGGAGCCTGCTTCGGGTTCTGTATCTCCCTCTCTGCCCTCCCCTGCTCACATTCTGTCTCTCCCTCTATCTCTTTCAAAAATAAATAAACATCAACAAAATTAAAAATAAATTAATTAATTAACATTTAAAAAAAGTTTAAAAAATGTTCCTTTAAAAATAGCATTTGCAATAGCAACAAAAATATAAAGGACCTTGTAGTAAATCTAAAAATCTGCAATTCCACAGGAACTACTATTTTTACTAACCTTAACTATGCCTCTGTGTGTATGTACAATTGTATGCATGCAAAATAAATGTATATATGTGTGTCGTAAAATAAGAATATGCATATATATATGTATATATACTTATTTTATATGTATAGGATGTATTTTGGAAGGATACAATGATGTTGATATGATAATTCTTTCCAATTCAATCTATAAGTTCAATTCCAAAGAAATTCCATGGGAATTTCGTGGAGCTTGACAACTCATTCTAAAATTTATATGATAGGCCAATGGGCCAAGTTAAAACAAGACAATGATAAGTAACGATGGGATGAGATTTGACCTCTCAGATATGAATGCTTACTATAAAACTATACTCACAGTGAGAGGGTGTCAATGGGGACGGGGAGTAAAATAAAGACCAACAGAACAGAAAATCTAAACTCAGGTAGCCTGAATGGCTCAGTTGGTTAGGCATCCGACTCTTGATTTCAATTCAGGTCACGATCTCACAGTTTATGAGAACCAGCTCTGCATTAGCCTGGAGCCTGCTTGGGATTCTCTGTGTCCTCTCTCTCTGCCCCTTCTCTGCCCCCCACTCTGTCTCTCAAAATAAATAGTTAAAAAAAAATAAAGAAAATCTAGAACCTGTCTCATACCTATATGGAAACTTCATTTGTGATGTACGTGGCAATACAAGTCAGAAAATGCCAGCTGCTGAACCAGATATATACCACAACATTTTGACCTAATAGAAATTCATTTATAATGCGCAAGAGTGCTGATTGGTAGGTACTTCTCCTGAAAGCTATAATTGAAGGACCTGTGTTTTCAATCTTGTAATTCTAGCATCTTCCACATATGGTGTCCTTGTCCACCTCTATCAACTAACTCAAGTTAGTGGGGAGGGAAGCATGGGGTCGGGGGAGGGGGGCACTTGCTGGACTGTTTCCATGGCCAGTCTTAGAAGTTTACACATCATAACCACTCATGTGCTGTTGTCTAGAACTCAGTGGTATTTAACCATCAAACTTCAAGGCTGACCGTCCAGCTTGCTGGAAAGAGGAAGAGAAATTAAGTTTGATGAATAGTTTATTAGTTCCTGCCACAATTTGGAAATGATGGAGTATTTGATGGATGGTGCAAGATAATTGGTTTTGCTTTGAGAATAAGAAGAGAATTACTCCATTCATGAAGTGCATTCCAAATGGGTTAAAGACCTGTATAAAAGGAAAACCTAAGAAGGAAATGAAAGGCAATATCTTTATGGTCTCAAGTTAGGCAAGAGTTCTTTTTCTTTCTTTTTTTTTAATACAGGGCACATGAATCTCTAATCAAAATGGAGGGACATAAATTTCACTAAAATTACTAAGGACACCGTAAAAAATGGAAAGTGTAAAGCAATGAATATAACCAAGAGGACATCAGTATTCAGAATATGTAAAGAATACCTATAAAGCAATAAGAAAAAAAATATATAAGCAACCATAGAGAAAAACTTGGCAAAGGATATGAATAACCAGTTCAGCAGAAAGGAAATCTGGAACGCCAAAGATGTCAAAAGATACGCGACATCACTGTAAATCAAGGAGACAAAACACCACGAGAATGACAATTTTTAAAAGTAAATTGATAATACTAAGAATTGACAAGGATATGTAAAAGTGGGACATTTTAGACATAGCTGCGGGACTATAAATTGGTACCAATACTGTGGAAAATGAAAGACAATATCTAGTTAGATCAAAGACATTCATGTTCTGTGACCCAAGAATTCCATTTCTAACCACGTACCCTGGAGAAACCCTACATAGAGGGAGCTATGTGCAAGAGTTCTCGCTGTGGCATTGTGTGTAACAGCCGAGAAAACAGAAACAACCTCGATATCTTTCAACAGAAGAATGCATTAAAATTGTGCTACATTCATACTCCCGAGCATCACACGGCAGTTCCAATGCATGAAATAGAGGTACATGTAACTACGTGGTACAAATCCCAGAATTAGCAGTGTTTAAGGAACATGGAAGGGGGTGGCGATTTGCTGAATGTTATATATCACATCATACAAGGGATAGAAAGTTAATATTAAAGTAGTCTCTATTATGATTATGGACATAAGAAACACTGTATAATTTTATGGGAGAGAAAAGTAATACATTTAATACGATAATTGGTCGGTTCTAAGGAGAGAAGAAGAAGATGCGTTCGGGAAAGAGATGAATGAGAGGTCCTCCCTATTGGCAAAAGGATGAATTTATTTTATAGACAGAAAGAGGGGGAGGGAGATTTCGATAGATGTGTAGATAGTCAGAAGGCAGTGGTGGTCATCATATTATTCTCCATCTTTTGGGGTGTGCTGGAAATATTGTAAAATTAAAAATTATTTAGCCATAACAGTCTTTGATCTTCCTTCTCTCCAAGTATCTCCTCCCAACACACCCATACAAAGACTATGAAACATTCCGTGATTCTAATTTGTTTCCTCTGCCCCAAGTGACGACTCCTGAGCATTCTGTCTTGGGCGTCCCATAACTTTTACTGTTGCTGCAAGCCCACCTGAGAGAAACTCTAGAGAGCGAGTTCTTCAAGGACTAACACCAATTAGCTCTTTTCTGTTACCAAACCCGGCCGAAAAGAAGAGCCTCCCAAATTCATATGCAATCTAGGAAGCTCTGAAAACAAAGACGCGGATAGATGAGAGGCGCACATCCTCTTAGCTTGACCTGCGGGGTGATGGACACAGCCACCCCAAAACCTAACCTGTCCATCAGTGGTGGCTGCAGACCATTGGAGAAGAGACTGCGGTCCTCGGCGTTAACTGTAAAGAACCCTCGTGCGGGGATCCTGGGTCCGCGGCTTAACGGAAGAGGGGGGAAATGTAAAAGATCAGTGTGACGGTGACATTTTCCACGCCACCTGTGCCCGTGAGCCGCCGCAGAAACCATTCCTTTGATGGACTGGGGATGATAAAAATAAATTAAATTGTACAGTCAGGATCAGCCGGTAGTATGAAGGTAGAAAATTATTAGTCGAAAATTATGAGTTGATTACTATTACGCTTGTTTTTTTTTTTTCTAATGCAATAACCACAATAATGCACATCCATGTAACCTTTTGCAATTTTCAAGAAAAGTGACCAATCACTGTGGTGTGCCCAGGACGGTCCTGGTTTATCCTTGGCCATCAATGGTAGTTCCTTTGACTCTCCAACTGCTGGGGTGTGGATACCCCATTTTAAGGCAATGTTGCAACAACGACAAAATCTCAGTCTGGGTTCTGTCTTTGGCACGGATTGAGGGGGCATTGGTGTCTCACTTTGTCTCTCCAACTGGGTTTCCTTTCTGGTAGCAGTAAAGACAATAGTACATCCTTCCACCCCTCACTTCTGATTCCCTCTCCTGCAAGTCAGCTTGTTAGACCTCTCTCTTCTGCAATCTCAACCCTTAGAAGAAGTTGTCCATGATTCCTTATCGGGACAGACTATGTAATTAGTGGAGTCCAGTGCCAAGTGGGGCCCCTTGTTCAAATGTCAAGGATTTCAAGATGGAGACAACAGATCCTTAAACCAATCGCGGGGGCATCGAAATGCAAAGTCCTGTGTCGTCCGGACTGGTCTCATGCCCAGAAATCCAGCCTTGACTCTCATCTGGACCAGCGGCTGTTCCCCCTCTTCTGGTGTGCCCACACTCACTGGGCTTTTCCTCCGAGCCATATCTCCAGCTCAGTTGCTGCAAAAGCTTCCTAGCGCTCTCGGCCCTGTCCGATCGCCCTACTCTCCCACTGCCTTGCCAACCTCAGAACCCACCAGAACACCCCCACTTGCTTTCTTTGTCTAACTACACTGACAGCCCCTTAACTGGGTCTTCTCAACCTGGACATATTTTGGTCAGATAATTCTTTGTTGTGGGATCTGTCCTGTGCATGGTCAGAGTTATCACCATCTGTGGCCTCTACCCACAGTAGCAACTTCCTCCCAAATTAAAACAACTAGAAAGGTCTCCAGACATGGCCCCTGGGCTGTAGGATCACCTGTAGTTGAGAACCGCAGATTTAGACCCTTCGCTCAGTACCCTCCACTCCACCCAGGGCCTCCGTGCCTACTGCTCCATTTGCCTGGGGAACTCTTCCTGTCTTCCGTGAATCCCTCTCATGCTTCCTGCGGGCCCTGACCTAAGGAAGCCTCTGCCCAGAGGCCAACGTTACCCTCTAAGTGACCACGTGCATCTCTCCTCCTCATTGCGTTCCTAGCACATAGCAGCTACAACAGTGGCTGGCACATAGTAGGCCCGCGGTAAATATCTGCAGAATTCACTAATCAAGGCAGTAGATAGGATCAGATGAGAGAAAGATATTAGAATGTTCTAGGAAATGGTATGACCACAAGCATTGCACGAGATTTGGATTCAAATCTTCGATCTGACTTTCAGATAATATGAGATTTAAATGCAATAGTGGATATAAAGGCGCTCTATACACTAATAAAGCCCACACGGTGTTAATAGTTCTTACTTTTTACATTCTCTAACTTAATTTAGGATATTTACTAACTACACGCTGAGGAGTCCGGTAGGCTCTGGGAGGGACAGAGGGCGAGGACACAGACCGTGCCCTCAACGAGCTCACGGTCTCCAACTGTCGGCAGCCACTGCTCATGCAGACAGGAGAGCACGTGTGATTACCCATTTCCAGGCATAGACCTGGGCTCTGAGGGAAGGTTAAGTGACTTACATAGGAAGAGTAGAGCCAGGATTCCAGCGGGTTCTTCTGCAGTTGTAACCTTCCTCCTAACTCCAGCCATCATGGCCCCACTGGGTGAGGAGTGGCTGCTCCCCTTACCCAAGGCTGTCCTTCTATAGCTGAAGTTCTTCATGGCCCACCCACCTCGGGATCTTCTTCCTTGGCCACTCATTCACACCCTGCTCTCTCACTTGTGGTGTGCACAGGGGGGCCACCTTCTGTGGGTCTCTGTTTCCTTGGCAGTGAGGGGAGAGATCAATGCCCCCCCCCCCCCCCGTTAGGATAGTGCCAGGGTTGGATGAGACAGGCTGTGTGAAGGTGCCAAGGAGTTGACCGACCTGCCCCCTCTGATGACTAGCCTTGGTCTCCTTGCTTCCCCCCCTCACTAGACTTTGAACGTGCATGATGTGCTGGGCTCACGGCTGGATCCCTGGATACTATGCCGCACACAGTAGATGTCGCTCCTGCCCCCTTGGGATGACAGAGAGGGAGGCAGACAGTAGCCAACTGAGTCACCTCACAGGGTTCTGTATTTACCGCCATCATAGACAAGAGAGAAGCACAGCATTTGCAGTAGGGCACCTGACCCAGCTTTCTTGGGTCCGTGACAATCGGGCTAAGATCTGAAGAATAAGAAGAAGCTGACCAGGAGAAACGTGGGGAGGGTATTCCTGGCTGGGGGGGCGGCTAGTGAGAGGCAGAAGCCCTGAGGCCCCATGATGCTTCAGGAACGAAAGACAAGCTGTGAGACTGAGCACCAAATGAGAAGGAAAGTGCAGCGTTTGTTGAAGGCAGAGGAGGGTGGAGGCTGTGACAAGCCACGGCGGTATTATCCTAAGGGCTGGGAGAGCCATTGAAGACTAAAGCAGAGGGTGCCATCGGCATATCACGAGCACACGTGGAGGGCTGGTTGACGTGGCCGGAAGCCCCTGTCCTGTTAGGAGGCACCTGTGGGCCGTGAATTGCCCTCTAAATAACCAAAGACTAAAATGGCAAAATATCCATTTTCTTTGGCTTGATTTGCAGCAACTTCCAGGATGCTGCAGAGAGAAAACATCCCTAGAAGCCAGCTTGGACCAGCTGCTACGTGTGCCTCAGGCAGGAGCTATAGATCTCTCTTTGACGTCCCCTTGACATGTCAGGGATAAAGGGCCACAAGGTAGAATCCCAAAGAAACATGCCTCCCTGCCCCCAGACCAAGCTCACATGAAGATGGAAGGATCCTGTGCACACAGATGGAGAAGTGCTTCCCTCTCCTCTCTGCTGAGTGGACTCTTCCCAGTGGAGGGAGCCGCTCTTTGATAAACCAACAGAGAGTGGGGTGAAGGGCCAACCACTTTAAGAGTTTCTCCATTGAGGGGTCTTCTAGCCCTGCTGTCCTCTCATCTGCATTGGGAACGACAAGCAGAACATCACACAGAGTCTCGTCAATGTGGGTCCTGGAAGTTTGTCTCCCTGTTTCCAGTTCATAAGGATGTCAAGTGTTTCTAGAAGGCATCTCAACAGTTTCTTTTAAGCTGCGGAATGCAGACCCTCTCTCTTTTCCCCTCCAATCATAGTGGACAGAAGATCTCAGCACGTGAATCAGGCACAGGGAGGCTGATGTTGTAGAAAGGGGGGCAGGGAGTCTCGTTCATCCCTACCTTGTCCCCCACCCTAGCAGCTGGGCAAGGTACAGCAGCAAATCCCCGGGATGCCAGCGAGGTCGCCGGGACCCCAGATCTTGTGGAGAGATGAGGAAATAGGGGCTGGTCGTCATCATCACGGCCCCAAATTAAGAAAGACTCCCTGTGTCTTTGGGGCGAGGAATAAGGACCTCGGTCCCCATCTTGCCCTCTGTCGAAATGACCTATAGACCTGGGGTCTCGGAGCTGTTCTTCTTTTCCCCTTGGGCAAGTGGCCTGTAGACATTCCACTGGCCTCCATCCATCTCTCCGCATGGCCTCCTCTCTGCATCAGTGTCTCCTTCTCGTCTCCCGTAAGGACTTGTCCTTGGCTTTGGGGCCCGCTCAAACTCAGGACAAATTCACCTGGAAATCTTGACCTTACTTACATCCGCCTAGACCTTCCGAGTGAAGTCACATTCCGAGATCCCGGGTGGGCGTATCTTTTGGAGGCCACAATTCAACCCACTATGGGAACGAAAACAAGTTTAAAACACAATCCCTGCCCTAGGGGATTGCATGGTCTAGAGAGGGGCACCTGCGTGCACCGGCAATGGCTGCCTCCCCCACCTTTCCAAGCCTCGGTTTCCCCGTTGAGCCATGGGGAGCCACCTGTGTAAAGCCAGGGGGAGGGAGGGAGGCAGTTCTTGGAGAGCTCTGGCCTCCCTCCTGGGCATCAGCTATAATGATTGTTCATGTTTATCTGGGGGTGGACAGGGCTCTGCAGGAGACCCACAAGGAAGTTTGGTCTGACCCGCTGGGAGACAGTGACCTCCATCTCAACACCTGAAAAACACGGAGAAAAGCCAGTGCCTGATCCCACCCCCCCGGACCCACTGAATTGAAACCTTCAGAGGTAGAGCCTGGGCCCTGGAGTCTTTAAGTGCCTGCCACATGAGCCTGATTCACAGGGGCGGCTGCGAGGAAGAGTGGCTGTCTCAAAGAGGAGGGACCTTCCGGCACAGGTCTTAGCTTCATTGGGTACTGAAACTGGCTGGTGTGCTGTGTGGCAGGTGACGGTTGTCAGGGCAGAACAGCAGCAGGGGGCAGGGGGGGGGGCCATGCATGGGGTGCCAAGGAGGGGAGGGCCTTCCTCCCCAGGGCAGGGGGTCCCCGTGGTACCTAGCTGGCGGGGTGTCTGATGGACAGTTAGCGCCTAATTAAGAGACAGTGCATCTGACCCCGCCAAGCGGCAGATGGGTCAGAACAGAGACCTAAGTGGTGTTTACGGGCGAGGCAAGGAACAGCCCGGGCAGCCCCATTTGCTCTGCTTTTGATCCTTAATCCCAGCCTCAGGTGGGTGCCCCTCGAGCCAGACAGCACTAATCAGGGCGACAGAAGTAATACAAAGAACACAAGTGCAGCCGGGTCGGGAAGACAGAGCAAGAGAGAAGGGGGGGTGGGGGGGAAGGGTCTTCATGGGATAAAATTACCAGCCAAGACAGAAGGCTAAGAGGCCGTGGGGCGGGCTCCCCCGCCCCGGAGTCTGTCCCTGTCGCCCCAGCCTCTGCCCGCGGGTGAGCAGATGCTCCCGGCCCGTGATGGGAGCCTGGGGAGCGGCCGGCCCCCCCTCCACCAAGAGAGGAAGGCTGGGGTCTCGCAGACAGGGGCCTTCGGAATGGGCAGGGAGGTGGAGGGGCCACGGCGAGCAGGCCACTGAGAATCCCATCCTTTCCCCCCTTGGGATGTGCCAAAGCAAACCAAAAGGGAACCAAAAACTCAGCCGGCGTTGATGTCTATGTTTCAAGTTTAACAAAGCACTTAAATAAAAAAGAAAAAAAAAATCCAGGGATACCTACATGAAGAAATTCTTTCTCTCGGTAAAGACAAAAAACGGAGAGAGGAAGGAGAGGAAAAGGCAAGATGATGGCTCTGAGATCTATCTGCCACTCATGCTTGGATACCGATCACTTATCTGGATAATTAAGCAGTATCAGAAAGCAACCAGATCCCCGAAACCTGATATTAATCCGTCCCTCTTAATAGTAACCCGGAGCTGGCGCGGCAGAACTCAGCCGAGACCCCTAATCCCCCTTCTCCAGCGTTCCGGCAGTGGCACACGGCCCCGCTTCCCCGGAGTGGCTCGAGACGTGCTATCAGCGGCTTAAACCTCATTTCGGCTTGGAATCAAAGTATATTAGGGAAGTCTAAGAGAGTCGAGATGCCTGCAGATTTCACGGGGAGCGAATAATTCATAACTGCTCTGCCAGCGGCCAGGCCCGAGGTGACTGGCTTTCACGCTTGACTCTCTCTGAGGTTTGTGTCCAGACCAGAGACAACCGACGACGGGCTGTCTCCCCATTCAGAGCCCCCACCCCCCACCCCCCACCCCAGCCCCCCGCCGCTCCCCGGCCCCTCTGGAGCCAGGCCTCTGCACCCACACGCCGCCTGCCCTCAGGGGGGACTCAGACGTCCCTGGTGTCCTTGGCAAGTGCCGCGGGCTGTCTGTCCACGCGCGGCCTTGTTTCTGTCTCTGGGCTCTATCTGGCATGCCATCCCTCTCCTTCCTCTTGGGTAAGACCTTCCCTTCTGGCCCTTGGGTCCCGCCTGGGCTCTGCCTGTCGGGGTCCAGCTTTGGAATCTCTTTGGGGTTTCGGAAAACGGACACACGCGGGGCGATTCAGTCAACAGAGGTCTCCTCTAACAGAACATGTGGTTTCCAGCAAAGGAGAAAGCGGGACGACCACCCCCCCCAACCCCCCACCACGGTTTGGGGGCAGCTCCCGCTCAGCTCCTGGTCGTCTTCCTGCCCCCCTCTCTTGTGACCTCTGTCGCCACCTTAGCGACCGCTGCCTCTCTCTGGAAATCCGTATCAGACCCTCCTCCAAAAGGGCTCTGGTTGGTTCTCGCTCTATCAGAGTGGGGAGACGGTCTGCAGTGATCTCGGGGAGCCACCTCCCAGCTGGCCAGCCCACGGGTGGCAGCCTCCTAGGACAGATTTGCTGTCACAGGCCAATCAACGTGGCCAAGGGGACAGGGTGTGGAAGCCCACGCTGACACAATGTCTCTGGTGCCCAGAGCATCCGGGGCTCGTCTTCAGTGCTCTCGGAATTCGCGGGCAGTCTTCCTCGCTTCGGATTATGGCAGCGGCCACACCAGGATTAGAGGCTGCTTCCCGGGAGGGGTCCCTGCCTCCAGGTTGGTGCCCCAGGTCCCCCCTTTCAGAGGGAGAAGTGCCACATCAGAACCAAAGGAACGAGCTAGTCACAAAGTCCGGAGTGTGGGTGGAAGAGAGCGGTGCAAACCAGACGTGAAATCTGGTCCACGCGGAGGTTGCCACGTAGAAGCGACCCACGCTGGGGGTTCCCAGGAGAGGCTGGAGGAAGGTCGCAAGCGATTATATCCAAGGACAGAAGGGAAGGCGTGGTGGGGGTACGAAGGGAGATGCCGGAGACACAATTCCAGGCTTCAGCAGCCGAGGGCAAGGTGGCTGGTGGAGTTCGGTCTGGGTACAGGCCGTGAGTGCTGCCGGCTTTCTCTTCACTGGTGCCAGCCATGGGTCCCCAACGGGGTCAGCTGGTCTAAAGGCTCCCTTAACCTTGCTCCCTACGAGGGTGATAAGCGAGGAGATTCTTGGGCAGAAGCATCAGGGCAGTGGGATCAAGGCCATACCAGACAGACCTCGGTGGCTGTGAGCTGACAGGTCACATCAACTCGGCAGACCTGTTTGCGGGGCAGAAACGCGTGCGTGTGGATGGTGTGTGTGTGTGGGGGAGGGGGGGTGGGCGGCTCGCTCACAGGCAGGTGTCCCACAGGTGGGCGAAGCCTGTGTCTCTCACCCCTTCTCCACGGAGGACCCTTTCTCTCTTTATGCCCCTCATGCTGGGTTTTTTCTTTTTTTTCCCCCCTCAAATATCTCTACCCAGAAAATCAGGGTTTTAAACTCGAGATGCCAATCACATAACGTAAATTTACCTATTTCACAGTCAACGGTTTAGTGACCTTAAGGGTTGCACACAATATAGAGAACGTCTCACGCCTTCTGACCTGCCCCAACCCCTTCTCCCCAGGAATCTGGGGCTTCTCCTTATCTCGTCCCTGTCCCCCCCACCCCCACTTCTCAGCTTTATAAGTGTCACCTTCCCCAAGGGACCTTCTTTACCCCATGCCTGTGCCCTGGGGGGAGCAAACGCTGCCATCTATGTGGGGGGGACTTCCAGCATTTCTCGTGGGTTGTTAGGAAACCCCAAGGAGGTGGCCGGAGTGCAGAAAGCCAGTAGGTTCCCTTTGCGAGTGGCAGAGCTGAACAACTTCCTTGTACACAGGTGGGGCCGCTCCCTGGAAAGTCCTGTGTTGCACAGTCGCTTGTGTTTTTGCCGGGTCCCTTCAGTGGGGGTGGTCTGCTCTCCCAGCAGCAGACGGTACACGGAAGAGAAACCAGGGGGTGCTGGGTCCCTGGCCCGTAGCAGTGTGGGTGAGCAGGTCTCCCTGACTGGGGAGGACAGAGAGAGCATTTGGGGGTACAAGTGAGGGAAGGGGGATACCGGAAGAGCCAAGGTCAGGGGCGGGAATGATCCTGTGCCCATCCTTTGCCCCATGCAGGGTTCTGCAGGGGCCTCGCCACCCCCTTCTCATAACTGTGCTCCTGATGACCGACGCTGGAAAGGCTGAGAAAGGAAACGAGGTCGAGCCCCTCCACCCGGTGATGCCGTGAGCCTGGGGTCGCGCAGGGATTAGAGGCACACGAAGAGACTGGGGGCACAAAGATGCCTTAGAGCCACAGGCGTCCAGACTAGCAAGGTCCTCCGGGAAGGGTTTTTAACCCGAGCTCCCAGGAGCAAAGGAAGCTTCAGGAAGTTGAACAGACCTGCCAGTATCACGTGGGTACGACGTCACCTGTGTGATCCGACCGTGTTCAGGAATCACTTATCTTTTTTTTGGTTTATTTATTTATTTTTGAGAGAAAGGGAGAGAGAGAGAGGGAGAGAGATTCCCAAGTAGGCCCTGTGCTGTCAGCACAGAGCCCAGTGTGGAGCTCGATCTCATGAAACGTGAGATCACGACCTGAGCTGAAATCAAGACTCAGATGCTTAACCGACTGAGCCACCCAGACGCCCCAGGAATCACTCGTTATGTTTTCGCTTCTCCAATTCCTAGCTAAGGCTTGAAATCCCCCCTAATAAAAGGAAGGTCCTTTGTCTGACTACATTTTAACCATCCTCTTGGCAAAGACAAGCAAAGGGAAGGAAGAGAGGGAGGGAGGAAGGGAAGAGGAAGGAACAGAAGAGGGAAAAACGTGTCCTTGTGGCTGGGCCTCTGTGCCGGGAAAGATAAGACAAGGTGGTCATTTGGAGTCGGCTGATAGCGGACCTTGACTTTCCAGATTGCGCACAAATTTCAGCTTGGATCTGAGACTTCCCGACCTGAGCCCCATGAGCCGATCTCCTGAGCAAAAATGCAGGACACAGAGTCTGATAACATTCAAATATCTGTAGATACACAGCAAGAAACGTAAATAAGTTGAGACTGGCGGTTTTATAATGATGTTTATTGTGTAGCAACCAGGACGATGTGATTTTGGATGGCAGTCGGAGTGACCTTTGAGAACACCCGTTTGACAAGGTCACATGTGCCTGCAGCTGTCCAGTGGCTTGTCATCGGTCTCTGGTACTGAGGTTTTCATCCAGACGCCTGATGGCCCCTGTTCTTTCCCAGTTCAAACCTTTCATGTCTCAGCCTGAACCCCCTTCACTGTGCCCAAGCCCTCAGGCTTGGTCCCAACAAATGCCCTTGCCCCTCACCTCTTATTGTAGACTTTTCTGCCCAGGACACCTTCAGTGGCCCCTCTTCACCAGGACCGGGTCACAGTGATATCATTCTGGGACTTGACTAGATTGTTCCTTCAAGACATCTAGGAGCTGGGGCGCCTGGGTGCCTCAGTTGTTTAAGCATCTGACTCTTGTTCAAATCATGATGTCTCAGTTTGTGGGTTCGAGCCCCGTGTCAGGCTCTGGGCTGACAGCTCGGAGCCTGGAGCCTGCTTGGGATTCTCTGTCTCCCTCTCTCTCTGCCCCTCCCCTTCGAGCTCTCTCTCTCTCTCTCTCTGTCTCAAAAATAAATAATCATTAAAAAAAGAGACACCTAGGAGTAAAGTGGGCATAATGATACTGACCCTGAGGGTTTTAGGGTCCCAGCCCCCGGACGGACTGACAGCCACATCTGTCAGGAGTATGCAGATTTCCAAGGTCAGCCTGCTCACCGGCCCGTGCCAAGCTGGAGCAGGGGAAAGCCCGCCTCCCCTTATTTATAAAACACCGATGATCCCAACTTTTCAGCGACAAGGGGGAGGGTGGCGGAGGGAGGGGGCACACATGTATCAACAACCAGGAGCACACCACGTTCACCTTTTCATTTTTTATTTGTACAAAAACGGTAAAATGTTTTTACAGGCTAAGCCAACGGTGCTCGGAAGCTGAATTAGAGCGTCCTTAATTAATATGTCAGAATATAAGAAATGATGAAAATATGTATAATTAAATTCTTGCACTAAAACAGGATTCGAAAATGTGACCAAAATAGCAGCTCCGCTTTCTTTCTTTCTTTTTTTTTTCTCCCCCTTTTTTCCCTCTCCCTCCCGGCCCCCTCCCTCCCCTCCTTCTCCAGAAAAACAACAATAATAATAAAAAAAGGGAAGTGTCGGGGCTGTGGCAGCTGCCGCCTGTTTCGGCCTCAAAGCGGGATGGGGTTGCCGGAGCTGACAGCCTGGTCACCCCCCAAAATTAGACACAAATTGTCGAGATTAACTATTCTCCCCCAGTCAGGTGCTGGCTGCCTTATTTTCATACGAAGATGCTGCAGGCTGTGTGCTATGACAGCTGGGCACGTTGGTTCCCATACAGGCTCACACGGTGATAAGGCTGTTGGAGGCAGGTGCTCGGCAAAGCCGACATCGAGAATAAATATACGATTATGCTACGCGGGCCCGATCCTGACGGTTGGTTATTTATTTCTTTACTTACTTGCTGACTTTGGCTCCCAGTGTGATACAAAGGTGTCCCCGGACATGACCCTGAAGGCCGATGAGGCGATTATCCAGGGGTTCCCAGAAACGCACTGGGGCCCGTTACTAAATTTGGAGCATGTGTGGTTGGGGTCTCGCGGGGCCCCGTCCCGATGTCTCCAGAAAGTCCTGGGGACAGAGTTGCCTGTCTTTCCCCTTGAGAGGGAGACGCTCGGGGCATCCTGAGACCAACGCGGGACTCATCTGCTCCCTTGGGACACAAAAGGAAAAAAGAAAAATCGCTTTCTGAGCCCGGGAGGCGGAGTGTGATGAGACAGAACGTCTTTGGTTTATCTGAGGAGGGGGTTGGGCTATGGGAGAGATGTTTTTTTAGGGCTTTGCTCTGTCTCCCTTACCCCTGTGAAGGGGGATTCCCCCACCTGGCCCTGCAGGGAAGCCAAGGGCAGGCCTTGTTACTGGGACTAAAGTGCACCTTCGTGGGAGGGAGCGGGGTAGATGGTTCATAAGGACTTGAGGAATGACACCAGCATCTTCGTGAGACAGGACCTATTCAGTAGATGTGAACCCAGGTATTCTGGGACGTCCGGGCAGGTGTCGGCTTTGGAGATGGGCCGAGAGTCAAATCCTGACTGTGAGACCGTAGGCCAGGCTTCAGATCTGTCATCTATAAAATGGGAATAACACCCCCTAGCTCGGAGGGCTGTGTTCGAAATTAAATAAAAGAATGTAGGCAAATCTCTGAGCAGATACGGAGAGGGGGTCCCCAGAGGGCCCTGCCAGGAAGAACCCAGCAGACGGGCCCGGCTTTCAGACCCACACGCACGCCTTTCCAGAGGCAGCCCGCATCTGGAGACGGAGATAGGTGGAGGTGCCTGGGTCCGGTCACCTGCCACCTTGCGCCCTGTCCCTGCGGAGCGGTGTTCCTTCCAGAGTGGGGCCAGAGGCTTTGCTGGGCCCGTACCCGGGGTAGCCTGTCTGTCTGCTTACCTGCCTCCTTTCCCTTCCTTTCCCGGGTATTCATCTGCCATAAGCATCTTGTTCCCAAACTCCACGTCAGCATCTGCTTTCTACAGATCCACAACCTGGACCAGATCTTTGTGCCATCCCAGCTCGGAGTGAGCGGTCCAGGGGGCCTGACATCTGCCATCACAGCCTCCCAGAGAAGTCACACCGGACAGGGTTCAAGCCAAGGAAAGGGGTACCCCACCAGCCACCCCATGCTGCCCCTTTCCTGAAGAAATGCCACATCCCCTGGGTGGGGCCCGCGTTGCTGGAGGCTTCTGGGGGAAAAGAAAGAACGAAAGAGGAAGAGAAAGAGGGTCAGAAAGAAAATGGTTCTTCGGCGCATCCTGGGTTCAGGAAATGAGAGAATTCCAGTCCCTGGAGAAGTGTTCCTACCAAGGTGGAGACTTTCTCTCAGCACAGCCTAGTGTCAGTCCCCTTGTGGTCAACTCACTAATATCCTGATTATCCCTCTAGATTTCTGAGTCCCTTGATATAAGGAAGAAAGCTGGGGGGGGGGCGCCTGGGTGGCTCAGTAGGTTGCGCGTCTGACTTCAGCTCAGGTCATGATCTCACGGTTCATGGGTTCGAGCCCCACGTCGGGCTGTGTGCCGACAGCTCGGAGCCTGGAGCTTGCTTCGGATTCTGGGTCTCCCTCTCTCTCTGCCCCTCTCCTGTTCCTGCTCTGTCTCTCTCTTTCTCAAAAATAAATAAACGTTAAAAATTTTTGAAAAGAGGAAGAAAGGGCACAGAAGTCTATCATACGCTGGGCGCTGGGAGTAAAGCTTCTCAATCCTGACTAAATGCATCGACTGGCCTGGATCCAGTGCCAACTCCGCCATTTGTAAATGGAGAGACCTCTGAGCCTCGGCTTCCCGGTCATTCTCACGGAGCATATGTGTGGACAGCACTGTCCACAGACCCCGAGGGGAAGGACACGACGGAGGTCTTCCTCTGCCTGCTGCAAAGACAGGGGTCTGGAGACTTCCACGTAATTGAAGGGGCTTTCAGTTTCCTTCTGCCTGCTGTGCGTCTTTGGACCACTCAATCAGTCTCTCTGAATGTGAGGCGTCCCATCTGTCACGTTGATGGCAGACAATCTATGGGTCCAAGTTTCTTCTCCCATCTCTGTGCTATTTACCTCAGAATTCACCGGGGATTCGGTGCTGAAGGTCTCTGCCTCCCCCGTGACATCAGCACACAAGGGGCATTCAAAAAATAGTTGAGCGTATTGGAGAGTGTGGGGGTGGGGCACATACTCCCAGCTCTGGGAAAACTGTATTTTTCTGGGTACCGGCTGCCTTATTTGAATGAGAAAGACAGGTGAATGGCTGTGTCTGTTTAGAGGGAAAGTGTCCTATGCCCTATTTCTTTTAATTCCACACAAGTCAAGTCAGCCCAGGTCCCGTGCATTCCATGCCGTGTTCCAGGAATTGTCTGTGTGTGCTTTTTTTTTTTTTTTTTTAATTTGTTATGTTTATTTATTTTTGAGAGAGAGAGACAGAGGGCAAGCGAGGGAGGGACAGAGAGAGAGGGAAATGCAGGGTCCAAAGCAGGCTCCAGGCTCTGAGCTGTCAGCACAGGGCCCCACGCGGGGACTCGAACTCGCGAACCGTGAGATCATGACCTGGGCCACCCAGGCGCCCCGTCTGTGTGTTCTTTAACCTCCCTTGAAGTGTTCTCAGGATGCCCAACCTTGTGATAGCAAGAGTGCTCTCTGCAGATAGCCCGTGCTTCCCCGACCCCAGAACGTTCTGCACTGACCGTCCCCATCAATGCTCAGGCAGCCGTGTCAGGTCTGGCTGGCCAGTCATCTCTCCAAACGCTGGCACACACGCATTCCTGCACTAGGTCGGCCTGTCCAAAGGCCGTGTCTCTGCGCAGAGATGCTTTGAACCTTTACAAAACTGTTTTGCTGGTCACCCCTTCCTACAGGTACTGGCTCTGAGCACCCACACCGAGCTCCAGCCCTGTCTGAGGGGCGGTGGGAGCTGTCGCCCCCGGGACACAAGACTGTGAGTGCTACAGACAGATTTGTGGGGGACCTTGAACGCACTTTCTGAGGCTTCTTTGCAGAAAGGGCAGGGTTTCTCCCAGGAAACGATTTGTCTTGTTTTAGGGATGCTGCGAGCCGAGTAACTGATCCCGTCTCCACCCGGAAAACCCAGGGCCCTGTGTGACTTCCGGGAAGGATCCAGAGCTTGGTTTTGGTCACTAACTTCACCCCAATACAATGACCCTTCTCCTGCCGTACTTTCCAGTTGTCCTCTGTTCCTGACTCCTGTCTATTTTGTTGCCCCAGACACCTTTCTGGAAGCTTTGGCAAGTCCTTCGGGGCGGAGCTGGATGCAGATGAGGAAATACAATCAGAAATAATTGTTGATGGCTTTTGAAGTTTTCCCAGTGGGGCTTGATGTTGCAGCTGGTTTGGGCCGGCCGGCTCTGTTTTCACCCTTCTCGTCCAAGGCCGAGAAGCAAGTGCTTTGCTGGTGGCAGGGAGAAAGATCGGGGAATCTGCAACAAGGCGAAGGCTCGTCGTGTTAGGGGTCCCTCCACGTGGCGGAGAGCGAGCGCCCCTGGTTTTCAAAGTAGCCAAAGGGCTGCCCCAGAGGGCTGGTGGATTGAACCTTATAATAGACTTGAAAGCCACTGGCCCTCGGGCCGCCCTCAGGCAGGGCAGTGGCCCGTCCGGGCTCAGAGGTGGGGAACCGGCCCCTGCTGGCGGACAGGTGTTCATGCCTCAGCCCTGCACCCTGGTCCCAGGGAGCTCCTGAGAGACAAGGCATCAGGTGTTGTCATGGGTGTTCCCTTGGACCCATGAAACCCAAGTTCTGGAGCTGGGGAGAAGGGCTCACCGGTGCGCCACCCTTCCAGCTGGGGCCTGTGTCATGCCCACGACGGAGGCCAGGGGCAGGTTACAGGCAAAGGTGAAATGTGCCGCAGGTGTGGTATTCTGTTATATTACATTTGTGTGTCGTCTGTCCCTCTCACTAGACCCGATAACACGGGTTCTCTATGCTCTACGGGTGGACAGGCGACTTTTGTCTGTCTGGATTTCCAGCATATCCTTGGTGCCTTGAACAGTACTTGGTTTATAATAGGTGCTCAATAAATACTCGTGAAAAGAAGGAAGGGGGGAGGGTGAGAGCGAGGGAGGAAGGAAAGAAAGGAAAGGGACACTTTGGGCCAGAAGCCACCTGCGTGGAGGGAGGAATGTATACAAATATCAAAAGTATATGTTACGCTATCAAATGGGTCTAACAGAAGTACGAGCTATATTCCAGAGAAACCAAAAGAGACAGAGGTGGGATTAATTTCAAACAGAACCAGAGATGACTTCTCAGATGAGGTGACTTTTTTTTTTTTAATTGGATTTTGAGAGTGGAAGATGCTCATTTACCTCTTCCTAAAATTATATATTTTTAATTATAAGCAGAATACTTTCTCATTAGAGAAAAATTGGAAAATGCAGATGAGTATAAACACAAAAATTAAATCTCTCATGAACGCATCATCTAGTCAAAAACCACTGCCAGAACTACGGTGTGTGTTTTACTCTCTTCTTGTTTTTCTCTGTATTTTTTCCCATAACTGAAGCCAGAATCTTTGCATTCTTTACAATTTCACCCATCCTCTATAATACGTACTTTTCAATATTTTAAACTATTGGGAAACTTTTTTCAATTAGCTGTAAGTAGTCCATTGCACAGATATTTCCTTATTTACCTGGCCATTTTACAATTGTTTGCTGTCTATATTGGCAAAATTTTCATTATTGTGCATAAGGAGTTGGGAGACAATTTTTAAAAAATTGTTTGATGTTTATTTTATTTTGAGAGAGGGCACGAGCAGGGGAGGAACAGAGAGAGAGAGAGGGACAGAGAGAGAGAGAATCCCAAGCAGGCTTCACGGTCAGCCTGATGCAGGGCTCGATCTTGCAACTGTGAGATCATGACCTGAGCCGAAATCGGATGCGTAACCTACCGAGCCACACAGGTGCCCCGGGAGACATCTTTTTATAGAATTAGTCACCTTTGGATTCTTTCCTTAGAACGACAAATCAAAGTAGAATTACTCGGCCATGGAAATATACGCTTTTAGACTTAGGTATAAAAGAAGAAGAGGGACCTTCTTCTTCGGGAGGAATCTCATGAACTTGCGAACGACTTGCAGAGGCACATTTGTGTCCACATCTTGAGTGGAGAGAGGCATAGGAAACCACGGTGCGGTGGTTATGGGATGGATGATGATGGTTTAGAGATGATCCTGGTTGTCATGGTGACAAGGGGTGATGGTGGTGAGAGGGGCGGTGGCAATGTTGGTTGGGGTGATGTACATCGTCTTATTGGAAACATGACAGCAAATAGGACCGAGAGAGAGAACTTTCTTTCCTTGGCTCTTTTTCCGATCTACCCCATTTTGGGGCGGTTAAGGACTTTCTGTCCATGATAGTCTCTGTTGAAATGGAGTCCTCTATTCAGATGGGATTACAATAATAATTTAGAAGAACAAGGTTCTTGGACAATGTTCGCAAAAGGCAGTCTGTGTGCAAACCCTCACTCTGGCCTCACTTCTGCTTGGGAGCATGTGCTTGCAAAATCACAGTGTCTGTGGAGAAAAATATTTTGTATTAAATTGTAATTCTGGTTAGCTCAAAATTGTACAGCGATATTTTTTTTTCTTTCTTTTTTTTATTTGTATCCATCCTGCAGAAGGACACAATCCTCAAGGGCATGAATCTCTTCTCCTTCCTATTCCACCTGTGTCTGTATTTCAGGGACCAGCAGACGATGGTCCACGAGCCAAATCCAGCCCACTGCCTGCTTTTACGTGGCCTACACACTAAGAATGGCTTTTATATCCTTGAAGGATCAATAAAAGGAAAAATAAAAAAATAAGAATATTTTGTGACCCATGAAAAGTATATTGAATTCAAATTTTAGTGTCCATAAATAAAGTTTAATTGGGACACTGTCACACTCATTCACTGAAGTATTGTCTACGGCTGCCCCAGAGTGACACTGGCAGGACTGAATATTTGTGACAGAGACAATATGGCCCACAAAGCCTGAAATCTTCATTCTCTGGCCCTTTGCAGAGAAGGTTTGCCAACCTTTTGCAAATAGTCCACGCCCCGGTAAGCAAGATGCCTTTGGAGGGCCAGGCATAGATTTGCGTTGCAAACCAACATGAGCAGGGGCTCTGACACTCCTCACTTAAATTGCTTCAATCTCAGACCGGGGGGAATAATATTTGCGTGGTAAATGGGACCAGCATTGCTTAAATATTATTATGACTATGGGAATGCAGGACACAAGGTCATACCTAATCAAACTGAACTGAACCTTTTGCCTTGAGCTTCCGGGTAGCCAGATCAAAAGGGGCAAGACGTTCATGATTCCCATGGTCCAGAAGAAGTGAAGTTCTTCTGGCCAAACAGACTATTGTCTGGACGAACACGCCGAGAGAATGATCTTCCCACAGGATTTCGTACAAGGACGTGTGCAGGGCCCGCAATGGTGTCTCACAGTCTTGGAACCGTTCTTGTTGCCCTCTGCCTCAGGGAAATCTGAGATCACAGAGCCAAAGACCGTTTGATAAAAGCAATTCTGAGTTAGGCAAATGGTATGGACCGAGCACCAGCTGCCAGTAGTTCCATTTGCTTGAGTGATAAACCCCAAAAGGCAGGTTGCCCACAAGTCTTTTGAAAATGCCTTCGTAAGTCTCATCTCTCTTATACGCTTTAAAAGAAAAAGGGTTCGACCTCCCCCTCTACATCCTCAGGCCCAGAAGACCTACGTGATAGACTGTGAGGCTGGGGGGTGGCCTGCAAACAGGAGGGACCCAACATTCCCATCCGTGAGCGTTTAACCCAACACGCAGGCTCGCCTTGCAAACGCAAATAAATCATAATGTATTTTCAATTAGTTTGCACTCTTACTAGCTGCTGTCCTGAGTAATTAGGAAAACAATTCACATTCTGCCAGGAGCTGATCTGAAGTGTTATCCCTTGAATAATTATCTGTCTGCAGCTTGCTTTCTCTGCTCCTCTCAGGTCAGCCGGCTGCAGGAGGACACCCAGAGAGCATTAATGAGCTCTCATTGAAGATGTTAAAAAGCTTGTATTGATCTGTTTGTCCAAGAAGGAGATATTTAAGCCTCTCTGCTGAGGGCAGGAGAGATGGCGAACCCTATCACAGGGGCTGTTAGCAGGCCTGGCTGTTCCCGCCTTCCACATCCTCCTCCTGGCAGGTCACCATCGGGGGGTCGGACTCCCAAACCCACCGCAGGCTTTATTCTCCGCCCTCAGTGCCACTCAGCCTGTATTTAGGTTCTTTGAGTGTGTGTGTGTGTGTGTGTGTGTGCGAGAGAGAGAGAGAGAGAGAGAGGAGGAAGAAAGAACGAAGGCAGCACACTGAATGAGTATGAATCTCTAGCCCTCTACCAATATAAATGAACGAGTAAGTAAGTGAATGAGCTGAAGAAGAGTGAGCTGTTTCTTGCCATCGCAAACCAGCCAATAGATGTAGAAGGAATTGGACAGTCACCATTTGGCAACTTGCGTAGTAAAAACTGATCCAGGCAAGAAATAGCAAGCACCAAAGTATGATGAGGAACAGGACATTTGCACAGCTTCCAGAAAGCTTATAACCGGATACTCTTAATGAAAAAGGGAAAGAAAATGGGTGCCTGGGGGGCTCTGTCGCTTGAGCGTCCGATTTCGGCTCAGGTCATGGTCTCACGGCTCGTGGGTTCCAGCCCCGTGTCGGGCTCCGTGCTGACAGCTCGGAGCCTGGAGCCTGTTTCGGATTCTGTGTCTCTGTCTCGTTCTGCCTCTCTTTCTCTCTCTCTCTCTCTCAAAAATAAATAAATATTAAAAATTAAAAAGAAAAAAGAAAAGGGAAAGAAAAGAGGCATTTCACAGTGGAGAAACTGGTGGACACTCCCTGAACCAAGTGATCGAAGGTGACATCAACAGTAAGGGGACAGATTGCCGTTACTTGTCTCCTGGTACCATGTGTTGAGGAGAACATAGTGTGGCTTCTGTGGCATTCCACGGGATATGCGAGCCCTGCGTCGAGTGGCCAGGAAACTGCAGACAAACTCTGGTTGCCAATGTTCCTCTAAAAGCCGGTTCATGAAAGGCACAGACAGACCGTAGAATGAATGGGGCCAGGTGAGGGAGACTAAGACAAGCAACCGAATGGAATGTGGTGTTCTCACTCTGGTCCTGGGACAGGATAAGTAACTTGATTTTTCTCTGGAGAAGAAACGGTATTGGGACAATTGGTGAAATTTGAATAAGATGTGGGGCTGGGATTGGGGGTATCTTTCTGTTAGTTTCCTGTTTTGACCGACCATTGTGCCATGGGGACGTGACAGGGTCTATTTTGGGGGAAATACACCTTGAAGTATTTATGGGTAGTGGAGCTCATGTCTGTAATTTACTCTCAAATGACTCAGGGACCCAAATAATAATGTGTGTCTGTATCTATATCCATCCATCCATCCATCCATCCATCCATCCATCTACAGGGATTGTGGTAAATGTTAACTTAGGGGATCTTGGTAAAGAGCATATAGGGGTTGTTTGTATTATTCTTAATAGTTAATACTTATGACTTAATACTTATTCTTAAAACTTTTCTGTAAGTCCAAGTAGTTTTTTTTATTTAAGATTTTTTTTTTAATGTTTATTTTATTATTTTTGAGACAGAGAGAGACAGAACATGAACGGGGGAGGGGCAGAGAGAGAGGGAGACACAGAATCGGAAGCAGGCTCCAGGCTCCGAGCCATCAGCCCAGAGCCCGACGCGGGGCTCGAACTCACGGACCGCGAGATCGTGACCTGAGCTGAAGTCGGACGCTTAACCGACTGCACCACCCAGGCGCCCCAAGTCCAAGTAGTTTTTAAAAGAGTTTTTAAAAGAGAGGAAAGAGAGGAGGAAGGAAGGCAGGAAGAGAGGGAGGAAGGCAAGGGGAATGAATGCCATCCTGGATCCCTTTCCGGTCATTCCCAATAAAGGGCACTGGGATCTGTGGGAAGGATTTCAGCGGGCGACCGCGCCGTGAGGACCCTGCCTCACGGGTGTTCAGCCCGGCAGAATGTGCCGGGAATGGCCTTGAGCTGGGAGACAGAGGAATAGAAGTCTGGCCCCAGCCCTGCTCTCGAGGACCTGGGGGGCCCAAAGGGAGTGCCTAACCTTCCCAGGGATCCAGGTCGCCTACCTACAGTTAGGACTGGAGCTCTGAGATCTCTGTGGAGCGACAGGCTTCTCTTGGAGTTAGAATGACGGGATGAGGCAAATGGAAACAGTCACCATTGGCACATGCTTCGGAGCCAGACAGGTATGGGTTCGGTTCCCTGGATCTGTTACTCGGTAATTGCTTTCCTCCCTGAGCCTTGGTTTGCTTCTCTGGAAAATGGAGACAGTGTGGCCTGTCTGGCTGTGTCCTTGGAGGTTTCAGGGTGACCACAAGCGCAGATGCTCCGGAAAGAACAAGCACTTTGGCAAGGCTGGCTCCCTCACGCCCCCCTCCCACTTCCCCCCACCCCCAAACACGAGGCCACCATGACTGTATTGGCCGGTCCATGTTGGAACAATTACACCTTTGTCCCGGGTCTTACCTAAACATGGGATCGGATTCTATTGACGTGATGACCCACCCCCTCCCATCTGCCAGCTGAGAATAGTGTATGCTCAAGTGCTGATTTTCTTTCTCAGAATAAAGACGAGCCCCCAAACTGCGTTCTCAGGGTGGATTCTGGGAGGCACCCGGTTAATGGTCTGAAGGGCATAGGAGCAGGTGAGCCCATAGGCTCCGGGAACACACCTTTTGTCTCCTGAGGGGTCAACCAGCCTTGCGGCCCTAATTAAGAGCTTATATCAGAGACCCATCTGCCCAACTTCACTATGGCTCTTCACCGGAAAATGTATTCCTTTGTCTACCCCCACCGCTTGAGTCTGCAGTTTTGTCAAAAGGTCACTGTTACGGAGCGTGGGACAGGGGCGGGGGTGAGGAGGGTGGGAGGGAGGGCCCTGGTCAGCCCTGGTGGGAACGACAGCTTCCCCGGTAGGAGCAGAGGCTAGCAAATTTACAATAATAATAATGAATACATAGGAGCTTCCACCAAGAGCATACACGTTTGGACCAAACAATAGTGGCAACCTTTGGAGAGGGGCAGTTTCTCTCCAATAATGACGTGTTATTGATATGGTAATTTTTATATTAACAAATGTATGCTGGAAATGCTGTGATTTATTTTTTTTTTTTTCTTGGAGGGGAAAAAAAAAGTAGCTTGCCTTAGCATCAATAATGATATGCTAATGACCCGTTTCCAAATTTAGATTTAAAAAAAAAATTAATTGGCAAATCTCAGAGCGGAGAAGATAGCATTCTTGGTTGTGACCCAGTTTTCAGGTCCAAATGGAAGGTTTGGTAAATTTAAATTCCAGGCCCCCATATAGAAAAGAACCTGGAGAAGGGTTTGTTTAGGGGGTTGTAGATTAATTATGCTCTGGGCTCTGGGTCTGTCTCGTGTTTAGAGAATCACGGTTTGATGAGAAATATCCAGAAGGTGTTCCCTGGGACCGCTGCTTACCCCTTTGCAGCCGAGTGCACAGGAGCACACGCACATGATACACGTGCACACACACGTGCACACACACGTGCACACACACGTGTATATGCCCACACGTACACAGGAAGCAGAAAGAAAGCTAAGGAAACCATCAAAAAATGTTTTTGAAGCAAAGGGGCAGCTTTTCTGATGGAAACAGGTGAACTGGCTTTGTTATTTAAAAAAAAACTTTTTTTTTGATGTTTTTTTATTTTTAAGAGAGAGACAGAACATGAGCAGGGGAGGGGCAGAGAGAAAGACACGCACACACAGAATCCGAAGCAGGCTCCCGGCTCCGAGCTGCAGGCACAGAGCCTGACACGGGGCTCGAATGCACAAACCATGAGAACATGACCTGAGCTGAAGTCGGATGCTTAACCGACTGAGCCACCCAGGCGCCTCCGTTCTTTAAACTTTTATTTATTTGGTTAGGTGTAATTTTTTAAATCATTTATTTATTAATTACTTACTTATTTTTGAGAAGGAGAGAAAGAGAGGGGCAGAGGGAGGAAGAGATTCCTAAGTAGGTTCCACACCCAGCACAGAGCCTGACCCAGGACCCAGTCTCACAACTGGGAGATCATGACCTGAGCTGAGATCAAGAGCCGGATGCGTAACCGACGGAGCCACCCAGGGGCCCCTTTGTTATGATCTTTAAAAATAATTGATGGGGCGCCTGGGTGGCTCAGTCGGTTGAGCGTCTGACTTCGGCCCGGGTCATGATCTCGCGGTCCGTGGGTTCGAGCCCCGCGTCGGGCTCTGTACTGACAGCTCGGAGCCCGGAGCCTATTTCAGATTCTGCGTCTCCCTCTCTCTCTGACCCTCCCTTGTTCGTGCTCTGTTTCTCTCTGTCTCAAAAATAAATAAACATTTAAAAAAAAATAATTGCTGAACCTATATTCATTTTCTCTATAACCTGGAGTAAAAGATATTTTCTCATATGAGAGACTGAATGCACTTGGCCAATTCACTTTCCTGCAAGGCAGAGATATCCCAAGATATTTAAAGGGGGGGCGGGGAAAGGAAATCTTTTAGATAATAATGAATAATCCCATGGCGGGTCTCCGTCTACTTCTTTAAGCTTTCTCACCTTACCCTGTTCTTCCTCTCTCTTTCTTTTATTATTCTGCCTGCATCCTTTCTAAATTTTTTTTAATGTTTTATGTTTGAGAGAGAGAGTACAAGTGGGGAAGGTCAGAGAGGGAAGGGGGCAGAGAGGATCCAAAGCAGGCTCCAGGCTCCTTGCTGACAGCAGAGAGCCTGATGTGGGGCTTGAACTCATGAACCATAAGATCATGACCTGAGCCAGGGTCAGATGCTCAACCGACTGAGCCACCCAGGGGCCCTTTCCCTGCATTCTTTCTACATTAATTGTCTGCATTCTGTCCTGATCCAACCGTTTTCTCTGTATTCTCTTTTCCACGCCCTCCCCACTCATTCCCTCCTTCTCCCCTTGCTCTGTCCCCTCTCCTTTCATTTCTATACCCTCTGCACCAAAGTAGGAGGAAAGTGACTTCCTGATTAACCAGAAGGGCAGTGGCCATGCTGGGCTGGGTATCTGCCCTTCTGATGAATCTATACAAACCGTTGGTCCAAGACAAACCCCTTGTTTGGCTCAGAAAGTCTTTCGACTGTGTCACAGTCACAGTCTCTTTATTGGCGAGAAGAGTCCAATGAAGAAATGTGGAAACTTGGATGATGTGGCTCAGGGTCTTGGGCTATGGGACTTTTTAAATTAAAAAAAAAAATTTACTGTTTATTTATTTTTGAGAGAGCAAGAGACAGAGTGGGAGCAGGGGAGGGGCAGAGGGAGAGGGAGACACAGCATCCGAAGCAGGCTCCAGGTTCTGAGCTGTCAGCACAGAGCCCGACTCGGGGCTCGAACTCACGAGCTGTGGGATCATGACCTGAGCGGAAGTCGGATGCTTACCGACTGAGCCACCCAGGCGCCCCTTGGGCTATGGGTGTTTATCCTAGGGTCCGGTCCGTGTTTTGGGGGGTGGAGGAGGTCCAGGCTTCCGGGAGCTTCCTCTGGCAGAAAGTTATGTTAATTGGGACATTAGCCAAGACTAGGAACTTTTTTGGTGATTTGCCTCTTTCCCCTGAAAAGTTTGGAGTTGGGGGGGGGGGAGGAGAAAAAAGTCAGTTCTCAAATGTTTCAGTTCATAGAATGACACTACATGCCGCTGATGTCAACGTTTCTACAGAGGTGCATAATATATGATTGCGAATGTTTACGTGCTGTACCTTGTGTTTAGAATCCAAATCCGAATTGGCCGCCCTTACTTTGTGTTTCCGGGGCATCTGGCACCGTGTATCCCTCCGCCCCACCCCTCACCACGGGAAGTTTAACTGATCGTCTTCCTCACTTGAATTCTGAGCAACCCGAAGTCAAGAACCCTGCTCCTTGGATAGCATGTGATCGACACCAGCCAGATGCTGTTGTCCTAGGTGGGGTGACGCCAAATGGACACAGTTTCTACTTCTGCAGAGTTTATGAGCTCAGGGCAGAGGGTGTGGAACAGATTGAGATTCCACATTACTGAATCCCCAGGGTATTGCATGATGTCTGGCACATTTCAGGGGTTCAATAGATGCTTTTGGAATGGATGAACACATAAATAAAATAATACGTGAGCAAAATGATTGGCTTCGAGCAAGCAATGTATTACCTCTGTATGTACACTACACGGGGACTGTTCGTTCTCTTCGCTGATGAGGAAACTCGGCCAGGGGGTGAGTTGGTGCAGGGAAGAGCAGGTGGAAGGGCCCAGGCTCCCCAACCCCTCACCTCTCTTCCAAGCAGCATCTCCAGCTCGGCTTCTGGAGCTCTGTCAGTGACAAAGGGGTCTTATTATTTACACTACAAGCCTGTGTCCTTGCTAAGTGTTTTCTGGTTATTTACTGGAGGGTTGATGAAGCAAACAAGGAAAATGACAGGGTACTTTTTTTCTTAATTCATTTTAATATCTGGGTCTTGGTTTCCTGGTGGCAGCTCCAAGGATCCATTTGTCTGTCATCGTGCACTAAATGTTGGAGAAATGATGCACGCCCTGGCGAGGGGGCTGAGGATAGAGAGGAGGGTGGAACACTGGATATTCAGGACCAGTGGCTGTCAGAGCACAGGAACCAGGGAAAAGAAGGCAGGAAGAGAGGATGGCACCAGATGGCTAAGTGGGAGAGGAGAAGCCCCCCCACAGCTATGAAAGACAGGAAGTCATTGTAGAAAGAGGAAAAGCCTGCTGAGCCGAGAATCACATAGGGTGCAAGCTTCCCTTATCCACAGCTTAACATTCAGGGAGGCAGCAGGTGCATGCTAAAGAACATGACCTCGGCATCCCAGACTCAAGTTCACATGTAACTGCTTCCTAACTACGCCGTTGTGGGCAAGACACTGAATCTGTCTGTGCCTAGGATTCCCCGAGCTTACAAATGGGATAAAAAATACCTACTTCTAAAGGTCACTATGATATTAAGTGACTAGCTCTGTGTCAGCGTCCAGTGGCCCTTCTCACCGGCAAATGAGACAACGTAGCCTTCGTCTCCACTCCCTACATTTTATGCCCTGATATCGCAACCACCCTCGAGGACCGTGATGTTCGACTGACAGCCACCGGCCACATTCGCTGTCAGGCACTTCAGCGTGACTAGTAAGAACTGAGATGTGCCCTACGCGTGAAGTACACACAGGCATACGGAGATTTCGTACGATAAAAAGAATATGAAACATCGCATCGATAATATTTGTATTGATTACGTGTGGAGATGATGGCGTTATGAATATATGAAGTTAAAGAAAAAATACTGTTCCTTAGGATATGAAACCCCACCTGCTGTTGTCTGCTTCCAGACTTAAAACCTGGCAGCCCCTGGTGTTATTTCATTCATGAGTTAGATCTCTGTTCCACGTGGATGTTCATCTTGCCTTTGACTGTTGACAGGCCTTCTTTACTTTTCCCTTTGAAAGAACCTACCTATCCCACGCTCCGTTTGGAGGCTAGACGGGCAACGTGAACTTCAAAGTGTGAACTAGCCCTGCCATCTTGCCCTGAAGTCACCGTGCCCTTGACTATTGCACCAAAGCTCTTGGACCCAGACAGAAGACCCAGACCTTTTGGTACGTGATATACGGAGACAGTCTAGATGAATATTAACTGTGAAAGGTGTGCATTATTCATTTCTGGTTCAAGGTGACAAGGTTAAGCCTGATAGCATCCTTTTAGTAGTATTAGGCTGTGATAAGGCATCTGGCATCGTTGCCCTGTTATCTGATTTCTCTGAAGCTCAGGGTAAATACTCAGCGTCCAAGCAGGGGCTCGACAGGGGCATGAGTGCTTAAACAACACATATTGGAAAATTTGCAATCAGAGACAGCCTGGGAAATTTCCATTCTGACTGCTTTTCTCCCCCTTCCTTTGTTTTTCCTAGTGTTGAGGGATAATGGAAGGGGATCTAATGAATATCTATATTATGCACGGATATTTGAACAAATAAATGAAGAAATAAAGGAGGGAGGGATGAATAGAAGAATTGATGAATACGTGAGTTAATGAACCAATCAATTTCTGGATAAGCGGATGGATGGATGGATCAATCGATCGGTGTGTAACATACCGGATGTAGATTTCTGTATAATTTGGCTGGGTAACTGGGAAACAAAGGCTGGTTAGCTAGCCAGATGGAGGGATGATGGATGAAGCAATATACGAATGAACAAATGAGTGAATGAATGGTGGGACAGAGAGGCGAAAGGAGAGCTAAGTGAGTTCAATGTAATATTTGTAGGGGAGGCTTTTTCTGGCGTCTTTATCTTCCCAACCTTGACATTTATTTTCCTCCTTCTTCTCTGTTTTTCCGGCTTAGTACTTACCACTATCCAATAAATAATATCCTTTTTTTTGGTTAATTGCCATCCTCACTAGAACATGAATGTCTCTATTTTATGTACTGCTACACCCGAAAGCCTTCGGCAGTGAAGGCATATAGTAAGCACTCAATAAATACTGGTTGAAGTCATGGATAATGACTGTGTAGATAAATAGATAGAAGACTGGTAAAAACATACAGAGAAAAATAGCATACAGACAAATGTTCAGAAAGAACGTGAGATCGGGGAACTAAAGCCACAGAGTATCCTGTCAGCTCCACCATTGGCTACCTGTGTTTTTTTGGGTTGGTGTAAACCGGGGGGGGGGTGGGGGTGGGAATTCTGTGTCATTATGGACTTTCATAACCGGACTCATGTGTGCTGTGGGGAGTCGGTGGGAAAGAGCGTGAAAAGACGCTGGGTCCATGCCAAATCTCCACATCCAAGCTGCCTACTGCCGGGACCCTAGGGATGCCCAGTGCCGCAGTGGGGGGCCTCTGACACCAACGCCTGCTTTTGCCCCTTGAACATTCCCTGGAAGGGCTGTGGTCCGCGGGGATGATGTGGAAGGGCAGTGAGAACATTTTAGAACCAGATGACAAGGCAAGAGAGGTGGACTGCGAACGCAGCACAGATGTTCACCTGCTTTATCCGGGCCCATTACTACCCTGGACCTAATTTCTTCTTTTCTCTACATTAAAAAGACTGGTTCACATATGTTGGAGATTCCTTTCTGAACGTACGCCAAAGAAACCTAAAAGCGATAGCCTTACAACACAACTGCCGCCATTTTCTATACTCAAACTGATTTATGGGTCGCGGTGGGAATGTCAGATGAGCAGATAGTGAACGCGCTCGGCCAAGTCGAGGCTGCAGGGTGTGGAAGGTGCTGTTGACTCTGCCATATGAGCCGCTTGGCCTGTTCCTAAGTTAGCTATTTTCCTTCTTTCTCCCCTCCTTCCTTCCTCCTTCCTTCCTTCCTTCCCTCCCTCCTCCTTTGCTTTCCTTTCCTTTCCTTCCCTTCCCTTTCCTTTCCTTTCCTTTCCTTTCCTTTCCTTTCCTTTCCTTTCTTCCTCCCCCTTCCTTCCCTCCTTCCTTCCTTATTCCTTCCCTCCCTCCCTCCTTCCTTTCCTTCCTTCTTTCCTTCCTTCCTTCCTTATTCCTTCCCTTCTTCCCTCCTTCCTTCCTTCCTTCCTTCCTTCCTTCCTTATTCCTTCCTTCCTTCCTTCCTTTCATTCATTCACTCCCTTTCTTCTTCCTCCCTTGCCTTCTTTTCTTCCTTCCTTCCTTCCTTTCTTATTCCTTCCTTCCTTCCTTCCTTCCTTCCTTCCTTTCTTTCCTTCATTCTCTCCCTTTCTTCTCTCCCTTCCTTCTTCCTCCCTTCCCTCCTTCCCTTCTTCCCTCCCTCCTTCCTTCTTTTCTTTCTTTCTTTCTTTCTTTCTTTCTTTCTTTCTTTTCTTTTTCTTCTTTTTCTTTTCATCTTTCCTTTCCTTTGTTCCCTCCCTCCTTCCATTTCTTCCTCTGTCCTTGCCTTATTTTCTATCTGTCTTGAACAAAACCTTTATAGAGCCTACTGTGTCACAGGCACTGTTCTTGGTGTTGTATACATATTGATTTATTTCATTCTTATACTAACTTTCAAGGTCAGTATCAGTTTTCTCATTTTACAGATGAAGAAACTGATGCTTAGACAGTCCAAAGACTTGCCAAAGTTGGTGAATGGTGGAACTGGAATTCAAACCTAGATCCACCCAAGTTCAAAATCCATTTTCTTTTTCTGAAAATTGGCCTTCTTAAAAGTGAATGAATGAGGGAATGAATGTGAAAAATGAATGAATGAATGAATAATAAAGTAAGAAAAAGTGTACCACAGGTACACTGAGGAGAAAAGCAACCACAGTGAGATCAGGATGGAAAGATCCTTGATCACATTTCATTTCATCCCTGGGCCCCAGAGGGCTTCGTGTTGGGTCTTACTTTGCACTTCTTTTTTTTGTTTGTTTTAAATTTATTTATTTTGAGAGAGAGAGAGAGAGAGAGAGAGAGAGAGAGAAAGAGAGAGAGAGAGACAGCATGAGGGAGGAGCAAAGAGAGAGGGAGAGAGAGAGAATCCCAAGCAGGTTCTGCACTGTCAGTGAGGAGCCCAGTGCGGGACTTGAACTCAGAAACCATGAAATCATGACCTGAGCCAAAACCAAGAGTCAGATTCTGAACCGACTGAGCCACCCCAAGCACCCCCTTACTTTGGACTTCTATATGTGTGACCCTGTTGGCAATTCCACTAATCAGCCAAGAGGGGGAGAAAATAGGAGCCAGAGATCTATGGGCATGAGGGCAACACACAGGTGGTCCTAACCAGGGGCTGTGGAATGGGGAGAAAGAAGAGAAAGCACATTTTTAGCAGGTGCTGAAATTGCATCCATGGGACACTTGGGAGATCCCTTACCAAGGGATACTGGAGTCTCCACCCCAGGGGTCTCCTGTTTCTTTGACAAGTCCAAAGATCAGAGCCACCCTGACTCTGTCTTTGACCAGCATTTGTGGTTCAAGGTGGCCGGCTTGGACATCCCAGGGTGCGGCACAGAACCCAGGCTCTGGACGAGATGTTGGCTTCTCCTCCAGACAAGGGCGCGTCATGCTTTTACAAGTGAATGTTGCACAGAGTGGCATCCTCAGGCTTCCAGAGTAATTCTTGTGGAGTTCTCAGACTTCGGCTCTGCATCTGTCTTTGCCTCCTGCTCTTCTGAGAACAGTGTCAATCCCCTTTTTGGAAATAAAGGGGAGAGAGGCAGTGAAAACAGCATCAGAGTGAGACCCTGGACTCCTGAGTATCCAGCCTGCCCCCAGCTGATGGAAAGACTCCCGGGTCAAATAAATGCTCATTGTTGTACCCTGTTGAGATTCTCTGGTCGTTTGTTGCACAACATGTTTGTGATATTAGCTAACTGATAAGAAGATAAATCATACAATCCTACAAATGTTAAAATTCCACACTTTGTGCCTGATAGCTTAGTGTGACAATATTCTGAGAATGTTTTCATTTAATAAAAATCCACTCATTGGTTTACAGAAGTGGATTGGAAATAATACGCTTTCACCTACAGAAGAAATTTAGTGAACAAATGCTTTGGGGGATGGGTGAAAAGGGTAAAATCCCCAATGTCCCAAATCTCTCTCAGTCCTGGATGTCCATTTCAATAACTTACCTGTGTCCCTCCAGTGTCTTCGTTTCTACAACTCTGGGTTAACTCTCCACCCACACCCTGAATTGACCTTGAGTTTTTCAGATAAGAAGATGCTTCTCATTTCATGTTTCCTTTCAATTAGCAACAGACCTTTCTAGGTATGACCAGAAAACCTAGGTTCTCAGGATCTCAACCCCTTCCTCTATAAAGAGGTCTCAACCACATGGTCAAAGTTGATGTCTTCAGAGATGTGTGCAGAGGAATATAATATAATCATAGTTATACTCTGGATGGATGCCTGAAATGAACATTTGTTTAGAGGTCACTTGGAGTCATCCTCGTGTGGATGATCCTTACTCACTTCTCATCTACTGTGGTGGCTTCTGTGGACCAGGAAGAGGAGAGACAGACCCTGCTCATTGGCTGACCCTTAAATGTTTCCCATCCCAAATGTTCTCCCTTTACACATCCCTGTAAAACAAACCTATAAAGGTTTGCTAAGGTGAAATTTTATGTAGCTTCCCTTGAAGCTAACGGTGGTGTTATGGGTTGAATTATGTCGCCCCCAAAAGATATGTTGGAGTCCTAACCCCCAGTACTTCTGGACATGACCTTATTTGCAAGTGGAATTGTTAAGAATGAAATTAATTAAGTCACGATGAAGTCATACCGAACCAGAGTGGGCCAAGTCCAACATGGCGCATGTGCTTGTTACAAGAGGGGAATTTGGACGCGCAGATGTGGAGAGAGAAGATGAGGTGAGAGTAGACATGGGAAGACCCTGGCAGAGACTGGAGTGATGTTCCAAGTCAAGGAACCGGGGCCACCAGAAGCTGACAGAAGGCAGGAGGCATCCTCCCCTAGAGGCTCTGGAGAGAGCCCAGCCCTGCTGACACCTTAATTTTGGACCTTTGGCCTCCAGAACACTATGAGGCAATACACTTCTGTTGTATTCAGCCACCCAGTTGCTGGTATATTGTTACACCAGCCATAGACCGCTACACAGATATTCGGATCAATGACAAGAAGTGAAAGTTGGCTAGAGACTTCTGAGAAAGGTTCTGGATTTCTTAGTTTCTTTTTTTAATGTTTCTTTGAGAGAGGGAGAGAGAGAGAGAGAGAGAGAGCAGGGGAGGGACAGAGGGAGAGGGAAACAGAATATCAGAAGAAGGCTCTGAGCTGTCTGCACAAAGCCCAAAGCAGGACTCGAACTCACAAACCATGAGACCATGACCTGAGATGAAGTTGCATGTTCCATCGGCTGAGCCACCCAGGCACCCATGGATTTCTGACGAAAGCGAAAGTTGTGGCTACCCCCATTCATTCCCCCGTTTCTTTCCATCTTGAACACAGATGTGATGGTTGAGTCTAAGAAACAACATCTTGCAACGAGGCAGCAATCGCTGATTTGCTTGAAATGGAATAGCGGAAAGATATGCAGACCCTGAGTCTTATCTTTTTTTTTTTTTAATTTTTTTAAATGTTTATTGATTTATTTTGTGAGAGAGAATGCAAGCAGGGGAGAGGCAGAGACAGACGGAAAGAGAGTGTCAGGCTGGCTCCGCACTCAGCATGGAACCCAATGCGGGGCTCATCTCGTGACCCTGGGATCGCAACCTGAGCTGAAGTCACGAGTTGGACACTCCACGGACGGAGCCACCAGGCGCCCTTGAAGACCTTGAATTTTAAACGGTATAGTTGAGCTGCTACAACTCCATCCCTGCCCTGCCTGTATCTAAAATTGCAATGTGAAACTAACTACTTCCTAATCGTTTAATTGATTATGTGGTTTTCTGTTATTTGCAATACAAGGAATTATTTTCTGGTATAGTAGGATTTAGCTTGCCCTCTCCTTGTGGCATAACGCAAAAGGATATTAATACCCCCTAAACAGTTTACTAACACCTACCATTTAAAAATTGATTCGACGGAAAAGACGTTCATGGATTTAGTCAATCAGCAACTATTTAGTGAGTACCTACTATGTGCCGGTCACCGTTCAGTACGTGAAACGAGACCAAGATGCCTGTCCTTGTAGGGAGCAAGTTCTACCTATTTCTTCTCCTCTGAGTTTTCCACTTGCCCCTCATTGGACTGCATCCATCCCTGGAGGATTCTCCCTTCAATGTTTCTCAGAGAAAAAGAGAGCTGTGAGTAACTGCTCTGATTTTCCTTTTCACAGCACCGGCACCAAGAACATCACCGGTTTCCTCCAACCCAGCCCGTATCAGGAGAGACCAGGGATGCCTTCGTTTATTGCAATTTACAAACCAGGCAAGAAAACAACAACAACAACAACAACAACAAAAACACCAAAGCTTTGCCTTATCAGTGGTTGAGGTCACTCTCAGGAGGGTTTCCCTTCTCCAGCCCCCTCTGCTTTGGGCAGGGGAAGGCAGTGAGTGACTGTTCCTGCACAGAAGGACTTCGAAAACATCAAGGCTCATCTTCCCTGTTTTTGTGTTACAAAAGATTCTTCAGGCCTTTATTTATTTTTAATTTTTTAAATGCTTTTATTTACTTTTGAGAAAGAGAGAAAGAGTGCTGGCAGGGGAGGGACAGAGAGAGCAGAGAGAGAGGGAGACACAGAATCTGAAGCTGGCTTCAGGCTTTGAGCTGTCAGCACAGAGCTCAACGTGGGGCTCGAACTCACAAACCCTGAGATCATGACCTGAGCCAAAGTCAGACACTTAACTGACTGAGCCACGCAGGTGCCCCTCTTTTCGTCTTTAAAAATGACTTTGGGAATCCTTCTAAATCTTGCCTCCCTGTTCTCCTTGGGTGACAATGTCTCTGAATCTCACAGTATTTTTCTTTTTCTTTTTCTTTTTCTCACAGCCTGCTGTGGGTCTTAAAATATTTTTAGGATCACTGGGAGTCGTTCAAAGTTTGGATGTGCATCAGGCAGACAGTCATATTTATTGGTGCCTTTTCTGATTAAAAAAAAAGTCTACATCTAAATTTAGTGAGAAGAAAATATCCCAAGTTAGGTCCGTTTCTGAGAAAGAGAAAGAGAGAAAAAAAAACAACTGTTTTTTAATATTATAAATATGTCTTCTCAGATGAGAATTGTTCATGTAATTTAAAAGATTCAAGTTGCAGTAAAAAAAAAAAACTTTCAAAATAAGAAAAAAAAAGTGAAATCTATAAATGGTTTCATTCAAAGGGCTGTTTTTAATGTTGCTGTGGTGATAAATTAAGAAGGAGAAACTTGAACCAGACCTCTGACCTGTCGTGGGGTCAGGGGTTGCTTCTGTCTGTGTTCGGACTCCTTTGACAACTTCCTGTATAATTTGACTATTATTTGCGTGTCTGGGCACTGTCTGACCTCAGAGTCTGGAAAAATGAGAAAGGCATTTCGATGCCATATGGACCACAGCGAGGGAGGGCACGTTTAATCAAATTTGGGTGGGAAACACTGTTTGATCCCAGGTTTGTGGAAGACACTCGCATGGGATTTCCAACAGACTGGGGGTGGGGGGGAGGGGGTGGTGCGGGGAGGAAGGGTCAGCTGACAGGCATGGCCATGATTTAGGGCACATGTCCCCTGCCAGACGCTGGTGTGGCTGGAACTAAATTTTGAATTTGGAAGCAGATCAATTATGAAAGACAGAACGAGGTGCTGGTGGCATTTGAATTTGCAAGTGGGTTTCTGCCATGAACGTCCAGAAAGACTGAATTTTCAAATTCCAAATAAATGCATTTCTAATGCAGACTCGAATCACAAGAGAATGGATGCTTCGGGCAGAGATAAGGGATTTTTTTTTCCTAAATGTAAGTATAATAGAAGACTGTGTTCATGTAGAATAATACTACCACTCTGGTTTCATGACTTTCCATGTGGTTTGCATTGCAAAGGATTACACGCAGACACACACACACACAGACACACACTTTATATATATATATTATCTGCAGAGATACGTATATTATATACACACATACATGTATATTGATTTGATGTACAAAATGTATATATATACACATATATATGTATATGTATATATATAATATATAAAATGTATATATATATATATACACACACACACACACAAAGACAGAGAACACTTTACTAAAAAATGAGAACCATTTTCTCAATTTGGAAGAGTTAATCGAACGACATATACAATAGTTAAGCAGGGCTTCTGAAAAGCACGGAGTAGCTTCAGGCCCACACAAAGTTGTGATAAAGCTAGCAAATGTATCCCCTGGGTTGTCTAGTCTGGAAGGGCTTATGACAAATGGATACACTCACAGATGTGAGGGGCCTGGGTTTTAGTAAGGCAAGTCCTGGGGACCCATGGCTTAACTTGTTACAGAGTATCCAGAGCCATCGTCTTATCTGAGCCTTGTCACAGGCCCCGAGACGGCCAGTAACGGCAGAGGAGAATCAGGATGGCTATGAGAAGACTCTGGATCGTTATCAGCTCCGCAGCCGGGGCGGGGGGCAGTCTGGGTTGGCAGTGTATGGTCGTGTCTGGGGATCGGGGCCAAGTTCAGGAGACAGAGTGCCAGACATAGTGAACTAGGTGTGAGTCCGTTCAGGGTCTGCGAGGGAAGGGAGAGGAAGGCAGGGTGATTTTGGGGGGCGGCTGAGAGGTGGGGGCTTCTCGGAGGGGGGGTGGGAAGGGCCTATGCCGGACCACGAAGGACGGGCAGATGCGGGGAAGACAGCAGACAGGAAGATGGGGAGCAAAAGAAACGTTGCGCTCAGAACTAGATCAGACTTTTCAAATATCACCTTTGACAGACAAGGTAACCGAGTGGGAGCTAGCTTGTTAAGTTTGACCCGAGTTACCCAGGCAGCAGCAGACTTGGAATCAGTCCCAGTGATGTGACATCCCGGGTGTCAGACCCCAAGCTCACCCCAAAAGCAAGAACTCCAAGTCCTGTGCTTTTTCTGTCTCAACTGAGACTTTCTGCTTCGAGTTCAGAAAGAAAAATAATCCAGTCTCTAAAATGTGCTAAGATCCTCGGGTTTTAAAGGCGTAAGCGGGTTTTAGCTTCTAGCGAGTGACGCGGACGATGAAACGCCATGAGCGGGGACGTTTTGGCCTTGAGCCTCCTCTGACGAAGGCCCAAATGACTTCTTTTCCACTTTTAGGAACGATATTGCGAAACACTTTGGTGAATACTTTTGGGGCCGCTTTCTGTAAAAGACATCCCTGGCGACTGATTTCCCCCCTTTTGGCAGGGTGGGGAGACTTTGGCGAAGGAATCTATCCCATGGAGAGACACCATTTATTGGGCACCTATCTGCTCTCCTTTAGATACTGTTCAATGGTTAGTAAACGTGTTTGATCCCAAGACCAAAGCTGACGAGGCGTGTTGGTAACTCTGTTCTCGACGGGAAGAAACTGCAGCTCCGAGAATCTCAGTGGGGGGCCAGGTGGCAGCCGGTGGGGTGCCCCAGCCAGGCCTGCGTCCCGTGCGGCCTTCCCGCTGCACTGTGCCGGGCCCCGCAAGGCACTGGCTCCCGGAACAGCCTTCGAAGAAAGCGGTCTGGGCTCCTGAGCGATGGCCGCCTTTACTTGTGATCCTTGCTGGATTTTCTGAAGTTGACTCTTCTGTCCTCATGAATGAGAAGCCAAGAGCCAGCTGAAGTGGTGGGATGCAGGTTGAAGACCACACCGTGATGCCCTCTGGCCCTGAACCACATTGATTCCTTCTGAGAATCGGCCATTGCATCCAAACATGATGTAAGGTGCACGGGGGACTAGATTATCTCCAAGGATTTTTCTGATATAGAGGCGCCTGCCTCTCCCTTTCTTTCTTCTTGGCATTTACAAGGGCGTTAGACCATCATCGGGGTGGGGCGGGAGGGGACATCACCGGTCGCTTGACCCAAGCCACTTTCTCTTTCCTACCACCGAGGGACCCTGAGCCCTTGAGTGCTATGCCCCGTGTTATCGTGTCCTTGTTATGGTGGCCAGCTTGATTTTAAGAATCACCTTGCGCCTTGGGCCCTGTGTCCCATTTCAAGGCATGCCGTGGGGAATGTCAGGCCCTGATTAAGTATCGGGAGCCTTCCATCTGCCTCTGTCTTTCCTGAGATGACTGCCAGACACGGAGGTCAAGGCCACATGTGCCCTGCCGATCCCAGGGCAGAAGTGGGGGGAGGGAGGGCCTGGAGCTGCCTGTCTACACCGAGCAAAACACAAAAGCGTTGCTATTCAGAAGATCCGTCTGCCGACGGCCAGATTCAAGGCTTCCGCATCCACCGCGTGCACACCCAGAGCCGTATTTTTAAGTGTTATTTTCTCCGTGAACTTCAGCATAAGGCCAGATGCAACCCCAGAAGGGAGGACTCACTTTGGAGTTAGAAAATGCAGATGAACGAGATAGCTTTCCCCTCGCCACATCTGCATCTGATAGAGACTTGGGACAGTCTGCTCAGCTCTGAAACTTGCCCTGGGATTTGAGATGGGGTGTTCAAATCAGGGGAGCCAAATGCCGATCAATTCCAACCCAGGGGCACGTGTGTGACTTCAGAGAAATGTAGGTCTCTAACGGAGAGTGATAACGAATACTGGGCGGGTGGAAAGGTCTCCCACGCCTCTGGTGTTCCACCGCCTAGCTCGTGGCCCTGGACAAGTCACGTGGCCCCTTTCTGCCTCTGTGGGCAATAATGAAACCCACGGCCTTGGGTTTTGCTGAGGATTGGACAGGCTAATACATCAGGACAGAGCCTGGCCCAGGGTAACTGGATAACAAATGTCGGGTCTCATCCGGACCCTCACTAACTTCATCACCACCATCATTGTAATTATGCTGACGTCGCTGCCCTGAGCCTTGGTGTCCCAAACTGCAAAATCTGGATGGAAGAAAGTCTCCACTTGCCTTGCAGCTCAGCACCAGGAGCGAGCGGAAGACAATGGGGCTCCCAGTTTGGGGTTCTGGAAGAGCTGTGCAGCAGCACAGGGGCTGTTTGGGGGGAGGTGTGAGGGTTTCCGTAGCCCGGAATCTCAGTCTGGCTCATTTCCTGGGTACTATCTCATAATCGGGGGGTTGGGGGGGGAGGTGGGGAAGAACAGAACTTAGAAGACAACAAATAAGAAGGCACAACTTGCTTTTTGTCACTTGAAAGTCCTCATTTCAAGACTGTTCCCTGGGCTCCCGGAGTTCTTGTGTCATTATCTCCTGTTAAAAGATTCAAATGACATTATTTGCATGGAAACTCGCATACCAATGATGCCATCTAGGCCACAAAGTTGCATTACAATGAAGGGGATGATGACTGTGTCACATGGACGTGACATTCTTTATGCCATTAAATTGAAACTCTATGCCGGCAGTTCTTAACCGCTCACGTCCCCTGAAAATACACGGCTTCTGATATGGAATGAATATTTTAGGGTGCCAACTCGAGGAGCATCAAATGGAACTAACCTGTAGTGTCACTGTGGGCCAGACAAAGATTTCTAGACCAAGGTGGACGTAGGGAGCCCTCTCTGAATCAGCAAGGCAAGAGAGATGGATAAACTATAATCTTCCCCAACAAATATCAGTAGGACTTGAATGACACAGTCTTCCAAGATGCTTTTTAAAAAAAATGTTTATTTTTTGAGAGAGAGAGAGAGAGCGAGAGTGGGGAAAGGGCTGAGGGAGCGGGAGAGAGTGAATCTTAAGCAGGCTCCATACTCAGTGCGGAGCCCCACGTGGGCCTCGATCTCATAACCGTGAGGTTGTGACCTGAGGTGAAAGCAAGAGTTGGGCGCTTAACCGACTGAGCCACCCAGGCGCCCCCAAAGATGCTTTTTAAAAGCAGTTTCCCATAATTTGACTATTGTTGAGAGTGCTGCTATAAACATTGGGGTACAAGTGCCCCTATGCATCAGTACTCCTGTATCCCTTAGATAAATTCCTAGCGGTGCTATTGCTGGGTCATAGGGTAGGTCTATTTTTAATTTTCTGAGGAACCTGAGAAACTTAACAGAAACCCATGGGAGAGGGGAAAGAAAAAAAAAAAAAAAAGAGGTTAGAGTGGGAGAAAGCCAAAGCATAAGAGACTGTTAAAAACTGAGAACAAACTGAGGGTTGATGGGGGGTGGGAGGGAGGGGAGGGTGGGTGATGGGTATTGAGGAGGGCACCTTTTGGGATGAGCACTGGGTGTTGTATGGAAACCAATTTGACAATAAATTTCATATATTGAAAAAAAATAAAAAAATAAAAGCAGTTTCCCTTGGTCGTGTTTGCATAACATTTTAGGGGTGGGTCTGTTGATGATAAGAGGGTGGCACAGTTGGGAAGAGACTGCGGGCACAGACTGGCCTCCCATTGGACGGAAACAGCTCCAGGGGCTAGTCTAGAAGGCTGGATGTTTCTTGCTGGGTAGAACTAAGTAAGTAGGGTAGCCCAGAGGAAAAGCATTTGGGGAGCGTACGATGGGACAATGAAAGGACACTGGCGATATGACTACCTGTCCCGGGCCGAGGGTGAAGGAGACATCCAGGGAGCCCAAACTATGGTTCTGATGAGAGAACCCAATGACAGAAAGAGGGAACCAATGAGGAGGTGTCTCACCATTGTGAGACAGGACCAGAGAGCCGGGGCCGTGGGCAAGTGTTGGGGCTGTGTCACTCGAACTTATGACGTCCACCAGGCTGGCTCAGCATGGACGTGGCAGGACCCAAGGAAGTGAAGAGGAAAAGGGGAAGCTATATGTTTTGATGAACCCCTCCAGAGTTTTACAGTCAGAAAATTAAGAAGGAATTGGCAATAGCTAATAGAACCACAACAGCAACACCAACACGAGTGATAGTAAATGTTAGTCAGATAAGGACAGTGGATGTGATGGGTTCTCCTCTCTTTCACACCACAATTTGCTTTCTGGCCTTTTCTTCCTGGCCTGAGCTGCTTCCCAGAGGCTTTACCTCCGAGACTTCCACATCTCCCCTCTGGATCCCATGAGCTTCACATTCTAATGTGGCTGGGAGTGGCGGCCATCGAGCTGACCCCATCGGACCCCAGCAGAGCAGCCGTGAGCACCACCCTCCTGCTTTTGGCTGATGTGACAAGTGTGTCCGCCAGATTTTCACATCCCTGTTAGGGAACTGGAGACACATACGCCCCATAGTGCTCAGTGTGTACCCATGTGACGGCACCTGTCACCCGCTGGCCGGGGTTAGGACACGTGTGGCCACCTTCAGTGACTGAGGCTCACGTCACCCTACTGTGTCTGGCCCTGGGACCCCGCATCACCAGCGGGACCAGAGAAGACACTTGTGTGGTACTTCACCTTGTGCCTGGCCCTGGGATTGGTGCTATTTTGATTCCCATTTTACAGACAAGGAGACCGAGACATCAAAACAGACCCAGCCAAGCGTCATGGGACCCCTGTGGGGAGGGGGGGAAAGCAAGGCGGGCACCGGAAGGTCTGGCCCAGTACTACGTGCTCATCACCACGTGTTACAAGGCGGTCGCTCAGTGGCGTTTTAACTGAAAGATCCTGTGTTTTGGAGGTGTGGCAAAGAAGCCGCAAAAACCATCATCCCGTTGGGGAGGGCACAGTTGCCTGGTTCTGAATGAGTTTAAGAATCCTCCTTTTCTTTCTTGCAGACCAACTCCCTAACCTCTTGCAAACCACACCTTCAGTGACACAATGTCATGCGGGGGTGCAACACCCAAATACTATAATTTAAATGTTCTCAAGGAGGGGGGAGACTACTGCCAAAGACAAGTCCCCACGATGATTAAGAGACAAAAGCACAAAAAATAGAGGATGCCAAAAGCTCCCTTAGCCGGTTTATTATTACTGTTATTATTATTATTATTATTGATACCACTAAAATATAACTGAAACATCCTTCAAAGAAAGCTTCACCAGCCACCCCTTCGGCTTTGATATAGCTTTTTAATCAGGAGACATTGTTGCTTAACAATGAATATGGAAAGCATTTAAAATATTTTGTGGATGAAGCGCATTGCTTCTGACCTCAGTCGAAAGACCACATTAAAAGGAACTAAAAGGAATCCACTTTGAATCCTCTGGGCTCCAAAGCACTGACAGGAGGAACACACTCAGGCCTGGATTCGTCTGGAGGAGAGGATTAAGCACCGAGTTTGTTGGAAAATGAGAGGTCCGCTTTGCCTCGGGAGGTAGAGTGGTTTCTCCCAGGACCACACGTGCTAGGGAGATGCCGGTGTTGCCTTTGAGAAGTCACATGATTGCTTCCTTTTGGACATGTCTTATCTGAGCTCACAGTTTCCCAAGATGTGGTCAGTGGCCTGCTGGTCCAGATGATTCTTCTTCAAAACATGCCCCTCTGTCACCTACGTTTGGGAGCTGTTGCACCCTGAGTCTCCCTGTTGGTGATTCACAATGTGCACGGATATTTCAAAGTCTCTGGAGAGTCACTCTGAAAAGAATTCTCTGTAAGATTAAAACAATTTTTTAAAAAAAATTTCTCCAGGGTCTTTTCAGCCTGCAGGACATAGTTGGGGATGAGTTGCCTGCCTCATAAAGGGAAAGGATATAAGGGGTCAGGAGAGGTCTGGGACAACACACCTGGTTAGCCCTTGCACCCGTCTGCCTCACTGAGAGCTACCTTACCCAAATCCCATTTTCTCCAAGGTCATCCAATTACACAAATGACCAGGAATAAATCAAACGTAATTAGTTGAGATTCTTTTTTTAATAAGAAGACATAGACGGTCTGATCTTATTAACACGGGAGTTGGGAGGGGTTAAGACATAAGAATAAATAAGTATAATACAAAGGAGAGTAAAGTCAACACGATCCCAGGGGAGGTACAGCCCCTGTAAGTTAAGTGACTTTGGGGGGCAGGGAGGGAGACATCCAGCAAAGAAGGTTTTCAACGGGAGGGGTAAGACACAAAATATACCTTGAAGCATGGACACAATGCTTGTGTGCTTCTAATTAATAGTAAGAGTTAATAATACTTTTCTCAAATTAAAAAAAAAACAGTATCTTACAGAGAGAATTAGAAATCATAGGGCAGAAAGGAAAAAAAAAATCACCTATCACTCTAGCACCGAAAGATAATTATGAAAACATTCTTTCATATTTCTGCCTGTTCCTTATATAAAACACAGCGGTCTTTGTAACACAGCTAGTATTTGTGTTTGTAATTTGATTTTCTTTCTTCTTTCTTTCTTTCTTTCTTTCTTTCTTTCTTTCTTTCTTTCCTGCTTGGCTTAACATGGCCCAAGAAGTACATATCCTTTCCAATCATTGTCTAATGCCTTTCAAGTTGATGGATGATGGTTTAACCAACAAATACTCTCTCATTTTTTTATAATTTTATATTTTTTGGTATTTTGCATAACTGTTGGGAACATCTCTGTGCACAAAAGATTTTCTTTATGTCAGGTTATACTCTTAAGGTATATGGAGAGCCTCCGTGCCTTAATTAACTAGCTAAGGTACAGAGCTAAGTATCAAGGATTGCATTGACTCACCATATTGATATGCAAGATGTTTATCACCCCATGGCCATCCTCATTGAGTTTCCATTGTTGAAGCACAAAGGCCTTTATCCAAATCCAGACAGACAGATAGGAGTCACCCACTGTTTGGGGGGGAAAACGGGTCAAACTAAACTCCGGAATCAGCTCTGAAATTTTAACTTCTCAGTTGAAAATCACACTTCAGATGTGAGCCGGGAACATTTGGAAACAGCATGCAGGTGGAAGGAAGTGTAATCCCTCCGTTGCCCAACTTTTGAGCTGAAGAGGGAGCGAGAGAGAGATTGAGGGAGAGGGAGAGAGTGAGCATGCTGGGTGGAGGAGAGGGCCCAGCACCCTGCCTTCTGGGTCCCGAGCCCTGGTCCAGATGGAGAAGACCACGGAAACCCTGCTTTGCGTCTGGGGGATACAGCTGTTAGGAGGAACTGTACCTCACCCATCTCATCGGGAACGAATGGCACTCTTGTCTTGTGGATACCCCAGCGCATCAAAAAGTGAGACCGCCGGGGCTAAGATGGCAAAGGTAGCACTCCCCCTGCCCACGAATTCTGGTTTGATCTAGTGACTGAGTGCGAATGGTGCACAGTGACATGTGTGGGTGGGAAATGGGGAGCAGTGGGGAGACATGCATGGGCTGACGAGACCTGCCAGCCATGGAGCATGGGAATCAGCAGGATCAAGATGAAGGTGAATCTGCTCACAGCTTTGCTGACCGTGTCATAAGCCTCTGAGAATTAAAAAAAAAAAATGTTTTGAAAAAAATTTTTTTTTTTGGGGGGGGGAGAGAGAGAGAGAGAGAGCATGCACACAAATGGGGGAGGGGCAGAGAGAGACGGAGAGAGAGAATCCGAAGCAGGTTCTGCCCTGTCAGCAAAGATTCCGACGCGGGGCCGGAACTCATGAACCATGAGATCATGACCTGAGCTGAAATCAAGCGTGGGATGCTCAACCAACTGAGCCACCCAGGCACCCCTAGCCCCTGAGAGTTTTAAACCTACACCAAGGAGGCGAAGTCCTCAAAACTCAAAACGAGTGCACGTGGACCATGGTCACCCGAGGTTAGTTCTGATAAGAGCTTCAGATTCATCGGAACCCGAGACTCAGCAACTTAACAAATCAAAGGAAGGACTGGAAGTCAGATCATTGAAAAATCCCCATCCCCCCATCCCTATCTATGGAGAAATCCACACCGACTGGATGACCACACTGGAGTCCAATTTTTGCAGTGTCTGAGGTGGTTCCCAATCACAACAAGAGAACAAAGAGGGAGAGCAAGAGAAATGACGATAGCACACGTGGCCATGTGCACAAAATGTGGTCCATGGTAGGGGCTGAGGCTTTCAGCTCATCCTAGCCAGTCACTAGGGCGGCAGCAAAGGGACCGGTCAGACACGGCCACTCTGAGACCCCTCAGGAGGAGAACCTTGGACTCGGCAGACAGAATTCTTCTTCACTAACACTAGCACTGTTTCCTCATCTGTCAAAGCATAGATCATGCTGCCCACTTTGGATGGGGCACCGTGTGTGAAAGAGAACACCGTAGCAGGTCACTCTGTGGTCTGTGGCCAGCATCTTTCATGGGCACAATCTCATTGACGGCTCATGAACTGTCTTGGGAATGTCGGTGTCTATTTTATGGACCAGGGAGTGAAGGTTTACTAACCCGGAAGGTTTGCAACAGGCCATGGAATTAGCGTCCTATACTTATCTCCCCTGCCAGGGTCATCCAAGATGAAAGTTCCTCAGCCCTCGGGCCACAGTGATTGGTTCAAAGTGTAGTCATGCCATCCAAGTCTGGCCCATCAGGGGTCTTCCCATTCAGAATTGAACGGAAGCGCCTCACTTTCTGATCACCAACCTGACATTGCCTATGGCCGTGTCTGGGCCACTGGAGTGGCTGATCTAAAAGCTTGAAGGCGACACACACAATAGAGACAAGACACAGCAAGAGGGAAGGTCTCCAGCGTGTTTATTCATTGCTGAGGCCAGCTCCCACCCTGTCCCTTTTGTGGTTTGATTCATGTCGACATGGGTCTCTACCACCTACTGACATCAGAATCCTGGTGAGTGTATAATTTTACCCAGGTCCATGTAAATCCAGAGGTTGGCTATATTCTTTCCACACCACAGAAGGAAGCACTGGAGAAGGGAGACGAACGGGGAAGTGAAAGTGAGACTTTTTCCTTAATTTATCAATCATCCGATGAGAGCTTCCTTGGGTCTCCAAAGAGATGGCCTAGGTAAGCTTGAAATGTATGCTTGCATTTTCTAAAGAGTGCCCTTTCTAAATCACCTTATTTTGATGGAACTGCAAAAGGCAGAACTATTTTGGGTTCTTGCTATGATAAAACTGAAGCTGCAAGCTAGGGACTTGCATGAGAGATCGCACCAAAATGTCAACAGATGGCTTGCTAATCATGTTAAAAAATACTCCTTTCTTTTCAAAAATGGCATTTCCCCCCAGTAAGTAGATCCGAAAGTAATGTTTATGGTATAAAACATATTAGTCACGATGTCATTTAATTATCCTACTTAATCATCAAGGTCATCATGATAATTGTTTCTAAAAATTAACACCTCTTCCCTCAGCAAGGAAGAGTACCCAAAATGCACGGTCAGAAACAGAATCACTGTACTTAGGAGGATGTGGCATTAAAGGGATACTAGAGTAGTAGCCACAGAGATCGCGGGTAATGATTCTCGACGCGTTTTTGCAATCGTGTTTTCCAAACTATTTCTTGGTCCATTTCCCCCCCAAGTTCGAGGTCCCATTTTTTTTTTCCAGCAGAGAGGAGGGACTGGAATCGTAAGAACATTTCATTGTGCTTCCTCATTGGATCTATCTACCATATTTTCTTGTAAAAACACAGTTGTCTTCATGAACCTACTGGACGTGCTCAAATATTGAAGAACACAGCACAGGCAGAGGGGTCTTTGTTTTCGTTCTTGACTTGAGCAGGTCTCCCCCATTGTGTGCAGATCTGCTTCCCATGGTTCCAGTTCCTTGCGGTCACCTGTGGCCAGGAAGCAGACGATGCTCCCTCTGAAGTATCAACGGAAGGTCAATAGTAGCCTAATGCTACGTCACAGGGACTATATCATTCACTTCATTTTATCTTATCATTACAAGGGAGGATACATTAAAATAAGATATTGGGAGAAACAGAGAAAGAGAGAGCGAGACCACATTCATATAACTTTTACTACAGCGTAGAGTTACAGTTGTTCTAATATTTTGACTTCTTACTGTGCCTAATTTATAAATTCAACTTTATCATAGGTATGTACAGGTAGGAAAAAAAAAAAAAACATACTATGTATAGGGTTTGGTACCAACCATGGTTTCAGGCATCCACTGGAGCTCCAGGAACAAATCCCCCATGGATAAGAGGGGACCACTATACCGACTTGTCTCCCTGTGATGTCAGAGTCCCCTCTTTGGTTTCATTTATCCTTTTCCAGCTTGTGTTGTTACCTTGTCTCCATTACCCCCATCCTGTCCTTAAATGCCATACTCTGGACCTTCTCACTACTTTTTTCCAAGAGTAGAATCTCCCATTCCCATTTCAACCTTCAGGACTCACATCTGGGAAGCAGCCTTCCCAGCCAGCAGACTTCCTTAGAGCCCTCCCCACCTGAAGTCCTCTTTGAAGGATGCTTCAAATAACTGTCTTATCCCAGTCAAAATATTGAAGCTTTACTGAATAAGCTAGTTCATATATCATGTGGCTGAAGCTCTTCTTTTTAAACATCTCAAGCAACTTTCACGTTTTGAGCCGTGACGTCCTTCTAAAATGTGTTATGTAGACAGGAAAGAAAATGTGCTTTGTGTTAATTCTTCTTGATGGTTCCAGGTCATTATTTGGGACTTTGATGGTGGCACTGTCAGAATGACCCCATCAGAGCCACCAGGAGGGAATAGGGCCATTTGACTCCACACAAAAAGACCCTGGGTTTCCTGTACTTTTAATTTTTTGTGACATACCTTTAACTGTGCTCCTGAGTCTCTCTACCCCTTGATCTCAGGCTGCCGTCTGTCACTTGTGACCACAGATCATCCCTTCAAGTATGTGACTTTTCATCTATAATAGCTTAAGGCACGAGGTACTCACTGTCATTGGCTTGGTGTCTGCAACGGACCCAAAGGGTGAGCTGTAGACCCGTGGCCTCAGTGAAGCCCTCTGAATTCTCCTTTCTTCCCTTTGCACGTCAGAGTGGATGGGAACACTCAGAATGCCTGGATCCACTTCCTTGCCTTGCCACTTACCGGCAGGGTGATTTGGGGTAGCTTCCTTCGTGTCTTTGTGCCTCAGTTTCCTCTTCTGGAAGTACAAACGACGACAGTGCGTGATTCATTGGGATGTTATAGAGATCGAACAAATCAATATTTGGAAAACACTGAAAGTGCTTTCTGGCATTACTTTATATTTATTAAATAACAAAGATCGATTATTTCCTTTTTTAGTCCCTCATTGTACCCTATACAGACATGACGATAACAGTAATTTGTTCTTATGGTTATCTCGATGAATAGTGAGGTCCTCAAGGAACGGGCACCATGCATGGTTTATCTCTTTTAATGTTTATGTTTTGGGGTGCATGGTTGTTCATTTTGCCTTCTGTGAATTTTTTGACCATTCGTGTAGCCAAATGGGGGCACCCAAGTCTACACTGTGTCTGGTAGCATGTCCTTTTGTCCCTGACCACTCTGTCACCGATTATGAAACCAAGAGGGACCATTTGAGTGACCAGTTTCAGCTCGCCCAGTGACCCAAGGTTGATCTGGGTTCGTGAGGTCTGAGCATATGCAATTCAGGGATCTTCTTTATAATAAAAAGAATCTGAAGTCATGTATTACGTATAACATATATTTAGAATGAAAACATACATCTCAACAAAATTACAAATTTTAAAAAGCTGACAAATACGCAAAAGAACAAAATAATTTGTATGTTTTATGAAACATCTCAAAAACTCTTTACGTTTTGGCTGCAGGTACCCATAACTAAAATTTGAAATATCATTTTTTCAAGAGAGGATAGAAAGATAGTTTTCTGGTGATTTATTTTTGTTTATCACTTATAGTTTGGAAATTTTCTTTCAATGTCACAAATCATGATCAGTTCTATTGTATAGGTTTTTAAGATGTGGCCACTGTCAAATGTCTTATATAGACAAGCTGTTAAAGATATAGTTGCTATTTGTAGTTTTATTAAAGGCTTTTGCCCTATAAACCCAATTCTATTAAAATCAAAAAAGTGTTATGCATTTATACCTGAATATGGTGTATGTTCCTGACAAGACAGGACTTCCATTTTTACCAATGGAACACCAATGGGAAACCAGTGCTCTCTTCTGATATTGTACGTCCAACCATGGGAAGAGATTTCCAAGATAGCTTCTGTCTCTATATTTGAAAGCTTATTTCTCCTCCTTTACTCATCTACTTTCAGGACTGGGCACTGAAGACACATTCGTATCCTGACACCATACACCTTCCTGTCACAGGGGCAGGTAAGTTAACAGGCAGCAGGAGTGTTTCCAGATGTCAAAGCATTGCTATATCAGGTGGAAACTATAGCTGTATTTGGAAGAGACTGGAAACATACAAACCCAAGTTAGATGTAGCCCCTACACAGTGTACCTTTCTCTGGGCCCTCCAAATGCTCTGGCTACCCCAAGGTTACTTGGGACTGGGGACAGTGTGAAGGAGAGAAAGTCAAAGCAAAAAGAGACAGCTGCCTTAATGGATATGGAAAAACATGTATTCCAATGGCACGGCATATATTCCAATGGCACATGACCATGTGAATCCATTCCTAGGGTTCATCGTAAGCCCTCGAATGGGCCCATGAAAGTGAAGAGGTAAATCTTAAGCTCCATTAGCTTCAAGGTGAATGTGCTTTTGCCAGGAACCGCAACCCTGTGTGGCTTGGCTGGAAAGATGAACTGAGTTGGGAGATCTCAGGCCAAGCGTTATGGAACTAAGATTCTGAGCTGATCGACAAAATGCTGTAGGGATATGGGCAATCATGTGTGCTCACTGGCCAGGGTAACTACTGGGGGCACATTCGTGCTGAGATTAAAGAGGAAAAGAAGCTGATCCAGAGGGAAAGGAGAATGAGAGAAAACGTAGACAGAATAGTGGCCAGGTCTTGAGCTAGAAGCATGGGAAATGCACGGACTGCCTCAGAACTGCCTCAATGACAGCCTTTTCTGAGGCTCCTTTAGGTGCTTTTTCTGAATCTTCAGGTGATCACTCTATCCCTTCACCCCTACCCCCTGCACCAGCCAGTTTGTGTACATGCCTCACCTCTTTCAATGGAAGTGTGCCATATGGTGCCTCTCTGTCTCCTGCCCAAAAGCCCTATCTGCTGCCCACACTGGTTTTGCTTAGAAAAAAGTAAACTACTAGAAAGAGCCCACCTGCTAGTTCTGGGTAGCTGAACTGTTACATGAGGACTTAATCTTATGTAAAACAAGAACGGATGATGGGATATTATCTGGGGGGACCGGAAGTTAACTCATGTGCACTCCAAGTTTACGTGGCCCCCGAAAAGGTTTGTCCTTGGAAACGGCAGACGTACGGAAACGTCTTAGAAAGAAAGGAGAGCTCTTTCCTCTCGATTTCATTTCCTCACTTGTGGCTTCTTGTTTCTTTCTGTTAATGAGCATTAGCTGAAGTTGAGGATGTATCGGGAAGTGTTCTAGTCACGTTGGAAGGTACAAAAGGGAGTATGACAGCGACCCTCATTTCAAGTTGTTGATAGCATAGTGATGAGCTTACATCCTATCAGAGCCATTGCTCTAAAGGCCCTCCATCACTATGATGTCCACAAAGATGTTTTCAATGAAAAGTACCATAATCTTGCCATTTTATTCTTTCGAATGAAGACTCTTAGAAAATAGATTTATGTTTAGACCCCACAAGAACTTTCTCATGGACAAATATTTACGTCAAAAATAGGTCTTCTTCCTGGAACTGTGTACATTTCAACTTGGGTTCAGAAAACCTGGTCACTTACTTGACAGCCGATCAGGCACCACCTTGTACTACCAGCTTCCACTCCTTGTATCTCTGCCCTGATGCTCCAGCTTGAGGCATTATGTTTAAAACTCACGGAGTGCCATCCACCTGGTTCTTTCTATGTGTCTCATCAATGGCGGCAAATTCATTTTGCAGTATTTGGATCATGGTATCCTTTTCTTTACGGGATTGCGGTCTTCATAGGGATTTCATTAGACCTTTTTGCTTTTCCAGTCTGATTCATGACCTGTGTTCCATTACTGCAAAATAGACCTGGAGAACAGGAAAAAAAAACAACAACAACACACTATTATTACGATGATGTATGAGGAAGCCCGGACACACAGAAGTCACAGAGTCTACTAGCCACAGACGAGGACTACCTAGCGGGGAGTTCTCCTGCTACTAGCTCTTGCCTCTTTCAGCCAAATCATGGTGTCTGTTAGAGCCTCCCCTCCCTATGCCAACAGGGCTTAGAGGTGGAGGCAATGGATGGCATGGATAACTGAAAGAAAACTACAGATGAGCAATCTCGTGAGAGCTATTTCAGGCCTACCTTCTGCACCAGACCCTTGCAGATATTAACAAAGGGTTTCTCTGTCGATGTCTGACTCTTCACCAAACCCACCCCTACTCTTATCTTTTTATTAGATGTGTCCATAAAGACTGAGTAGTTACATCTCCAAAGCCTAGGGAGAGGAGGGAAAATGTCATGTGAGTTCTGCAAATGCAGAGGCCACACACTATGGGCAGGCCATCCCCTCTTGTGCTAATTCATTAATGTGTTTTTTATTTGACTTGGTAGAGCAATTCTTAGCGAGGTAAAATCCGTCTGGCACCCCCGTCACCTCCAGGGTAAAGCCTGTCCACACCCCTTCCCATGGAATTCAAGGCCCCAGAGACTGGGGTCTGCACTTGTTACCTAGCCTCTCCTTGGCTGCTGGACAGCAAGGGCCGGTCCAGTGGTGTGAAACAAAGCCCAGGTTCAAGGCCAGCCTGACCCTGAAGGGATGGCCCTAAGGCTGATTTGGTGACATGGGCTGGTCAGAGATGACCCCGTTGGCCAGTACTCGGCAGAGGTGAGCTCCCCAGAGTGTGGTCACAGCCCAATAGCCTGCAGAGAAGGGGAATGGCTGGCTCCCTGGCTCTCCAGATGGTGACCATAAGTTAGCCCCTATCATTGTTGGTTGTTTGTGTTAGTGTTCTGGTGCTATACAAGTCCATCCACTAGACCTTCTGTCCCCTGGGTTCTTTTCTTTTCTTTTCTCTTCTTTTCTTTTCTTTTCTTTCTTTCTTTCTTTCTTTCTTTCTTTCTTTCTTTCTTCCTCGATATTGCTTTGATTTTAAATTAATGAAATAAATTGTACTTTTAAAAAATAAACTAAACTGAGCATTGCACACAAGAGCCTCAGAGACTGTCAGCTTAAACCAATCTGAAAGCTATGCCTTTTAATGCAGACATTGGACATGAAAAAGACCTCGTGGGTCATAAAGCTCACCCCCTGCCAATATCAGAGCAGCACTGGGCTGGTTTGGGGGGTGTGATTCTCTCAAATTCCCTTCCATCCAAATCAAGGCAGAATTGGGCTGAATCCTGCCTCTAGTTAGTCACGCCCTGTGGGGTGAGACTCAGCCCTTGCTGGAGCTCACAGCCACCCTTCCCCCCAGCAGCCTTGATTTGCAGCCTGCTCTGATCAAAGGAAATGAGACCATTACCCCCGCCACTACCTGACCCTGGACTCTGGCCAAAACCCTGGGCATAGACTTTGAATCTCAGGGATGTGCCATGGGATGCGTAAACATCTCCAAGAAATCCCAAGCCCGATCCCCCACTTAGCTGCAGGATAGACAGAATTGTCCCATCCCTGTGGTTAATCTCATTTGCCACCACCCTTCACCTCCAGGGTCTGGCTAGGGCAGAGTCCCAGCCCCGTCTCTCCCTCTCACCCAGCCACCTCGTCGTGTCCAGGGTAAGACAAACCCACTATCTTGCTTCAAGACCACATGCCTGCGTTCCGGCCAGTTTTCTTCCTTTGCTTGTGTTTAGGTGTCCTTTTCGTAATAGAGAAAAGTGTGGGGAATACATCCCGATTTTTGAGCGGCTCGCATCCTTGTAAGCTCACTCTCGCTCTGTCCAGCGAATCACTGAAGTTTGACACCCTTGGAGGAATATTTTTGTCATAACCCACTGCTTGCTTCACTGTCGGTCCAATTATTTGGAACAAGCAATCTGTCATTCTATTGTTCCTTTCCAATAGTTTGACTTTGGTGGCAGTTTTAAAGAAGAAACCACTTTCAATTTCAACTTAAAAAAAGAGGTGAGGGGAACATTCCAGAACGGCATCTAAGATATCTATTTCTGGGGGTTTCTGGGGACCAGGGGTCCAAGGACCTACACATAAAAGGACAAAGAATGTGCTTCCAGATAACACATGTTCTGGAATAAGTTAACTCAGTCACGTGTTTTGGCCACTTTAGAAATAACACTTTTCAAACTCTCTGCCAATGCACATATCCCCCCGCTACCAAACCCATCAGCTTCCTGGAGCTGTTTACATGAGATGATCTGGTTAGTTCTATTAATTAAAAAGGTTTTTTTTTTCTCTCTCTAGCCATGCTCAAAATCAGTGGTTGCAACATTGCAGGCATCCCAAGTTATGAAATTCATTATGGATATATACACAATACTATTTCAGAACCGCACAAGGGCATTTCTGATCCAGGAAGGGATCTTTTTCTTCTCATTTGTAAATGCGTTTATTTAAAAAAAGGCACACAAGTATAAGAACTAAATGTCATGTAATTCGATAGCAAAGTAGTGAATATACTGTTATCACGGCAGAAAAGCAGAAAAATTAAATATAATGTCGTTCGATAACAAAATGATCTTTATAATAGTGCGGGGAGGCCAACATCCAGAAAAGAAAAAAAAAACATGTGCGAAACAAGAAGTTATTTAAAATTAGAAAACTCAACATGTCAACCTGTCAGAAGGTGGAGTTCATGACAAAGATGAACCTGGAGAGTGTTTTCCAACACGAGCCTTGTATTTATTGGTTGGGACCTGCCATAACGGAGTACCACAGACTGGGGGCTTCAACAGCAGGCATAATTTTTTCTTCGGAGCTCCAGAGGCCGGAAGTCTAAGATCAAGGTTGTCAGGTGTCAGGAGGGCTGGCTTCCTCTGAGGCGTCAATCTGTGGCTTGTGGACGCCACGTTCTCCCTGTGTCTTCATGTGGTCTGACTTCTGCGTACGTGCGTGTCCTAATCACCTCTTCCGTGAGCACCCCGGTCAGACAGGAGTAGGGCTCGCCTGAACGACCTCATTTTAACTTCACTTAAAACTCCCATGTCCAAATATATTTAGGACTTCAACATATGAATTGGGGGAAAGACGCAAGTCAACCTACGGCAAGTCCGATCAGCTAGGACAGCTACCTCTGCCTTCTTTAGTGTGGGCTTCCGGGAAACACTGTTCTGTGGAAGCTTCCGCAGGCTTCTCCTGAAACCTTCGCTAGTCCATAACTTATATCCACACCCGCTTACACAGATCCCTTCGAGCCTTCCGGGCTTTACACCCTTACCTGTGGCCTCTCCTTGCCCTACAGACCTGATAATCATTTGCTCTCCAGCCTTCTGCTTTTACTTGCCCCGAGGAGGCAACCTTCTTCCCAGCTCATTCCCATCCCGTGGGCCATTCCTTGGTTCAGGGCCCTATAGCTCTTGATCTCCAGGCTCCCTCAGGACCAAGGGATCAGCACACATGTTAGGGGGACCCCTGTGCCCTCAATCAAATACAATTACATTACTCGGCAAAATAATCCGGTTTGCAGGTTTATTTTAATTTTGCACACGCAAATTAAATTCCAAATGTTAACATTTACACTGGCCTGGTAGATTTCGAATTGACAAAGTGGATACAAATTTGAATTTACAGCTTTTGGAAGCCATACACAGCAAAGCAATTACTCCAGTGTAAAATTAAATAACCAACACGTTTTAAAACTTCAGAGAAATATGTCACTGTGATTTTTTATTATGAGGCAAAGGAGGCCCAAAAGGCACAGAGACAAATCACTAAACATCTAGGAATAGGCCAGAGGTTCCGTGGCACAGGCACCTTTCACGACTCGTATCTCCTGGTTTTACATCCTTTGGAATGGGCGTGCAGGGTTCAACTTCTTTGGGGCGACGCATGAAGTCCGGTAGACACAGCATCCTCAGAAAGCTGTCAGCAGTAGGAACATCGCATACGGTACAAGGCCATGGAGAAGGACACCTGGATGGTTCTTGTGGTCAATGCCATGGCCCAAGGAGGACGGAGAACACCATTGTGAGTTGCAGTGGTTAGGAAAGCTGCAGATAAAGGAGAAAACATTCCTGCCAGGTAGACCAAGGTAAGCCAGTGCTCGGGGCAAGAAATGCACGAATGTCCAAATATCTGTTGTGCCACAGAGAAAGGTCACATTTGAACGTCACATAACCTGGGTTCATATTTCATTTCTCCACCGCTTTGGAAGGATAGCTAACTTCTTTGTGTCTCAATCCTCTTGTTTGTAAAGTGAGAACAATCATCTCCTAAAGACACGCCGGGCGGCTCGCAGCCAAAATAATGCCTGCAACGTGCCCAGCCCAGCCCAGTTTCAGGCACACTGGCCACTAAAATAGTCTTACTCCGGGGGCAATTTAGCAGAATGTGTATGTAGCAGGAGGTACGATTGAGAGAATCTGCAAAACTGTCGAGGCAGAAACTCAAAAGGAAAAGATATCCTCGTGCCAGACAATTATCTAGAACTCGGCGTGTAAATCACGCATATCTGTAATTTCTATATGATGAGCGTGAAAACATTCGGTGGCAAAACTCCAGAATTATGCCGCCGAAAAAGACAAGGCTATGAGAGAGTCAATGGGGTTTTTGCACGAGAGGGAATTTTCCTGTGACACTTAATCTAAGACTGTTATTGTGCATCCTTGTAAGACAAATAGTACGACAGTAAGCACAGGGGGTAAAGCAGGTCCTCTGTGGAGTGTTGTCTGCAAAAGCTGACTGTCCTACGCTTCATCACTTTGCAAGAGTCTTGCGCCAGAAGGATCAGAAACAAGAAATGTGACTGTGGCGGACGCGGTGGGTATTTAAACTCTTAACTATGAAATGCTGCCAAAGATGGTGAAGGAAGACAGTGGTCACTCTGGGGACCGGATTCACAGCAGGAGAAGCCCCAGTGGAGAATGGCACTGGATTTGGACCAATGGGGGATGAAGAAGAAAAGGAGCAAAGGACACGGAATCAGATCACGGAGAGAAGCACGTGTCCTGGCCACCGCGGACAGCTCTGGAGTCTCTAGCAAGAAAAGATCTGTGTTACCGTCAGGCCATTGTGTAGCGTGGTTTGCTTGTATAGACTCCTTAAATTAAATTAATTACTTTTTGGGGCACCTGGGTGGCTCAGTCGGTTGAGCGTCCGACTTTGGCCCGGGTCGTGATCTCGCGGTTCGTGCGTTCGAGCCCCGCGTCGGGCTCTCTGCTCACAGCCCGCTTTGGATCCTCTGTCCCCTTTCTCTCTGCCCCTCCCCTGCTTGTACTCTCACAAACATAAATAAAACATTAAAATACATTTTAAAAAATAAATGAATTGCTTTTTTTTTTTTTTTTTTTTTAAACTGAGCCTGGTTCGTTCTACTGTATGGATTCAGACTTTTTCAGCAAAGGCTTTCTCTTTGCCATTCTGTGTCTAGAATTCAGGATTCCCAGCAGTTTTTACCAGCCGGTTGGAAACAGCTGGCAGTGAGAGCACTAGCTTTTTACCTACGGGACTTCTTTGTACGTTCATACTAATCCTGAATTTGTTATTATGCCCATTTTATGGGAAGCGGTAGGACGGAGGCTAGTGTTCGTCCTAGCGAAACACTGAAGGTGGCAGTCACTGTCGGGGGCAGCCCTGAACTTGCATGGCCCCAAGGGCAGGCGTCTCCTCCAACACGGTGAGCCCGACGCCTCACCCGCCTCACCCTGGCTCTGGCTTTGGGAAGCAGGTGCAGGGAGGTGGAGAGCTGGCCACTATCATGGAGTCAGTTCGAGCCAGGCCTTGGATTTCTCCCAGGTGACACCAGTTGATATTCGTCCGGACTCTGGTGGCTCCGGGTACACTATCCTGGGGAGATGTCCCCGTGAGGAACAAAAGGAACAAGTTCCATTCCCGGTCAGATGATCACAGGTGACACAGACTCAAAGAGGAGCTGTAGGAGGCACAGTGCTAGCTCGCACGGAACCAGAGGAACGGGGTCTGGTCTCCAGGGCTACCGAACGCGTCGCCAAGTGGAGGAACACGACTCAGTGCCAGGTGATTGACTTGCCAACAAGCAGGAGGGCAAATGGGAAAACAGGAAGAGGTCCCTGCTGATCCATGCGGTGGAATCTGGTGGGCGAGGAGCAAGTCCCGACAGGCAGGCCCGGGATCACGGAGATGGCAGACGGAGGTGGAGCCCCCGCAAACAATTCCCCACCTGCAGCGAAACTGCGCTCATAGCCTGGTGCATGGGGCACACGGTGTGCACGGGGTCAGGTCGCTTCCCAGCCTGTTCTGCATGCGAGTCCAGCCCCCTCCTCCCAAGAGGAGAGGCCTGTGCTGTGATTATCGTCTGGGAGGGACATCTGTGATCCCCACGCTGCAGGCACAGGCTCTGGCAGGACACCGAAGCCACCCAGACATCCAGCTCGTCCCTCCGTCTGCTTGGGGTGGCCGGCAGCCTGCACGTCCAGCCACAGCCACCTGTGAGGCCGCATGTCGGGCTACAGGGGAGCATTCTTAGAATAAGATGTCCTGTGTCTATTTATGTTGTAGCCAGATGACAGGAGGCAGAGATACAAAAGCTAGGCGTGTTTCTCTGGAGATCTCCTCGTTGCGCACGTGGCCGGTGTTGGCTCTCCATTGTACAGAAGAATCAGCAGCTAAGGCGAATGATTTCTGCAAACCCTGGAACAAGAGCTCAGATCTCCCTGCTCAGTTTAGAACTTTTCAATTCCATTCGGTGAATGCGAACTTTTGGCCAGGACTTACAGCAGGGTCGGGCCCAATAGGACCCCCGCCCGTGGTCTGACGATACATGCTCTTCTAAATTTTTTTTGTAATGTTTATTTATTTTTGAGAGGGAGAGAGAGGCAGAGCGTGCGTGGGAGAGGGGCAGAGGGAGGGGAAGACACAGAATCCGAAGAAGGCTCCAGGCTCCGAGCTGGCAGCACAGAGCCCGACGTGGGTCTTGAACTCATGAACCGCGAGATCATGACCTGAGCTGAAGCTGGACGTCTAACAACTAAGCCACCCAGGTGCCCCTGAAGATCCGTGTCCTTCTAAACCTGGGGTTAAATGTCGAACTGTTTTCATTCGTTTGGCAGCCCTGGGTCAAGGGCAACACACATCTAGGAAACCCCACGAGAAGTAAGGCCACAGCGTCAATGTGTGCTGTTTGTTCGTTTGTTAGGTTGGTTTTTGCTTAACCTGCTCACTTAGGTCTCTAGAACGCTGACCCCAGCAAAGCGGTCAGTTGGGTCCACCTCTTGCATGTATGTATTTATACCATAGCTAAATGATTCCTTCATGTTCTCTACCATGAAAATGTCATTTTCATCACGCGCTTAATTCAAATAGAGTATACATAACCAAAATCCAAGGCACCCGTAACAAACCCTCTACTCCTTAGGGACAGGTCGTGAAAAGAACTCTCTATTTCTTGGGCAAATTCAGACCCCATTTTTCTGCAGTGTTTTTTTTTTTTTTTTAATTATCAAATATTTGGTGGGTCCTTCCTATGTTTTGGACACATCCTGATTCCCTTTTATTGGGTGCACCCCAACTTCCTTTTGTATATAACACCACTTTCAAAAACTATCCAGGAATAGACCTGCTTGCAACGAGTGTGTGTTTTAGGATGTGTTCCAGGGAGTTCTTTCTTATCTACGGTATGATTGCAGCTTTAACACCAACTGGCCCACCTAGTAGAACAGTTGGGAGTGCTCATGTGTCCGAGGTTTCTGTGGAACGCTCAGTGTAGTCAACTGTCTCTCTGTGCTCTGTAGTCTCTTGTCCAACCTGAGCTGAAAGGCAGAGGTGGAAGGCATTTCATATTCCACCTGAGGGTTGTCAGGGAGAGGGCCATTTCCGTATTGAGCCTGACCTGAAAACAAGATTCCCACTATACAAAAGTGATCCGTGGATTCTGTGATTCTTATTGGTTTACAACAGAACACAACTCATCCTCGGCCTGCGGGAGGAGCCGCCAAGCCCTTTTAATGCAATCACGTCTCATAGCTTGGGCAGACTATGCAAGCTTCTGCAGTTGAGGTCAGAAGCCCACTTCAGCTCACCGCTGTGAGAGAGCCGCTAGGCAGCGTGGATTTGATGCCTTCCGAGAGCTTCTCAAAGAGAAAATTACACATATGCCCTGGAGATGAATGCAGATGGAAACTGTCACTATTTTCGAGTTTCTGTTGATAAGGAAACTGAGTTGCGTAGGGTGAATTGATTGATGAGCTGTTGCATTTAAAATACCTTCAAGTAATTTGTCAATATAAAATGGCTCTTGGTACCTGAGGTTGTAAACCAATTTGACTTTTAGTTTTTCAAAAAGCAGTATGAAGATAAAATACCAAAGGTTTATAATTTTATTATATATTTAAAAATAATATGTCCATCATGTCAACAAATATTTATTGATTGGGCATTCTTTTCGATAATCAGGACAAAGTGGGGGGAGCAGAACAACGAGTGTCCTCACTCTCAAAAATCTAATAAGAAAGATGATAGGGGTGCCTGGGTGGCTTAGTGGATTAAGCATCTGTCTCTTGATCTCGGCTCAAGTCATGATCTCACGGTTCACGAGTTTGAGCCCTAATTGGGGTCTGCATTGACAGAGTGGAGCCCACTTTGGATTCTCTTTCTCTCTCTCTCTCTCTCTCTGCCCCTCCCCTGCTTGCTCTCTCTCTCTCAAAAATGAAAAATACACTTCTTAAAAAAAATCTTAAAAGAAAGGAAGACAAAAATCCTGATTAGATTAAACATCACACATCATTGTGATAACCGATAGGCAAAGAATTATATAGGGGGTATGAGGATGACTGAGTAGTGGCTTTGTGTTATCTGCTCCTGTAAGACCTCTCTCCAGATGTGATGTGTGAGCTAAATTGATGTGATGGTAGGGTAGCTATGCATGGATGGGTGGGGAGAGCATTCCATGCCTAAGACATATGCAGCCAAGGGCCCTAAAGCAGGAATTAGATGGAATATTTACTGAAAAGAAAGGGCAGTGCATGCAGCCTAATGGGCAGGAGGGCAGGAAGAGACCATCAGGACTGATGTGAGTGGGAGCCAGAGGGTCCGCGAGTCAGGAGACAGAGTTTGGATTTTATTGTCTGTGCAATGGAAATCCGACGGAGCGTTTTGCGTGAGACATCGATGTCGCATTATTTGCATTTCAGTAACATCACTCTGGCTTCTGTGTCTGGATTAACGGGGGGGGGGGGGTTGGGAAATGGGCCCAAGCAGGTCGACCAGGTGGGAAGCTATCTGTGTTGCCCAAAGGAGAGAGGATGACCATCTTGCGCTAAACCAACAGTAGGGACATGGAAAAAATCGGGTGATTGGGCATCTATTTAAGAGACAGATTTTATGGCATTTGTTGATGGACTGAAATTGTGGTAGCCGGTGGGATGTTTGAAAATGTTGGCAACGTTCTCAGATTGTGAGGTTTTCAGAAAATAGAGTAGTCAAGGAGAAGCAAGTTGACAAAATTACTTCTCTGGCTCAGCGAATCTCCCCGCCTTGACTTCTTAGCTTCCTGCTGTGATATCTTCAGGCTTCGGTTTTCACGGCACTAACTGAACTCTAGGTGCCACTTAAAGAGTTTTACGGGCTTCTCTTATTTTCCACTGACATCCTGAAGACTGCAATGAAACTTCTGGATACCTGGATAGGAAGTCCTGCATTCAGGAGGCATTAACTGGACCTGGGATTGAGATAAGAACAGAAATTATCATCTCGACAAGTCAAACCGATGGGTCCCCACACAGGACGGTGGCCGAGGAGGGAGAGGGGCAGGGACTTGAATGAGACGTCACATGCTGAGTTTTCACATAGCCTCATCTCCAAGAGGACAAGGGAGAGGAAAGGCATCTCTAACAGAAGTGTTATGGCCTGAAAATCTGTGTCTTGCCTAAACTCATGTGAAATACTCACGGCCCAGGGGATGGTATTAGGAAGTGGGGTCTTTGAGAGGTGATTAGGTATGGAGGGTAGAGACCTCATGCATGGGATTAATGTTCTTTAAAAAGAGACCCCTGGAGAGTTCTCTCTCCCTCTCTCTGCCATGTGAAGACACATGAGGAGCGGACAGTCTGCAGCCCCGGAGACAGCTGGGACCCTGATCTTGGACTGGGACCCACACTGGGACCCTGATCTTGGACTGGGACCCACACGGGGACCCTGATCTTGGACTGGGACCCACACGGGGACCCTGATCTTGGACTGGGACCCACACTGGGACCCTGATCTTGGACTGGGACCCACACTGGGACCCTGATCTTGGACTTGGACCCACACGGGGACCCTGATCTTGGACTGGGACCCACACGGGGACCCTGATCTTGGACTGTCAGCCTCCAGGACTTTGAGAAATACGTCCCTGTTGTTTATAAGTCATGCTTATAAAGCTGCTGTAACAGGTACTTTGTTACAGCAGCCGGACAGAATAAGGGCCATACCAACAAAGGCAGAGAGGCCGAAGGGTATGGGGGGTGAGTCAGGGGTGCTCCCAGGGAGGGAAGGCTGGCAGCTAATGTGAAGTTTGCAGAATTTTAAGCAGGGGAGTGACATCGCTGGCCCTCTTTTCTTGAAGAGTCCCCAGGTTGAGATGAACAGAAGCGATTGGAGGGTTCAGGAGAGGACGTGCTTAGGAGTTACTACCCTATTCCAGGAGTGATTAGAAAGTCACTTTGGCTGGGGCACCTGGCTGGTTCAGTTGGTGGAGTGTGCAACTCTCTTTCTTTTTTTTTTTTTTTTAAGTTTATTTATTTTTGAGAGAGAGAGACAGAATGAGCAGGGGAGGGGTGGAGAGAGAGGGAGAGAGAGAATCCCAAGCAGGCTCCACGCTGTCAGCACAGAGCCCGATGCAGGGATTGAACCCCCAAATGTGAGATCATGACCTGAGCCCAAACCAAGAGTCGGAGGCTTAACCGACTGAGCCATGCAGGTGCCCCAAGCGTCTGACTCTTGATATTGGCTCAAGTTGTGATCTGACAGTCTTGGTCGAGGGTGGGGGTGGGGGGTGGGAATCTAACCCCCTGGTGAGCTCTGTGTTGATGGCAGGGAGCCTGATTAAGATTCTCTCTCTCTCTCTCTCTCTCTCTCTCTCAGCCTCTCTCTCTCTCTGCACCTCCCGCACATGCACACACACACACACACACACACTCTCAAAATAAATAAACAAATAAATAATTTTTTAAGTGGAAATGCAAAACAGAGAAATCAGTTTTCATAATGTATTTTCTTTAACTCGGTGTGTCCCAAACATTATCCTTTGAACGCATAAATCAGCCCAAAGTGTCGACGAGATATCTCACATTATCTTTTTCATGCCACGTCTTCAAAATCTGGCATTACACTCACAGCGCCCCTGTATGACGTATCTGTATTTAAGTGCTTCATCACGAGGTATGCTAGAGGCTACCACAGTGGACAGCCTCGACCTAGAATGTTCTAGAGGCCCGCCTGAAAGCTCAGCCAGCGACCCCCCGAACAAATTCATCGTCAGTAACGAACTGGGGCCAGAAGACCCCAATTCTAGCACCCCAGCCCCTCCGCAAAACTGCTATAAGATCCTGAGGCAAAAGAAATCATGGCTTAGACATCAGTCCTGTGCTCTCCGGCTGAGAGGGCTGGAAGCGTTGATCCCTTTCAGCCCTGGGGTCCAGAGATTGACAACTTTCTCGGCCGTGGCAGCGGGGGCTGGGGGGGATCCCAGGGGATTGCAGAGCCTGCCACAGCCTTCTAGATCCAGTGTGTGGACGTCCACTTTCCTGTGTGCCACTGCTCCAGTCCAAGCCTGCGTGATCCGATGGCGGGAGCTGAGCTGGCTCTGTTAGTTCGTGGCCTGAAAGCCTGCTCGTGTGTCTCCGGGGCCGTGGGAAGTGGGCAGGGTGGCCCGGCTGCTCCAGGGTTCAACCCATGAGTCAGAACGAAGCCCAGTGGTGCCAGGACCACAATGAGAGATAAGAGGCAGCTGGGACCAGACCTCGGGATTCATCACCCGCTGCCCCAAGTTACTTCTTGCGAAAGACGAGGTGCTAACCTGTCCGGCCTGGCTGCATTTCAGCCTGGGGAATTAGCCTGCCCCTGGATTCCCCTAAGAGCTTCAGCTGGCCAGAACTTTCTCCCCGTTAACTCCTCCCCTTGCAATGGATTCCTTGGGAATCCATGTGACATGGGTGGGAAGTGCCATGTGACATGGGTGTGTAAGAACCTTTCCTGTGGAGCAGATCGAGAGCTCCCAGAGGCATCCCCTCCTTCTGAGTTAAGGAAAGAGATGGGGGAGGGGGGCACCTGGGTGGCTCCGTGGGTCAATCAGCCGACTCTTGGTTTCAAGTCAGTTCATGATCTCACGGTTCATGGGTCTGAGCCCCAGGTTGCCCGCCATGCTGGCAGCGTGGAACCTGCCTGGGATTCTCTCTCCGTCTCTCTCTGCCCCTCTCCTGCTTGCATGCTCTCCCTCTCCCTCTCCCTCTCTCTCTCTCTCTCTCTCTCCCTCTCCCTCTCTCTCAAAATAAATAAATAAACATTAAAAAAAAATAGTTGTCTTAAAAAAAAGGGAGAGAACGAGTACTGACACATACAAACTCATGGATAAAAGACTAAGAGACAGACAGACAGGGAGACAGAGAGAGTCACTATGCCTCTAAGTCCACGCCCTCAACTCTGTCCCCAAAATTAACAATTGCCCTGAAGTCTCCGATCTCCAGGAGAGCGCACAGACCAGAAAGCTGAGCAAAATTTTACCAGGACCATAGTTTAAAACTCCTGTGATTTTCTCACTGGGGAAAAAAAAAAAGTCACCAGATCCTCCTGATCAAGGCTTTGGGTGTTCCTTCGTGTGCAGTTCTAACAGATCTGATTAATGGGATTGTTATGACGGGACAGAGTGCCGACGTCTATCGGGGAACTCTTCCTTTCTGGCCCCGCACTTGATTGAGCCGGGGGAGAGCTTCGCTACCTTGCCTCAGATCCTCTACCGGAGCCCTTCCGCCTTCCCACACGCTCTCTCCATCCCCTCTCGTTGCCTCTGCCTCCGTATTCTTCACCTTTTCAACTGAAAATTACGTACGCAAGTCTTTCTCAAAATGGGGGCCAGGACCAACTTTGCTATAGTGGTTTGGGGTGCCTGTTGAAAGGCATATTTTGGGGTCCTACCTTAGGACTTCTGAATTAGAATTGGTCTTTGTAACCTGGTCATTCTACTGCTCCTTTCATGTTGAAATGTTCTAAAAGGCCAGTGGTTTCCCCACGCTCGCTTGCCCATGGGAATCATTGGGGGAGTTTTAAAACTACGGTCTGAATTCTGCTCTCAGATATTCTAGATTTAATTGGTATGTGATATGGCCTGGGCATCAGGATTTTTAAGAACTCCTCGTTGATCTAACGTGTGGCCAAGCTAGGGAACCGCTATTTGGGTTTCGATTATATCCTCTGTTCCGGCCTGGTGATCTTATTTTGTTTAAGTTTATTCCTTCATTTTGAGAGAGACAAAGACAGTGAGAGTGGGGTAGGGACAGAGAGAGGGGGAGAGAGAGAATCCCAGGCCGGCTGCACACTGTCATTGGGGAGCCTGACACGGGGCTCTCTGATTCTCGAACTGGGAGATCAAGACCTGATTTGAAACCAAGAATCAGATCTTTAACCAACTGAGACACCCTGGCGCCTTGTGGCCTGGTGATATTTTAAAAAGACACTGAGTACCCCCAAGATACACAGACAGACAGGTAATGTGCACACACACACACACACACACACAGGCTCACACTCACCCCATCTGTACCGTGTACCTGTCCCAGCTGTGCCACGTTTTCACCTTTCCTGGCGGCCCCAGGCATAATCTTGAAAGTCAGTCACATCCCAGGCTATGACACCTTGAAGTTGAAACTTGATTTCGTGAACCAGGCAGGAGAATTTTTTTATTTTTTTTTTATTTTTTGAATTATCTAGTTTATTCACTTTGCCGTAACCTTCGCTCATTAGCGAAAATCCCAACACTCAATTCTCAGCGCAAGGAGTAAACACACAAACATATGCCGACCACCCTTCCCGTGGCCCACCGGACTGACAGATCCTGGCATAGTGATACTCTCTTGGTCCCCATCCCATATCCCAGCCGTTATTTATATGATTATCATTTTGAACGTCTTACTGCACTCCATGGTTCCACAGGAACAAAACGGTTTGGGCCCCCCCGAGTGGAGGGGATCTTCCTGCAAGAGTCACTTGATGTTTATACTTGAGAAAGGAAATGCATTTTTTCCCCTTTTTAGTAAATATCTTCTTCATTGATAGTCTAATTTATTTTCAGCCAGAAAGCCTGGGGCTGTAGTTTCCTTAGGGGCTAAGAAATGAGTCCGGCGATGACCAAGGCCGAGTGGAGGGTACGCCTTCAGAACAGCACACGTGCTGGTTTCCAGACCCGGTTCCACTGGACCCCGGGCTCCTTGTCACTGCGGTGGCACCTGAATTAAGGCAAGACACACGCTCTTTTCTCCTGCTGCTGTCCCAGCTTCAGAGCCGCCGGGAGGGTGTAAATTTCCTAGCCTTTTTGCAAGGAACCTGAATTTATCTAGCATATTTTAGAACATGGAAGACCTGACTTTTTCTTTCCCCCTTTTTGGATTGGTAAAGAGTGATTTTGCAGCATCTTAGAGGAGGAGGGTTCCAGCACAAATTCTAGCCTATTATAAACATTGAAAAATATATTAATCCTATATTCTGCAAACCCTCAACGCCATCTGACAGACGCCGTGGGATCTATTAGCTAGACAAGTGACAAGTCCTCAATTGTACTCATTCCCCTTTTAGCTTAAATGCAACCAACCTCTTCTTTCTCCTGTTGAAAAGTAGATGTGGGCTTGGTGAGTTAATAACGTAGACCTTTTTTCTTTCGTAAAATATTCTATTTCTGTTTGTGACGGGGTCTTATTCTTTTTTTCTTCACTTACAAAGTTTGAGGTCTCTTAACGTTTATATATAAAAATTAGTATCCATCTATCTATATTATATAGATAGATATAATAGATAGATATAGATATGAATATATTTATATTTATATCGATAGATACATATAGGTAGATAGATATGAACATCAAGCAGAACTGTGGCTCAGGACTTCATGACTTAGTGAATTATTTGAGGCTCAAATTGCCATCTTAGTATCTAAACACTAAACTTTCGCTTTGACCAACAGTCAAACCTTAGGGCACACAAAAAATTATTGCAATGAATTGATATGTTTTTCCCTTTTCTACTCTCTCTGAACATTTTAAGCTGTTTGCAAAGTAAAATAATGTTCATATAAAAATGCTTCCCACTCATGTCACCCAAACTTGTTGTTTCAATGTTAACAGATGTTCATTGGCCAGATGGGTCGATGTTGCAAGTCGTGGTAGACAGCCTCCAGTGTGGCGCCCAGGGAACCGCCTCTCCTGGTATTCACGTTCTCATGGTCTCCTATAGACCCTTCCTCCAGTGGACAAAGGATGGATCGGACAGCGAGGAGACTCTGGCAGATGGCTTTCAAGGTTAGATTATAGAAGTCTCTGTGGTAGTCTCTTAGATACTTCATTCTGGAGTAACACAGCTTCGTGTCATAACCAGAATATACCAAATATACCAAATAAATATATAGGACTCACAGCTAAATTTGAGTTTTATTTCAACGATGATTTTCTTCAAATTCAAATTCAAGTTCATTAGCACACAGTGTGGTCTTGGCTTCAGGAGTAGAACCCAGTGATTCATCTCTTTATATGACACCCAGTGCATTCTGAGAAGTGCCCTCCTTAATGCCCATCGCCCATTTAATCCATACCCCCGCCAACCACCCCTCCAGCAGCCCTCGGTTTGTTCTCTGTGTTTAAGAGTCTCTTGTGGTTTGCCTCCCTCTCTGGTTTTATCTCATTTTTCCTCCCCTTCCCCTATGTTCATCTGTTGAGTTTCTCCAATTCCACGTATGAGTGAAATCAGATGATACCTGTCTTTCCGACTGACTTATTTCTTCAGGATAAGTATTGCTTATGTAATATTAGAGACATACTCACGTATTAAAATTTTTTCACAGTTTATCAGGAATTTAAATTTAACCAGGTGTTCTATATTTTATCTGGCAGTCTTAATAATGATACTTAATTCGCCTCGTGAGAGGGCTCCATACATGGTGAGGTACTGAGGCTCCCAGCCAATAGCCAACACCAACTGGACAGCCATGTGAGCGAATTATCTTGGAAGCAGACCTCCAAGCCTCAGGCATGCAACCTCATGAGATATTTTAGCCAGAACCGACCAGCCAGAGTACATTCTAATTCCTGCCCCACAGACGCGGTGAAAGCTAACACATAAGTATCACTATCGTATTTTTATTAAATAAATAGTTAACTTTATTAAATAAATATCATTATTTATTTTGTCAGTATTTTATTTATATTATTTTCACGTGATTTTAGGATCACTCATGAGGTCGTAGATAGCAGACAGCTAATGAAGAAATTTTGATTTGGAGGAGGCTTTTCATTTTTGAATTCCCTTAAGAGTTGAATTGGGAAAAAATAAGACCAGTTGACAAACCTGGAGGTCAGGAGCTCCCCTGAAAGCAAGAGCCAAACTCAGATGAGGAGCTGGGGAGGAGCTGAACGGAATTAATGGCAGGAGTGAGGAACGAGGAGCGTCTTGGCCAAATTCCTAGGCGCAACCAGGAGTCTCTTGGCTTGCCATCATTGACCATGGCTTTCCTTCCATCTTAATGCTCTTCATTCTGCAGCACAGGGACCAGGATCATTTGCACTGGGGCTTAGAAGACTCCTGGTGAGAGAGTACTCAAAACTCCATCCCTTTCTTTTCCAGGCTCAGTATTGTTGTCATGTATTGGGTAGGCTGGGTGACCGCCTGGAACATTAGAAGAAACTTCAGATGGCAGCTCATCTTTAGGGCAGCTGGATGCAGACATGGGCTCTTCAGCAGGGCCCTCAGCTTATGGGAAAAGCTGGTTTCAGCTGTGCGAGGTGGGACCGGAAGCCCCTGTGGACCTGGCCCTCCGTCCCCAGCCTTGTGGTCATCATGCGGCTGTAGTGGCTGGGCCTCAAGTGTTGTTCTGGCCTGAAGAGACTGGATCAGCCAGGTAATCACGACAGAAGGGGGTGGACTACGAAGGAGCCATGTCCAGCGGTGACGCCCTGTGGCATTATCACTGATGTCTAAAGTCCCCCACTGCTTAGCGTCAGGTATGAGAACTAACCATTTCCGATCGAGGCTTTTGGATGATTTAGAGAAAGTGGCGTGTCTTTGAGGGGGGGATGTTCACCAGCTTGCTCCGTTGGACAGGTGGAAGATTCCATGGTTAATAATAATAGATTAATTATATTATTTAAAGAACATATTATATAATATATGATATAATACAATATAATATAATATAATATAATATAATATAATATAATATAATATAATCTATGATATGATATGATATGATATGATATAACATAACATAACATAACATAATATAATATAATATATGATATGATATGATATGATATAATATAACATAATATAATATAACATAATATAATATAATATAATATAATATAATATAATATAATATAATATAATATATGATATGATATAATATAACATAACATAATATAATATAATATAATAATAATATGAAATGGGACCATATTTCAATGAAGTCATTCATTGAATGACTCAGATGAAGCCATTCCCGTCAGTTTCATGTTTCATTCGGTCAGCCTGGAAGGTTGTCGGAGCCTGGATTATGAGTTTTAAAAGTCAGACTGAGAAGTTTGAGCTTAATGTCATAAGCAAGGGATTCTCGTACTTTAAGGGGCATCAGAATGGCTTTGAGAGCTTGTGGAAAGGGTTGCTGCAGGCCATGCCCCCAGAGTCGCTGATTCACTAGGTCTGGGGTGGGACCCAAGTATTTGCGTTTCTCACACCCTCCCGGGTGATGTCCAACCCGCTGGTCCCCGGACCACACTTTGGGAACCACTGCCCTAAGCAGCCGAGTGTCATTGCTGACTGGGAACAGAGCGATAATACAAACCAGAAGACTCCGGTTTACGATTGCAAAATGCAACAGGGCTCACAAGTCAACACAACGGGCACAGAGCCAAGACCAAGTCCAGCTGGGCAAATCCCACAGAAGAGCTAGCATCCTCCTGTAATGCCCGGAACTCGCTCTGTGTGCCCGCTTTTCACTCTGATGGCTATCGGCCTTTAATGTGTGCTCTTCGTTAAGAAACCATGAAGCTATTTAAGGATGATGTAAAGGCTCGAGGCTTTTTCCGTGCAAATGTGCCTCTGTCTGTCAGGACTGGTGATGCCCTTGCTTTTGGGGGGAGGTCAGAGGCACGTTTTCTGACTCTACCAAATTCCAAGCAGTTTGCTCCCAAACTGACCTCTGAAATCCTCCCCCGTGCCGCTGAGGGTGGGTCTCCTGGAGGAAAGAAAAATGTATTTGGGGTGCGTGGCTCTGTGTGGTTGGCGGGAAGGAAGCTGAGATTTTCTACCTTTGCAACCAGACTTCCAGTTCTGTGCTTTTGCCAGACTCAGTCAGCAGCTGGCACCAAAGACAGAAAGTAATGGTGAGTGGCTTTCTTCCTCTTCTATCCCCCCCCCCCGCCCCCCGCCTTGGTTTTCTCAAAAGATTTTGACAGACGAAATAATACTCCTTCTGCTCCCTGCCCCTGCCATAATGCAGTCCATTTGTCTAAATTACAGACTTCAGCAATTATTTGCGCTCTCTTCAGAGTGGGAAGGCAAATTATCTCCGCTCTGAGTGAAGGTGGGGAAGGTACCAGCATCCTCGAATTCTTCCGTAGGGAGGAGGGGGGACATCCGGGGGGCCACCGTGGGCTACACACTTTGCGTGTTGTCTTCTTGGAGCTTCCCTTCAGCCTCACGCATCGGCTGTTGTCATTGTTCCCGTTGTTCCTATTTGAATAATTTCAGACTTACGGATAATGCCATTGCCGTGTACCCTCCACCCAGCGCCCTACAACGCCAGCATCTCCCATATCCACGGCATCATTTTTGACATTCAAGAATTCACGTCAAGACGTCGCTGTTAGCTCGATTACAAACTTTATCCAGATTTCACCAGTTTCCCCACTAATACCCTTTTTCCTCTTCCGGGAGCCCATCCAAGGCGCTACATCATCTTTCGTAGTCATGCTCCCCCCCCACCCCCACCCCGGTCTCCTCCGATTTTGAGACAGTTTCTCCACACAGTGACGATTTCCTTGTTGCTCATGACATGGACACGTTTTAAAGAGCGTTTTGTAACAAGGGTCTCAGCTTTGATTATTGTAATGTTTTCTCATGATTAGGCTGAGGTTAGGGATTTGAGGAAAGAAACATACAGATGTGATGTGACCTACCCCACCCTGCGGATGAGAAAACCAAAGGTCAAGGTGATTACAACAAATTGGCAAAGGTCACCCAGGCTAGAGCCTTTGTCGTCTCAGATTTCTGAACCAATGTCCTACCAGAACTCTTCCTGAGGGAGCGTGAAATCAAAGGTTAGTCACAGAGACAACGGAGAGAGGTTGCCTTATGGGGAAAAGCCACTTGAAGGGGAATGATCCCCCTTAGAATGATCTTTATTCTTGGGTGTCACTGGGGTCCAGGGAGGGGACAATCTCGAGATGCTTTAAAGTTTAAAATACCATCGGGGGGACGTTACTTCAGCCATGTTTGGATTTTACCCCTTTGGGCCTTTTCTTTCTTTCTTTCTTTCTTTCTTTCTTTCTTTCTTTCTTTTATGTTTATTTATTTATTTTGAGAGAGAGAGAGAGCAGGGGCAGGGGAGAGGCAGGGAGAGAGGGAAAGAGACAGAATCCCAAGCAGGCTCCACGTGGTCAGTGCAGAGCCCAAGTGGGGGTGAGATCTCATCAACCAAGGTATCATGGTCTGAACCAAAACCAAAAGATGCCCCTGGGCCATTTCTTTTCCATGCAAACAACAGTCTGTCCAGCTCTGGGTCATCTGCCTCTCAGTGTGTTTATTTGTCTCTCTTTCCCAATTATTACTAGCTGAGGGGGAAACAGCAATATTTCTTAAACGATTTGTGTGTTTTTTACAACATTTTTGATAACATGAGTCTCATTGAGCCCTAAGACAAGTTATCAGATTTTCAAGCTGGTCCAACGCTCTCACTTACAAATGCAGAAAACGGAGTCTCAGGATAGAGAAGAGGAGACAGCGAGTGTTTCTTAAGTCACCCATTTAACACCCTCATTACACTTATTTTATTTATTTATTTATTTATTTATTTATTCATTTTTAATTTTTTGGATGTTTATTTATTTTTGAGAGAGAGACAGAGCACAAGTCGGGGAGGGGGGCAGAGAGAGAGGGAGACACAGAATCGGAAGCAGGCTCCAGGCTCCGAGCCGTCAGCACAGAGCCCGACGCCGGGGCTCGAACTCACGAGCCGTGAGATCACGACCTGAGCCAAAGTCAGATGCTTAAATGACTGAGACACCCAGTCCCCCCAATAATTAAATTTCTGTTGCTTGCAATCAAAAGATTTCGGGTTAATGCATTCCTGTAAAGGGGAAAGAACTTTGACAGTTAATAGTATAGTTCGGGAGAGAGAAGGACAGGAGAAGTGTATGAAATAACGCATGGTTTACACTGGCTGAGAGGCCTGGCCTTTGAACCACTGCCTGGGGAATTGTTCTGAGTTTAAAAGGTGTCTCCCTAAAAGCCAGGCCTTAAATGCTTCTCAGCAAATGAGAGATCAGCCTCGGAGTCTTATTAAAACCTCCACTGTTTGAATGGGTTTTCGGCTTCGCAGAATCAATTCTGTTCTTCCTAATTCAATTTTCGATGAGTGTTAGAACTAACGGAAAAAAAAAATTAATAGTCCCTTCAACCCTTTTAAAGCAGTAACTGCCCTCTTGTCTTCTCCATATCATTTACCCAGATCCCCCCCTTTTTTTTCCCTGAAGGGGGAAGAGGCAGGAGAGAAAAAAAAAAAAAAATATATATATATATATAAGTACATTTTCCTTTATCATAAAATGTATCACAGCTCCTGAACTATGTGTGTTTTGGCTGCTGGGGATAAATGTGCACAGCTTTATAAAAGACGTAGGGAACTCGCCAGTGCAATTCCACACACAGGGCAGCTGCAGACATTTTTTTTTTTTTTTTTTAATTTTTGAATTTCAAGTTTCAAGTGAGGGGTCAGCTGCAGAACCTTTCCTGGGGGTGGCCAAATTAAAGCTCGCTATCAGATAAATACGCCTTAATGTCTGACAACCGTAATAATAGCTTCTGTCTCTGAGCACCTATTCTGGGCCCGGCCCACTCAGGCATTGATTTAGTGACTATTTATTAAACACCTCCCATGTGCCTTCAGGGATCCCATTTCATTCTCGAGGCAACCAGACGAGGTGGTTGCGGAGGATTAATTAAGACTGCGAGTACCACACCTGCAAAGGGAAAGGGGACAGAATAAAACAGAGCAGGGAAATAGGGGCGCCCCTGACAGGACCACCTGATACCTGGGGAGACCCGAGCCTCCTGGTGGAGTGTCTTTGGGGATTCGATGTGCAACCCTGGTGAGCTGCCCGCGGGCCCCCCAAAACACGCACATGGGCTTTTCTCTCTCTTTCTTTACAACCCATGCAGCTGCTTAGGTTAGCCTGGGATTCTCCAGCGAAAGACTGGCTAATAAAACATGTTAGAATAGATCCAACTTGCTCTTTAAGACTTGAAGAGGCAGGAGGTGGCCATAAATCTGGGTGCAAATGGGAATAGGGTGATATTTGGGGGAAGTCGAATGACAGAGGATCCCATTTGACTTTACATGAACACCCGTGGAGTCTGCGATAATTCGGTGCGGCCCCAGGACCCGGCAGAGACACCAGCCTCTCTTTGGTTGTCTCTGCCCATCCTCTCTGCCTCTCTCCCGCTTGCTAAATACATTTTCCAAAAAGGCTACACTCTCCTTTTTTTTTTTTTTTTTTTTTTAAGGACTGTGAGTTCTTGAAATGTTCTCCTTGGTTTTTCCTTTTACAAATTAATTACAGTCGAAACTCGCTGCTAAATCCAGAGAATGTGGTTCTGTTTGTGGCCAGGTTTTTCTTACACGGGTCCCTAATCCTAGAAGGGCTTCAATTCTTTCTTCACGTGATTTCGGTATGAAACAGATTTTGGATGGCAACTCATCAAAAGTCTACAAAACTGCGTATGTTTTATCTTTGTTTTTGTTGTGAGTTGTTTTCTGATTCTCTCCCCCCCCACCCCACATCCCCCGGCCCCCTCCTCTGGATAGATAATGCCAGGGGAAAAAAAAAATGTCTGGGGAAGGGTTCGGCTTAGGTCTGTCAAGCCTAAAAACCTTTAATCCTTCCCTTCTCTGTAATGAGTCTGAGACGCCGACGATTTGGTTTCCCCCAAGCCTTTCTGGGTACGATCCAATCAATGTTTAATTTCCCCAACTGGCTCTGTGAGAAGATTTATTTCCTTGTGTTTGTCTTGCAAACAATATTTGTTCTAAACTTTGCACAAAACAAGGAGAGAATGCTGATTTTTCTTTCTTTCTTTTCTTTTTTTTTTTTTTTTTTCAGAAAGAGGATTTTACAGAGAGAAAAATGTAGCACCGAGAGACAGCCATAGGTGCACGCTGGTAGGCTAGCTGGGCATCTGCAAACAAGCCGGATGGAAAACCCACTCTCCCGGATACTCTCTTCACCAGCCACCTCCAATCTGTGACAGCTTCCCCATAAGCAGAAAGATCCTGTTGAATTCTTTCCACTCAATCCCGTCTTGTATCGTATTAAATTGTTCCTTTCTTTCCATGTTTACCTCTCTACACCCATCCCTTGAATGTCCGCTCAACGTCCTTGGGGTCTTTTTGTTCTCCAGTATTATTTCTCGTGGTTCAAGGTCTATGGCTTCCAAGGAAATGTCCCCTACCCAGACTCAGGGGCCCTATCTGTTGTCGGCTATATGACTAGTCTTCATCCCACCCTTGCTCCCTCTCTCCTCAGTTACCTAGAAAGATGGATCTTTTCCTCGGGGCCAACCAGACGGTCTGGTCTGACACAGCTGTGTAATATCCAGTATCTAGTTTCACGATTGCTAAAATTGCCCCTTCTTGGAGTTTGGAAATCCTCTCATTGCTTTATAAAATAGACCCATTCACATCATACGAACATTTGAGCAAAACAAACAAAAAAATATATACAAATTTACAAAATTCTGTCATCTGAAAAAAGGCAACTGTTATCTAACAGTTGGTCAACGTCATTTCAAACTTACCTCTCATCCGCGCACAGGGATACAAGTCTAGATGGTGAGGGACGCCTGGGTGGTTCAGTTGGTTGAGTGTCCAATTCTTGGTTTCAGCTCAGGTCACTATTCCAGGGTCACGGGATCGAGCCCCACATCGGTCTCCCTGCCGAATGTGGAGCCTGGTTGAGATTCTCTCTCCCCCTCCCTCTGCCCCTCCACCCCACTCGTGCACACACGCACAATCTCTATCTCTCTCTCTCTTAAATAAAACTAAATTAATAATTCAATTAAATTAAATTTCAAAAAGTCTAGATAGTTAGATGGATATACAGATAGAAGCGACTGAAAAAAATGTCCCATTTATTATACCTACAATTTTTTAGGATTTTGAAAATAATTTTATTTATGAGCAAAAGACAAAGAAGCTGATGTAGAAATGTAATAATTGCTGAACTATAGTTAAATGTACTTTTAAAAATCAGGGCAGTCTTTAATACCGGGTCCAGTTGCAAAAAAAGAGTGACAGACAATTAGCGGTTGGGAATCATTGGCGTTCTATTTGATTCTTTATAAAAATTGTCATGAAAGTAGCTTTTAGGCAGTATTTATTGATTCTTTGCCATGAAAGGTAGAGATTTTTGCATAAATATATTTCCTTCTACTTTCCATACTACCCTTTGGGATTTCTTAGTTTTTTTTTTTTATTTTATTTTTTAATGTTTATTTAGTTTTGAGAGAGAGAGAGAAAGAGAGAGAGCATGAGCAGGAGAGGTGCAGAGAGAGAGAGAGAGAGACAGAATCCTAAGCAGGCTCCAGACTCCGAGCTGTCAGCACAGAGCCCAATGAGGGGCTCGAACTCATGAACCCTGAGATCATGACCTGAGCTGAAGTTAAGAGTCGGACACTTAACCAACTGAGCCCTCCAGGAGCCCCTCAGAGTCAACCCTTCTAATTCGATTTTTTCTACTTTGAATGCTTTTATTTTGATCTTTTATGTTCCCACTTCAGGAGGGGTTTATTTTTCAAGTTCTTGAGTTTTGGAGAATTTTTGTGCATGACGTTTATACATGAAGGATATTGAGTAATTATGCTAAGGAGAAAAATATATTTTACTGGTGGAGGAAAATAAATTTAGAAATTAGAAACAGAATGTGGTAAGCCAATAAATTCAGGGAGAAACACTGAGCACAGCAGAGGAGGTGAGAAGGGAGTATCTGCAAAGCCTTATGTTCTAATGACCCCATTGATGAGTGTGTCCAAAGCATAGGTGGAATAGAGTTGAGTTGAGGGGTGCACCTACCCAGACAAAGCTGTATCTCACAGACACCATCCTCGTTTCCTGGTTAGGTATGCTTCCAAAGCACCTTATTTAAATTCCTTACAAAGAAATAGTTTATAGGGAAATGCGATAGACTGCACTAGGGCTGACAGCATATTTTTGTTTACCTGGTTCAACATGTAAAGAATAAGAACAATTTCATGCAGATGATTGGCCGCGTCAGCTCCATCTTGGAAGATGGCATAAGGAAAACTTTGGGAAGGGACAAAGGTTGAGATGTCAAAGGGATAGAACTGGCTCCTCTCAGCCCGTGAACTGAGAACTTCCAACAGGCAGCTGGGATCATTGCTCGGCCGAGGAAGTCCCAGGACTGAGGTGTGAGAGCCCTTACCAGTTTGTCTGGCACCCTCTAGTTGTGGTGTCCCCTGACTTGATGTGATTCCCCACCCTCGCTGCCACGAGCAGGACCTCACACATCCTGGGGGGGGGGGGGATTGGTGAGTGGGGAGTCTTGAGACATCCTCATTCCCCTCACGCCTTTTGACACTGGCTTTTGTTGCGAACAGACTACAGTTAACTTACTTACATTCTTCTCTGTAGGTCATGAACGACGTATTATTTTTTCTCTGCCTCACTCCCTGCCGTCTTCGGTCTCCAGCCCTATTGGGAAAGGTCTACCTGTCTTGATCTTGTTCACCTCTGTCAAATTCTGCCCTGGGACCTACTGTGTGATTTAATCTCCAAGTTCCAGCCTTCATATAGGAAGTGAAATTTTCTTACAACATCAGATGCTTTCCCACGGTCGCTGATGCTGACACCTTGACCGTCCGTGTTCATTATCCACATTATCCCGTAAGGACCAGCTTTACGCGTTTTTCCTTTTGAGGGACTGTGGTATTCCCAAGGACATTTCCTATGTCCTTGTCTCCGTTTCGGTCTGTTTTTCCCTCTATTTTTCTGGTTGTTTCTTTTTTTTTTTAAGTTTATTTATTATGAGAGAGAGAGAGAGAAAGAGAGAGAGAGACAGACAGAGAAAGAGAAAGAGAAAGGAGAAACAGAGAGAGAGAGAGAGAGAGAGAGAGAGAGAGAGAGAGAGAGATGAAAAATCCCAAGCAGGTTCTGCACTGTCAGTGCAGAGCCCGGAGCAGGGCTCGAACTCATGAACCGTGATATCATGACCTGAACCTAAATCAAGGGTCGGACGCTTAACTGACTGAGCCACGCGTGTGCTGGGTGTTTCTAATGTAACTTTTAACTCCTGAACCATTTTCTTTTGCTCCTGTACCCATTTTCCTGAGCTCTGCCACTCAATTCCTTCCTATTACCTTATCATCTATTCTTCTATCTACTTTTATCTCATTCTTGAACTGTTTGCCAACAACACTGCTTATCTTTTCATTTCCCCCAAATCTTCAAGTGTTTCCAGGACCCGTTCCTCTTAGATATATGTTTCCTCCCATATTTGTTCTCATCTTCCTCCCCCTCCTCCCTGGCCTCAGCAACTTTCCAAAACTCGGATACTTGCTTCCTGGTATCTACTCATCGTCAAATAGACGTAGCACTTTCTGGGCTATGAAAGACTAGTGTAGAGAAGGAAGCCGCACTCGGCCGAGGCTGTTTGTTTGTGTTGGGGTAAACGCCTATTTCAATTTCTGGTGTTGAAGTGGCTCTCCACCATTCCACGGAACCCCGTAACGCATAGATCCTTGGGATGCAATACGTGGGCTGTGGCTTCCGTCCCTTTCAACACCTTCCCTGGTCTCCATCAGTGTTTCTTGGCTGGGAGACAGGATCGCAGGAAGCTGACATGGCACATTTGTGCTCATTTTCCAGCCTTACCGACGACCGTGCTGTTGTGTGGCACAACCCGGGTCTGGGGAGGCATTCCTGTCCTGTTTTCTACATTTCGTTTTCCCTGTCTTTCCTGTATCTACTCCACATTACTAGATCTAAGGATCACTGGATGGCACTTTAAGGACTCCGAGAGCAGCTTCTATAGGGCTTTCAGAGAAAACTGCATTCTGCCCAAGGTCCGGGGAGATCTGTGTTGGCTCTTTCCATCCTTCCACATGTGAGTTTAAGTTTCATTGTGTTTGGCAGAAAGTCTTCCTAGTTTGTGGTTTGGGGCTGTGGCCATTTCCTTGTTGCATGGAAAGTGGTAGTCTCTCCTTCACTTTTAATTCCTGTGTGTACGTGTGTTTCTCACAAGAGAGGAAGGCCTTCTAGAAGGAATTAGTGCCTCCGACCGTGTTTATGGCTTTGTTGCAAAATGCATGCGTGATTTTTTTTGGTGGGGGGGGGAGAGGATGCGAGCAAGAAAACAAAATTTATAATGGTGACGTTGAACTGTCTTAGTTTCTTGTGTGAAGAGAGAATCAGATGACGGCAGAAAGGCTACAGCGATAGCTTTTCTCTCCAGAATTTAGTGAATTGCCCGATGGTGAAGGGAATTCTGAGAAAGCTGTTTTTACAGGGGTTGTGGCTGTTGGACTCCTGGGCTGATAAGTTCAGTACCATCGTGGATTTTGTCCCTGGTCTTCGAAGCTCATGCAGGGAGTAGTAGCTAGGAGCCAGAGCAATGATGTCTCAGAGTTCTGAACCTGACTCTGTCCTACTCGCTCTGTGGTTTTGTGATACTAGGTGACTTTTTTTAAAGGCTCAGTGTGGTCACATGTGAAATGGGGGTTTATGTTGATCAGCTGAGAATGAATGTAAGAAAGAGCACTTTAAATTTCTGGGTCACGTGCTTAAGAAAAGATTGTAATAGTAGGAGAATAGGTGAAATGTCTAAGACCCGCTGTCTGAAATAAGCCTGTCTTTTTTTTGTCCTTGGCTCTGAGACGCTCTTTCTCTCTGGCCCTCCATTTCTTCCTCAGTGAGACAGAAAATAACTGTACACAAGACTAGTGGAAAGATTTCATGAGCTGATCACATCAGTGGAATCTTTGGGGACAGTGATAGGGGCATGGTTGAAACTTGGTTACCAACTGAGCCCTTTTTACTTTCTTGCTAACAGACTTTGCCATGAAGGGTCCATGGGACCAATGGGGGTCAGAAATTCAGAGTGCCCCCCTCTGTAGGGCCTCTCACCTGCCCCCTGCCCAACCAGGGTCAGTAATCTTAGGTTCCCTGAATATTTGCTCTCTATGGCTGCCAAGAGCTCAGAGGTGCAAGTGCCTGGAAGGAAAACAAACTCTGTGCTCGAACTAGGATGTGCTACCCACATGGCTGGGCTGGTCCTGCTCTCTGGGAGACCCTGGTCTCTTTTCCTCTCCTAGATGGTCTTTTCCGGGACGGACCCCGCTTCTCTGAAGCACGACTCTTGTGCACGAATGGTTTCTCCTTGGCTCTACCTTGCACTATCTCCCTCTTGGGTGCTCTGGCAACAGAATCACAGTTCGTTCTCGCCCTGGCTAGCCTTCGCCGACACAGCCCCCGCTCATCTACCCTAGGACCGCAGACGAAGCTTTGCCAACTCTGCACCTTAATTTCTCTCCATGCATAACCAGAGGACTGGCGTCGATCATTTCTAGGACAGTTCCAGAACCCAAGAGGACGAATGGGAAAGGTTCTCTAATATTTCCTGGGCCAATGAGGGACCCCATTAACCGGTAGTAGTGTTCGTTCGCAGCTGGCCTGGAAGGGTCTCTGATTCTCTTTCCACACCACAGCTTAGCTTGTCAGCATCAATGGCTTCTGGGGTAGCCTGTGGGATGCTGGAGCGTGGGGATGGCTTCTCCTACTTCTCTGAAACCTCAGCACAAGACACCACACCCAGAACACTTTCAATGGGCTTTCAATGGGCACCGAATTACTCAGAGCCATCAAAGCCCTTGCTCCTAGACATGCGAAGCAAGCTGGAAAGTGACACCACGTCACTAAGGAAGCTAAGGAAGGAGCAGTGAGCGCTCCTTCGTCCCTGGGAGAGAGAAGCAGCTTTTCCCCAAGTCTTGGGGATGATGTAAGTTGGGCAGAGGACAGACCATTCTCCAAAGGGAAGGGGAATCAGTAAGAGCAGTAACAGTTCCTGCCTGGTTGGCTTATTCTCAGAAAGCAAAGAGCAGTTACCGTAAGGAAGCCGGCTGTCTGGGCCAGCAGCTTTATCAATGAATAATTTCCTGAAAGGGAAAGAATCTACGGAGACCATACACTGTATTTGATCCCGGTACACGCACCAGGCGCGCAGGACTATCTTTGATTCAAAGGAAGCAAGATAATTGCTTCCCAAACAGACTCTCGCTGGAGAGGGTGCCCCCTCCCATCCTGGTGACCCTGCACCAGCAGCCTGAGGTCTGCCCCAGACAATTATCCTGTTTTGCTAGGGAACAAATTGCTCTTTTGGGGTAAATTCTGAGCAAGTCTGCCAAGTTCACAGCGATCCCGGGGGAGCCTGTGGGGGAAAGCACTCTCCAAATCCTCTCTCTGGCCCTTTGAAAGGAAAGCAGGTCATTTTTTAAAGAATTCCAAAGAAAGCAGCTAATTCTGAATGATCCATCCCACCTTGGGAGAGGCCTCGGGGGCAATGCGTTTGGTTCCTAGTGCCGGGCTGATGCTAGGGAGCCAATTTCCCATGCAAGTAATTATGCATGCAATTAAGTAATTGTAGATGGAAAGGGAAAAAAGAAAAAAAGAAGGAAGGGGACAACGCCAGAAAAGAAGTGTGGATTCTAACTTGCGAAAGCAGCGAGGAGAGCATGAGAGTTGAACCTGCTTCGATTTTATTTTCACAAATGACTGAATGGAATCAGGAGCTTGGAAAGGGTGAAATGTCAATCCGGTATCATGTAATAGCTAAGAATATAGACCCTGAAGCCACACGGCCTGTGTGCAAAGCCCGAGTCTGTCATTTATTAGCTGTGTGGCTTTGGGCAGACGACTTAGGCTTTCTGTGCCTCCGGTCTCTATTAAAACCCAATTAATAATGCTACATCATACAGTTGTCAAGGTTTAAATGAACGAATGCATGTGTGTATATATGGGTTATCGTGTGTGTGTGTGTGTGTGTGTGTGTGCGTGTGCGTGTGCTTGTATACGTGTGTGTGCATAGCTTATGAAGATGCCAGGTACTTGGTAATTGTCAGTTATTGTTTAACGGTCGATGTAATTTACGAGCAATCATTTCACAAGGAAGCTAAGATATTGCCCATTGCTAAGGACTCCTTTCTCCTGACCTTCTTCCTTTATCAGCAGAAAATCACCCCGACAGAAAAGGGTAAAGAATTACGAAGTGCTTAGTTTAGGGGATGGCAACAAAGAAGCGACTTCTGATTCTGGCAGTGAAAGGGTCAAAGCCCTGGCACCCCCGGGGACTCCCCAGAGAAGCAGTGTTGTTTACAGTATATGTTTAAAATAATATTCCTGCTCAGTTGGACCTCCCCTCGGGACAGTGCAATTTCAACAGTAACAGAGGATTAGTTAACGCCGGTCCCACCGGTGAGGCTGGAGATTTCGGGGATGGAGGCGAGGGGTGCACCCTCCCCCAGCGACCCCCGCTCCAGGTGGAGGGCGGCCGGGCGAGCTGGAAGTAATCAGTGCTGCCCAAGGGCAGGCTGACACTTTGGCCCCATTTGTATGATTTTGATTAATATTTTAAGGTCACCTCCTTTGAATCCAGGAGAGGTGAGAAAATGAATGAGGAAGAGAGAGCGTCCCAAAGCCAACATCGATAAGGGACGAAGCTCTACTCTTGCCATCTTGGGCAGGGCCACCTAGTTTTCATACCTGGTCGGGGCCTCTGGATTTCTACTCGTGCTGTCAGGCGTGGGTGGCCAGCAGTTTCATTTGCGGGAACAGACATCAAGACAATCCTAGGGACAGGCAGTGAGCTGGCACCTGCTTGGAGACTTGGTGGCTGCAGGAAGGAGAGGAGGCAGTCTCCTTCATGCTGCGGGAAACATCCATGAGCCATCACCGTCTGCTGGGCAAGAGCTCTGTGTGTGCCTGCTTTGGTGCTCAAAGCAGCCGTGTCCCGGGCCGCTGGCTTTGCTTCATTCCAACTGTCCTCCACCAGCTCAGAGAGAGGTCTTCTACCTCCAATATGTGACTGCTGCCCTATTTCGTTTTAAATCTTTCAAGAATGGACATCATGAGGTCTGTGAGCCTCTCTGGAAACTGTATATAAAAGTGCCTTAGAGAGTTCATGGCCCCCTGGCCCGCAAAAGGGTGAGAACCACCGCCTAGGGGGCCCATATTCCTTTTAGGAAAAAGCCCGAGCCCCTCCATGAGGCATGCAAGATATTCCACAGCCTTCCTACGCTTGCGTCCTGCTTCCAGTTAGCCCCTGGAACACGGAGCTGAGATCTCGAAGGCAGGAAACTGGCGTGCCCTCATCTGTGTTTCTAGTTGGGAATGGAATCTGCCAGGTATTGGACGAAAGTGAATTATTAGCATCAGGACCCTGCATAAAGGAAGTTAAGTCGTTCGTGCCAGAGACGGTGCAGAAATGGTAATAAAAATAAACTGTGTAAAACGGGGGAAGATTCTCCAGGACTGTGCTTTCAGGACGGTAACCAGTAGCCACATGCGGCCATTTCACTTTAAACTAATTAAAAATAAATAGAAGTAGATATTCAGCTCCTGACTCACAACGGTCACTCTGGCCACGTGGCCAGGGGCTTCTGCATTGTGCCGGTTCGTTGGCGGGCTATAGATACACGCACTTGTGCGGAACGTCGCGTAGGACGTGGACATTCTTGCGGAAATTTCTGACGGACGGCAGTGCTCTGGGAAGTCTCCAAATGGTACCATTGCAGACGCTCTGGAGTTTCAGAAGTGTGTAAGCCCCACAGCTGCTTGCTCTCTGCCCTGCTGATCCCAGGCATTCCTTTCAAAAGTACTAGGATCGTAGGAATCCCAGCCCTCCTTCCTTTGGCCAGTGCGCGATTTCGCAGGCGTGAATTTGGATCACCTTTTGTCCAGGGGGAGGGAGAGCAGAGAAAGGCCAGTCTCTCACCCTCTTCTCTTGGGAAATCCAAAGCCTTTCCTGTGCTGTGGGTTGCTGGATGGAAGGGTGGGGGCTCCTGGGGTCCCAGCGGGGTAGGCACGTCTCAGGGTGTGGCTACAGGTGGGTGGTGAGACCCTGAAGTTGACATACCTTCTGGACAAGTTTTCCAGCTTACCCAAAGCTGGGGCTTTGGAGACCGGCTCAGGGACAGAAAATTTCAGGGGGGAGAAAACAAAAACAAAAACACACACAAACAAAAAACAAAACAAAACAAAAACACCAAAAGAGTCTTGAAAGAAAGCTTGGTGAGTTTTTGAAAGAAGACTAAAGTAGAGCTTTGACAAGTTGTGTTCCCCAAACCTGGAGGCTGGGGCAAGCTCCGGCCAGGGGACAGAACTCCATTTCTGAGTCAGCTGGCAGCCAACTTCTGGTGACCTATGACAAGTCACCGGGCCTCCTTCTGGGCCAGCACTGTCCCCACACGCTTGCTAGAAGTAGAGGCAAGATGTCTCAGGATCCCTGATTCCAGAGCAGGGAGCCCAGTTTGCCAATCTGTTCCCCTTCTGCAGCTCTCAGAACAGCGCCATCGGGGGATTCAGCGAAGATCTTTCGGGTCAGCGGATGCAGTCTGCTCTTTGGAAAGCCTCTCGTGAAGCAAAGGCTGGTCACGAGACCCCCATCCATCACTCGGGCCCCTTCGAGGTGACCCGGGGCATGCGGGTCTCTGCAGCCCGAAAGAGGTGGAGAAAAGAAGCCAAACCCAGAGGTTTGGAAATATCTTGAAACCATTCTGTTTATTGCTAATCTATTTTCCACATCTCCACAGTGCTTGGGTGATAGAGGCCCCAGCCAATGAGACATGGATGAATAATAGCCCACAGAGTCATGGTTTGCATAGGCTTTATGGTGACACATCCCTTCCCCGACATCTCCTTTGATATTCTCATCAACTCCTCCAGGAAGGCAAGGTGGAATTGTTGGTGTGGCCACGTTGCAGATGTGCAAGTTGAGGAATCTTGCCAGCATCGCTCCGCTCAGGCGGCAAAGCCGGGTCCCAGCTCAGTTCCTTTAGCCGAGGCTGGTCTCGTTGGGCCTCGCTGCTGTGTGGCGCAGCCCCCTCTTGACGGGGACAGATGTGTGCCCGAGTCTCGGAAGCTACGCGTCACTCCGGCCAGTGGCTGGCCCGCCACGTCCATTGACCACTGTAAACGGACAGTCATGGGCCACGCGAGGTGCAGAGAGAACCCGAAGATGAAACCAACGTCCTTCCTTTTTTATGTGGAGTGAGAGCTTGGCCAGAGGCCCCTCTTGAAGGCTCACACTTCTCCTTGAGGAGAATGATTCTCTGGCCACAGGCTGGTTTTGGGAACAAAGGCATCGTGTGGAAGCAGTTAGCACACGGTGGATGCTCAAACCATGCGGTTTTCCACCCTTTCCTTTCCTCCGTCAGCCTTGCAGGAATAGTTAGAAGGAGGCAGAGGGACGGACAGGGCTACTTGCTCGTGGCCCTGGAGAGAGGCTCAAGGCTAGTCAATGGATGCTTTCAAGGGGTGTGAGACTGGTTCTCCCCAGACTGTTTTGGTTGGCGGGGTGATGGCAGGAGAGCAGGGCGGCATCTTGGCTGGAACCGTGAGAACCTGCCGCGAAGCCCCAGAGCCTGAGCCCTGCATCTTTCTCGAATGTTCCATTTCTGTTTCTTGGAAGGTAACTCCGTCCATCCTCCCCTCTCCAGCTCCTCTGTGCGCCCTTGGCAACCTGCCCTCCCCTTCAGCCAAGCTGGGGGGTGGGGGTGGGGGTGGCTCCTTGCAGCCGGAGGAAAGCGGCCAGGGGCCTCGTTCCCCTTTATTGCAGATAGGTGACTCAAAGCTCTTGCATCATTCAGCAAGAACCATGTGAACTCTCTCTTCTTCCCAGCTGGCTGTCCCACTCACCTCTCTACGTGGGTTTCCGAAGGGCGGTGATTAATCTCAGCGCCGGGACGAGGGCGAAGCCGCCCAACGCCCCGGGATAGGGCAGGGCCCTCGGCGACCCGGGCCTGGCCTCTCTCCAGGAAGGATAAGCAAGCACAGACACGGATGCCAAGGGACTCTGCCCTCGAATGAACAACTGACCTCTTGTTACCCAGGCCTTCCATCTCCTGCAAAGGGGGAGAGGCAGGCGGGGAGACCTCGGGGACCCGGGAGCGGGGCCCGAGTTCCAGCCCCAGCTCTGGTCTGACTCGGCGTGACCCCAAGACCGGCCTCAACTGGGAACAGGAGGAACGCTTTCCTCCTGACTTTTCACAGGGTCACGTGCAGGGGCGTCGGTGACGGGGCGGATCTGAAGCGGCCTGGGCACACGTTCTTCCAAAGACCGTGGCCGCCGTTTCCCGAAGACTTCTGCAGGGACAGCTGCGCAGGGCGTCGGATGAGCGAAGTCCGCGGCGCCTCTACTGAAATGGAAGCGTCTTCATCCGGTTGCGAATTCTCCTTGTATTTCTCCTCGTTCGGGGCCGCGTGCCCTTTCTGCCGGGAATGATAACCAAGGTTAACGGTACAGAGTTCCTAGGAGTCAAGCCCTGTCTAGGCACCTTACCTGCCATCGTGCCTAATCCTCAGCTGGTCCCAGGGGCCGCTGTCACGTTCGTGACCCTTTGCCAAGGAGGTGACCGTGGTTCAGAGGAGGAAGGGGCCTGCCCAACCCACGCTCTCAGTCCATTGAGAGGCAGTTCTCTGAGACCTGGGAGCCCATGGACAGCCCCGGTGCCCTTGGGGAATCCCACTCGTCCCCAGAGCACCCACGTGTGCGGCCGGCCTAGGTCCGTATGGCCCTTCCTCTGGGCAGCGGGCCTCACGGGGAAGGACCACACACCTCACGGTCACACGGCACGAGACCCCCCTCTCTGTGCTCATCGGACACCCCTGCTGGACGCCTCGGTGAGTCCTGATGCCTGAGGTCGGGCGCCCCTCCTTCCAGCAGGGGCTGCCCCCAGGAGCTGCTTCTGGGGGACTGAAGTCTCCCCCAAAGACAGGGAGGTGGAGAAAGTGAGTGGGGAGGAAAGAAGATGGGAGGGAAGGAAAAACACTTTACCCTGCGTCCAAATGCAGGCACGCTTCAAGGGTCAGACTGAAAAGTATTGGGGAGGGAGGGTGTGTGCTGGCCTCTGAAACGCAGTGTCACCGTAGAAGCGAAGTGACAGCAGACATGCGATTGTCCCCGTTTGGGCCATCGATAATGTCAGCAAGCTCAAAAAAAATAAAAAAAAAAAAAAACCCACAAACAACAACAACAACAACAACAACAAAAAACAAACAAAAACAAACAAAACAAACAAAACAAAAACAACAACAAAAACAAAACAAAAAACAAAACAAAAAAACAAAACAAAAAACAACAAAAAAACAAAACAAAAAAACAAAACAAAACAAAACAAAAAAACCCCAAAACAAACAAACAAACAAAACAACAACTTTGCATCTGAGTTTATTACTGAAAAATATTAGCTGGGGCGTCTGGCTGGCTCAGTAGGTTTCACATCTGATTCTTGATTTCAGCTCTGGTCATGATCCCAGGGTCCTGGGATTGAGCCTCACGTTGGGCTCTGTGCTGAGCATGTAGCCTGCATGAGATTCTGTCTCTCTCTCTCCGTCTCTTCCCCCTTCTGTTCCTCTCCGACTCATGCCCTGTCTCTCTCTAAAAATAAATAAATAAATAGTTAGCTGCCAGATTATCTACCGGGGGACTCGTGTCACCCCTTAAAGGGTGATGTGAGTGAATTATCTAAATGTGATAGATTATACATAATCTATGGTGATACGTGTCATTATTTTAATAATTGTCCTTACTGTTACCTTACATTCTTAAAAAGTTCAGTTTTTCGATACTGCAAGAGGCAGGAATGCGTCTGGAGACAGACTGGAAGTCGAACCCTCCTTTCCAAGCTGGACTCTGGTGACGGAGGCTCTGTGGCAGGTGTAAGAACGCATCAGACGTGCCCCAGACACGCCCCCAGAGCTTGCTCTCACCTGTTTCCTCTGAGTCTCCTACAAAGTCACTTAAACTTATTTGACATGTCTTGCTTGTAATAGACAACACTCTTAGAAATTCTTGAATTTTGATGGGGACCGAATGGAATAAGATTATCTGAAGTGTCCAGCTCTGAGATTGAAACACGAGATCACTTAACATGAGGGCTTTTCTGTCCTCTTCTCTCTCTGCTCTCCGCTCGCTGTCCTTCCCGCCTGCCTCTGAAGGTTAGCGCTGTGGGGTCTAGAAGAGGATGGAACCGCCGACATAACCCGTGGCCGGAGGGCATGAGGACACAAGTCAGGGGCAGAGTCCAGTCTGATGGCACAGCAGGGGCAGCACCTGTGGATCAAGAGGTGTGAAAACTTCAAGGAAAGATTTAATCTCCGTCGGGAGAGCGATGACAAGGGCACCAGAAGCCGAATGTCCTGCCTCGTCTGGCTGCGGCTTCTTCTCAGTTCTTTCTCATTCTGCCATGTCCTCCAGGCTCCTGGTCCAATGGGACAGCTCTAGGGCATCTTCTCCGAGGTAGAGACAAGCTCCCCACAGCCTCAGGCCCCTTAGAGCCCACACACGGCTGCCATGAGCCAAACTCAGCCCTGTGACTCTTTCTGTGCCTGTCGTTTAGAAAAGCCTGCAAGTCAGCAGGGAGGGGACTGTCCCTATCTTTACTCTACCGATCACTTGCCACATGCTGGCTGTGTTGTGGCCACAGGGGGTGGAGGAGCAAATAGGGACAATGGGGGCCTATTTCAGCTACTCGGCTACATCCAGGAGGCCCAAGGTCACGTGCTGTGTCTTCGCTGGAGACGGGAGTTGTTGGAGACCCGACATTAGGCTCTGATCAGGCACAGGAGGTGACTAATGTCATTCATGTAATCAGCCATTCAACAAGCCCTTAGCCATCATCTAGCATGTTCCATGTAGCACTCAACATTGGTTGAGCGGCCACTGGGCCGGGCAGTCTCAGCCTTCGGGAAGATCATGGAAAGAGGCGGCTTTAAAATAAACACACTTGATGTACACATTACAACCCAAAATCAGTACAGCTGCTTCTAAGAGGGGGACAGTGGGTGAGACAAGGTGAATTTACATGGAGAGTGAAGAAAATATACTCTTCAGCCATATTCTAGTACCAGCCTTGGGGCGAGAGTCTCTGGAAGTCTACAGAGTCTGGAGGTTCCTAGACTTGGGCATCAGCATTTTCCTAGAGGGAAGCTTCTGGTGCCACAGGGACCCAGCCCTGCATGGAGGAAGGCAGGGAGGTCACGGGAGGGTTCCTGCCTGTCAGACCAACAGGGCCCTTTCTGGACTTTCTGGGTAAGGAAACCCTGAGTCAAAAATCCTAGAAGATTCTTTGATTCTTCTTTCACACTGGGTTCTGGGAGCTTGAACTGTCGGTTAAAGGAAAGCGCTGGGCACCTAACACACGGACTTGCTAAAGCTTGTCTCTCACACATCTACACCTATCATTTTATCCAGATTTTTTTCTGAAATTAACAAGGCCATGCTAAGAGACTGGAGTTGGGGGCAAGTGGCCAGCCAGTCAAGGACTCTAGGTCCATCCTTGACTACTTGTGACAGCTTTGGAAAAAGTCCCTTAACCTCCTCAAGCCTCAGTTTCTTCATCTGTAAAATAAAATTCGTAAAAACTGACTTCCTAGGACTACCGCGAGGGTTAACTATGACGAAGTCACCTGTCTAATTCAGGAGTTGAAACATTCTGGCAACTTATGTGCATTTATAAGCGGACCTAAACTTTGTGCTTTTTATAGGTGACCTTCTAATAGGTTAACCAGTCTATGAGATGTATCTCCCTTTCTCATTTGAACTTTGAAGACAGGGGTCCCGTCGTTCATTCCCCGCTGTGCGGATGAAGAAGCAGGTCAGAGAGTAGCAACCTGTCTCCTGCACACGAAGAACCATAGCTAGAGTCAAGGTGAACGTTCTTGGCTTCCAGATCTGACCCCGGAATCTTATATAAAGACGGCCTCTTGCTGACGTAGAAAACTGCTACGCAAAGCTCTGAGTTGGCTAGGATTTATCCTCAAGGTGTGCTCAAGTTCAACACAAATAAAATAAAGGAACTTTGGTTATCCTTCCGAAACCCTCCTCATCTTAGACGACTCCTCCAACTTGGAAATCAGCAGGATGCCTTGGAAATAAAACAATGTGAACCAGACGGTGCCTTCACGGTCTCCATGGAGCCCTCAAACCTGCAGGACCCCAGGCACAAGAAATCACTCCACTGGACCTTAGTCTCGTCGTCTCTGAAATGGGATAATGAAGGTATCCTTTAAGGGCCGAGTGGGGGGAAGGGTGTGGCGTGCTTAACAAATGCCCTTGCGGTGCCTACTGCTTGCAATGGTTATTTTCCCCCACGCTGCTGTTGGATTTGAATTCAGAGAGAACCTCATCCTGGAACACCAAAACTGCTTAAGCGTCACGTGCAGAGGAACCTGCTGGGGACCCGTGTTAAAACGCAGATTCCGATTCACTGAGTCTTGGGGAGGGCTGGAGTGGACATCCTGCATTTCTAGCAAGCTCTCAGGACTCTACTGGTCCACGAAACACACTTTGAGCCGCAAACGTAGGGGACCTCCTGAATGGCGGAAGGAGGAACGAGTGGGCCAGCATCCCTGGGTTTGTCTGGTTTGTCCTCGCTGCACAGCGGCTGGATCCTGTGCACGCACCCAGTACGGACACAGACATGCATGTGTGCCCACGTGCCTTCTCGGGCACGCACAGACTCTGTCTTACCCACTCTGTCCCCCGGTTGGGGGCCACGCCCATCACAGAGTATTCACAAATGGGTTCTACAGCCTGAGCTCTTGATTCACGGTCCCCTAAGGCAGCCCATGTGCAGGGGGCAGGCGTGGCGTCCCTGCCCCTTAATTTCTACCCTGGCAATAATAATCATTACTGTAAGAGAAACTACATGTTGCCAAGCACTTTTCGCAGGTAGCATGCTATATTTATATTTACTAATTCATTGGATCCCGACGCCATTCCTGTGGATGACTACGTCCATTTGGCAGATGAGAGAGGTGAGGCACAGAGACATTAACTCCTCCCATAAGACTATGGACTTTCAGTGGCTCCCATCTGCCTTAATACCACCGTAGTCCTTGGCACAAAATGGAACCTCCGTCAACATTTCCTGAATCAGAGACTGAGTGAATAAATAAATGGGTGAAAAATGGATAAGAAGATGGAGAGGCTGGGTCATAGCCTTTGGAGGAGGTGACAAGAGTCCGAGAGGGGTATCACGGTCGTCAAGTATACTGGACTCGGTACTCCGTTTCAGTTCCAAAAGGCAGGGAAGTATTAATGGTAGCCTCAAGATCAGTGCCTAAACCACTGTGTGGACAGAGCCATCATGACAGAGAGAAACTCAAGAGGCTCAGCTTATGTGGATGAGGAAAAGGAGAGGCCAGTTCTCTTTGTTTGAGGAATGGGTGTATTTCTGGGTGTGACCTCATTGGCAGCTGGAAATACTGGACTGGAGTTGAGGAAAAATGTTTGGGGCTGAAAGGAAGGATTTGGAAGCCATTCACCCATCCATCCATCCATTTATCATCCAGCACTTAATAAGATCCAATTATGATCCAAACTTTTATTGAGAGAGTTATTGAAGACAGAAAGACAAAAATGGTGACCTTGCCTCCAAGAAGCCTACAGTTTCCTTGGTCCTTCTTCCTAGAGATGGCCTTTCAGGTCCTCAGACGAGTCTGTGGAGGGTTGGAGTAAAGCCAATAAAAAGAAAAGTTTGTGGTCTATTCTGGGCATTCATCCAACTAGAGGCAGGAAGAAAAAGTGGAGATTGAGATCTGAGATACAAAATAAAACAGGAGTTTACTGTCCCTAAAGACAGAGGGACCTACCAGAGGAAGGAAACTGCTGTTGTTTGGTAACGACAGCACCAGAGTTGATGACGTGGCAGGTTGGAGCTTCCCCACATTGGTGTTTCTCGAGTCAGGCAGTCCTACACGGGTGTTCCAGTGCAGCAAATATAACTCCAGCTTCTAGAACGATATCCACTCTGTGTGTTTGCAACCATAGGCCCGCCCAGGAGCACAGAGAGGAGACAGAGACGGGAAGGGACCCAACTCTTTGCCCTCACAATGGCCACATTTCGGGACACTGAGAACCTGTGCCCATCTGCAGCCGAAGTCTTGAGTCTGGGGGCCTGACAGCATCCTGGAACACTTGGCACCCACGTGACCTTGTATGTCCTCTCCTCAAATGATGTGAGTTATTTCATGAAAGGCTCTAGAAACCAGTGCCTGGTCCACAGGGAGCTCTAAAAAGATAATACTATTCTTACCGTTGTTATTATTTCCAGCCAATGAACCCGATCTCTAGACCAATCTCTGAGACTTTTTCCCCCTTAGGTCCCCCAGAATGTCCAGCCAGCAAAGACATTCATGTCCAGCCAGAATGTCCTGTGCTCAAAGCAGGCTGGGGCACTCACTGGCTCGAAAGGCCTCTTCTCGATGCCAACGTAAGGCTCTGACAAGTCCTGAAACACAGAAATCTGTTATAGCCAGTGTGATCCACACCTGTTTGATTTTTTCGCCCCATATGGTGACAGGTGGCCTCTTACGGAAATAGGGCTTTACGTATCTGGAGATTTTACTTCTCTTTCTAATCCAGTGAGCAGTTCCCCGACCTCTGCATCTACCTGGTATCTCTCATCTGTGCTTTAATTCAGGAGCTGGGGAGACGGGTGGCTCGTTTCATTAGCTGTGGTGACAATTACGCGCACCCATTGCACAACTTTCTAGATCTTGTAAACACTTCCACACACACTTGCGATTCTCATGCAAAGTTAGCATCGACGCTCCACCTTACCCTGGATGGAGCCGTGGCTCAGAGTTCGTGCGACTTGCCCAAAGCCACGGAGCTAGCAAGGGACCGAATGGGGCACATGCTTTATTTGTCTTCATTCACAACCGATGCTCTTTCCAACATTTCAAGGTGTCTCGAAGGTGCGGAATCCCAGGGACGCCATAAATTGTGAGTCGGGCTATTTGTATATTTAGACCTGAGCGCCAATCCCTGCCAGTGTTCTGTGTCGTTGAGAGAGTCCCCGCTGTAGCCCAGGGAGGGGGCCAGCTGTGGGCGGTGACCCGGCCGGGAGGGGCGTGTTCGCCATTCCTGATGTGAGCGGTAGCCTGGGCGTGGGGGCCAGAAGATTCTCCACTGGAAAGAGAAGAGGATGCCCAGGGCCTCCTGGTGCAGATGCAGATGGGCTGTTTGCCTCTCCCTGAAAAGAACAGCGTCCTCTCGGAGTCTGCTGGGGTTTTTACAAAGCCCGGATAGAGACAGGCATTGCGGCACAACCCAAAGGAGGAAAATTAAGTGAACCACAACCTTTCTTGGAGATGCAGCTTCCGCAGAAAGATTGCCACTTCGTTGTTGGCACCTTTTCCTCCCCACCATGGCAGGTTTTCCCCGGAAACCACCGGAGCCCGCCCCACCCTTGTCTCCGTGCCAGCCCCGCTGGGGACCTTTCCAAAGGGCACAGAGCACGCATCTCTGCGCTCTCGGCCCCCAGGCCCCTAAAAAATAACCTCCCGCTCGCTCGCTCTCCGAGCCTTGGTTGGCGGGAGGCATTTTGGGGTTGCGTGTTCCTTGCGGCTCCCCTGTCGTTGTTTTCCTCCTTCCTGAAAAGACAAAGTTAACATTTGTTCCCCCAAACCAGTCTCTTCTCCATCTGGAACCAACGGTGGGGGGCCCTCCGCGGATCACCCCTGAGGACTGGCTGATGTTTATAAGATCTTAGTCCTGGGGGGACGGGCTGGCTTAGGAGGCTGGTAATGGGATAAGAAGCCTTCTCCTCTCCAGGGCACCGGCTGGAACCCAGCCCAGGCTCCTAACGACGGGGAGCTACCAGCTTGCGGGAAGCTCCCTCTGTGAGATGAGCTGGCGGGCCGGTCCAAGGTGCCTCCTGCTCCATCTCCCGCCCCGTTCCCGTTTCGGGTCCCGTGTCAGGGGTGTCCGTATCCATGCCAAGGAGGCCCCGGGACTCCGGGATAAGCTGGCCGTACGATTGGCGTGTACGAGGCACAGGAGAAGAGGGAGCACGCTTCCTCGGCAGGAGAAGGCCACCCCTGTGTGTCGAGCACTCTGCAGAAACGGAGAACACACGATTTCACGGAACCCTCAGAGCGGTCTTCTGAAGATGCTAGTGGTGCCTCTGCTGGGACAGACGAGGGCGGAAGGATCAGAGAGGTCGAGTACTTTTCTCAAGGTGGCACAGGAAGTATGCCTTCACGACCCCAGAACTTACACTTGTTCCGCTCACCAATGATCCCGAGTCTCCTCAAATGTTGAGTGGCCCGGCCCGGAAGCATCGTATCCATGGTGGGATACCACACGCAAACACACGCACGCACGTACGTGCACAAACCCGTGCACGCGCGCGCGCACACACACACACACACACACTGCGATCATCAACAGCTGTATTCAACCGATGCCATAAAACACACTCACAAAGTGAGTTTCAGTTCATGGCTCACAGCAGGGGTTAGCATTTTTTTTTTCTCTGAAAAGGGCCAGAAACTGATAAGTGGTTTCTGCTTTGCTGGCCATATGGTCCGTCACAACTACTTAACTTTGCGACTGCAGCATGAAAGCAGCTACAGACAAAAGAAAGGGCCTTCCTGTGCTCTAATAAATTTTATTTACAAACATTTTTTTTTTTTTTTTTACCAAAAAACAGGCGATGAGGTTGACTTGGCCTACGGGCCATAGTTTGTCATTGCTTGATGTAGAGAAATCCTTCTCCCGGTAAGATAAACCAAGAGAGGCTTCCTGGAGGCAGTGCCCTTTAAAGTAAGCCTCCATGAACAGGTGGACTTTAGAATATGGAATTGGGAGAAGGTGTGAGCGTTCCAAAAGAGAGATGAAGGGGAATGAAGGCATGGGGCAGGGGAGTAAGGAGAGAGTCTAGGAGGGACAGGACCCATGTGGGTGGAGATCTGAGTCAGCACAAGAAAAAGTCATGGAGACATGACCCAGAGGGCGAGACTAGATTAGGGAGAAACCATGCTGGCCACAGGGGCTCCACGTGTGGTCAACGCTCTTCTCCCCATTTTACCAGTATTCCAAATCCTTTGTCTGACAAAACACAAACAAAAAGAAGCTGATCTCTTTCGAGAAGTTGGGTCTCCAGTGGTTTCACATCGACCTGGGTTAGGATCGAGTTCACATTACGGAGTCACTGGGGAATGTGTGCTTCTGGAATCGGGGGCGGGGCGGGGACGGGTGGGGCTCGAGAGCCTGGCTGCAGAGAGAGGAGATGAAGGTCAGACGAATATGGACGACCAAGCCCACCTCAGTGAAAAGTAGGCCTTCGGCTATGTGACCTCAGTCCCGTGTTTAGCCTCTCTGGGTTGGAGCTTCACCTTGTCCTCCAACACCAAGCGAGGGGTATGTGCCATTCAGGGGTGTGGTGACCTTTTACAAGAAATGGCACATAGGACCCATGATGGAGGCGGATCAGGACCTTAACAAAGCACGGGGTGATTTGTTCTTGCCCAAGAGCGGGGAGTGTGCTCCATGAAGAGTAGGTTCTGTGAACTTGGTCTCCCGATGGCAAGGCCAGAGTGATCTACCTTCAGCTGGGGTATTTGGGGACGGATGGCGGGAAGTGGCAGGAGGGCGTTTCAGGTTTAGTTGGGAACCAGAAGTGGCCCCATAACTACACATCAGCAACGAGCTCTTAGCTCTTTCGTAAACACCCGGGGCCCTGCTGTTCCTCTCAGCCCGAGTATGGCCTTTCCCCATTGCCAAGAAGGCCTTTTCCTTCCTTCCTCCCCTGGGCAATCTGCCAAGGCCAAGGCTAAAGTCTGTCCTCTTGGTGGAATGCCTTCTGGGCGTCCCCTCTCTCAATAACAGTGGCCCCACCCCAGTGTCAGTCACTGTCGTTGTTTGGCCCTGCGACCACCAGTCCAGCCTGAGTGTCTCAAGGGTGGGTTTCCCATCTTTGTGATGACGCTTGCTAACATCTCCATGGTTTTGCACAGCTTGGATGACAACAGTTGGAGAATGAACAAAATTAAAGGTGAAATAGCGACCATTCCTCGGTTGGCTTGCAGGGCCCTGGCATTGTGCTGGGAGTTTCATACTGCCCTCCAATGTTTACGACATCCAACTGGCAGGACTAGATCTCTTGCGCTGACAAGAGAGGGAGCGGGGGCCCGAGGCGACAGAGGGTCCCGCACCCTGTGCTCAGATTTGTCGGCCTTTCCGGCACGAGTCTTCAACCAACCTTTCACAGGCCTGGGGAATAACAGCATATGGATGATCCTTGGGACTGCTCCCTTGTATAGCCCTGGGCCCAGCTGGCGGGACCGTCCTGAGCAGTGTCCTCGGAGTTTATCGTGCTGGCCTTGCCTCATCAGGCACCGTTAAATGCACGGAGGCCGAACGGACTTGGCAGAGCTGGATTTCTCCTGCGCTTGAGGACTTGTGTTCCCGGACAATGAGGAATCTGAGGCATGGGGACGTCGTCTGCCTGCACACGTCTGGACGGGAACAGCCCTGCCATCCTGGAACCGAGGGGCCGGCGGAGCCGTTGTTTCGGGGGGCTGGTCTTTCTCCTGCATCTGAGACGCGATGAAGCAGCTTTTGCACAAAGAGCAAGGCGCCGCTCCCTCCGCCACCGTCTGCTGGGCCGGGAAGAGGCGGTCGGGGGGGTATAGCCCAGGTACCTGCAGTGGTTTGGGAAGCGCCACTGAGTCTATGCGATGACATACTGTGATTGACAGAATCGTGGTTCCCTAAAAACGTCCCTGTCTCGGTCTCCAGAGTCCGCGAGCAAGTTCCCCTTCACGGGAAAGGGGACCAGGCAGGGGTCATGAAAGCCCTTGAGATCGCCTCGGGTTACCTGGTGGGACCCTAAAGGTAATCACGAGAGTCCTGGAGATCAGCTCGTGTTTCCCAGCTGAGCGCAGTCACAGGGGGAGGTGGCAAGGAAGAAGAAGGGGGTGTCGGGAGTTTGGCTTTGAAGGAAGAGGACAGGGCTCGCGGGAGGCCTCCACGCACGCAAAAAGGGCGAGGAAACACATTTGCACCCACAGCCTGCGGGCACAGACATAACCCAAGCGATACCTTGAATTGAGCTCGGTGAGACCCGTGTCGGACTTCTGTCCACAGACCTGTAAGATCACACATTCGTGGCGCTTTAAATTGCTCAAGTGAGGGTAATCGGTGAGATAATGACAGTGGACTCACCCAGTCTTTTCCAGCTCCTTCCCCTGCCCCTCACAAACCGACAACCCCATGAAGGAGCGGGGGTTGCTTTAGCAGCGGCCCGGGAGTGTCCCAGTGTGTGCAGACCACGACACCTTTGACGGGGACCGGAACTTTCCAGAAGGGAACAACGGAGAGTGTCCGTCCGGGGGTGGAGACTGGCGCTCACCCCACCTGCTGTGGCCTGGAGAACATTTACCTCCTTTGGGACTCGCACCTTTGAACAACCAGCCCTGGATTCCAGAAGGCAGCGTGGGATAAGGGAAGGTGCCTGGGACTCTCAGCCAGACAAACGGGGGTTCAGATGCCTCTTCACTCACTCACCAGCTACAGAATCTTCAAGACCTTGCTCGCTTAACTTGGAGGCTAACAGCACGTAACCGTTGACTGTTGTGTGGACTGCGCAAGAGCACGGATCTGTCATCCAACTGTGGCTCCTGGAATCCAGTAGGTGTTCAATAATTGCTTTTCTGTTACTATTATTTTGCCATTTCCTTTTAGTTTAAGGCTTCTTTTTCTTTTTTTTCCCCCCAAATATTGAGAAAAAGCCATTCAGGTGCCTCGTACGAGTTTAAGTGGTAATTAGCGATGCTCTGAAACCACAATATTTCCTCTTTTCACTTCTGAAATTTTTATTAAAATAACAGATGAATATAGTTTCAATAGTAAATGATAATGACTACTAGTGAGAGCAAATGGTAAATGATAATTACAAAGAATAACGCTTTGCATTCCTAGTTGTTGTTTAAATGATATTTACTTTAAATTTTAAACAATTTTTTAATTTTATTTTATTTTATTTATTTTTGGGGCAGAGAGAGACAGAGCATGAACGGGGGAGGGGCAGAAAGAGAGGGACAGAATCGGAAGCAGGCTCCAGGCTCCGAGCCATCAGCCCAGAGCCCGACGCGGGGCTCGAACCCACGGACCGCGAGATCGTGACCTGGCTGAAGTCGGACGCTCAACCGACGGCGCCACCCAGGCGCCCCATTTACTTTAAATTTTATAAACAGGATCTTCACAATACTGTCACACCTCGATTTTCTCTTTTAAATAGCATTAGCTTCTTACTACAGAAGATGACTTAGCTTTCTTAAATTGTGAGAGTGAACTCATGTTACAAAGGAAAGGCAATGAGGGGCACCTGGGTGATTCAGTTGGTTAAGCATCTGACTCTTGATTTCAGCTCAGGTCATGATCTCATGGTTCATGAGTTCGAGCCCCACATGTGGAGCCTGCTTGGGATTCTCTCTCCCTCCTTCTCTGCCCCTCCCCCGTTCTCTCTCTCTCTGTCTCTCTCTCTCTCTTTTAAAATAAATAAATACACTTTAAAAAAAAAACAAAGGAAAACCAGTGAACATTTTTCATAAAGGTTAAGGATCACTTCCTGAAGGACATAATTTCTGGGCTAGATTTCAAGGATTGCATTCAAGTTTTCCAGGTGCATAAACGGAAGAATTTAGCTAGGAGCAACGACAAGCTTGAAAATAAGATTAAAATGTAACAGAAGGGCTCGGTTAAGTGGCTATAAGTAGGAGGGCAGGATGTAAATCAAGAAGGCTCGGGGGCGCCCGGGTGGCTCTGTCGGCTGAGCGTCCAACTTCAGCTCAGGTCACGATCTCGCGGTCCGTGAGTTCGAGCCCCGCGTCAGGCGTTGTGCTGAGGGCTCCAAGCCTGGAGCCTGCTTCCGATTCTGTGTCTCCCTCTCTCTCTGCCCCTCCTCCACTCATGTTCTGTCTGTCTGTCTCTCTATCAAAAATAAATAAACATTAAAACCAAAAAGAATGTTCAGGAGGAGATCTGGAGCCACGGGGAGGGGGCAGGATGTCGAGGACCCAGCGTGCATGCTGGAAAGCTGACCTTATTCTGGAGGACATGGCCAGCCATTCAAAGTCTTGGAGGAGGAGCATAATACAGTCATCGCTACATTTTTAGAAAGGTCGTTGGGGTTGGTGGATGTGATAGAATGAGTACTAATATCTTGGGGTAAGTCATATTGCTGGGGATGGGAGGTTATGGCAGACAGGCCAATATTTTATGGCAAAAATCAGGTAGGCATCTCGATCCATACTAAGCCACCACGAGCAAATCGTCACTGGGGTTCTTTTCCTTTATCTTGCAGTTATTGAGACATAATGGACGCAGAACCCTGGGCAAGTTTAAAGCGTACAGGGTGGTGATTTGCTGGGGAGATGGCAAAACGATCAGGACAGTAAGGTGAACACATCCATCGTCCCCCATAGCTGTCATTGCGGTTGCCTTGTGGTTTGTTTGTCATTGCTAAGATCTGCCATTTCAGTGATTTTGAAGCATACACGACGAGAGTAAATATAGGGGCACCTGGGTGGCTCAGCTGGGTGAGTGTCTGACTCTTGACTTTGGCTCGGTTCACGACCTCGTGGTTGTGAGATCAAGCCTCGCATTGAGCTTTGGGCTGACAGCGTGGAGCCTGCTTGGGATTCTCTCTCTCTCTCCCTCTCTCTCTGCCCCTCCCCTGCTTGCTCATGTGCTCTCTTTCTCTCTCAAAATAAATAAATAACTTAAAAAAAAAACGAATATTGTTAACTACGGTTACCATGCAGTACATTAGATCCCAGAACTTCCTCAGGAGGCTCTTATTTCTCTGGTTGCGAGGTCTCTGAGGCTCACCCGATTCATACTGAGGGAGGTAACCCGGTGACTTATTACTTTTTTATTCCTTTTCCACGAGAAGCCTCTATCCCCTACACCGGACTTCAGTACACTTGTATTGTGTTCGATGGGCGTGACATCAAAGCTTCTCAAGCGCCCAAAAGGACAGATCCTATTTCCTTGGTGTCAGTCTTCTGTGTCGAGGGGCAGAAGACTGAGATATTAAGGCCCCACTACGTGCTGATGCTCATGCCGGGCAGTGTGCCTTTATTTCATCCCGTTTGGTTCTTTCACCCTCCTGCGGGGGTTGTCATCGCCTATTTCAGACAGAGGAAGTGGCCAAGGTCAGGTGACCATACGGTGAGGGCCCCTTGCTGGGGCCGCGCAGTTAATCAATGGCCAAACCAGGTCCCCTGGCTGATTTCCTCCGCCCGTACCTTCCCGCTGTTCCAGGTCCTATCTTTGTGGAGAGGCTCACTGCGTGAAGAACGAAGGGCAAACTCCTTAGCGAGGCCTGCAGACCTCTTCCCCTCTGGTCCCTTCACCCCTCCTGCCCCGTTTCCCTGTACGTTGTAAACCTACCAAATCCCTTGCGGATTCGGGAGCCCAGCATACTTCTTGTTACGGATTTTGTGTGTGTTGGAACCTTAGGGCACCCAGCTCACCACACCTCTCGGGCCATCCGGGTCCCGTCAGCTGATCCTCCGAGATCAGTACGAATGTCACCTCCACTGGGAAGACTGGTGTGGCCCTTCCTGGGTCTGGCTGCACCCCACGCCTCTCATCTGAGCCTGGGGAATCCAGCCCGTGCCTCTGCCTACACCCACATGCCCACTCTTAATTGTCTTATAATAATGACTTACTACTCCCCCGTTACGAGGTCAATAACTGGCCAGCTTCTACTTTTGCTACCCGAAACGCTCGGCTCACGGAAAGCACTTCAAGACATTTTTAGAAAGAAGAAAGAAGAGAGCGAGGGCAAGAGGAAAGGCAAGAAGGAAAAAAAAATAAAACAGAAATGTGAGCATCAGTTGCCTGGCTAATCTGCCTTCTTTTTATATTCATGTTAACAGGCATATAAATACTGGGGATTCCCCTTGCTAAATGCAAGTTTGCAAAGCTTTGGTTTTTCAGAAGATGACGTCATTTAAGAGGAAATAACTACATTTTTTTTTTTTAAAGAGAAGCCAGACCAAATACTGAGAAGTGTATAATGGGAGAGAAAATAATAAAATCCAGAAAGCAATTGCCACAAATGTAATGTTCACCTCCTTGCTACACGCACACACACACACACACACACACACGCACACACACACCAAAAAAGGCTCTGCTTTTGCTGAATCTGCAGTAGCTAAAGTCACTAATTAAAACCATTTCCAAATCAATAAGATCAACCACGCTAATTGGCCTGCCATAAGAATTCTAAGGACAAAATCATAATCACGGTGTCCATCCTCATAATATATCAAGTGGAAAAAGAAAATATAGGTGGACCTGTCCTTCTAGCCGCTAAGAGAATTGTAGACGAAGAAAACCTAAAAAAAAAAAAAAAAAAAAAGAAAAAGAAAAAAAAAAGAAAATTCCCAAAGTGGTTGAAGAGATCCATTGTGGTCCTATTTACTTATTTATTTTGAGAGAGAGAGAGAATCCCAAGCAGGCTCCAGTGCAGAGCCCAACGGGGGCTCAAAGTCAACAAACCACGAGATCATGACCAGAGCCGAAATCATGAGTCAGGTGCTTAACCGACTGAGCCCCCGGGGCGCCCCTCCATTGGGGTCTTTGAAGGGAAACACTTCTACTGTGTCAAATAGGAAGGCATTTTTTTTTTTAATGGTATGGCCAAGGCTTTCTCTCCAAAGTTTACGAAGTAGAACACGTTCAGGGTTTATTTAACGTCCGGCCATTCTTCTCCTTCCAAGGGTGCCCCTTTGCTCCAGGCACAAGCCATCGCTGAACTTGGTTCTGAAGCGGGTCTGCCCCTTTAAAGCCAGGATCGTCTTTGGCAGATTTCATCTTATTGACCTTATAGGATGAGCAGTGGAAAGGACACCCGTCCTCAAATTAAACAAAATAAATAATCCACAGAGGATGGTCCGGCTAACAACTGGCATGCTCGTCGCAGGTCATGGCTGAGATCCGTGACATGTCTTAGGCCTTTGAACTTTCGTGACCACCTGTCATCTTCGTCTTCGGCCACTTCCTGTGTTGAACTTGCTCACAAGCCGTGATGCGCTGTGGAGCCTCTCCTGGCCCCTTTACAAACTCTTTCCTTGAGGGGAAATGGAAAACCCAGGCAGGGTTTCAGGTTTGTGTAAAATCCTGCTGAGAAAGCCTCACATTCGATGCTTCTGGTTCCACAAAAGTGTTTGAAGTAGATTCCAGGTACTACGAGTTTTTTTTTTTTTTTTCTTAAAGTCTGATTTTCCTTTTCATTGAGGAGGGAGAAGGGGGAGATTGTAGGAGGCTTTGTGTCCGCATGTCTAATATTATAAGAACTCTCCAAGTTTTGATAGGCTTAATCCCTACCGCAGGAGTGTATAAAATAGCAGAGTTAAACTGCCAAGAAAAACCAGGGCCACACCAGGAAAGCCGTTGGCTTTCGAGCGGCTACCTGCCAGATCCTGCCTGGCAAAAGCCCAGCTAATGAATGAATGCACAATATCCCAATGTATCAAGCTGGACTTGGCTTTGCCTGGGTCTGGGCGAGGTCTGAGGGGACCATCTCTGTTCAGCACGCTGCTGCTCACGTCCGAGAATCTCGACGTCCTTCGGACGGTATCATGCGAAGAGGAGTTTTTCCAGCCATCCAGCTGCACGCTCGTAAATGCCCTCGGAAGGTTTACTGGTCCTTCCCTCCGTGTGTGTGTGTGTCAGTGTTTCTTTCCTACTAAAGTTTCTTTACGGGTTATGACAACTCACAGATCTCTCTTTGTCTTTTCCTAGTTGCTGCTGTTCAGACTGATTTTCATCTTGCATATGATTTTAATACAAGCGCTTGTAATATGATTACATTAACTGTTGAGCAATATCGCCTCAGCAGAACCAGACCGCAGAGTTCTTTTTTTAACTGCACTAGGAATGCCTCGGCTCTATCTACAGTGTTAATTCTCCACCCAAGTGCACTGGCCAGATAGGCTGGGTTTTAGGTCCTGTGAGAATCTGTATCTGCGTGACAGTGCAGGAGCAGGACAGGGCGGGGAAGAAATCGGTGCACAATTTTCTTGGAGTCAAAGCAGGGTCTCCTTCCTCGTCCCGGGGATTGTAGTGACTTCCTGGAAACGTGCCCTCTTTCCAGTCTGGCCTGTGGTAGAACGGATTCGAGCGGCTTCTTTGTGCTAGTCCCTCAGAAGGGAATGTGAGGCGATGGGTGATGTCTGACTCTTGATTTCAGCTCAGGTCACGATCTCACCGTTCGTGGGATCGAACCCCACGTCGTGCTCTGTGCTGACAGAGCTTGCAATTCTCTCTCTCCCTCTCTTTCTGCCCCCTCCCCAACTCATGCTGTATCTCTCTCTCTCTCTCTCCTTCTCAAAATAAACACACTTAAAAAAAAGAGTTACCTTTTGATAAGATTCTGAAGAGAAAATGATAAGGACGTTGATGATGATGATGGTAGTCACAAGGGAAAAAGGGGAAGAGGATGATGTGGCGTGATTCCACTCAGTTCTTATCTGCCTGTGGGTGTCAGAACTCTGTGTGATTGGTATAGAAACCCTGTGTCCCAATTGTTTTGTTTGGTTATTTGTTTCCAGAGCAGTCTGATGTCAGAATTTCCATCCCATTGTCTTAATGAAACAAACAAACAAGCAAAAAAAGATTCTGCAATTCCATTAATCACAAGACAGAAACTACCCTCTACATTGCCTCTTGACATGGAAATATTCCAAGGCTTGTTTTTGTCAGACGGTGTAGCTAGAATTTCATTGTTGCTGTTGTTCAGAAATTGCGAGCTTCTCATTTGGAGAAAACCTGTGTGTGTGTGTGTGTGGAGGGTGTTTTATCCTGGAGGAGACAGACAAAACTTAATTTATCTTCTGGTACCTGTTTTGGATTCTTGTTAAAAGAAAAACACAAGCCACCCAAAGCTTCTGGCCTGTCCTCTAATGCTCAAACCCAAATGGATGGGACATTTTGGTTTATTTGCCTATTTTTATTGTTTCTTCTTAAATACCACGAGCATACAATATGGGTGTATATTTTTTGTATGTTTTTGTTCTAGGGTCACATTTGATGCCCTTGGCTTGGCTTAGATGCTATGGATCTCATAAGGGTGACAAAAGGTGACCCCCTTCTTGTAACTCCAGAGAAGATATGACTGATTCTGGTGATTTAAAAGAAGGAAGGAGTTCATGGATCTTCCTATTCACACGATTTTCCTTTTTCCCCCATTCTCCTGCCTTCTTGCCCTTTCATACCAAGGCAGAGAGTATTGTTTGCTCTGAACTGATTCACCTGCAAAATGGTATCTGAAAAGGACCGTATTCCTTCTGTTTTCTGGCTGATATGGCCAGGTTTCAGCCAGAAACACGTTTCTGAATACACTCACCTAGGACTTCCGTTAGCAGTGGCCCTGGTCAGCCCAACCCAAAGGCTCTCTGATTCCCAGAATTTTAAGAACAGTCCAGGCTAATGACCATCGTTGTCCAGGGGCCCGCAGTCGGGACTCGTAGAAGAGGCCCACGCCCAAGTGCCCTTGGGAGATAATTTATCTCAAAATCTCCTTGAACCTACTTACTGGGCAATACCCACTCAGACTTCCCCAAAGGGCTGAGAGCACCTCCGTTTAAAAAGAGCCACCCTGTAGGGCCACCCAGGTGGCTCAGTTGGTTAAGTGTCTGACTTCAGCTCGGGCCATAATCTCACAGTTCATGAGTTCGAGCCCCACATCATGCCTTGCGCCACTCTGTCTCTCTCAAATAAATAAACATTAAAAAAAAAAAGAGCCACACTGTAACAAGGACACTGTGTGTTATTTTCATCTGATCTCACGTGAAGACTAAGGAGCAGAAGGGCAGAGATGTGTCTGCAAAGTTTAACTTCTGGCTCTCTGGGGAGAACACCCCTGATGTGTAGTATTTGCCTCCTTGTGTGGTGTAAACACTCCCACCACGGCCAGTTTCCCAATACCAACATGACGTCCCCAGATACAGAACCGGGAGGGGATGTCTGTCCTCAGCTCCCACAAGCCAAGAGTGGCACGTTTCATCACAGCCATGCTCCCAGCTAGGAAACAGCAGGGAGAGAGAACACAGGTTTGGAGACCAGAGACCTGGCTTGGGTTCCAGGTATGCTCCCTATTAGCTCAGGCAAGTGACTCTTGGATGCTGTTGAGGCCCCCGAAAAATAGACAAATGAGTGTCTTTCTAGCTGGGTGTGAACCCAGGGAGAAAACGCAGGGAGGAGACACCTCTGGCACGAGCAACATCGCCTTCACCGTCAGTCAATCCGACAGGCGCACGGACGTCACCACGGGTTTCGCAGACTTTCGCAGACTTCCATAGACTCCATCGTACTAATGCGGGTGCTATTATTCCTATCTTACAAAATAAAATTTGAGTCTTGAAGAGGTCAAGAAACTCCTCTGTAAAAGCTACCAGCCCACGTCTGTCTATCTACACGGACCATTCATTTCACCCTCCATGAGATGCTTAATAAATTTGGTTTTTAAGCTGGAAAAGCATTCATTAAAGACAGATGACTATCCCCTTGGAATCCTAAAATTGGGGCAGATCTTCTCAAGAGAGAAAGGTGGCCAAGAGAGCCAATGTGGCAGCTATTCGAATATCATCCTCTTACCCCCTCCCATGGGTTAACAAGCGGCAGGCTGTGTACAACAGACATTCAGTCGTGACCTGCATTCTCTGAACAAGGCGTCTGTTGCCCTGGGGGAGCTGTGGAGAGCAGAGAGCTGTGTCATTGATTTATTCACATTTTCTTCCCTAGGGAAGCAATATATAAAGTTGGCCAATTTGGGGTTACCAAACCCTGGCTTTTCCCCCCATCTCTTCTATTTACTAGTTGAGTGACCTTGGCTGAGTCACTTCACGAGTTATCACAAGAACATAAGCTACAGACTAAGGATAGTCACAAATTGCTGACTCTGTGTGTGTGTGTGTGTGTGTGTGTGTGTGTGTGTGAGAGAGAGAGAGAGAGAGAGGAGGTTCAGATAATGAGTATGAGCTCCTGGAGGGTAGAGCCTGTGTCTACTAAGGTAGCACCTTCAGGATTTACTCAGCATTAGGTTCGTCCCTAATTGATGAAGGACTGAGTCAACTGTCTGGAACAAAAGTCATCACACAAAAGATACTTAATAGGTGGGAGCCATGTTTCCTCCAGGGTCAAAGAGCATGTAGACCACCCCCACCCTTAGACCTTCAGCACTTGGAAAATGACAACTGTCTGGTTTTGCCATTTGAGACAAGATACTTACTTCTAATTTTTTTTTTTAATGTTTATTTATTTTTGAGAGAGAGACCGAGGGTGAGTGGAGGAGGGGCAGAGAGAGGGAGACACAGAATCCGAAGCAGGCTCCGAGGCTCTGTGCTGACAGCAGTGGGGCTCGAACTTATGAACCGGGCGATCGTGACCTGAGCCCAAGTCGGACGCTTAACCGACTGAGCCACCCAGGCGTGCCGATACTTACGTCTTTAACGTAAGCTTACTTTCAATGTAAAACAGCTTCTGTAAAGCAACGACCACAAGCAGCTGAATAAATTGGGAATAAACAGTGTGCGGCGTGGCAAATGGCATCCCCAATAATCTATCATACATACATCTGCTGCGGATAATGCAAGATAACAATAACCCTCCGATTTAATTGGGCTTGTGGGTGGTAGCTTATGCACTATAATGGTCCCATTGACATTGGTTTGCACCCGAGGAATCAAACCAGTGCCTACTTGCATAGGAAGCACTGAGTAGTCCTTTCTCCCCCGGAAGTGCCTGTGTTACTGTGAACGTTAACAGCAGTCAGGCCCGGGCTTGGAGGGGTCGGGAAGAGACCCTGGAGGTTCAGTGGGGGAGGCCGGACAGCATCCCATTGCTTTCAGTGGGACCGTGTGCCCTTTGAAAAGCCCCGCCGTGGTTTAAGAGGCTCTCTTTCCAGGTCTGGCCGCAATGCCAATAGAAGCGTCTAGTAATAACAGCCTAACTGTACGTATGGGCAGGCAGTGTTGACATCTATATATAGGTATATCTTTTCCGTCTCTGCCTCCGAACCACTGGGATGTATTCTGCCAGGAGCAATACAAGAGTCGCCGTATCAGATGACCTGGGCCACACGTTAGCCGTGCTCATAAATACTAACCTGGCAAAGTCCATCTCGTTTGGGGCCACAAGGCCAGTTTAATTCTAGCGGCTCCGACCGCGGCTCCCAGAGAGCAGAGTATTGAAGCCGTGCTGATACAACAATCAGATCTAAATCCGTTTTGCACCAACCTTTCCCCGGGGAGAGATCGGGGCGCCAGTCTCTCCATCCGAGGGCCGGGCGGGGGACAGAATCACGGCAAGGCTCTGGGGGGGGGGGTGGTTCTCGGGAAGGGGAAGAGGGGAAGCACAGAGGCTGCGGCCCTTCCTCCTGCTCCGGAGGGCACCTCGTCTGTGTCCAGCAGGCCCGTCGTCCCGCTGATGGTCAGGCAGGCCCCGCCGACTGGCGTTCTGCAGATCCACTTCTCCAGCAAGCTTCCATTCATTGTCAGGCTGGAAACCCAGCCTTCCCCAGCCCCGGAGCCTGGAAGCTGAGCAGAACTAGGCAATTATCTGTTTTGAAGGAATACACTGATTTGACATTCTTAAGAAGTCACAGACGTCTGATTTCATAATATAATTTGTAGAAGTAAAAAAGGCAAGTTAAACATTTGCTTACACATATAATGTTTACATGTGTTCAAAGAACTTTCCAAAACTTTGCAGTTTCATCCAACTGCATCTTTTTTAAGCTCGCTTCGCTCTTGTAGGTTTGCAAACAAATTCCGCAGCACATTCAACCGCAAATTGATTTACTTTTGGGGAAACTCCTTGAGTTTCACGACTTTCTTCTTGCTGTTTAACGTACACACAGATGCAAAAAAGAAAAAACAATCTCCTAACACAGGAACACAAATCTGGCATCCGAAGGAGTCAATTTTTTTTTTTTTTCCCATTTATTCTCAAAGTGAAGGGAAAGCGGCAATGGATGTGATCCAGATCATAGGAGTGTGCAAATGACTTCTGGGGACCCGCTGGCAGAGTGAGTGACAGCCGCAGCTCGGGGCAGGGTGGGTGAGGGGGAGAGCAGCGTCCCCGCGCAAAGGAAACCCACACTTCACTGGGCGTGTGCCCCGGAGGCCTGGCCGTCCCCCACCCGGGGAAGGTGTCACCACCCGCTCCGGCGTTCAGGACGGGGAGGCGTCTTGGGAAGCCCGGTCTCCCATACCTCTGCTGGGCCGCAGTCCCTGAGTCCACATGTCACCGGTGTTCATTCTTCCGTGTCTCCTGAATGCGCTCCATCACTCAGCACTGGGACTCTGGCAGTGGCCTCCGGAACGACCTCACTGAGGGGAAAATCATAAGCCACGCATCTAATCCAGTTGCCATCCTTGTTCAACTTACCAGGACCCTCCTTTCTGCAGGATAGAGGGCCAACTCCTCGGCATAACTTCGAAGGCCGATCCCAACCAGGCTTCTGCTTTCGTTAACAACCCCATCTCCATGAGAGTGTCTCAGGCCCCAAGCAAGTGCTGCACGTACGCCATTTGGTCTATCCCACAGGGCCTTTGCACACGCCATTTCTTTGACCACGAGCACCGTCCTGTCATTTTTCACCTGGAAAACTCCAACTCATCCTTCAAAATCAGCTCCGACACCACTTCCGGAAATCATCCCTGAACCTCAACACAGGGTTAGGACTTTCTTCCTTTTGTTCCTTAGCACCCTAAATTGAATTTTTGAAAGCTGGGCTATGTTTACCGTGAGTTGGCAGAATATGTCTTGTTTAGGACGACGATTTGGTTACCAGTGCACAACAAACACACACAGTTCCTAAAAATGTAATAGACGGCATGTAAAGGTTTTTGCATAAACTAGATAAACGGGGGCAGCCGGGTGGCTCAGTCGGTTGAATGGCCGACATTGGCTCAGGTCATGATCTCACGGTTTGTGAGTTTGAGCCCCACGTGGGTCTCTGCGCTGACAGCTCGGAGCCTGGAGCCTGCTTCGGATTCTGTGTCTCCCTCTCTCTCTCTCTCTCTGACTCTGTTCCCCCACTCACACTCTGTCTCTCTCTGTCTCGGAAAAATAATAAAGAAACGTTAAAAGAAAGGAATAGAGAGCTAAATGAATGAATTAGATAATGAAGTGGAGTATAATCGCTCAAACGGCTATGGCTCAGACCCTCCTCCCCACCCAGGGTCCCTCACAAAGTGATCGCAGCGAAAGAGCCAGGCCACTGAATGCTGCGGACTCCATGGTGGGTGAGTAGGGTAACCATGAACTCAGGTGGCTGGACAAAGTGGCAAAGTGACATCATTGCATAAGCCCCTCATCTTCAGACCTTCTCCTTCCTTCTCTCCCGACGCTTTGGCCCCTGGAGATGCTGGAGGGGCCCTAAAACAAGGTGAGCTTATAAGAGAACGTCAAGTCCTGGAGAAGGAGCTACGAGGCTTGAGGGATGGATGGCAGGTGTCTCTTCTTCCAGCCGAGCCGGCCCCAGGCTCTTCTGGCCACAGACCTCAAGGGTGCCCAGCCAGCTTCTCCCTGGCCGGAATTTCAGGATATTCCCTACTCTACATCCTGCCCCGTGAGGGGGGACAGTGACCTCCCTGACTCCCCTCCCTCCCACACCTCAAGGTGTGCATCTCATCACTTTTAGGGCAGGTCCTGGAATCTTCCAAGGATGCCAAAGGCAAGAAAGGCCTTTGAGTCAAAGGGCTCCACTGAATGAGACATTAGCGGCAGAAAACTAAGGAGGCCAAAGTTTACCAACACAGAGGACTTTCAATCTGCCCGGCTTCTGTCCCCGAATAAAGGAGCATATGTCCAGCCTCCAGCCGTCCAAGGTTTCTGGTTTTGCTTTTGTTTGTTTCTTTTCGAGACGTCTGTGATTAAGCCCGTGTCCAGGCCAGAAAGGGTGACTCTGTTAGCTCTCATTAGCTTGCAGCCTGGTTGGCGGCCCCCCTCTGCAGCCAGAGCTCTGCCAGTAAGGCCTGGAAACCCACAGCGTTAATAGGAACCAGGCAGGGAAAGTGAAGCTCAGACCAGGATTGTGTCGCAGAGGCTCCCAGAGCCCCTCAGCCGCGTGAGGCCTGGTGCGGTCACGCGCTGCCGAGGCTCCGCCCGGAGTGTTCTAGGCGAATGGGTGGGCGGTGGGGTGCTGGGACTCGCACTCCAGTGCTCTCTGGGTGTTTCTGTCCAAGCTGACCGCTTCCAGAGTCCCCCCCCCCCCACCTCCGTCCCTGGTTCCCGGGAGCCAGCCCGGTGGGGGAACCCTGGCCTCCCGCGCGACCCAGCCAGAATTAAGTGACGGACTGGAGGTTTCCTGTCTCCCCCTGACACGGGTCCTCACAGGCTGGGAGAGGGCTGCAGGCACTAGAGGAGCTCCTCGGAGTGGAAGGCCTGACTCAGGGGCCCGAAGGAAGCAGGCGAGGACACTGACCTCCTCCTGGGTGGTCAGCTCACGGAACCATTGGCAAAAAATTAATCGGAGGCTCTCGGGCTGCTGTGGTAACTTCCAGAGCCCACACAACCGCGCTTGGGAGAGAGAACGAACAGCGAGAAAGGCTCTCTGCAAGGCCGTGGCCGATGCTGCCTCGGCTCTTCCAACACTTGCGAAGAGGCGTGAGTCGCTGTCCCGGCTCGACTCCGCAACCCACGTGCACGTCACCTGGGGACAGCCACGTCCCCAGGGAGCTCGTTGCCACTGCCATCAGGAAGTACAACCTCCGGCCTCCCCGTGAGCCACAAGCGCCCGTTGCAGACTGGGATGCCCGTCCTCAGAGCCCCCACAACTGCTGTGACCTCCTGGTGTGGAGGGCGGGGGCGGGGGGTGGGTAACCCTCGGGACCCGAGCCTGGGGAGGGTGGGGGGTGAGGACGAGGAGAGTAGCAGGGGCCCCGAAACGTACGCGGCACTCAGTACCCCTCCCACGAATGGCGAACCAGTAGATTTCCCACTTTTCTTTTTGTGCCTTTTACTTTGGGTTTTTCCATGGAAAAGCTGGCCTGATCCATAAAGCAGTTTTCAGGTGAACTTCTTTTTCTTTCTTTCTTTTTTTTTTTGTCTTTTTTTGAATGTTTGTTTCTTTTTGAGACAGACAGACAGAGAGACAGAGCATGAGTGGGGGAGGAGCAGAGAGAGAGGGGGACACAGAATCCGAAGCAGGTTCCAGGCTCTGAGCTGTCAGCACAGAGCCCCACGCGGGGCTCGAACCCGCGAACCGTGAGATCATCACCTGAGCCGAAGTCGGACGCTCAACTGACTGAGCCACCCAGACGCCCCCAAGTGAACTTCTGATAATATGCACAGTGAGGTGACGTCCTGTTACCTGTGTGTGTGTGTGTGTGTGTGTGTGTGTGTGTGTTTGCAAAAAATGGATACATATATGTATATTTATATATAATATATATCACTATGATATGATATACTAGTAATGGGTATTAATTATATGTGATATGTATTTATAGGTTGTTACTAATATATGACACTACTTAAAAACACAAAAGAGAAGTCATTCTCATTGGAGAAAATTTGGAAAATACTGAATAAAGAAGAAAATGTAAATCATCCATGGTTGCATCGCCCAGAGATAAAAACTATTAACATCTTGATGTACTTCATTCTTTCAGCAAATATTATGTTACAGATTTGAGATCACACTGAATAAACAATTTTATATCTGGCTGTTTTTCAATTAATGTCGCATTGTAAGTAGGTTCTGCTTCCCACCTTTCTCAGGGGCATATTTCTGTTTGGGGTTCATTTTCATTATGTTTCATAAAAATAATTTTTCAGGGGCACCTGCGTAGCTCAGTAGGTTAAGCATCCGACTCTTGATTTCGGCTCAGGTCATGATCTCAGAGTCGTGGAATCAACCCCCACATCGGGCTCTGTGCTGACAGTGTGGAACCTGCTTGAGATTCTCTCTCTCTCTCTCTCTCTCTCTCTCTCTCCCTCCCTCTCTGCCCCTTCCCCACTCTTTCTGTCTGTGCCTCTCTCTCTCAATAAATAAATAAACATTTGAGAAATAAATTTTCACTTTATTTGAGAGACAGACAGAGAGGGCACAATTTCTGAGCTATGTGTAGACACTCCAGCTATTGATGTTTGCCCATCCTCTGGATTTCTACAGCCTGCTGGTAGTTTTAACCAAAAAACAATAAAACCACCTGCTATCAATGCCCCAAAGACAGGCCAATTCCATGAAAGAAATCAGCCACACAGAGCTCAAAGCTAGTCTGGCCCCTTACAGAAGAGCCATGTGAGACCCCCAGGGGCAAAAAGAGGAACCAGATGCCACAAAGTTACAGGGTCACTGATGCAGAATGGGGACCTTCCCTCTCCCGACCTCTCCTCCTGAAGTTTCAGGGGTGGGGGGGGGTGCTGCCCGGATGCTTCCTTTCCGATTAACCGTTGTATTGTCATGTTTATTTATGTATTCCCACAGTCCATGGGTAAGACATAATCTTGTATTCCAACTGTGAGTAATCATTGTGTTTCTCTTTTTTTGTATATTTTAATTGAAGTATAATTAACATACAGTGTTACATTAATTTCAGATGTACACATAATGATTCAACAATTCAATCCCTTGCTCAGATCTCATCAAGATAAGTGTTCTCTCCATCTCCGCTATCTATTTCACCCCTCCCCACGCCCCTCCCCTCTGGCAGCCACATGGATGGATCCAGAGGGTGCCCGGCTAGTGAACTAAGTGAGCCAGAGAAAGGCAACCCATGGCGTTTCTTAACCGAATCGAAAACATTCAGATCAGGCCTAGATAGAAGTTGGGTGAGATGTTTTTAATTGATCTTGCCCGAATGAGATAGGAATTCTTTTTTTCTTTCTTGGATCGGTGTGTTTGGGGAGAAGAGTATCTCGGGGGTGCAGAATGAGAGGTAAACTTGATCCTTCCGTGATATCAGACCCTTACTTTATTTTGCCAACACAGATTTAAAAAAAACTCGCTCGGTCGAGCCTCCCATCTGCTGATGGGCAGATCTGCCTGTCACTGACTGTGAAGACGGGTAACGGTTCATTTTATCCAGGAACACCTGGGGCAATTTCAAGCGATCTTCTCCCGTAAGCTCTTGTGTGCCACACGACGTGTTAGCAAGGTCAGTCTGGAGACACGCAACCTTTGTAGCTGACCTAGGTCAGACAGAAACAGGGTCCCAAACCCAGGTCTGCTCTGCTTTGTCTATCTGTCCTTGGGCTTAGTTTTGGGCCCAAGATCTTTCTGAGTTTAAGTGTTCGGTTGTTTTTCTCCCCCCTTCGTGCTGTCAACGTGGTATTAGGCAAAGCATGTGAATTACTTACCACCCAACCCGTCACATAACACCTGCTGGGCACACACCCACCTTGCCATTACTGTCCTTATTACTGCTGTTGTTATCATCACCATGACCATCATCGTCGTCAGTCCTAACTGGGTGAGAGAAGCCTTCACTGTAAAAGAGATAGTTAAGATTTTAGAAGACATGCAGGGTTTCCAAGGTGCCTGTCGGCAGAAACACATCCTGGAGAGAAGAAAGACTTTATGCAAAGACTCAGAGGTGTGGGAGAGCTACAGGCTGCTTTCAGGGATCAGTGATGGTTGAAACGGCTGGCATTAAAGACGGGTTTCTGGAAGGAGCCAAAGGTGTTGATGTCTGAGTCTTTGGAAGAGCTGAGGTGTGGCCTTGGACATGGCGAGCAAACGATGCGGGGTCACGAAGGGCTGCCGCGGAGCGTAAACACTGCCCTCTGAATAAGCACAACGACCTTGGACCGAAGTGTGGACCAAAGTCAGGGTGGAACCTGGGTCGGAGGAGACTCGGAAATACATGCAACTGGTGAGATCAGGAAGAAAAAAGGTACCTAAAGAATGGGGCTGGTGCCAAAGCAGCCAACCACAAGGAATGCGGGGAAGGTGGCTGAGGTTTCTGCCCGAGGGTCACAGGATGGACCTCTTCCCCCTGCACCCGGGCAAGTCCTTTTCTTCCTCGCATTCGTGAAATGGTTGAAAAGCTACAATTTGGATTTCTATTTGCAGAGGATTCTCTGACTGCAAGCCCTGCTTTCAACCTTCCTGACAGATGTAAAATGTGGATTTTCTCTTCTGCCACCTCAGTTTGATGGCCCCAGCTGAGCTGAGTCCCACACCTGCAGGATCTACTTCCAGTGTCTATTCCTTTCTGGAAAATGGCGTCTGCAAGTCCAGATCTTTTAAAAGGTCTGAAAGAATTATTTGGGTGGAAAGAGAAGGGAAGAAGGAGGAGGGAAGGGGAGGGGAGGGGAGGAGGGAAGGGAAGGACAGGGTGGGGAGAGGTGTGGAGGGGAGGGGAGGGGAGGGGAAGGGAAGGGAAAGGGGGAGGGAAGGGGAGGGGAGGGGAGGACAAGGGAAGGGGAGGGGAGGGGAGGAGGGAAGGGAAGGACAGGGTGGGGAGGGGTGTAGAGGGGAGGGGAAGGGAGGGGAGGAGAGGGGACAGGGAAGGGAAGGGCAGGGTGGGGAGGGGTGTGGAGGGGAGGGGAAAGGAGGGGAGGAGAGGGGACAGGGAAGGGAAGGGCAGGGTGGGGAGGGGTGTGGAGGGGAGGGGAAGGGAGGGGAGGAGAGGGGACAGGGAAGGGAAGGGCAGGGTGGGGAGGGGTGTGGAGAGGGGAGGGGAAGGGAAGAGGGGAGGGGAGGGGAGGGGAAGACAAGGGAAGGGGAGGGGAGGGGAGGAGGGAAGGGAAGGACAGGGTGTGGAGGGGAAGGGAGGGGAGGTGAGGAGAGGGGGAAGGGAAGGGATGGGCAGGTGGGGAGGGGTGTGGAGGAGAGGGGAAGGGAAGGGATGGGAGGGGAAGGGAAAGGAGGGGAAAGGAGGGGAGGGGAGGAGAGGGGAAGGGAAGGGAAGAGAGGGGGGAGGGAAGGGAAGGAGAGGGGAGGGGAGGGAAGGGGAGGGGAGGACAAGGGAAGGGGAGGGGAGGGGAGGGAAGGGGAAGGGAGGGGAGGACAAGGGAAGGGAAAGGAAGGGAGGGAAAGGAAGGAAAGGGGGGGGAGGGGAGGACAAGGGAAAGGAAGGGAGGGAAGGGAAGGGGAGGGGAGGGGAGAGAAGGGGAGGGGATGACAAAGGAAGGAAAGGGAAGGGAGGGGAAGGGAAAGGAAGAGAAGGGAAAAATTAAAAGAAGTAGGATTTTTTTTTTGAGTACTAGATTCTCTGGTTCTATTTAAAACAGATTTTATAAGATATTTTTTATTTAAAAATGTATGCCCTCAAACGTTCCAGAAAGATTTCTACTGTGTAATGTAACAGACCCCTGAAAAGTTGCTTCTAGTTTATTCAGAACCGGTGCTGGGAGCACAGAGATGAAACAAATATATTCCCCACTCTCAGGGAGCCCCTGTCCGAGGCCAGACACAGGCAGGAAAGTGCTAGAATGGAGGCACGACAGCAAGGGGAGTGGGGGCCCGAGGAGGAGGCCGCCTCATCTGCCTGGGGAGTGAGGCAGAGTTTTTGTAAGAGGATGAAGTCCAGCCTTCTAGGCCACAGTGGTGGATGCGTTTGCCATATGGTGACCATATTTTTGGAATCAAAAATCGGGATAGATGATCTGACACAAGTTCTGTCGATGGGACAGAATATTTGAAATCAAGGCTGTCCGAGGAAACGCAGGACATATGGCCACCATAACCAATCATTACTGTGCTTCAGGGGGCATGGTTTGATCCACGGGGTAACCAAAGCCAGGATTCAGGCAGACAATTTACATTAATGCTTAAGTGGAAATGGATAAGAACTGCATTTCCTGACCTTCTTTATCAGACAAGGCGAAGGCTGGGGTGCTAAGTAATTCACAGCAATCTTAAAAAGGCCAGGAATGGGTGAATGTTAAAATGACAGGGCTAGAAAGACCCTTCGTGACCACGTGGTCTAAAAACTTCAGCTCACTGTCCCATCAGAGAAACTGAGGTAATCTATCTAAAAGCACATAGTTGCGAGGGGCTGGAGCTGGGGCCGGGTGTTGTCTGAAGCTCAGTTGGGTGTTATTCCTTGCACTACGTCGGGGCCGGAGGCGGGGATACATCACAGGAGCCCGTACATTATGAGGAACCCAAACATTCTGGCCTTGGCCACACTAAGACGACATTCAGTAGACTACCCCTTTACTCAGCAGCCAGAATGCCGTATTTGGTGACCTTGAGCTCAGATCTCACCCGGATATTGATGAGGTCCCAACTGAATGAGTGCCAGGCCATTTAGGATATAGAGGATTATTATGACAAAGGTTGGCAGTGCTTGAGTCCCTGACCCTTGTATATTTTGTTGAGAATTCTCCAGCAAAGAGGAGGCTGTGAGAAAAAGAGAAGGCTCGTTGGAAAACAGTAGGGTATTTCCTCATGAGCGGTCAGGAGGCAGAGTTCAGGGTCAGCTGGGCGGGTGGGAAATCGCAAGTCTACATGTCTTTCTCCAAGATGGTACCAGGGAGAGACGGGGAACCCACTTGATAACTAAGCCCATTGATCTCTAATCCTTGGTCTTTCCAATTTGGAAAGACACTGAGCTCAGAAGTGATGCTGATAAGAAACACTTAGTATTTTTGCAGCGTCCCCCAACACGTAAGACACCTGCCCAGCATGTGAGAGGGGCAGGAAGAGAAATGGCTTTTATTTCTGGGGTTCACGAACATCAACTCAGATCTCTGAGATTAAATGCATGACACTCTCCTCCTAGTGTGCATCGGGGCTGGACAAAGATAATTAGGAAGGACCAATGGGATGGCCTGTGTTTTGGACTATTCATCTTCTCCTCTGGAATTCCAGAACAATCCCACCTCAGGAATCTAGAGCTGTTTGTGGGCCTGTGACAAGACCAGTGCATTTTTGTCTTGTCCTTTTTTCCCCCTCTTCTCTGCTTTGCTTTGCTTAGTATTTCTCCCTATCTGGGCTGGCATACAATGGTGACTCAAACTAAGTATGGATTATTCTTTGCCTGGGCGCTGTTAGGATCCAAAATATTCCCATAACATGTTGAGCATCCTTAGCCATCCATCCCTGGGTCCACCCAGCCACCCATCTATCCATCCATCTCTCTTACCATCCACCCAGCCAGGCATTTATTTATTCTTCTCTTCAGTGCAGATCAGTAGTCATTTCCTGAATTACATCTAAGTGCCAAGGATACGTGCAAATACACTCCAGCAACAAAGATAAATATGACCCGGACCTTGAATTAGAGAGATCACTCATAATCTCAGAGGCAGATATGCAGTTATGTCTTGATAAGTGCCATAAAGGCGTGATGAGTGCTTGGGAAGGGCAGGGCTTGGGGTACATTCTGTGGAGTCTTGAAGTGAGCGGTGGTTGGCCATTTGAAGGGAGAGGGCAGGTAGGAAACACCAAGTCGGTAAGCCAAGCCCAGAGATATGGAGAGCTACAAGCAGATGGGTATTTCTTGTTATTTATTTATTTATTCTGGGGAGGGAGAGGGGGAGAAGGGACAAAGAGAGAGGGGGAGAGAGAGAGAACCCCAAGCTCCTGTCTCACCCTGCCTAGGGGGACCAGCTCTTCCGGTCTGCCTGGGACTCGGGGGGTTTCCAGGGGGCAGAGTTTTCAGTTCTTTTTTTTTTTTTTTTCAATATATGAAATTTATTGTCAAATTGGTTTCCATACAACACCCAGTGCTAAAACCAGCGCTGTCTCAGGCAAACCAGGACGCGTGGGTTCCTGTAAAATATGCATTGAGCTGTGTGGTGAGTAGAATAGGGACGCCTTAGGTCATCCAAATCCCAACCCCCGACCCGCGACTATGTCACCTTACGCGGCAAAAGGGACTTTGCAGGTGTGATTAGGTTAAGGGTCTTGAGATAGAGCTGTGGTCCTGGCCTCCCCAGGTGGGCTGAGGGTCATCAGAAGGTGACACTTAGAAGGGAATGGCCAAGACGTGTCAGGGAAGGAAACCTGGTGACGCAGGTGGGGGTCTCAGTGATGTGATTGCTGGGCGGGGTCTCACGTCAGGGAATGCCTCTTTTCCTAGAGAGTGGAAAGGAGGGCACGGCTTCTCCTCTAGAGCCTCCAGAAGGATCACGGGCCTTCTGGCACCTCGATCTGAGCCCTGTAAGAACCCACTTTGGAGACCTGCCCTCAAAACCTGTCAGAGAATACCTGTGTATTGTTCAAGCCACTGATGGTGACTTATCACGGCAGCAATCAGAAGCTAATACCGGGGCTCCTGGGTGGCTCAGTCAGTCGAGCGTCCGACTTCGGCTCAGGTCACGATCTCATGGTTTGTGGGTTCGAGCCCCACGTCGGGCTCTGTGCTGACAGCTCGGAGCCTGGAGCCTGCTTCTCATTCTGTGTCTCCCTCTCTCTCTGCCCCTCCCCTGTTCATGCTCTATCTCTCTCTGTCCCAAAAATAAACAAACGTTAAAAAAAAATTTTTTTTTAAATAATAAAATATTTTAAATGGGATAGGCAAGAAATATGGAGCGAGGGAAGCCAGGGAACTTTATGGAGTCAGTCTGATAGAGGTTGATTTTGATTCTTTCGCTTAGCTGTGCAGTAACTCTGAGCTTACGCTCTGTGAGAGAAGGAATCCACCTCAGAATATAGCTGTTAGTGTTTAATTAGGTAAGAGAGACAGAAAGACAGATATAGAATAGATTGATAGATACAGATGCGGTGGGTGGACAGGGATAGACATAGGGAGAGCTTGAGCGACAACTGGTGCAGGTTGCCGTTCCCAGTGATGGCTCTCCTTTTTTTCCTTAATCTGGTTCCTTCTTACAAAACATACTCTCGGGACCCCTGTCTTACTGTCCCTCACCCCACAGCCACTGCCACGTATTTTTGCCCATACAGTGAATCGACCTAAGGACACCTCCAGATCCATTTCAGTCCCTGATTGGTTGAGCCCCAAACATGTGTGTTTGATTATTCCAGAGCCCAGGAAGCAGACGACCCTGGGATACCCTGACCCCCTTGACCAATGATGGAAGGAAGGCGGACAAGGTGGCTTGTCTAAGCTCCCCCTGCTGGCCAGTCCCGATGTTGCAAGACAGTCACCACGTTTCTGGCACCTTCCAATATGATGGGGTCCAAATGCAGTGGGGAGCTGAGGGTTCAGAGGAGCTGGGCTGTTTCGCCTAATATACTTTCATAATAACCACTTCGTCCATATAGACACTGCCTATGCTTCCTAAGACAGACTTTGTGTGGAGCCATCTTATCTGCCTATGTTCAGGGGTAATAGGACAAACACCAGACGGTTTGTTGTTGTTAGAATAAGGACATCGTATCATGACATAGATCTCTTTACGGAGATATACCGGGGGTGGGGGTGGGGGTGGGGGTGGGGGTGGTATTGAAAGTCTTCATGAGGGCATTCTTTCTTCCTTTAATTTGATAACCATTATGGGTTATAATTTATCATGTTTCCCTTTTTGCTCAGGCTCTCAGGAAACTCAGAGGCAAATTTGTGTTACATCCTAACATCTTTACAGGATTTTCCTACTTTTTTGTTTTATTTTCTATTTTGCTTCTTCTTTTCTGCAGCTCCTCTAGCCTTCCCAGAACGCTGATGGGGTAACTTGCCCTCGGGAAAACTAACACCAATGTTTATTCCCAGTAGAAGACTAGAGCTCGGGGAGCCTGGTGGCACAGTTGGCTAAGCATCTGACTCTTCATTTCAGCTCAGGTCCTGATCTCAGGGCTGTGAGTTCAAGACCCACATTGGGCTCTATGCTGGGCATAAAAAAAAAAGAAAGAAAGAAAGAAAGAGAGAGAGAGAGAAAATAGAGCTCATTCACCATTCCCTTCATTTACAAAGTCATCAAGTATGGTAGTCCTGCCTTTCCTCATGAATGATCGATATTACACTTAGATTGTGACCCAGATGACATAACACAGAAGAGGCCACTTGGACCAACTACATTCAAGGATTCACCTTGAGTACCTTAGTATTCAAAGGTACTAAACAGAAAGTGCTGGCCTGAGCTCTGAGATTAAAGCTCAGGCCAGAGGTGCCTGGGTGGCTCAGTAAGTTAAGTGTCCAACTCTTGATTTTGGCTCAGGTCAGGATCGTGGGATCAAGCCCCGTATCAGGCTCTGTGCTCAGCATGGAGACTGCTTGAGATTCTTTCTCTCCCTCTCTCACTGCCCCTCTCCCCCACTCATGCTCTCTCTCTCTCTCAAATAAATTTTAAAAAAATAAAATGAATAAAGCTTAGGCCAATGTTTAGGCCACTTAATGTAGGTGTTGTAGGAAGTGAACTGAATGGCCTCTCCAGTTCTGAGCTCCCAGTGTAACCGGGATTGCTGGCAGGAAACCAGTCAGTGCAAGGCGGTCTTCCAAGTGCCATGGTGAGAGACGGACTATGCCACTCTGGAAATGCCACGGAGGGGGCTGCTCCCAGCCCTTGAAAATCAGGCAATGCTTCCCAGAACTTCCTCTAGGCATTTGAGCTGAATTTTAAAAGACAAACAGTTGAGAACTTGTGTCCACGTGAAAACTTGCGCAGAAATATCTACAGCAGCATTTTACTCATCACTGCTCAAAAATAAAATCAACTGAGATATCCTTCAATGGGTAGACGGATCACTGAACTACGGCACCTCTCTACTATGGAATATTATTTAGCAATAAAAAGAAATGAGCTATCAAGCCACGCAAAGACATGGAAGAAACTTAAAAGAATGTTGCCCAGTAAAAGAAGCCAGTATGAAAAGGTTACGTAATGCATAACTCCAGCTATAGGGCACTCTGGAAAATGGAGGCAAACCTACGGAGAAAGTAAAGTATCAGTGATTGCCAAGGATTTGGGAGCAGGGACTGAAGGATGAAAATGTTTGCTAAAAAGAAAAAAAGAAAGACTGGCTGGAGTGAAAAGTGAGTGAGAAAGAAGAAAGAAAGAAAGAAAGAAAGAAAGAAAGAAAGAAAGAAAGAAAGAAAAAAAGAAAGAAAGGAAAAGGAGAGACAAAGAGAAAGAAAGGGAGAGAGAAAGAGACAGAAAGAAAGAAAGAGAAGGAGAGAAAAGAAAGAGAGAAAGAAAGAAAGAAACGAAAAGGAGAGAGAAAGAGAAAGAAAGGGAGAGAGAAAGAGACAGAAAGAAAGAAAGAGAAGGAGAGAAAAGAAAGAGAGAAAGAAAGAAAGAAAGAAAAGAAAAGGAGAGAGAAAGAGAAATGGAGAAAGAGACAAAGAAAGGAAGAGAAGGAGAGAAAAAAAGAGAGAAAGAGAAAGAAAGAAAGAAAGAACGAAAGAAAGAAAGAAAGAAAGAGAAAGAATGAATTAATATGTGAAAAGGCAGAGCCTACCTCTGTCAAGACAGGTAATACTGCATTGCAAGAAATAAAATATAGGGGAAGATGAACATAAGAGAAGGGAAACAAAAATAATATAACAACAGGGAGGGGGACAAAATAGAAGAGACTCATAAATATGGAGAACAAACTGAGGGTTATGGGAAGGGTTGTGGGAGGGGGGATGGGCTAAATGGGTAAGGGGCACTAAGGAATCTACTCCTGAAATCATTGTTGCACTAGATGCTAACAAACTTGGATGCAAATTAAAAGATAAAATAAAATAAAACTGTAAGGGAGGAATGATGGCGGATGAGGCCAGACAGAACACGGTCCAGACCACAGGAGTCTGTGGTAGGAGCTTGTGTTAAGGAGCTTGTCCTTAACACAATGAGGGATGCCTAGAATTTAAGTTCAGATGTGAAATGGACACATGTCTTGTCAACGGCCCCCTGAGAAGCTGTGGGTTCAACGTAAACCTTTGCCTTTGACTTCCTTCTCTACCACTCTTCCCAGAGCAGTCAGTAGAGAGGAATGCATTTGAGCATTTTTCTTATACCTATCCGGTTAATACATTTCACGGGAAGTGCCAGTGACTCATGGGGCAGTCTCAAACCAGGCAGAATGAGTCACTTGTTGTAAACCTACGGTGTGCTGGCTGTGTTCTCTGACTGTCTGTCTGTCTGTCTGCTTCTCTCCCCTGACCCACGTCTCACGCTGTGTGTCCATTTCTACATGAACTGCTTCCAAACTTGGTATCCCACCCCTACCCATCAGATTTCAACTCTGCCAGCCTTTGGCAGTGCAGTTCCCCCTTGGCATACTGAATTGGAGTGAGGGATAACGAACTGGCGGCACACTGGTCATTACATTTATATAGACTGGTCATTACATTTATATTACTGGTCATTACATTTATATAGACTCCTGTATCCATAAGCTTACAAGGTACAGACCATTATTAACCATTCAGATTAGTTTCCTAGGGCTGCACAGAAAAGTACCACCAACCGAGGGGCTTGAAACAAGAGATGCTTATTTTGTCATAGGCCAGGAGGCCAGGAGTCTTGACATGAAGGGTCAGCAGGGTTGCTTCCTTCTGGAAATTCTGAGGGAGAAGCCCTTCCCTGCCTCTCTCCTGGCTACAAGTGACAGCCGGCCATCCTTGGTGTTCTTGGCTCGTGGTTCTCTACAATCTCTGCCTCCGTCCCCACGAGCTCCAGGTGTCTTCTGCGTTTGTATGCCTCCCATCTCCCTTCTTGCACAAGGACACCAGTCATGGATGTAAGGTCCACTCTAAAGCCAGCCTGAACATTCCCGTCTGTAGACCCTCATCCCGATGACATCTGCAAAGGCCCTATTTCCAAATCAGGTCACATTCACGAGTACCAGGGGTTAGGAGCTGGTCATACCTCTTTGGGACACATTGTTTGAGCCACCACACCAGTGTTTAGATGAGAAAGATGAGGTTCGCTATGGTTAAGTGGATGGCCCCAAGCACAGAGCTGGTAAGTAAAGTGACTAGAGGCCAGCTCCTGTGATTACACAGCCAGGTCTCAGAAATGATGATCTTTGACCATGACAGTTCATACGAAGAAGCACATATAGCATTCAGAACCAATGAGAATCAAGGATGCGTTCACTGGGACTTCTGGGCAAGAGGAGCGTCATCTCTCCTTTGTGGGAGCATACTGGTTATCAACTGCTGTATCACAACCATTCTGAAACTTATTGGCTGCAACAGAAAACATTGATTAGCTCACAGTTAGGGGTCAGGGATATGAACGTGGCACAATTGCAGCTTCTATGTTTTCAGGGTCACTCACAGGCTGTCAGCAAGGTCATGTCAAGTCTCAGTTGGGGAAAGGTTTGCTCCCAAGGTCACTCAGAGGGACAGCAGAAGACTCAGGTCCTCGTAGGCTGGTGGCTGAGGACCTCAGTTCCTCACTGGTTGTTGGTCAGAGAACACTCCCCATTCCTTGTCTCGATAGGGCAGCTCACCCCGCAGCAGCTCGCTTATCCAGAGCAGGCAAGTGAGAAGAGCCATCCAGGGCACGGAAGGATAAAAAGAGTCACCGGTTTATCATAGACTAATTTTGGACCTGACATCTCAATCATTTAGTTACTAATTCCAGCCCTTATTCAGGGATGGGACATTTACAAGAATGTAAATATCAAGAGAGAAGATCATTGTGGCCCATCTTGGATATTGGCTGCCACAGGGAGCCACTGAAGTAGATCTTCACTGATCCGTGGCTGGAGAGATGGAAAGAGGTGAAGAGTAGGACTGGGAACCCATTTTATCATTTTATTCTGATGAAAGAAGAACTCTAGGGTCACCATCAACCGTGGCATGAAGCCCGAGGATGACGCCAACATTATCAGCCACAGAAAGAAGAGACCCAGAAGAACCAGGTACTTAGTGGCACGATTGGGCTTCTTGATCAAGCCTCACCTGAATGTGGGAGCCTCTGAACTATTCAGATAACACTGAGTGGATACATTTAGTCTACAGAAAGTCCTAACAGGTGCACGACTCTGCATATAAATACAGTCAAGGTGGAGGAAATAACTCGTTGAGTTTATTTGCCTCTTGAGATAGATTACCAGATATAATCCTATCTCGTGATCCATTATCATTTATTTGCCTGCTACCGACCCACATCAGTGTTGTGAGCTGTTGTCAGCAGCCTCACGGTTGCGTTTCCAGCTGCATTCATGTTCCCTTTCTGTGCAAGAACTCCTCGTGTTTTGCCAGGAGCCCCGAAGTCAAGCAGCTGATTAGGTTAATGGCCGTCTACACCTGAGCACAACGCCACCCCCCACCCCCACCCCACCCGAGCAAATCCCAGGGACTATTTCTTTTGCTGTGTTCACAGGTGGGTTTCACACAAAATTAGTAATGAGATCTTGCCTCCAAATCCCTTTTCCCTGGTGAGTGCACTGGGGGAATCAGCCGGTCTGAGGCGAGCTCATGTGGCCTGTGTTTTTCTGCTGATGTTGAAATTCTACCATCGCCCTGCTTTGCCCTCCCACCTGCAACCACCCACACAGAGACAACTAACCATTAACCTGTCTTTTCCTGTTTCACTGAGGAATTTGTTAACAACGCGCGGCCTCAGCCCCCAATCCCGCTCTCCCCCTCCCTCGGCCTTCAAACAACACTGACTTATAGAAAGTCACACTGCATTTGTGGAGATGCAACGGTGCTGTGGTCCTTTTAACTTTTTAAGAATCATGTGGAGTTCTTTAATCTTGATATGAGTCACCCCCTTCCTGTTACCCCATAAACAGTGTCTAACCTATAGGCTTCAAGTTAGTTTTCTGATGAAAATTACAGGTGACAGAGCCACACCTTCTGCTTCAGGGACCGTGACCCTCTCCCAGGTGGACACTCGGATCCCCTGCAACCTGCTCCACCTTGATCACGGAGGTAAGAAATAACTATTCTCTAGAGAGGTCGTGTCTGACTCGTCAGGAAAAAAAAAAAGGAGGTAGATAATAGGAAGGGTGTGGATTTTGTTATGTCTTTCTTTTCCCACATTTTATTTGTAGAATTTTAATGAGTAGACGGCAGCCTTCCCTTTTATTTATCTACTTTCAAATTTTAATGAATACTTCTGGCTATAATTACCTAATTTCTACATTGAAAATGACTAGACACGTACAGGTTGGAGTAAATTGCATCTCGATGTGATGGTATCATACAGTATTAAATGCTGTGCAGGTATGGATTAATCAATAAGCAAGTTCACTTCTTATGAGTCGCAGTTCGTTCTTTAAATTGAAGAGGAATTGACGAAAGGAGGGATAGGGTTTATTGCTCCTCTCCTAGGATAAAAATCTACGGTGAATTGGTTCATTTCGCCTGTTGTTTCTTTATCATCCAGAGCAATGGCTTAATCCTGTTGCGAGTGGCCACTGTCAGCAGGGAATGCTCATGCTGTTTCTTTTTTTAAGATTTTTTTTAATGTTTTAAAATTTATTTTGAGAGAAAGAGCGAGGGAGCGCGTGCGCACGATGGACGGAGAGGGAGAGAAAGAATCCCAAGCAGGCTCCACACTGTCAGCAAGGAGCCCGACGCAGGGCTTGACCTCACAAACCGCGAGATCGTGACCTGATCCGACACCAAGAGTCAGACGCTTAACCGACTGGGCCACCCAGGCTCCCCTTCCTCATCCGCTTTCAGTGGATTTCTTCCCCACACTCTGTACACTTAACATGAAAAAGGGGGTCTTAGTACCCTCCTTAAGTCATTTGATTCTGGAAACTTCACAGAAGATCGACACCACTTCTAACAGTTGAGGAATATTGGATCCTCCCCTTTCAAGGAAATGGGGTCCTAGCAAGATTGGGAGTCTCAGCCTTAAAGTTCATTGTATTCAGTAAGCAAACAACGGTTGTGGCAGGTTCCATTTTCAGGTACTTTCCCAGGTGCTGCACCCACACGGGTTCTGGTCCTGAGACCCCTGCTATAAGACACGGGCCAGCGTTCCCATCCCCCATCAGTGCGAGGAAACCCACGTTCTGACATTCAAGTCATTACAATAGCCATCTACTTGTCAATACCTTAAACCAAAGAGGTCTCACATTTAAGCTTGTATTTTTTCGCCCACACTCGTACACTTTGTTATTTATTCCTTTCTTTCCTTTTGAAGTAGTCACAGCAATTCCTCCTCATGCTCTGTTAAAGGCAGGTCTCATTGCGTTAGGAAAGGCAGTAGCTTGAACCTCTCCATCTATGGCTGGCGCCTAGAGAGAAGAAGGCACGAACCTCTTGAGACCGGGAGGCCCAGACACAGGTGATAAGGGTCCAGGTGAGACCAGAAAGGGCAGGAGGTGAGCCGGCTAATGGACTCCCACCACCCGCCCACGGGGAACCCCAGGGGCCCAGAGGCTCAGAATTGTTAGCCAGGCTAAAAGAGCATTTTCAGTTGTCCCAGGGGACAGCCATTTAGCCAGGACAATTAGGCCATTTAAACTGACCATATTTTGTGTTAGAACCAAGGGAATTCCTGGTTCAACCTACCTGGCGCTCTTAACCTCACTGAGTAAAGGGGCGTCGAGGGAACCCCGGAGTCTTCTCTCAGCCTGGTGACCAGAGAAGTTACTGGCAAGGGGCACCCTAAGTTCATGGACAGCCTAGGCTCACAGGAGGAAGCTGTGTGCACAGAGGAGGTAAAAGTCGCTGAACACAAAATGATGAGGCTATAAATAAAGTTGAAGATGGAAAGAATAGGCTCACGGTGTAGGATAGAGGACCCATGCACCGCAGGATGGGGTAAAGGTTGCTTTGATCAGGCAAGTTCAGACCACTCTGGGTCACCTAGCCCAGGAGGAGGGGGGCTGGGGTAGGGCTGATTGAGAAGATGGCCTCTTGCTGAGTCTGGAGGGGTGCCAAGGAGTAAGTAGGACAAAGACGCAGAGGAGTTTTCTAGGACGAAGGGGCATATGTCCTGGCACAGTGATCTATTTACATTTACATGTAATTCAAAATAAATTTAAATTTAAATTTAAGGAAGGGCGGCTTTATTCATTTTCAAAGTGACTTTTTAAGGTATTCCCACCCTCCGATCTTCCCCTCACCCCTGTTTATAAGACATACCAGATTCCAGGTGCTGCAGTATTTGACTTTCAGAGGCCAACTAATTTTATTACCTGTTAACGTGCTAACCAGTCACTCTGTAGATACCCCTCCCTGTTCTCCCAGATTGCCTCTGGGGGTCTCACACAGAAATGCCCTCTGCTGTCCTCTCTACCTGTTCTACGCACCCTCACAACCCTGATGGAACCACACCCCCTCCAAGAAGTCTTCCGTGATGTTCCATAGTCTTTTCTTCTCCAGTTCTCAGCATTCGCTGGATACCATCAAAGCTGTACTCTGATTTCTATCTAAACTCTCTTGTTTAATGTGGGGATGAGAGCCCAATTCCACTACGAGCTCTAGCGGGGGGAGGGGGCGCTATTCTCCGTGGTATTCCTGATTCCCCAGTAGACTGAACACAGTGGGTCTGCCCACACACTCGTCAGCGACAGGTATGGTGCCTCTTGACAGATTCTAACCATATTAGATTTTCTGCCATAAGAAAAACAACACTTCTCCATGTCTGAAATCTCATTTTCTCTCAACCAAATTTCCTTCCCGTTTTTATTTTGACAAGTTAGGCTGGTTAGAAATTGCCTCTATATCAATATGTGAAAGGTGCCAGGCTTCAGGTACTAGGCTTTCCTATTTATTTATTTATTTATAAATTTTTATTAATATTTATTTTTGAGGGAGAGAGAGAGACACACACAGAATCTGAAGCAGGCTCCAGGCTCTGAGCTGTCAGCACAGAGCCCGATGCGGGGCTCGAACCCACGAGCTGTGAGATCATGACCTGAACCGGAGTCGGATCCTCAAGCGACTGAGCCATCCAGGTGCCCCTAGGCTTTCGTTTTTAGACTTCTGAAGGTTATCTGAGGTTTGGCAGAACACCTTAGAGTTTATGGAAAACTTCTGGAGTCATTTTCATTATTTCCTTTATGAAAGACTGGAGGTGTATCATGTACCTATTCGACAGGTGAAGATGCTAAGACATAAAGGAGTGGCCAAGGGTGAGCCCAATAAACCACAGGAGAGGAAATGAACCCAAGTTACCTACCATCAAATGTCATGCTCATTTTGGTATGACACGCCAGCCTTTACTTTGTCAAGTTTTACCTTAAAAGTATATGCAACAGCATTTATGTCGAAACATAAATGTAAACCCAGTGCAATGCAGAAGGACAGGCACCCACTGGGGCTGAGTGAGGGATAGAAAAGGCAAAAGGTGTATTGTCTCCTTGGAGAGAGGCACAGAGGTATTTGTCATCCTTTCTCCTCATTTAAGAAGTCAAATTGTATAGAAAGACACTGTGTTTTCCTCAAATCCTGTTCGGGCACTGCAAACAGCTATCCACGCAGGAACAAGAGCAGTGAGGGTTCCCATAATTTTTAAATCAACGCATCGACTATAAAATATTCAAACCGGAAAACCAAAATAGCCAAAGAACATGATGCGTTCAAGAGGAAATCCGGGAAGAGAACTCAAGAGGCGAGTGGCCATCAGTCGGCACTCAAGTTTCGGTATAATGTACCCGTGTGCAGGGACAAGGCGATTTGTTGCACAAACTGAGCTGGAGGTGACAAGATTGTTGGGGCATTGTGCTTTTCGGTGGAGGGAGAGAGGCTGTGAGTTCTGGCTTTGTAGTTCTGTGGAGACTGCACCTGGGCTAAGCTGTGCAGATGTGGGCTGCATGTTACGAGCAGGATGCACGCAGATTGGGGGGCACTTAGCCAAGGGATCCAAAAATAATTAAGAGAAGAGTGAGATTACCTTTCATGGACAGATACAAAGACCGACTGTATGTACTTACCCTAAATGACAACAGAAGGAGACCAGAAAGATAATTGAACGATCATGAAGATCAAAGGGCTAGAAGATTTGCTCTCTCTGGCACAAGGGTCTAGAATTGCAAAACCCAGACCAAATGTAGGATGCTAAAATGCAGGTTGCTTGGCAGAAAACCTGTTTGAAAAAAATACAGGGAAGTTCTTTTCCTGGGGGGAGCTCCGAATTGGGGAACCAATCAAAATCTGTTAGAAACTATCAAAAATGCTTTTGGGAGGGAAGGAACTTGAGTGATGAGCAAAAGAAGAGTTTGGAAGATCTGCTGGGATATATAGTTCATCATCGCTCACTCCGACGACATGGCGTAAAAGGAAAAAGCTTGATTTGTGTGGGTCAATTATGGGTGCATTCCACAGAGCCTTGGGAGTAGAAACAGGGCCCCTAAGTTTCTTACTGCAGTGACAGGCTATAGAGTATCTCTTTGGAAGAAGTCCCCCCCCACCACCAAGAGTTTTTACAAAGAACAAAACTACATTCCTGAAAGTGTGAATTCGGGGATACGAGAGAGAACAAGACATCATATTGGTGGGGGAAAAGACCATTTTTGAGGTCCTATAGTTGATTTCAAGAAAAAAAAGACTATTAATAATTTGTCCAAAATATATATATATTTCCCTTTATTTCACACCTTCATTCATGGTACTTGGAGTTGAATGGTAGACAAAGGAGATGGAACTCTCTAAGAAGTAAATCATATACTACTAGCTGAAGGTTGACCAGGAGTTAGATGAGGTTTGGAAGAAAGCAGCAGATGAGAAGGATAAGACCTAGAGAGAACAGAGCCCAATGCAGAATTGAGCGGTCATGGCTATAAGATCCAGAGAAACAAGACACAGAAATCCAGGTCTCTGTGAACCAGGCAGAGGGTTTGAAACGCCCAAACCAGCAGGGGAACCATTGGAAAACCTCAAATAGAAAAATGATGTGATGATACTGTTATTTTAGAACCGCCATCCTGGCTATTAGGAGGAGGATGGGTGGGAAGGGTAAAATAACGAGAGGCAGGGAGGTGAATCAGGAGTTTGTTGCAGCAGGCAGAAAAGAGACAATGTTAGCCTCGAGCAAGGGAATGATGGAGAAGGGTCTTGGATTGGAGAAACTGAATAGATTTGAAAACTATTATATGCAAAGCACCCAAAAACCTTGTCATTTATTTTAAATTTTTTTTTATGTTTTTTTTTAAATTTATTTTTGAGAGAGAGAGAGAAAGAGAGCAAGGAAACAGGGGAGGGGCAGAGAGAGAGGGAGACACAGAATCGAAAGCAGGCTCCAGGCTCCAAGCTGTCAGCACAGAGCCCGACGCGGGGCTCAAATCCATGAACCGTGAGATCGTGACTTGAGCCGAAGCCAGGCGCTTCGCCGACTGAGCCACCCAGACACCGCTTGTCATTTATTTTTTTAATGTTTATTTATTTATTTTGAGACAGAGAGAGAGTGAGCAAGCAGGGAAAGTGCAGAGAGAGGGAGAGAGAGAGAATCCCAAGCGGGCTCCGCACTGTCAGCACAGAGCCCCACGCAGAGCTTGAACCCAGAACCGCAACATCATGACGTGAGCTGAAACCAAGAGTTGGATGCTCAACTGACTGAGCCGTCCAGGCGCCCCGGAAAAAGTGTTGCTTAATAAGGTGGGGCGGGGTGTTCAGGGGGGAATCAAATGGATGTGGAGATTGTGGTGATGCCACTAACGAGGGAGCATTGGAATGGAATAAGGGTTTAGAGGTGTGTAGAGCGATGAAAATAAAATCAGTTTGAAGCTTTGAGTTTGAAGGCTCTGTGCAATAGTCAAGTCTCCGTACAGCCATCACATCCATGAATGGAAAGTTCCGGGATATGGGTCGAGGCAGGACTGGAGCTGCAGCTTTGGGATGCATCAGCATCTGATGCCAGGGGAGCAGAGGGAATACCCAAGACACAATGTAAAGAGTTATTATTCTGATCATTTAAAAATGCCATATGGCCTGCCTTGAGGCACATCAACAGCTAATGACTAGTGGAGAAAGACAGTCCTGGAAAGGAGAGTGAGGAGAACGTTTGGAGACCCAAGATGTTAAACCAACACCCAGTGGCATAGGCGCTGAGATGCTACTATGGGTCAGGCTTTGTTGATACAGAGATGAGTGAAACCAGCTTAGACGATTGGCCTGCCGGGAGAACACAGGAAGACTTCTGAGAAGAAGTGGCATTCAGCTTGTGTCTTGAAGGCCGAACAGGAATTTTCTGGGAAAAGAGATGTCACAGGAGTCAAGAGGGACAGAACGTGCGGTCAGAGAATTGTGGCCCAGCGTGACATGCTTGAAGGACGAGAGGCAGCTGTGTGTTGCACGTCCAAAAAGTTTGTGGTGAAGGGGTGTCCAAGAGGCTAGAGAACAGATGGGTCGTTGAAGCAGGAGCCTGTGCTAAGAGGTTTGAGTTTTTCCTTGCTAAAGACGGGGGCCCTTACAAGTTTATAAGAAGATAAGGAACATGTATTACCTCGGTCTGGAATCACGTGCTTCGTAATTGCCCTGAAAACTAACGACCTGTGTAGAAAAGAGACTTTTGGGGAAAGAGAATCAATAGACCTCGGATGGCAGTTGAAGATGCAGGGCTGAGGCCTACCGGGAACTGGGGTCACCCGTTATGTCTTGATGCATGTCTTGGACATGTGGGTAGAAGATTCTGCTTTTATAGGGAGACAGGGTTGGGGCAGGTTTTATAGGTGGGCAAGGAATAGTTCACTTAGGGTACACTTAATTCTGACCGTCCCCTTGCATCAGCTTATTTCCATTAAAACAAACAAACACAACCCCCTGGGAAGTAGTATTGACTAGATGGCAAGGATTGAGAGGAGATACAGGGATAATCAAATCTCCGTGGAAATTCTATTTGACTCCCCACCGTTGGGTAAGAGACTGCAGACCATGGCCAATCACATGTCGGCTTTATCTCCATTTCAGGGTCTTTGGAAAGGAGGGCAACTGCCTTCTCCCGAATATCTCCTGCATTCTAGGAGCTTTACCCGTGCGATCCGTTGGCGTTAACATCGACATTATGAAGTTACCCTCAGAAAGGTCAGTGGGGTGGGCAGAGGGAGTCTGTGGTGTGCATTGCCAGCCTGACAGTTTTCGCCGCCCTTGGTGAAGACCGCACCCAGGTGGCTGGTGCGACTGTGCTCTGATTACCTTTAATTCTTATTGGTGAAGAAACACCTCTCCTTCTAGGATCCCCTGTAAAAAGCTGGGGGAGAAGTAGCCATTGAGAGGGGCCATGGACGTGCCACCTCCCCCTCCCGCCATATTTGCCGAGTACCTCCTGGGTGACAGATAGCAGGTGGCATCCTTCTCTTCATTCTCAAGCTGACAAGGCAGTGATGCCCTTATGTTACGGATAAGAAAATGAGGCTCATAGATGGCATTTTCCAAGGTCACATCTCAATCTGGGTCTCCACAGCAGTGGGTGTAGACGTCATGTTTGTCTCCTCCATTACACCTTGAACGATCGATAGGAGGAAGCAGCCTTTCACCTCCGGATCCCCAGTGTTCGCCGGAGTCGGTGCAGGGACCCTGACAACGTGCTCCCAGCCACACACACAAGCCACAAGAGGCAACTTTTGTCAGACACATAATTGGGCCCTGGGCTGCCAATAACTTTTGTACAGTCTTCTCCCCCCCGGATTTTGGGTGGTGTCCACTGTTTAACTGTGTCTTCCTTGCAAAGAAGGTGGTAGTATCACCCCCGTTTTTGCAAACGTAGAGACCGGGAGTCCAAGACTTAACAGGCCTGCCTCAGTTCACAGGGCTCGCTAAGGGGCAGACAGGGAATTGAACCCACAACTTCTGATCTATAACCGTAAGCCCTGTACACATGTTTCATGCTGTTACCAAGATGAATAGGACCCCGTCTGCACCTTCAGCAGGTTCTGTTCTCAGAGAGGTGATCTCAGAAGACGACCTGAGGGATATGTGCACCTCCTTCTGTTGCTCGTGGTGTGTCTGCAATGGCCAAAGAGTCTCACTTTTACAGGAGGCAACTCCTTGCTTGGGGGAAGAAAACCAGTAGGTATGAGAAATCGGTTAAGTCATCAAGAGGCTGACTGCTTCTTTTATGGTCAATGGTTTCGAGCCTGTTTGTTTATGTATATTTTTTTTCACCATCTCGGTAACAATAAAAAAGAAGAAGAAGCTGGGGCTCTTCAGGGATGGTCCTGAACATCCTTCCTCGGTGTGATATCTTGGACAGGGACCCAGCGTGCTATTGCCAGCAGGGGGTAGGTAGGAACGAAGCGGTAAAAAATGCCAGTGTGGATCATTGCCATAATTACTTTCTGGAAACAACAAATTTAATTCCCAGTAAAATGCCATGAGAATTTGCCAGGTCCTCTGATGGGGAAAATAAAATGCCCTTCCTAGAAATTTCTCATGCTCTGTGGTTTCTAGAGAGATTCCAAAGACTGCAGACAAAGATAATGTGGTGATATGGTTTTGGAACCTATGTGAATTTCCCTGCTTCATCACGTGCCCGTGAACTCTTCTTAAACAGACGACAGACTGCTAAGCCCATGCTGGATTTTTCCTCTAATTCCTTTGAGAACAATGCCTGTAGGGTCACTCATCCTGGGCTTAGGTCTGTCACTTCTCTAAGGTCACAAAGGCCTGATTATGTTGTCTCTAAAATGGGGCTACTCCTAGGACTTTCCTCATAGGTTTGTCGGGTGATTTATATCCGCCGCTCCAGGTTAGGACTCAGCCTTGTGTCTGGTCCACGAAAGGTTAGCAGCGATTGTGATTGTAAACACACACGGTTTCTCTTCTGCTTTAAGTGGGTGTCTTGCCACTGAGCTGTTTTCCTTAAATGACTCTTCGTTTTTCCGTACTGAATCGATTGACTTGCTGTGAGTCGAGAATACTTCCCAAAGGCTCTTAGGTGTACCCACAAAGCCCAGCAATGGCTCGAGAGTATTTTCTACCACTGGTTAAATGCCCATGGCCCTGAACTTTGTGGGGACGGGATCGGCAAGATGGGCGAGGGGGTGTTGAAGTGTCCGGCGAGAAGACTCAACTCCTTTCTTGTGATAATTGAAATCATTTCAATTCATTTCCTTCTTGGTTGGACAGAAATATGTTTTCAACAGTGAACAAATCTTGAGGGAATCCATTGACCTGAGCAGTCATATAATGCATGAAGTTAATGGACAAAAGTGATATTCATCTTCCGTTTATAATAGCATTTTCTTCCGCGGCACCTAAACTTAGGGGCAGCTGGGGATGCTATCAGAGCAGTGACGGTGCCACAGGCGGATGTATGACCTTTGTTGTATCTAACAATTATTGGATCTATGGTGAAATAAAATAAAAACCAACACAAGTTTTGACACTAAGATAATAAATTATAAATTATGGAAGTCTACGCCACCGAGGATCTTGTAAACAACAGGCTGGTCTCTTAGCAACAGACCAAGGAGAGAGCAGGTTGTTGATCGGAATGGAGCAGATGAGAGTGTTTTGCGGTGATTGCTATGGAGGACCGGGGACAACATTTTAACACCTGCCTGAGGCCTCTTCTCTGCCCAGCCCTTCTTTCTCCAGAGGCCAGCCCGGGCCACGGGCCAAAAGGTGTCCCACGACCTCGGAGCCTCCTCACCCACAACCCACGTGCCCGGCTCCACATAGAGGACAAAGGAAATGCAGGAGGTGGGAGTCAGGGGTGGGGTGAGGCTACCCCCCTGCACACGCCAGAATTAGACAGGGGGAGAGGGAATCAGTAAATGCATCCTCGTTTGGCGTTGTCTGAAATTATAACTCTAAACGGGGGACTCCTTTTTTTTCCCCCTGCCCCCAGCTCCCTTTGGCTTTCAAAATCTCACTTAGGGTGGTTGTCATGAAGGAATTTAGACAAGACTTTGACAATGTGCCAAAATGGTTTATTTTTAAATGTTGTTCCCGAAAGCACCGGAATATTCAGTTGGAGCAAATGTTGCCTGAAAGAGTAGAGGGGCTGTGGTCGCACAGACATTGTGGGGAGGGGGGGTAGTTTAAGGTTTGTAGACTTTAATTAACGCAGGCAGTGGGGCTGGAGGACCCAGTGGCCTGGAAGCATTTTTAAACATGTGTGTGTGTGTGTGTGTGTGTGTGTGTGTGTGTGTGTGTGTGTCTCAATCGCAGGATATTTTCAGGGCTGGGGTGGAGAGAGAGGTTTTCTTTAATTAATTAGCTGTTTACCTTGACTGTCTTCCCTCAGTGGTTTAGACAGTCACCTGCCCACATGTTAGGAATGAGCCTCTTGGAGTGGAATTTTCCTAGAAAAACCCTAGGATTCTTTGCAGTAGCAAATGACCTCTCACTCTGTGATGGAAACCGTGCGTCCTGTGGAATCCCAACCACTAGGCGAGCGCCGTGCAGTGCCGACTTTGGACGTTAAGCAAATATCAGCCTCCTAATTGTACGTGGGCCAAATGACCTGCATCACCCTCCATAGCACTGACTTTATGCATCTTATTGTCTCCTAATAAAGGTGGCTGGCTAAATTATGACGACTTTGGATTTATTTGGCATGTCACTTTAAACTTTTCATATGTCTAAATTTGCCATTCGCAAAGGAAGAAAATTCTCTGCCATTCCCCAGGGTCTCATTTTTTTTTTTTCCAGGCTCCTCTGATATCCTGAGAGGTGGCTCACTGACTTCCGAAGTGATTAGCTCCCATCCAGAGAGTTTAGAATGTATTTGTGCTTCGAAGCTGTCTGCCAGGATGAAATTCTATCAGGGGTGGTGCCCCGGCCCCGTGGGATGAGGGCTCTGGCTTTGTAAGACGCCCGTGGAGGCCACCTGGGTATGAACCACTTCACGTATGTGTCTCTCGTGCCCACAGCAGCGACCGTAGTAAAGGCCCCATTACCCGATTCTGCAGGTGGGGCAATGTCGACGAATTTTTCCTAAGCTCTTTGCTGGAGCCCAGATTCCGTTCCAGGATGGAGTGAGTTCACAGTTTATGTTCTCTTTACACAGTGGCCTATACCCTAGGGACGGATCATTGCCAGGTGCCCTACACCAGACAGTCTTGCTTTTCCTTCTGCTTTTTTTTAAATTACAAAAGAAATACATCATCATACGTGACCATGGAAAATCGACAACACCCAACGATGTAAGATTAAATGACGAAACCTTCCTTCATCCTGTACTTGCCCGACGCCCCAACATATCACCCCCTAAATATCTTAGCAGCTCTTTCTTCACCTGGATTTTCATTCTCTCCGGGGGATTGTTTCTGTACAGAAAGAGTAAGCCCTTTTCCTCTTGAATGTTTCCGTCGCTGATGCATTCTGAGGAAATCCAAACTCATCCGCATCTTGGACGTGCTTTTGTTTTACTTAGCTTTCGACGTATTGAGGAGAACACAGAGCTCTCTGAGTCTCCCCCAGCATCCTGACTCGAGATCCCCAAGCCCACCCACCTCAAATGCATGAGCGTTGGAGTCTCAATTCATAGCTGGGCATATAAGCAGTCCTAGCAAGTTCTGATCTTCCAGAATGAAATCTCCCCTTTCCCGGTTGGATCGGAAACGTGCATCGTCACAAGCTTCCCCGAGTGATGTGTGTGCACGCTAGGGTCTGGGAAAGCCTGTGCTAGACTCTGCCTCTGCGGAGAAAAGATCCAGAACCATTGACAAGGCATCAACAAAGCTCTGACTTACAAAGGAGACTCCTGGACCCCAACAGAAACGCATCATTAGACAGCTGTCAGCGCGGGGCCCTAGCTGCCGAGTGGAAGCTGGAGACCGTTTCTCCTGCGGAAGAGGCCTGATTTCCACTACACGACAGCGAAGGCTGTTGGGACAATTTCCCACCTAGAGCTTTGGAGCCCTGACGCACCTCCGAGGTGGCCCGGCGACGGCCCCTCCCGGCGCTGGGGAGGAGCCGGGCCCGAGGCAGGCCGCTGGTGAAACCCGGGCCGGGGGCCGGCGGGGGCCCCGGTTCTGCCCAGCGCCTTGCCCCGTGCAAGCTCAAGTTCACGCAGCACCTCCCGGCACCGGCCCCACAATGCAGCGCTCAGGCTGGCGTTAGTTCAGCCGAACACTAAGCGCTTGGCTCCGTTTCAACACGGCTGCCAAGATTTGGCAAGCGGAGAGTTGCAGAGAAGCAGCAGGCTGCTAAACCCTTTCACATTTTTAATTAGATCCACACACCCATGTCTTTGAGCTATCATAAATATACAGATGACATCGAGAGTATTATTCGGGGTTAGAAAAGGGGGGGGGTAGCAAACTGTATACAATGGTCTATCTTCCCTTCTTAGGATGATTCACCTCTTGTCAGTCGGGGGGCTGATGGCAAAGAGAAGGGAGTGATGTTTGCTTCGGCAGAGCAACGTGTGTCTGAGAGCAAATCCGGCCAGGATCTGGAAGGCTCGGGTCTCAGGCCGCCTGGCTGCCGGCCGGGGCTGCGTGGACAGTCACCAGAAGAGGGCATTCTCGGTGGCTGCTGGGCCTCCCGCAGCCGGAGTGTGTCCGAAGCCTGGTTGCCAGAGCCACGGCCACCCCCTTCTCCCGGTGACAGACTTGCCATCCCCACAGAGCCGCGGGGGTGGCTCCTTGGCCCTGAAAAGGAGGCACTCCCACATTCGACATTGCTTTTAATACTTTGTCCCTTTATCGCCTCTGGTTTGTCTCCTGGCATCCTTCACTGTTAAAATAATTACTCCTGCTCCGCATTTTTTTTTTTTTTTCCTAAACCTCCTGCCACAACAAACACGCTCCGCTCCTCGTGCTCGGAGCCACCCTCCCCAAGTAAAGAAGGAAATGACACACTTGGCATGCCAGGAAAGGAGTCTCTCTCGCTGTCCCATCTGAGAACACAAAGTTTATAAATAGAAGCATCACAAGCAAGAAACACTAAGACATCACAGGTGCAGGCACGCTGGCCTCGTCTGTTCGTCACGGACTCTGCACCCCATCCAGGCCCTTCTCCAGAAGACCGGAGCCTGCCGTGGGCATCGGGCAGCCTTGGGTCCTCTCCCTCGCCCTTCTTTGACCTCTTTGGTCCCGTACGGCTTGAAATTAGACTGTATTGTCCTTTGGGCTTTTTCTGCCAGACCGAGGGGGCTGACCAGGTCCAATAACATGGGCTGCAGATAATGCTGGGCCCAAAGTGTGCTTTTCAGCAGATGCCAACATTGAGGCGGACAGTGCCTGGCCGGCCTTGGCATTCTCATCTTCCCTGCCATCGCCTCCCCTGGGTGACCGGTGATCCTGCCATTGGTGCATGGCATCGAATCCAGGTTGGACCCTAGGTATCTCCAAGGTCTCAGGTCTCAGGGAGGCTCCGATGCGGGGTGGGGGGGGGGGGATACCAGTGCTCATTATTAGTTATTTACAGAAGAAGAAACCGCTTATCTCCACAAGAGTGAAATGCATAGAATCTGGATAACACTCTTTCTAGAGCAAAAGGTGTCAGGCTGAAGTCAATCTTGGCTCCTCGGACGTTGCTGGCTGCCACCCGTGTGTCAGTCACCCCCTCCCCCCACCATGAGTTGAGGACACTGGGACACATCGACCCTTCCTGTGCCTTTTGTGGCATGGGGAGGGTGGGCACAAGAATGAATACATGCATTTAATGTTTCTATTTTTTAAAAATTTTTAAATGTGTATTCACTTTTGAGAGACAGAGAAAGAGGGAGAGAGAGAGAGAGAGAGAGAGCAGGGAAGGGGCGGAGAGAGAGGGAGACACAGAATCAGGTTCCAGGCTCTGAGCTGTCAGCACAGAGCCCAACACGGGGCTCAAACTCATGGACCACGAGATCATGACCGGAGCTGAAGTCGGAAGTTTAACCAACTGAGCCACCCAGGCGGCCCCGTTATTTTTAAAGTAAACTCTAGGGGCGCCTGGATGGCGCAGTCGGTTAAGCGTCCGACTTCAGCCAGGTCACAATCTCGCGGTCCGTGAGTTCGAGCCCCGCGTCAGGCTCTGGGCTGATGGCTCGGAGCCTGGAGCCTGTTTCCGATTCTGTGTCTCCCTCTCTCTGCGCCCCTCCCCCGTTCATGCTCTGTCTCTCTCTGTCCCAAAAATAAATAAAAAACGTTGAAAAAAAAAAATTTAAAAAAAAAAAAATAAAAAAAATAAAGTGAACTCTACGCCCAACGTGGGCTCAAACTCACAACCTGAGATCAAGAGTTGTATGCTCTACCGACTGAGCCAGGCAGGTACCCCCTGTGTTTATTGTTTTTAAGGCTATGTTAGTCTGTTCAGACTGCTGTGACAAAGTACCACAGGCTGGGTGGCTTAAGTGACAGAAATTTATTTTTTAACTGTTGTGGAGTCTACAAGGTCGAGAGCAGGGTTCCGGCAAATTCAGCTTCTGTTGAGAGCTCTCTTCTTGGCTTGTGGACAGCCAGCCACTCATTCTGTCCTCCCGTGTCCTTTCCTTGGGCACAAGCATGAGGAGGGAAAGAGAGAGACATCAAGAGGGAGAGACAGAAAGCGCTCTGGAGTTTCTTCTTGAAAGGACAGTGAGTTTAGAGGATCACGTCTCCACCTTTAGAGCCTTATATAACCTTAATTACGTCCTTCGAGGCCCATCTCCATTACAGCCATGCTGGGCCTAGGCCGTCAACATGTGAATTTTGTGGGGACATGCACCTTGAGTCCATGATAAAAGTATTTCAGGTGCTCTCGGAAGGACATGGGGTCACGCTTAGATTATACTCTCACTCCAGCACTTACCAGCTGTGCGGTCTTATGCAAACCAACTAACCTCTCTGAGCCTTATTGTTCACATTTGGAAAACGGGGATTAAAAAGAAAAATGCCTCCCCCAGAGTGTGATTACAAAGAATAGATGAGATGATGCATACAGGGCACCTGGCCCAGGGGGACACTCCAAATACGAAAGAGAGGCTATGGCAATTGCTGATATTGTTATTTATCATCTGTGTTATTATTATTTATCAATACCACCCACAGAGCCTGCCCCAAATGCTGGCTTAGAGTTTCGCATCACAAATGTTCTCTGTGGTGATGTTTGCGCCTCTTAGCCTTTATCACCAAGGCTCCCTGGGGTCACCACTCCAAACAGGAGCTATAAGAGAATGTCACAGTGCCTTCCGTGGGATGCAGAGGAAATATCAGTGCTCCTTTCCAGGGCAGTGACTGTCCGTGTCTATAATCACTTTTGCGTTAGAGCATTTTGTCTTAGTTGTTGACAGCGTTAACACAGTTACCACAGTCATGACCACTTTGCCTGAAACTCCTGCCTAAAGCAAATGTCCTGCAGGAAAATAAAAAGGAACATAACCATTTTTAGATGCGGAGCCTAAAGTTAAGGGATCCGAGATCCCACTGCCGAGCAGCGGCCGAGCTTGGGTCCAAGCGAAGAGCTGTGGAATCCCAGAGGCCGCACGCACCAGGCTTCACAGGCCTGGCTCCATCAGCAACCACAACAACAACGCTGCAAAACCAGGCATCCCAGCTTAGTACTTACAACGCGGGGCAGTTCTTCTCGGGCTCGCCGGCCTCGGGTCCACTGTGGTTGTGTTGAGCTGAACCTGCTTCATCTCAACGGCCAGGCTGCACGCTGCGTGTTGGCTGTGTGTGGTTTCGGGCCGCATTGTGGGATTCGTGCGCACTCAGCGTATGCATTTTTCTCTTGATCCCAGACCGGAGGACTGGTGACCACCCCCAGGCACGTGGAGGCTCATCCAGAGAAGAGCAAGCACATCTAACGTGTCTGACTGCATCACGCCAAAGGCCTTCCAGTGGCTAAGCCAAGGCGTGGCCAAGCCCAACATGGGAGAGACAGGAAACTACGTGCACAGCAGTATACGTGGGGTGAGGAAAGAGTGATATTTAGCTGAACGATCAAGCTAGTAAGACAGCGACAGACAGAAAAGGGACAACAGCAACACCTCGATTCGCAGCAAGGTTGCTCACCCTCTCTAAGGCCTTTCTAGTGGATTCCAGCCAGCCTCCGTTCTGACTGGTTGAGTGTCAGTTCTGCTGGATCAGGGGCCAAGCTCTACAGTCTCCAAAATACTCTGTCTATCACCCTTGATTATTAGTAGCCCAAATGCCGACTTCCCAGCGCCTACGATCTCTAGCACCCCTGAGCCCCCACTCTGAGCCCTCATCATTCTAGGAGCAGGGCCTCCCTTTTCTACAGCAGTGAAGTGGACACAGGTTTCGGAGCCCAGGAAATGGGGATGAGAATCACGGCTCTGACACTTCCTAAAAGTGACCTTGGCCAAGCGACATGACCTCTCTGAATCTCAGCTCTTCAGTGGGGAGGTTCACAGGCTGCTGTGAAAGACGACCCACCTGTTGCATCCACATTGGCTAACACGGGGCCTGATTGGGAGCACACACTCACCAAGTGATTGCTCTCTTCCTTTTGTTCTACCATTAGACTCGACTTTACAGAATTGTCAAGAATGATCAAGTGCTGTCAATTTCATGTAACCCAACCTAACAGATTATAAAACTCTTCTGGGCAGACGTGGTGTTTCCTTCAACTCTATCCTTCACCATGCTGAGTACCGAGTAAACGTTGAGTGTTGGTGCATAACACGCACTCACGGTCTTGGTTTTTCCCAGTGGTGTGGATGGAATGGGGGATCAGAGGGAGGAACGGTTGGGAGGAGAACAGAGGAACGAATCAATTAACTACCCACTTGCCTTTGACCAAGAGTGAAAATGAGTGTTCAATGCCAGCGACAGTGTAACGAGGGGATGATGGGGGATACGAGGCTGGGGCTGCAGGAGAAAATCTGTGCCCATTTCACGGTGTGGGGAAAAGACTGTGTGTTTGGGGGTTGTGCAGCCATGGAGGTGTTAATCTTCGGTCTTCCAAAGACAAGTATCAAGTCCCAGGCAAATCACTGATTTCTCTGAGCTTGTCATCTGTAGAAACAGAAATAGTGCAGCTATCACGGAAGTAACAACACCTGCCAGGGAGCCCACGTCCTACGCTGAGCTCAGCTGTCTCGGTGACCCATCATCTCCTGAGGTTGCTCCAGGCCAGTCCTGAGGTTAGGACTTGAGAGGAGGGAATACTAAATGAATGTAAGGCACCAGAATTCCAGGGTGTCTAGACCCTCCCAATACAGACCTGAAAACCACACCAGAGGGATTTGCCAGGAAGCTAGCCGGCATTCCCAGAGCAAGCCGTTGCAATTCCCCACCCTGGCGCTATAGCAGCCAGAAAGTCAGCTGCAGCCGTGCCCCCCCGGGCACCACTTCAATAACACAAGCAAGATGTCAGCATGGGCGGAGTCTGGGAAGATCTGGAGAGAACATCAGGTATACAATGAAGACTATTATGCATGAAAATTAATTCGCGTTATGCCTTTGAATCAAAGAATGAAAGTTCCCAAGCAAACTTCAGGATCAAAAATAGATCCTCTCTAACATAGGCAGAAGGTGGCAGGATTATCATTATCTTCATCTTCAGACAGAACAAAGCACTCAACAAATAGTTTTTGAGCACCTACGCTGTGCCAAATGATCGACCGGGCGCACAGGTCAACAAGGTGAAACAGGTAAAGTCATCTCTGTCCTCCAGGAGCTCTATTCCTTGTCTGCACCTGAACCGAAAGAAAGGCAGGGCTGGGGTATTATCTTCACCTGTGGAATGAGGGTAAAAATGTGGTAGGGCAGGCATGCCAATGTCCAACGAAAAGGTGGACAAAGCATGATGCAGATCAGAGGTCTGTTAAATTGTCCAGCAATTAATGGCATTCATTAGGCTTTTACTGTGAGCTCATCATTTTTCTAGAGATCACAGGCAACAGGAACAGAACATGAAATCTTTCCCTTCCTCTCCGGAGCGTAGAGTCTAGCTCAGAAGACTGGATCAACTCATGCACAAAGACCACACAGAAGACAGTATTGTGTTTATTTGTTTTAATTTTTGACAGACCCCCGCTCTTTGGACACCCACCAGGGAAAGAGTTTGGGGGAATCTCATGCCGTAAGTTAAACGATGAATGGCCAGGATTGGCAGTTTGATATCGTGAAAAGGAGGAGGGGACACAGCATCAGCCACCAACAGGGCTTTTGGTATCATTCCACCTGAGCTCCAACTCCAGCCTGAGTTCATGGCAGCCAAGACAAGGGGACAATATGCCTGCCTGTCAACGTGTGCTTGTATTTTTGTGTTGTTTTTAAGCAAAAAGGGCACATCCCAAATCCTGGGGGAGAGTTCGTTAGCATCATGGACAAAGTCCAAAACTCTAGCTTTTAGGATAAACGCATACCAAATTCCACAGGACTATTTTCCGTAACGACTCTCAGTAAAACACAAAGATGTAGCAAATCACAACTCAACAGAGGTGATTTGGCAAAGCACAGGACAAAGTGGTCCAAATCGATAGATTTCCATGGATCTAACTTAATGAAAGACCTTAGGTCAACCTAGCAACTTACATGGGTGGGTAAGGAACACGTGCTTCAATTAACCCAACAGCTATTTACTGAGCACTGAGTCACCCAAATATCTGGGACATGGCCCGTGGTATTCAGTAGGTGCTCACCAATGCCCTTTACAGTAAATTCTTGTAAAAAGTGAGTGATTTAGAGGCAAACCCCCAAAGAGTTTTACCCACCTTTGGAGGCTTCTGGGTGGCAGTTAGCGTCCCGGCTTCCCCCTCCTCAGGACAGCCCTCCACATTTCTACCTAGACCGTAGAACCCAGTTACATGATCAGCTGGGAGCCAGGGTTTCTCAGACCAACAAAAGTGATACAAGAAATGGAAGTTTCTCAGCAAGGAGCCTAGTGATGGAAGTGCGTTAAACCCTAGAAGTTACTATGCAGCTTCTAGTTCTCGCAGTGGGGAAAAGAAGAGAGATCAGGCTGTTCCCTTCCTGGGCCATCCCGAGGGCATCTTAATAAATGTAGCCCCTCCGTGAGAGGTACCCCTTCCTCTGCTCTCCCCACTCGCGATATCCCTGGCAATTTTGACCTCAGTGAGCCAGAAAAGGTGACAGGCAGACAATTTCCCAAAGCTGGCTAGACCCCACATGCTCCTGTTTAAGCACTACCCCCGTCCTGTCAAGAAACCAAGGGACCAGGCACTTGGAAGCACGTCTTCTCTTTTGGGCATCCAAGCCTTCTAGGGAGGCCCTACAGTCACATGCACTTTGCTCTCACTCTGTCTGACACAAGCGCTTTGCCAGGCTGAGTGAACCCCTCACTTTCTCCTCCACACCCCAGGGTCCCTGCTTTACCACACCCAGGGAGCTGGCTCGCCCCATGGCTGACTACCTCTGCCCACCCTCGGTGGTCTTCTGCCTCCACCTTCCTCACAGATATCCCACCTTGTTTTATCATTAAAAACGGACCCATGAACAGCATCCAAATCAGTCCAGGCTCAGGACCCTGTGTAATTTGCCCCACAACTGTCATTTGTTCTGAGGTGCTATTATCATTTTTTTTTAATGTTTCTTTGTTTTTGAGAGAGGGAGACAGAGCACGAGCTGGGGAGGGGCAGAGAGAGTGAGGGAGACACAGAATCCGAAACAGGCTCCAGTCTCTGAGCTGTCAGCACAGAGCCCACTGTGGGGCTTGAACTCACAACACGTGAGATCGTGACCTGAGCCAAAGTCGGACACTTAACCAACTGAGCCACCCAGGTGCCCCTATTATGAATTTTTAATTATTATATCACTTCACCTCCCCAGACAGGCCTTTCCAGACCACTCATCTAGAACAATCATTCCGCCTCCATTGCTCATTTTATTTTTCTCTATAACGGTCATCTCTGCTTGAAATCACACTATCTGCCTGTCGATTGTCTTCTCTGCTAGGACGCAAGTTCTTGAGGGTTGAAGACTTTGCTTCATCCTCCACAGTGTCCCCAGAGGCTCCATGAGTGTCCAGGGACACGACTGAACACATGAACACCTCCCTACACATGCTATGGTGTATTTCGTCTCTTTACTTCCATCAGGTGTTGGAGCCGTCTCCCCGATTTTGCTCAGGTCGTCACCTTCCGCAAGAAAAATCTTCTACCACATCATCCACACCATTTCTTTTTAAGCTTTCTGTTGGATCTCGGCCACTGCTGCCTTCAGAAAAGCTCTCCTAACCTCAGGTGTTCTTTCTCTGGGCTTCTGTGTCCCCCTGTGTTGATCTCTGTCAGTGCCTTTCCTCCACGCGGCTATCGCTATCCATGTACATCTCTGTTTCCCTTATGGGACATTCCCTCCCCCAAGGACCTGTCCCTGTTGTCCTTGTATTGGGCACCGCGCCCACTATGTTGGCGTAGCAAACTCTCCATAGATTACGTAGCCGATACCTTTCAACCCAGCCCCTGATAACACATTAGACACCCTTTGTTCACACAGACATCATCACTTCCTGAAGCCCAGAGAGAAGAAATCCTTGCTTGTCGTCAACGGTGCTCAGTGATGGAGGCTCATGAGCTGAACCCCGAACATACACCTCCCCGTCAGATATTCTTTCTGGCCGCATGTGACCATTTGGTTGATCCCTTTTTGTTCGGCATTGAAATCTTATCATCCCACCTGGACAGTAAGCTCCCTGAAGACAGAGATGGTGTTCTACCTTGCTGGTATGCATGTAGGGAAAAGAGTGGCGTGTCATGCAATTTAAATGCTTAATAAATATGTGTTGGCTGAATTATTAATTTAATTAACTTCCAGAGAGTTTTCTGCTTGAATGCATGAACATAAAGATACACATGGGAACCTATTTAGTCATTTTCTTGCCACTTGAATTGTAAATGCATTACATGTATATTCCTACCAGCTCTACTGGCCTCTTCTTAGAAGGCGAAAGCATACAGATCCATTCCTCTATCAGTTAAATCAATTAAATGATATTAATGACTGGTCTTTAGAATAAAAACGGTCTTTTAATTTTTTTTCCCCCTGTGAAACAAAATGGCTTTTCCCCTGTGTTTGACAAATAAGAAAGGCAGACCCCTCAAGTGCTGCTCAGAAAGCATGGTCAACTGGGGAAGTGGAGGGGCAATGGGTCACCCACTTTGGCCTCAAAAAGTGGATTGGGTTGCCATCATGTTTTTTTAATGTTTGTTTGTTTGTTTGTTTTGAGAAGGGAGGAACAGAGAAAGAGGGAGAGAGAGAGAAGCCCGAGCAAGCTCCACACTCAACATGGAGCCCAGCGCAGGGCTCCGTCCCACGAACTGTGAGATCATGAGCTGAGCCAGAATCGAGAGTCAGACGCTCAACCAACTGAGGCACCCAGGTGCCCCTGGGTTATCATCTTTTTACAGCTGAAACAAGATTCAGGATGATCTTGATCAGAAGTCAGGAAATTGTTCTCATAATGAGGCAGATGTTTAAGTATTTTAGGCTTTGTAGGACACACAGTCTTCATTGCAACCACTCAGTCCTAGTTGTTGGAGAATGTAAGCAGCCATACACAACACAAGTGACCATGCCTGTGTTCCAATAAAACTTTATTTGTGGACACCGAAATTTTTCAGATTTCATACACTGGTCACCGTGTGTCCTGACACATTATTCTTCCTTTGATTTTTTTGAAACATTTTTTGTATAAAACATTATTAGCCCGCCGGCATACAAAAACAGGGGATGGGCTGCATTTGACCTTTAAGCTATAGTTGGCTGACCTCTGATCCAAGAATACCTTTGTCTCGCCCTTAAAACGCCGAGGAGATGGAGAAAGGAATCATACAGTGAAACCATGGCAGTTCTCCATCAACAACCACATCTTCTGATTCCACGTCTAGGTTTCTGACCAGTGCACGGGACCTCTGTTGGTTCTATACCTTCCCGCCGCACACGGATGCCCATCTAAAATAGAAAATACATTTTTCTGGATTCACCAATGACAAAAATACCATTGCACGTCACAGCAGATTGTCAGATTGTTCTTTGAGACAATCAAGATTCCCAAAGGGCTCTGGGCATACACCTTTCACATCTTGTCAAGAAACCGCGTGAGAAAACCTGCACTACACTGAAGCAAGGCCCTTTATGGGAGAGGACTGTGAAACTCAGGCCATAGCCCCAAGGACGGGATGGTTAGAGATCTCTGAAACATGTAGTTCTTTTAATGTGATGGAGCAAACTTGGAGCTTCAGGAGCATGAGGATATGAGGCTTCGATAGCATTGCAACTTGCTTCCCTAAGTAGGGTAACCTTGAAACGCATGCCCAGGAAGGTGGGGAGTAGGGTACATCGGGTGAAGTATTTTCTAAATGTGCACAGTATACCCGAGTGACAAAAAACTCAGTAACCAAAGCAGGCAATATATTTTTAAGTGTTGGGTTTTTCTGTGTTGTTTTGCTTTGTTTACTTTTTTTTAAAAAGTTTATTTATTTTGAGAGGGAGAATGCAAGCAGAGAGAGAGGGAGACAGAGAATCCCAAGCAGGCTCCACACTGTTGGCACAGAGCCCCATGTGGAGCTGGATCCCACGAACCGTGAGATCGTAACCTGAGCCGAAGAGTCAGGCACTTAACCAACTGAGCCACACAGGTGCCCCAGCAGGTGACATTTTAATGCAATACTTAAGACATCAAAACTAATGCCGAAAAGCCACAGTGAACAAAATAGCAAAGTTTTAAGTGAAGTCAGGATCTAATTATACATGCATGAGTCACCTTTCTTACCTCACCCCAATTTATCACGTAGATCCTGCTTCTATTCAATAATTTTGACATTTTGTTCATCCTGGATTTTTTTTTATAATAATTTTGAGCTTTGAAAATATTAGATTGCCCAGGAAACACTGTACAGAATTTAAAGCTGGCAAAAAGAAGCTTCCACAGTCTCTCATCTTTTAAGAAGATACAAAAAGTATGCTTGCCACGTCAGTACAGAATGCAGTTACGACCCATGAGCACAGATATCTGTTTTGCTGTCATTCCATCAGAATTGTTCGACATCTTGTAGGGAAAACACACTAAATGTGTCCGCCTGAGTTTAACGCCAGGCTATTTATTTCTGAAAATTATAAAATGTTTGATTGTCAATGTCTCTTTCATGAAGAGCTGGTGCTTATATCTGTCCATTGCCTTGAAATAATTCATGCTGAGGGAAAACCAATACTATACTTAGTGTAGTTGATTACAGACCTTGTCATAAGCTCCAACACCTTGTCTGTTAAGAGGCTGAGTACTCCTCGAAACACCCACGGAGGCTTGAATACAAGAGTTGATGTATATCACTTCCAGCAAAGCTTATTACCTCTTCTGCAAAAATAGAGCTTTGAAAATACCCTAAGCCTAATTTTTCCTTAGAATCTTCAAATATACATTCAAAATTGGCACTTATACTCCATCCTCTCCTTGACAATAGAAATGTCATTTGCTTATCAGAATGTTCTATACAAGTGGTTGGTCGTCAGCTGAGAAATTCCTAAAGAATATTAATTCTGATCTTGCTTCGAAAGAGTCATCAAGAATAAATCATTAAGGTTGTGCATATCCAGGCTGCCCTCCCCCCTTTCCCTTGCCATTGGCCAAGTATCTCTACCATTGCTGGACCCTTAGCCTGAACCAAAACAGTGGTCTGAAATAGCAAGGCAATCTTCTTCCCATATCAATTGTTGACAGCCAGAAACCTCTCTTTGATGTCCCTAGATGAAGAAGGAGAAAGAAGGCGTCATTAGCTGGTGTTTCAACGTGTGTGATATTTCCACTTTCTCTAATTCTTTTTGAGCTAAGTTCGAATTGTTGAGTCAAAGAACCCTTTGGCAGGAGAAGTGATTATATGTTTCAGAGGTCAGAAGCCTGACCCTTTGCTGTGAAAATGCCTGAAGGTGAAATTGAGCCACGTTCAAAGGGAAATCTAATTGACTGCTCTTGGTCTAATTTCCTTGAGAACTGCTACCCTTGAATTACCAAGCTGCTGCTTTAGGGTATCCAGGGTGGTCCTCAAGAGATGGTCTTAAGAATGCCACAAGATGGTACCACTCTTTTGGCCCAAGATGGCCTCTAGAGGCCCTCTTGCGCCCAGCTCACTCACTCATCCAACAACAAATATTTACTTGGCACTTACTTACTGTGTGGCAGATACCGTTCTTCCATGGGAGTTGTGTTCAGATTCTTTATTTATGGGATGAAAGCTACCTAACATTAAAAGAAGCTGTTTATTCTTTTCACCATGTCAATGCCATCCACAGAATTTGACTTTGCGGGAATAATGGCTGACCATTTATATAAATCATTATTAAGACCCCACCAACTGACAGAATCCTTCCTTTCTTTTACTCCCATTAGATTACTCCCACCCATACAATTGCTAAAATTTCCCTCCTTTCTTTTCTCCTCTCCCTCTGCTTATGTTTTTGTGTTGAACCTTCTGTCCTGTTTGCTCCTTTTTGAGGGTTGGGCTCTTTCCACAGTGTCACAGAACAGATCTCAAGCGAGCATATGCAAGGTTCACTTGCTCGTCCCTTGGAAAACTCCTAAAAGCAGTCCAAGGAAAGCCACCAAGTGCTAAGACCCATGTTTTTCATTCTATTTCAACATTTTTCTCCCATCGAGTAGATGGTCCAAGACATGGACAAAACAAACTTGGTTAGCCTTAGCCTGCTTGACTAATAAAGATGAAGTGTTAGAACTACAAGATGGAAAGCCGTGCCGATAGGATCCCATTCCAAGTCTCAGATACGCATGCATGCAAACTTCCCTAAGTGGGGGGGAGGAGCTGGCTCACCACACTGGTTGTTACTATTGTTTTGCTTTCAAACGACTCCAAAAATTATTCTCCATAAGGCCTATGGAGCCTCCGGGTAGACATTGGCAAGGTCAACTGCAGTCAACTTACCCCTTGAGATAACTCTATGGACTATTTGGCTACCAATGTATGGAATTGTCGCCATTGAACTCTACCTTTTCTTTGTTCCTGATCTCCATACCCAGGCTGTCCTTTCCGTGATTGATGAGATTATCTTCCTGAAACACACACCAGGTAAGGGTTACCCTCCTCCCAACTTCAAAAGCCTTCAGCAGCTTTCCATGGCACACTGATGAGGTTCATAGTCATTAGCATAGCAGGCAAACCCTCCACTATGTGTCTGTACATGTGGGGCATGTGGCACAAAGAGACGTGGGCTTTGGGACCACAAGACTGGGACTCAAACCTCAGTTCTGCCATTTACTGACTTTTCCTCTTTGAGACAAGCCTCCGTTTCCTCAGTTTCTTTGAGTGAAACTTCCTTTTTCCTGCAGGCTAACTCGAGTCCCCTGATATCTTGTGAATAGAAAGTGGCACTTAAAGCCTCTGTCCTATTCTTAATTATCTACTTTTGACTTACTCCACTAAGTTGCGGGTTCTCAGAGGGTAGGAATTCTACCTTTTGTATCTCTATGTTCTCCCAAGGCACTGATAAAGCAGCATCAGTCAGCTCTTATCAGGTCATGCCGGAGTAACAAATAGCCTGAAAGTCTCAGGAGCTACCACAACAAAGGTTGACTTTTGCTCACACGTGTTTAACTGCAGGTCAATACCAACACCCCTTTTGCCACCAGACTGGAATCCAGACTGAGTGTGTGGTCCCTTTCTGACACTTGAACTTCTCAAGACACAGGGAGGAGAGTGACAACAGAACCATACAACCGGTCTCGGACCTCCACTAGGAAGTGGCATAAATCATTCTCACTGTTATCTTATTGGTCGAAGCATTATCGTGTGACGCAACTGGTTATCGATGGTATTGGGCAGCGTGCGTGCTCATGGGATGGGTGGGCATTGCCCAGGAGAGGACAGTATATATTTAAGCACATTGTTGGAGTTGACCACACTTGGACATCAAAGGCGTTCAGGGGATGCTATCTAAGTGAGGGGCTTATATCATTTGTAAATAATCCTCTAAAACCTGTAATGTGATCGTGGTCAGGGTATTATTAAAGGCATTGCTCACTCAATTACAAGGTATACGTTTTATGAAGAACTATCAGTGTGGTTTCTCTTAGCAATAATTCCAAAAGTAAATATTCTTCCACTCCACCCTTTCCCCTAGGGACACTGTCCCTTGTTCCACTGGCTACTAGGAAGCTCAAGAATAAACGACAGCCCTCGTCCTTAGTGAATTCTTCAGAAATTTATGGCAACTTTTTCCAGAACTGACCGCATGCCTCGCATCGTTTTATTTTACTTTCATCCTTATTTACTCAATTGAAATTTTATCATGCTGTAGTTTCCACAAGCTATTTTAAAAATATGGATTGCAAATAAATGAGCTTATCTCAGATATACCCTTTGAGGCTGTTTGAAGATGGTCTGTCCACTGGACTTTATTGTATTCTTGCTTCATGTTTTAGCTCTGCCTTTAAGGAATAAGTGAAAACACATGTGCAAGACAAATCATTCCTTGTCCTTCCAAATATGCCATGAACTGCCTGATCAAAGGGAAATGAGAAAAGCCACTTTTCAGACAGGGCCCCAGGGGTCCCTGAACCAAACCAGTCTCTCTGGGGCTGGAAAGGACAGATCCCCCCAGTCTGCTCTGGTTCCCCAAAGCACCTGCCGGACCCGGCACCTTTGCCCTCATCATCAAGGAGGAGAAGCATAGATACAATCTTTTCTGCCTGTTAGGACTGTGGGAAATAATATCACAGACAAACCCTGAACCCCCAGGAGGCACCTCCTTCCGGTAACAAGGAAGCAGATAAACTGGAAATACCTGGCAGGTGAATCTCTAAGACAAACCCATTTGAATCTGTGGACGCATGGCTGGTCTGCTTTCCATATTAGGATCAGAGCAATTGGATTCCTCATCTTTGGGTCCCAAAACCATCGCACGATAATGCGAGGCTGACCATTTCATGTACCTTTATGAGCCCCACGTGTGGCTCCTTACTGTGTTTAGGTCTAAAGATGAATTGCTAAGCTTGGTCTATGAGTCTCCATGAGCTGGTTCGTGCCTGCTTCTCATTCTTTTTTTCTGCCATTCCCCACCATGCCCACTGCCAACCGACATCATCAAAGTACTTTTGGTTCCTAAATTTTGAATGCTTTTGTTCAAGCTCATGCATTTTCAGTTCACATTTCCTTGGCTAGGCATGCCTTTCCTCTTCCTTTAAGATGATGATGATGACGACGATGATGATGATGGTGGTGATGAAGATGGTAAGCCCTAGTTAAGTCCTCTACTTTCTTCATGCCCATCCCAACACATCACTGGGGAGCTTTCCTTTTTACTCCTCAGGATGTCTTAGGTGCCCCCTGCCCCTGTGGTGATCTCCAATGACACCTCCGCCTTTTACAATATTGTGTTTGTGAGTCTCTTTTCTCAATTACCTTCTGGTTCCTTGAGGCCCAATGTCCTATCAAGCTTACCCCTTCATCCCCAGCCATCATTAGCTCAGTAGCTGGTGTTTATGAGATGCAGAATAAGTGTTTGCCAAATAATGAGTGGGTAAGTTAACCAGCCAGTTCTAATGGTTAAGTGAGTCACAAAGAACGAAACAGCATGGACACAGTCAGAGGAATCTGGCGGAGGAAACTACTCTTTGAACTGACAAGTGTTTATCCCATCTGAGGTCCAAGGTGGCGGAGACTTATTTCACTTAGCACAATGCCTTCCAGATCCTTCTGTATTGTTGCACATGGAAGAATTTCCTTCTTTTTAAGGCTGAATGGTATTCCATTGTATGTGTGCACCTTCTTTTCCTTATCCATTTATCTGTCGATGGGCATGTAAGTTGCTTCCATTTCTTGGCTATTGTGAATAATGCTGCAGTGAGTATAGGAGTTCAGGTATCCTTTTGGGATCCTGATTTTACTTTATTTGGCTATATAACCAGAAGTGGGATGGGTGTATCACAGGGAAGTTCTAGTTTTAGGTTATTTTGAGGAAATGCTATACTGGTTTCCATAAAAAAACAAATAGGACATATACGATGAATCTAAAATTGTCGAACTTTTAGAATCAGACAGTGAAATGGTGGTTGCCAGGAGCTGCAGGAGGAAGAAACAGGAAGGCATTGGCCAAAGGGTACGACGTTTCAGTTATGCAAGATGAGTAAGTCCTAGAGATCTATTGTACTGCCTGGTGTTTAGAGTTAACAGTACTCCATTGTATGCTTAAAAACCTGCTGGGGGCAGATCTTACGTTGACTGTTCTTATCTTAAATGATAGTCATAATAGTAATAAATAAGAGGGCAGGAGGAAACGTGTGGTGGTGATGGATAGGTTTATGACATCGATTGCAGTCATGGTTTCATAGGGGAACACTTATCTCCAAGCTCATCCGTTGTATGCGATAATTATGTCCAACTTTTTAGATGTTTGAAAAATGGTGAAGGAGAAAGGCAGGGCATTTCCTTCCACAGAAGGATTGGAGGGGGTGCAATGGGTCTGGCTTCAGCCTTTCCCCTCGCTGAGTCTGGCCTTGGGATGACCACTCACCCGGGAGAACGTTGAGTCTGCCCCCCGGAGTGGCAGGCAGTGGGGACGGCCTGACGGAGTGAGCAGAGACATGTTGGAATAAGAAGCTGCAGGGATGTATTTTGTAAGGAAGGGAGCAGCAGAGAATGTAGGGTTTCACCAATGGCCTCATAGTCATTATGCGGAATATTGGTACTATCACAACAGGATTCGGGGCAGGAGTAACCCTAGGCAGTGAGGACAATGGCAGAAGGAAAAGGAGGCATGAGACATTTTTCCTGATAATAGAGCAAAGAGAGAGAGAAGAAAAGATGAGCGACAGCAGTGCTATCTGATAAAAAACATACTGAGGGACCCACACGTAATTTAAAATTTTCTGATCACTGCCTATTAAAAGAACATATAAAACCTACAAAAAGCGACAAGCGAATTGTCTAATGATGTATTTTTTTTCACCCCGTGTAACCAAACTATTATTTCAATTCTTAAATCATATGGAATTATTAAAGAGAGATTTTCCTTTCTCCTGTCTGTGTGCTCGGTACCCAAACTTTCATACCTACAACACGTTTCCATTCAGACTGGCCACGTCGCCGATGCTCCACGGCCTCCTGTGGTTGGCGACCACAGGGCTGGACAGTACAGGATTCAGAGGCACTGTTTTGTGTGGTCCCGTGTCTGGTGTGTAATTGACTTTGAGGAAATTGGGAAAGGGCCAGACACAGACCTTAGAGGGGAGGGGTTTCTGTTCTCGCCGCCCAGGGCCCAGCAAGCAGCACCACGAGATCTCAGGTGAGCCCCTCCCCAACGGCCCTTGGTGCAGGGCTTAAATCAGCATGTGCAAAGGTTTAGACCGATCCATGGTGTCCTAAAAGCACAAACCCTGCGTTACCTCCCGTAACCCCGACAACCAGCCTAGGTTGGACCCAGGGGTCTTCACGTATAGATGGAGGCCTTCAGGCTCAGGTATGTCATATACGACATCAAGGGCCACACTGGTAGCAGGCCCCAGAGGCAAGGGCTGAGGCCAGATCTGTGACCAAGCTCACTGGTTTGCGAGAGACGGTTAAGGGCCCTTCCCTTGTGACTCTATGGAAAGGTACCGGAAGGCTGAAGTGTTTCTATACAGAACAGATTTCATTGGCTGCATTGCCACAAACGACTCTATTACCAAGTAGATAACTTCTGTTCTGTGCTCCTTCCTGGCTTCTTGATGAAAACCCATACAGGCTGCCTTTCATCCTATTAGATTAGAACAAAAACGCATTTCAAACATGGCTCCTTCCCTCCGCCTCTCTCTTTCACTCAAGCTGATCTGGGCTCTCGGGCATTCACAGAGAAGGCTCCCTGTCATTTTCTCTACATTTTCTGAGTAGAGGAAAGGGGGGAAATATGAAAACCCCAGCAGGTTGCTGCTGCAGCATCAGAAATCTCAACAGGAGCTTGGTTAAATCCTGTCTCTACCGGGAAGCAGGAGCTCACCTCTAATGCATCCAGAAGCGTCCCAGACTTTCGGCAGGTCCTCCTCGTCTCTGCTCCCCCCGCCCCCAGGCATCCCATAACCACCTCTCTTGCCATCCTTGGGCCGCCGATGTCGGGAGAGCCATTGCACCAGGGCCCTGTGCCAAAGAGGGACCTCGGAGAACAGCCTAACAGAATGGATGTTCCTCTTACCGTGACCTGGGTTCGAGTCCCAGTTTCCCACCCACTTAGCATGTGACTTGGGAAACATCTTTTATTCCGTATCATCCCATCTTTCTCACGTAAGAGGCGCATTCGTCGTATTTCTTCCCGGGGGCTGTGGCGGGTACTAACTGGAACTGAAAGGGAAGTGCCCGGGAGGCACCACAGGTAAAGGTGGCCGACAAAAGCTGAGCCACTATGGCCATCGAGGTAAGAGTAATGTAGATGCGATGGGTGTCCCAAGTTAGACCTTAAAGCCATGTGCAAAAGCTTGTCACATCCTCCCCAGAAGGGCCAGCATACATTAAAAAGAAATGGCTCTTTTACTGAAAATGTTATGAGAAGATTTTTACAGAGATGCCCCTCTTTAAATGCCATGTGCCAAAATGCCATAAACCCCTGCTTTGGACCTTCTGTCCTCACCCCAGGTCTCCTCCCCTGGTGCCAGCTTCTCTTTGCCGCTCTCTTCCCTTTAATGGCCTCTGAGGGTGCCATGTGTACTCTATCGGCTTGCTCTCCATTCGGGGTGACAGAATGCCAGCCAGGGTCACTCCTCCTGAAAAGCTGCCGGGCACTACTCAGAAGACCACTCAGGGCTCCTCAAACATAGCACACGTCACTGCTTATTATAATGATCAACACATGGTCCTTGACCTCAAGGAGTTGCGAATCTAAAGGGGAAGACAAATATGTAAAGAGATCAGCGCCCAGGAGTCGGGAAAGGATTGTGTGAATCATGCAGAAAGCCCACATAAGGCATGGGCTTCAGAGCCTGAAGGTGTCAAAGAGAGCTTGTTGGGGTAGGTTGATGTCCGAGCCACCAAATGATAGATGTGAAGGAATTTCCCCAATGGAGAAGAAGGAGAATTCTAAACCAAACAAGAAATCCCGGGGCATAGGCTCGTGGAAACGTGTGAAATGTTTGAGAAAACCCAAATCTCTTCATACTGTTTATGAGCAGCGCGTCCTTGCTGAGAGAGGAAGAGCAGAGATGGCGGGGTGAGGGATCAAGCTTCAGGGAAGGCTTGGTTGGGCACCTTGATGAATTGGAGCTTGATCTTGGAGGTAACAGGAAGCTATGGAAGGATCTCAGGCCGGGCGTTGGCGTCATGATCTCTAGTTACATGAGCCGGATCCGGCTGCTGTGTTCGGGAAGCGACAGTGAGATCAGAGGACGAGACACAAGTCATGAGCTATTTAGGTCATACAGGCAAGAGACTGATGAAATGCCACTCATCTCAGGAGCCCAGCAAGTACGGTAAGTGACCTTGAGCAACAGGAAGTCAATACCTACACTTCGCCTGTGAACAACGAGACCAAGTTCGGCCAAAGAGGCTTCCTTCCCGCTACCACAGCCGTGAGACAGCAAGCGCATTCCCAAACGCTGTGGCAAGATGTCACTCAACAGACAAGGGATTCTGCGATGGCTTCAATGTAGTCACCCATGGGAGACTGCCAAGCGACATCCCGGGCTTCCTTTTAGACAACGAAGTCGTCATTCTCTCCCACGTAACCCTGAGTCTCGGTTAAGGCTCAGCATTTCCAGTTCAGCTTCGTGACACCGCCTGTCACCCTTCCTCAGGTTGTTATTCCCTTTCTCCTGTTCCCTCTCGTCTCTCCAGTAAGGGGAGGGGAGATGCTTAACCTGACTTCTTTTGTGATTAGCAGCACCGGGTTCAAATTTATTAGTCCCAGGAGCAGAAGGCTAATGAGTTAAATGCCCTGATTTAATTAAGCCACCTAATGGTTTCGGCTTACATAAATTCTCACCTGATCAGGCCAGCATCGCGTCGACGTGCCATCCCTGGCACTCTGCAGGGAGACAGCGAACTCGATTCCTAAAGCCCAAGCAGATCCGGGTCCCCCAAGCACTAAGCTCTGAGATAGAGAGGAGGGAAAAAAAAAATCTATCCAGTCTCAATACTGGAGTCTTTGATCGTCGCAGATGTGACAGTCTGCCAAAGATAATCCATGTCCCGAGAAGCGAACTGCCTTCTGGGGTTGGCGGAGTTATACCTCGATGATCCATTACTCCGCTCTCAGCAAACCTGTCTTATTCCCAGAGAGAAAGTCCAGGGCGGTGAACTGATTCATGGTTTGGGTGTCAGAAACGTGGGATTGAGTCGCTGGCTAGTTAACGTGATCTCAGCAAGCCACTTAACCTCCTGAGTTCCGGTGCACTTATCTGCAAACCTCACCGCATTGTGGTGGAGGTTAAAGAAGGTAATGGACATAAACTACATGGCTTCAGTAACTCACTCCTAATGTGTTATTATCCAGCAGAAGATGAGCCTGGGCATCCAAGACAGCTGTTGCAAGATGCACAGGGGAGGCAAAACCCCGTATACCCCAGCAGCAGCGGCATTTCGGCCACTGGGCTAGAGCATTGCAAGCAGCAGGGCTAATCTCTCCAATGAGCTAAAAGGTGGGTTTGGTTCATTTCCCAATTTAAAGGGAGGACAACGAGGGCCAGAGGGTTGTAGGGGCCTTTCCAGCCACGTAACCAACTGGTCTCCAAATTAAGAATTCCAACCCTGGTCCACGGATACCTTTTTGACAATACACAGGATTCTTCCCTTTTTGATTTTCTCACTCCCAAGCCCAGAAGGGGGGGAAGAAACACAAAAAAACAAATAGAAAAGATATTATGGGTAGACCAGCAGGTGGGAATGTTGATGGTCACAAGGCATGCCAGAAAGTGGAAAAGGCAAAAAAAAAAAAAAAAAAAATTATGAAAAGCAGATTTAAAAAGGAGGCAGGTGGTCCTGTTCAGTAAACAGGCTAAACGCAGGTCCCAAGAGATTTGACCGTGTTCCTCAGGCTATTCCTGAATCACGAGTAAAAGTGGAATGGTGTTCAGGACACTCACTTTCAAAAGCAGAAGACAGGGAGGGATATGGTTCATTCTAGAAAGTTGTTGATCGCATCAAAAGTGATGATGTGACAGACTTGTGGTTTCAGGGGAGAAAGATCTACAGCACAGCACATGGCAAATGGTAGGCACACAAAAGAGAGTGTTGATTGGTTTGGTGAAAAATGGAAAATGAGTAATGTTATAGCCCAAACCCAAGAATTCTAGAGAAAGGGGTTCTGAGTAATCTTGACTCTGGAAGCCGTTTATTTGCCACTGACGTGTGGGCGACTATCAGACCAGGCCCCCCAGGCTTGTGCTGAGTTTGACATCGTTGATTTTCTCAAAGCCGCAAGGTCCAAGGGCATGCTTGCTCTGCGTGATGGGTTAGGAGAGAAGGCACCGATGAGGAGGAATCCTCTGACTCACTGACTAGCTCACAAATGTTCTGGAGATGGTGCTGTGTCTGGAGACATTTAAACTATCTCTCAGGGATCTCCCGGGAAGACGTGGAAGACTTTTCCAGAAACGTATCTGTGGGGAATGGAGACGCTCGGTGCAAGCCGACACTCTTGGCCATTCAGATGCCAATAAATGGGGTATTTCTGGAAGTCTGTGGACGGACTTCAAAGGCCGTTCAAGTTGTACTCAACAAGTATATACCAAGAATTTAACATGTTCTAGGCACAGAGCTGGCACTTAAGGAACCAGAGGCAGGACCACTGTTGTCAAGATAACCCAAGGGCTGTTGAGAGTCAGAAAAATGAGCTGGCAATGAGCTGAGCAGCTCCAAGGCAGGCACCGTCCACCCCGCTGCTTTAATACTCAAATACCCTGAAGGTGTAGGTCATGATCCCAACTTTATAGAGGAGGAAACGGAGGCTGGGACAAGTCACATAACCTCATCCTGTGTCCAAGCAGCTAGCGAGTGACTGACAATGATAGAAATGATAATAATGGGAAAAACAAATCGATCTATCTCTACATCTGTGTCTGTCTATCAGCAACGCCATTTGCAAAGAGACTTCGAGTCTTTATCTCCCTGAAAGAAAGGCCAAGAGCACGATGAGCATTTATACTCAGTTAGGATTTTCTCATCTCTGCTACTGAGCTCTATACTATAACTCCTTTCTGAAAATGAGATTCTGCTGAAGACAAAAAAATATACGCATGTCCCTTCAAATCTGAGTCCATTCTCCAAGCCAGACCATTTTTGAAGGCTGAGAAACCCCTCCCCCCACTTCCTATAAGGTTAGAACACGTTCCCCTGTCCAGGTTCCCAGACACCCCACAGGCAAATTCCCTATCAAACTCTGACGTTTAAAACCCTGGTAGATTTTTTTTTTCCTCCGAATACCATCTGTTCGTTAAAGTCAACATTACATCTCTCTGTCCCAGAGAGCCCCAGGCAATCCTCAAATTTTCCTGGACTGGAGAAAAAGCGGCCATAAATTTAAAGACCAAAGAGAGTTCATCTTCTAGAAAGGAATAAAAGGAGATAGGGTGGTAAAGAAAGGGGTGCAGGAAGGAAGGTGGGAAGGGAAGAAAGAAGGAAGGGAGGGAGGGAGGGAGGGAGGAAGGAAGGAAGGGAAGAAGGGGGAAGGAAGGAAGGAAGGAAGAAAGAAAGGAGGAAGGGAGGGAGGAAGGAAGGAAGGGGGGGAGGGAAGAAGGGAAGAGGGAAGGAAGGAAGGGAGGGAGGGAGCAATGGAGGGAAGAAGGGAAGAGGAAAGGAAGGAAGGAAGGAAGGAAGGAAGGAAGGGGGAGGGAAGAAGGGAAGAGGGAAGGAAGGAAGGAAGGAAGGAAGGAAGGAAGGAAGGAAGGAAGGAAGGGGGAGGGAAGAAGGGAAGAGGGAAGGAAGGAAGGAAGGAAGGAAGGAAGGAAGGAAGGGGGAGGGAGGGAGGAAGGAAGGAAGGAAGGATAAAAATGCCAAAGCAGGAGGTCTCTCAGGTGCACATTACTAAGACTTCAGATTCAGGATTGATTTTATAGAAGCTCTGCCCTGTGTTTGCTATCTTGCGTGTGTCCCTATTAGGTAGGGGTAGGTTACCCATTTCTGTACCCTGCTAGGACAGTCTCTATTATGGGGCCGTAGAAGAGGTTGTAATGATGTCTGGTATCACTCTTGTCTTTTCTTCTTCTTTCTCTCAATTTTGGGTGTTAACATTCAGAAATAGAACATTGGCTTCTTTCAGCATCTCAACATATATTTTCCTAGAGTAGCTTTATTTAGTTGGGGAGAAGTGAGTAATGCATTTTTATCCTTTGTAGAGGAAAGTTAGGCTCGGGGAATCACAGATAAACATACATATTTAGTTACTGCTAAAATCTGTGGGCTTCATAACGTCTTCCCTCTTCCCTCCCTCCCTGCATTGATGTATACAAACTACCAACCTCCAAGAGAAACATCACTGGTCCCCTCACTGATTTCAGGGACTGTTTTCCTACTAGGGGAACTGACATGCCTAAGGGACCCAAGGTGGGGGAACCTCGCTCCGTGGAGAATGGGGAGTGAGGATGCTCGGGGTATTAATCATTATTGAGTCAAGTTGTCATCTAAGTGACATGATTATTGTTTTTCACGTTCACCACATGCTTTCCTAGAAGGAGATAAGAACAAAACTTAAATAGCAAGGTAAGAAAATGGCAAGAGCAGATTTTTTTTTTAATCTAGGTGACATTTCAATAATGACAGAGTGTACATACTCAGGATATTAAAGTCTTATTTCCCAGGCAAATCAGAGCAGTGTGACTCATCCACAGAAATCCAAGCCTTGGGGTAAAGCTATGAATCCGTTCCAGGTCAAAAGGAGGCTGCCATTAGATACCCAACTCCTTTCAAAGTGATGTTCCTGGGGCCTCGATGGCTCAGTCGATTAAGCGTCCGACTCTTGGTTCCGGCTCAGGTCATGATCTTATATTTTGTGAGTTCGAGCCCCACGTTGGGCTCTGCACTGACAGCCTGGAGCCTGCTTCCGATTCTGCATCTCCCTCTCTCTCTGCCCCTCCCCTGCTCATGCTCTCTCTTTCTCTCAAAAATAAGTAAACCTTTTTTTTTGAAAAAAGTGATGTTAAAAATCCATGCAATTCCGGGGTGTATGGCTCTTCTAATTTTTCAAGATATTTTCAACGTAGGCTCCTCTCAACGCCAAAAACAATATTTTGGAGGTCAACCAAAATGTTTTGTGTGAGCCCAGCAGGTACTCCCGGCCAGCCATTCGGGGATCTCCGCTCAGATAATGAGAGCCATCATTATCCATGAATATAGAGAGTTAGCCACTTTGTAAGAAGTTACTTTGTCTCTTACTCCTCTCTGGAGGTACCACTCTTGTCTTGTTGAGACAAAAGTGATGCGGGCACTGAGTTGAAGGCCTTTACAAACCGAGCAGTGACCTTTACTTAATCTCTCTGTACGTACATCTTCGCTATGGAAAATCGAGGACACCACCTATTTTCTGAGGTTTCCTTAGGGGCTGGGGGCTACAGGTTATGATGTCTGCAAAGGGGTAGAGAGAGGATCGAAGACCATACGTACACTGCCTAGATCTTAGCCATTTTCCTGCTATCGTTTTCATTGCGGTGGCTACTTAGATGCGAAGGAGGGATTACTCAATTTACCTCGTAGGAAACCGAGACGGAGACGTGGCTATCACCTTCATGGACTACTGTTATAATTAAAGCCAATAATAGGATCCAACTTCTCTCATAGTCATGATTGCAAAGCACTTACACACACACACACACACACACACACACACACACACACACACACATCAGCACTCTCACACTTTTTGGAAATTGTTTCTAATGCATTCAGAACTCAATTGAGTGTGGTTTTTATATTACCATGTGATTACTTCCACTGTCTAATTAATTCAGATAAATCAAAATAATAATATTTTGGAATTAAAAATTCTCCCATAGTTACCACCTTGTTAGCACTTGCTATGAAGTGGTCATGAATTTCAGCATTTTTTTTTAATGGAAAGGATTTTGTATTGTTTCGCCCAGTCTCTTATTCTTACAAACAGGACAACTCAGATCAAGAAAGACCACCATTCCTAAAGGAAATAGTTACATCAAATTCCTTCTAATATTAGTGGATATTTTAATTCTAATTTCCCTATTCTTAAATACCATCTGAAGATTTTTCAATCCCCTATAATAATGGAATTATTGAGATCGCCGGATTCCTGTCACGACATCCTAGCCTACTTGCTTTGTGTCTAAGAGGAAGTCCATTCATCTCTCTGTTTCTCATCCAGAAATTCAAAGTTGTAATCGAAATCTTCCAGCTCTAAAACACCTTGGATTTCACCACCATCATGTGTATTTTTATAGTAATCTGTGGGCTACAACTCCTTTGACCACTATGCCCCAAATGACTTCTTGTATTGGTTTGCACTTCAAACCATTGTCCAAGTTCATTGCCCAGATAAGGAGCATAGAGGTATTTTCACCTCATAAAGCCATCTTTTTCTTTTTCTTTTTCTTTTTCTTTTTCTTTTTCTTTTTCTTTTCCTTTTCCTTTCTTTTTCTTTTTCTTTTTCTTTTCCACTTCTTTTTCCTTTTTTCCTTTTCCTTTTTCCTTTTTTCTTTTCCTTTTTCATTTCCTTTTCCTTTTCCTTTTTTTTCTTTTTCTTTTCCTTTTTCTTCTTTCTTTTTCTTTTTCACTTCCTTTTCCTTTTTTCTTTTTCCTTTTTTCTTTTCCTTTTCCTTTTTCTTCCAACCTTGCTCATCTTTGTAGCTCTTTTGCCTGAATTATTTCCTATCTGTCAAAGAAGATGAACGGCATCTAGAATGTTTGGAAAAGCTCCAGAAAGACACTGTGTAGTGTGATTTAAAAATAAGCTTAAAAACCAGGAATGGTGCTGTCTATGGAGAGAGCCAAATATCGGGCCAGTTTAGGTAATGAAGGACACAGTCACACATGTATACCAATCGCCCATGCTTGCATTGACCAGCACACACGTGGGTACACACACACCCTTCCCAATCTGCCGTCTCTCAAAGCCCAGCTTGGAGACAGATGCCCTCTCTTCCTGCTGATGCAACCAGAAGCCGTTTCTCCTGCCCCTGCCCTGTGCCCCCCAGACTTCCTTAGGTATTTGCTTTTGTCTTCCCCATAGAGTAATCTCTAACGTGGTCTGTAATTCACCAAAAGGAAGCCTGGTATAACGGGAAGACTATGGACATCGCATCACACCAGTTTAAACCATGGTTTTGCCACTTAACCTGACACTGGGTACTTAGGCGAATCTAAGTAAACTTGGTGTTCTCATCAGAGAAATGGTCATGATAGTATCTGTCTTTTAGAGGTCTCCTAAACATTAAAAGTTGAAAGTGCCTCACACGTCGTAGACTTCAAATAATTCTTTTACATCCATATTCTCCTTTTACATATGTTTTATCACCCCCACCAAAGTACAGGCTCTTCAGTGAAGTCAAGGTCAAATTCATGTCTAATCCCTACAATGCTGTGTTGGGGGTAACAAGAGGAATATTCCATTCCATAAATGTTTGTTGAATGAATGGATAGCTATATTGCTGTTCGTTTCTAATTTCATGTTCGCTACCGTTAGAATCAAATTGATTCTTTCGAGGTTCTTTCCACCACTCTCTGTGATGTGGATAGTAAAATAAATTGAATGTAAAAATATGGGAAAATTAGGCAGGAGTCCTTATGTTACTTGGGAATGAAATGAATCATATCAAATTTTCAAGACTCTATCCATGAATTATCTGTGATGTGGGCAGTAAAATAAATTGAACGTTAAATTATGGGAAAATTAGGAAAAGGATCTGATATAGCTTAGTAATGAAAATGGATCTTTTTTTTTCACATGAACATATAAACGATGGTTATACCTGAGTAATGTGTGTTGTTTGCTTTTTTAGTGGTGCTGTTCTTGACCTCTCTCCTAGCATTTTATTGGATTCTTGAAAGTCATTCTTTGTGCATTTACACTATTTCAAAACATCTGCTGCTTTGGGGTTCAAGCTGTGCATTAGGGTTCCAATAATTTGCAGAGAAATTTCAAAGCAGATCTCCTGTCTGAATAACTCCGTAGGAAATGCAGTAGAAGCCTGCTCTTTTATGAGAGTGCTTATAGCCGTCTTGAAGTGTTTGAAACCCAATTCCTTTACAATTGCCTTATCTTGCTATTTCCTACCAAACTATACTCTTGCTATTTACATTTCTTTAAGGGACACTATGGTCCAGCTCCGTCAAGGGACCTAGATGTAGCCAGTTCATGTCTCTTAATTTTAAGCTCGGATGCGTTTACTTTTTCCTAGCTGTGGACCACCCACTGTGGAGGCTGAATCGTCACCACCGCCATCCCAGGCCATATCCCATCACACCTGGGGACAGGAATGGATGTACCCTCCTGACTCATGACCCTGAGCCCCTTCCTTGGCCCGGTCAAGTCCACACAGCACGGAGTGCGCCCATTTGGCTTTGGTCTTTGTGCACTTGCTGATTACAAGTATCTTGATAAACCTCAAGGCCACTTGAACTTCTCCCCTTGTCTCCAGCGCAAATCCACTGTCAGTTTATAGCCTGCCTCCTTCTGACCTGGAAAGTCTCATTCTCTGCTCCCCGGGGCAACATTCTAGCTCCATCCAGAGCCTCTCAACCTTGCCCTCTTGACTCATTGTGAGTCCTGACGGCATGACAGAGAGAAATTAAGAGCTTCCTGTAAATAGTTTTACTACGGGTGCGCGTAAAATAACATAGCTTGGATGAGAATGAATCTCAGGGCTGATCTGGAACATTTTATGTGGCATTAGTCAGTGCTAAACCTTGGGGGAATCTCCTTCCTTCCATATAAAGTTATACCACTTAGTCAAACACAGACAGAGATGCAAGGCAACATGGCTTTCTGGAAAAAAGCACACACAAACAAACAAATCACAGCGACCAAGTAAGGGCATGGTCTGTAATTCTGACAGCAGCCTTTTCACTAAGCAATTTCAGGCAATACCTAATATTGAGAAGTGTTCAGCCATGACAGGTGGTTAGTCCATTCTTATCCCTCTTCTCAACTAAATCCCCACTAAGGCACAGGGATTTTTAATTTTTTAAATGTTTTTATTTATATTTGAGAGAGAGAGAGAGAGAGAGAGAGAGAGAGAGAGATAAACGGGGAGGGGCAGAGGGAGACGGAGACACAGAATCCGAAGCAGGCTCCAGGCTCTGAGCCGTCAGCACAGAGCCCGACGAGGGGCTCGTACTCATGAACCTCGAGATCATGACCTGAGTCGAAGTCAGACACTTGACCCACTGAGCCACCCGGGCGCCCCAAAGTCATAGCGAATTTTAAGTGTGACCCTGTTGAATAACATTTGCATGTAAAAGCAAAACTCTGAGACCAAGGAGCCATCAAAGGCTCAAAAGAGAGGGGTGCTACTGGTGGAAACAGCCAGTGTTGGGTGGCAGAAAGCCATCAGATAACACGCAGCTGCTCTCTGCAACTGGGGCGTCAGGGGCACCTTCTACAGCAAGAATCCCTCCGTGCTGCAGTTGCTAATCTAGCTCCTCTCTAGCCCAACAATCCCAGTTGTCCAGTGAAGTTGGTGAATCACTATTAATCACGACCAATGTACATTCTCTGCCCTCCTCCCTACATTCCGTCAAACAGATAACGGGCAAAAGACGGGAAGAGACACACGGAGTGTCCAGTCGTCGCACAGAGCGTCCAGGCCAATCTCTGCTCCTCCCAAAGCACACAAGAGCATCAGACCAAATGCGCCCCACATTCTCTCCCAGCCGTGAACGACTCAATCCTGTAGTCTTGCAATGCTGTGTGGAACCGATTCCCCAACCCAAACCAGGTTCCTCACTGCCTAGCTGGCAGAAAGTTGTGCGAGTGCAATAAACATTGAGGGGTTCCCCCCCCCTTTCCTTTCCTTTTCTTTTTTTCTTTCCAAGAAGTGGAGAAACTTTTGGAAGTCTTTTGCAGATACCTCTGGCAGGTGCTGCCTATGCCTCCGTGTTCCTCAAAACCAGGAGGAGAAGTCGCTCTATTGAAATGCTAATGGGGAACAAAGTGTATAATAAGATTGCAGGCCCCTTTGGGTCCACATATAATTTACACATAAAATAAAATTGCACATGGCCTTGTTTCATAGCATATTTGTTTAATTATCCACTTTTGAGAATGCTTTTTTCTTCAATTAATTTTCAATATTTAAAAGAGGAATAAAAATGTCAGTTTATCTGCACACCTGATAATTAAATATAGTGTGGGGAATAATTACATTATCCAATAGTGGAAATTTGTCCGGCTCTAATAACTAACATTTAGCAAGGATTCTGCTCATTTCCTATTCTGCTAACGATGGTCTTTGAATTTCTCTCTTCCCTTTTCTCTCTAAGTAAAGAGGATTAGGTTCGGAGAATGTCAAATGCCGCCTCCACTTTCTTCCCCCCACACTTAGGGACCAAGTTTCACCACGAGAGAGCGCGACCGTCTCTGCTAGGTAAACAGCTCGGTTTCCAACTTCTGCTTGGATTCACATTTTTGTCTCTACCCTGAGTGGTTGGCTAAGGTAACAACGAAAATCACCTGCAAGTCATTGAGTTTTACCCTTGTCTTTTTTTTTTTAAGTTTATTTATTTATTTTCAAGCAGGGGGGCAGAGAGAAAGGTAGAGAATCTCAAGCATGCGCCTCACCGCCAGCCCAGAGACCAACGAGGGGCTTCATCTCACGAACCCTGGGATCGTGACCTGAGCCGAGATCAAGCGTCAGACGCGGAACTGATCAGGAACTGACTAGGACCCCCCAGGCACCCCTTCACTCCTCTATTTTGAAAGCTAGTCACTTGTTCCCGGTAAGCTATTAAACCATAATCAAGATCTATGGAGTCTCCAGTTATTAATAACAGCGATCATAAGAACAAACGAGAACTGTGTCCTTATTCCACACAACACGCAAGGCGCTGAAACGCTGTCTTCTCGGGGTTTGTCATTTCTTTCGTGATTTCAAAGCCTTGAGCACAACACCACACTCTCGGGCAGAAAATATAGTTCGTCTCCTCCTGCCGTCTCACACGGGAGGCCTAGGTGAAGCCAGTGTGTTTAAGTGCTGGTTTCAGGTAGAAAGGAAAAAACAACATCCTTTATAACGAAAGTAACCAAGGAGAAGATTTAAAATCAGGATAAAAGAGAAATATTTGCTAAATGCAATCCCTGTTTGTTATTTAGATACTAGAGTGTTTGGGTTTCTTTTTGTTTGGTTTGGTTTTGTCTCCTTTGTGTCTTTCTGTTTTTTATTGTGTTTTTTGTTTTGTTTTTTTGTTTTTTTGTTTTTTGTTTGTTTCTTTTAGATACTTTTGTGTTTTTAACTTCGATACACACACACACACACACACACACACACACACACTGATATCCTCTTCCTCTCATTTTTCTGGACGCAGATCAGCTAAATCTGCACTGTTATGAGCCATTCTGTACTGTCGTTATATTCTGAAATATTAACAACTCCTTGTATGTAGACAGTGTTTTTACGGGTTTTGTCATTTCAATTATACAGAAGTCACGGGATATAGACTTTTGGGCAAATATAATATACATTAAAAGATTTCTCTGGGAAGCCGGTAGGTTTTTTGTCAATGCCATCCTACATTTTGGCCCCTCTTGATAGAGCCATGGTTAAGCAGATGATGAAAGGCTCCCATCTTTTTTTAATTCTCTTTTTGGGGCGCCTGGGTGGCTCAGTCGGTTGAGCGTCCGACTTCAGCTCAGGTCATGATCTCGCGATCTCGTGGTCCGTGAGTTCGAGCCCCACGTCGGGCTCTGGGCTGATGGCTCAGAGCCTGGATCCTGCTTCGATTCTGTGTCTCCCTCTCTCTCTGCTCCTCCCCCATTCATGCTCTGTCTCTCTCTGTCTCAAAAATAAATAAACGTTAAAAAAAATTTAAAAAAAATTCTCTTTTTGTCACAGTAATTGTTATGAACATCGACATTTATAAATTAGGCTTATAAAGATTTTTTCCTCACGTACTCAATTGAGTTCTCAGAGAAATTCTATGACGTAGGTACCATTTTCCTTCCTTTAAAAATAATGGAGGCCCCTGGGTGGCTCAGTCGGTTGAGCATCCAACTCTTGGTTTCGGCTCAGGTCATGATCTCACAGTTTGTGAGTTCGAACCCCGTATCCGGCTCTGCGTTGACAGTGCGGATCCTGCCTGGGATTCTCTGTCTCCCTCTCTCTCTCTGCTCCTCCCTTGCCCACTCTCTCTCTCTCTCTCTCAAAATAGGTAAAGAAACATTTAATAAAAATAAGGAAATTATTTTGGAAATTATTTCAGTTTGGAACTGAAGCTAATGTTAAATATAACCAAACAGGCATTTTTTTCTTGCCCATTTCAACGATGGTGAACGCAAGGCTCGGAGAAACCCACAGCGCCCTCCCTTAGCCTCCAGCCTCACTCTGCTTCTATCTCTTCACATTCCCTCCGTCTCAGAGTTGCCAGTGGTGGTCCGTCTCGATTTCCCCATTTCACTTAGCAATAAGTCAAACCAGAGAAGTCTTGTCCCCCTAAATATGACAGCTAAGAAACGCCAAGAGCTGAATTGAAATGTCAGCTGTATCAGTTCCCTTTGGGTGGGGGTGGGGGCAGGCAGAGGATATTTTCAAGTGTCAAAGGAAAAAGCAATGGTGTCCATTTCTGGACTTTTCTTGCTCAGCACGGGCTGAACAAGCCAGTGGCCAGAAGGCTATAGTTTCCCTGGCAGGTACTGTGAGAACCTGCCTGTCACCAGCAGCTTGGCTGTCCTTCCCTACCTTGCTTTACAACCCAGGAAGCCAGGGGCGCACTGGCCTGTCCACATTTCCACATCGCTTTTTAGACTCTGCATGCTACCTGACAGGGGAAGAAAGAGGGTCAAGGAAAAATTAGCATCAACGACAGAGAGAGCCCGAGCTAATAGAAGCTTATTCATCAGGGCTTTATTTTTCTCTTATAACAAGAATTTCTCATCTAACAAGAAATCTGAATGTAGGCATTTTCAGAGCTGATTTGAAAGGTCAGGACTTTCTGGGCTGTTTATCAAGGTCATCGAGTACACTGGCTTTTCCCACCTTTCTGCTCTGCCATTCACAGCACATAAGACAGATGTCTCCTTATGCTCTCAAAGTGGCTGCAGCAGCTCTAAGTATCACATCCTCTTACAAGATGCAGAAGTAGCAAGAAACAAGTTCGTTTTCTCTCTCTCTCTCTCTCTCTCTCTCTCTCTCTCTCTGTCTCTCTCTTTCCTTCCCCTGCCCTCATGCATCTCCTTTTATGTGGGAGAAACATCTTCTCTAGGAAATTCTACTAGACATTCCATATTCATCATTGCCCAGAAAAGAGTCACATGGATGCCCGCAACCCCCAACTGCAAGATCTGGGAAGATAAGAGCCTAGTATTTGTACCCTATTTCATGAGACACAGTCTTTGTCAGTCTTTGTCAGGAGGTCAGAATCAGAAGGGGGATGCATTTGGAATAGGCATCTACCAGTATCTGTTATGATGGTTTTTTTTTTTTTAAATTTAATGTTTTATTTATTTTTTGAGAGTGAGAGACAGAGTGTGAGTGGGGAAGGGGCAGAGAGAGAGAGGGAGACACAGAATTCGAAGCAGGGTCAAGGCTCCGAGCTGTCAGCACAGAACCTGACGTGGGGCTTGAACCCACGAACTGTGAGATCATGACCTGAGCCGAAGTCTGACGCCCAGCCGACGACCCACCCAGGTGCCCCTCTGTTATGATGGTTTGATCAGCCTGTCTCGTTTCTGGGCCCAATGGACTTCAGCCAAGCAAATCAGTGACCCGTCCTGGGTTTTTCAAATAAAAAATAAAAAGGAAAAAAAAATTGTGCTGATGAAGCTGTAAACCTGGGAGCCAAAGCTGCCAACATCCCTGGTTCCAGCCTCCGGGAGAAAACCCATCTAATAGAACAGAATCGGAAATACGGAGAGAAGTAGGTGTGCGTAATGGAAAAGACCCAGCTGCCTCTGACATCCAGGTTCTGTGGATCTCGTTCTTTCCTCTGTTTGGTTACACGAGCCAACAGATTTCCCTCTTCGCCGAGGCTTAATTTGACTTGGATTTCCATCATTTATAACAAAAGATAGGCATCATCATGGACGTGTGTTCAATTGGAGGAGAGAGGCTGTATGATTTGCCTCAGTTTGCACCACGGGTGAGTAGCGGGCATGTCAGTCAACCATGAACTTTCTACATGGAAAGCCCATGCTCTTCTTGCGATGTTGTCCTGGGGTGGAGAGAAAGGTAACAGTACGTGGAAGGAAGGACCACAATGGTGGGTAAGAGATACAAAGTCAAGAGTGCATCCCAACACTCCCTGGCTATAAAGTCCATGCAGATCGATTCCTAGCCTCCACTGTGTCCTCTCTTGAATGGTGATGTTAACATCTTACTTGCTTGGAAGTAGAGAAGTAGAGTTAACAGGCATGGGTTGGACGCTGGAGTGGAGCCCTTTCTGCAGGTTCCTTCTGTTCCATCACAGACGATCTCATGAATCGCTTGACACAATCACTGTGATCGCTCACTGTTTCTGTTCTAACCGTCTTAAGATTCGCACAGTTTGTTTCTCATTTGGGCACCCGAACCTCACTATTTATTCATTCATTCATTTGCCTATAGAGAGCTTTTTTTATTTTCCTGCTACCTGGTCAATTCCTGTAAATCTCAACTCAAACTCCAGCCCTTTATATTTGTGTCCATCACCCTGTTGGTGAATATGCAGAGCAATTAAACTATACATTTAGCATTTTGGTTCCTGGTTGTTTGCCATTTTTGTTAATCGCTCAACCTTGTTAATCAACAAAAGCGTGCCTTGTGAAAAAAGAAATCTCATCTTTGCTGAAGGAGACTAAAACACTCTATCAAGACCTCAAGTGGGTAGAGAAATAGGAGATGCTTCTTAGACAATGCAAATCAATACCAAATCAACACTACAGAATCATAGAGCATTTTAGTGAATTTATAGAATTGTATTGCCTTCATGTATTCCTTATAACTCCCCGGAGATAGGTATCTTTTCCATTTTTGACAATGTGGCTCAGAAACTCAGAAAGTTAAGTGACCAGTATCAAATCCCATAGTTGGTAAGTGAGATGCATTGAGGGATTAAGTTAGTGGTAGGAATCCTGAGAGGAAAAGCTGTTAAAAATTAGAAAGAGGCACAGAGAAATTTTTCTTTTTCTCTTTTTTCTTTCTTTCTTTCTTTCTTTCTTTCTTTCTTTCTTTCTTTCTTCTTTCTTTCATTCTTTCTTTCATTCTTTCATCCTTCCTTCCTTCCTTCCTTTTTCCTTTCATTCTTTCTTTCTTTCTTTCTTTCTTCTTTCTTTCATCCTTCCTTCCTTCCTTTCTTTCTTTCTTTCTTCTTTCATCCTTCCTTCCTTCCTTCCTTCCTTTTTCCTTCCTTTCTTTCTTCTTTCTTTCATCCTTCCTTCCTTCCTTCCTTCCTTCCTTTTTCCTTTCTTTCTTTCTTTCTTTCTTTCTTTCTTCTTTCTTTCATTCTTTCTTCCTTCCTTCCTTCCTTCCTTTTTCCTTTCTTTGTTTCTTTCTTTCTTCCTTCCTTCCTTCCTTCCTTTTTCCTTTCTTTCTTTCTTTCTTTCTTTCATTCTTTCTTTCATTCTTCCTTCCTTCCTTCCTTCCTTCCTTTTTTTTTCTTTCTTTCTTTCTTTCTTTCTTTCCTTCTCTTTCTTTCAAATATGTTACAGACATTAATGTAGGCACATTGTCCATCATCCCTTCCATTCTGACCACTTGCCAGTCAACGGCTTGTTCTCCTTTCTCTGCAGATGAAAAACAGAATATCTGAATCTCAGATGGACAGCAGAGCCTGATTTTAAACCTTACAGCTGTCGATCATGCAGCTTGCTCTCTTCCACTATGCCTTTTGTCTGCAGAAAAGATAAATGAATATCCCCGCCCATGCACCTATCCGTCTATCCTCTCAAGGACCCGCTTCTACTAGGCTCTGAATAAGACCGTCGGGATCAGCAACGACTCAGCCACGTTTCCTTCTGCTTCCCTGAGCCTCACGTTCATCTGGGGAAGAAGCACATGGGAAGAGATCACCAATTTTGTGTGTGACGGGTACTATAAAATGTGTGTTTCCACTGAACGCCAGGAAGCCAAAAGGAACAGTGCTGGTTCTCTGAGATCCAAAACAGTGTCACTAAGGTGGTGATCCCTTCCCAGAACAGGGTGGTTTATTGCTCTATTATTGAACAGCACTACCCTTTGTTCAAATCCAATATTAAGCCTGGTTTTGAGCAAGCTTTGAATTTCCTCGCGGGTGCCGAAAGCTAAGCTTCAAGTCATGACACCACTCTCTCATCACAAACTACAGAGAGGGCTTTGCCACTTTCAACCCACGTTACTTTCGGAGACATTGTTCTCTGAGTCATAAACTCTCTTTCCAAAGGCACACTTTAAAGGGAAAGGTGATGCTTTGAGTTAGAAGAATTAAATGTCCCCTTCTTACCTTTGAGGACGGGAGAGCAGAATGTGCCATCCAAAACCTGTGGACGTTGCTTATCTAGGAACAAAGAAAACCCAGGATTCCCTATCTGCAGTTGGATGGAGACTCAGTTTTCAGGGAGAGGCGTTTGGAGAAAGTCTTCTGAGAAACCAGGTTCATGGCTGTTCCGTTGTGTGACACACAGGTGCTCCAATTTCATTCTCCGGGGGATAAGTACTTCTTCTAGACTGCCGCCTACAAATTAACATTAAAGAATGAATTCTTAAATGCCTACTTCCAGTTGGTTTGGTCTTAGCAACCCGTCAGGGAAAATTGCATTTTAATTTTGACTTTTCTTAACAATAAATAGGAATGTTTTTACCTCTTCAGACTCCCCCATTAAAAGTCCATCTAAATGCAATCTGCCTTATTAGCTAACATGAACATTAAATTTCTTCCAAAGGTGAGTTACCATTGTATAACTCCATGATCTAGCATTTGCTTTAGATTCAAGATGGCTAAAAGTTTCAGTTTAGCCATATTTTCTCGATAGTTCTAAGGCTGATTCTGAGCTCTATTTTTTTTCCTGAACAAATGTCTTCTAGCATAGAACTTCATTCATTATTATGTCAATTCCTCAATTCATTTACTGATTTATTTTTGGCATTCATCTATTAGGCTGACATCAGCTTAATCTGTGCCACCCAGAGTAGAGAACACGGTTGAATAAAAATGTGCCCAGCCCACCTGTAGTTCACAGACTGTTTGCAACAGACTGGTCATTATCACAGAGTGGAACAAGTGATAGAGAAGAAAGCGTTCCATTTTGGGCTCAGGGAATTCTTCCTGGGGACATGAGCTATAATTTGAAATAACAGATCAGAGGAGTCGGTGACTAGGGCATTCTGGACAGTCAGTATATGAAAAAGAAACACAATGTTAGTTTACACTTCAAAATGTTCAATTAACCTTTAGAATTTTATAATCGAAGGACCGTCTATGTCCATCAAAAACCAAAGGGTAAGGAATGGTAGAGAATGAATAGAATGTGGAGGGAAATTATCTGGGATTGGTAGAAAGCTTCTACGACTTCAGGTAATTCAGATGAGATCTCTTTCAGGGCCACGTATTCTTGTCCTGGAACATTCAAGACTGACTTGGATCGGGCAATTTCTAAAGCATTTAGAAGCATCTATGCCTGTTGATGTAGTCTTGACCACATCTGTCACTCCCCTAGAGGCCAAAGCACAGATGGGAACTCGTCTGAGCTGGGGCCACACTGTTCCACCAAAACGGAATTCGTTATTTCAAATCCCCAGCTCATTTTTGTTTGTTTTACGTGTTTGTTTAAGCTTCTCCTCTCTTAACCCAACTATACCGTCGACCAGTAAACGATTTAAATTCCTTTACCCCTGACCCCAGGATAGATGGAAAACAGGCTGGAGAAGAGGTCCAGTCCATGACCAATGTCCGAATGCAGAAGGAGGGGCCGTATTCTTCATGCTTCCAAAGCACCCCGTGCTGCCTGTTGGCTTAGCCCTCCTGTTGTCCAGTGGTCCTTTGTCAGTGTGACCAGCTAAAGACAAAGGTCATGTGGGTTGTCTCTGAGCCTAGTGCCCGACTCACGCAGGGATTCATAGGTTTCATATGGGCATGAATTGAAACAATCAATTTAAAGATTGGCACCATTTCCATAAGACCTCAGTCAAGTGTTCTTTTTAGATTTCTCATGCCCATAAATGGGATGTGCATTTAAAAAAATTTTTTTTAATGTTTATTTTTGACAGAGAGAGAGAGAGAGCATGAACAGGGGAGGGATAGAGAGAGAGAGAGAGAGGGAGACACATAATCCCAAGCAGCCTCCAGGCTCTGAGCCATCAGCACAGAGTCCGATGCGGGGCTCGAACCCACGAACCATGAGATCATGACCTGAGTGAAGTTGGACACTCAACAGCGGAGCCTCCCAGGCGCCCCGGGATGTACATTTTTTTGAAGTGGAAGAGCAATTGGAAGAGGTAAAGAAAGGAAAACAAGAAGATCGAGTAGCCATCACTGGAGAAGGAAGAAAGTGGACAGAGGATGCAAGGGAGAAGTGGTGTGGGGGGTGGGGGAGAAGGGAGGAAAAGGGAGGAGCTGCCAAAAGGCAGTGCTGCAGGGAGGGGGGCCTCCAGAGTTTTACATCATTTACATGGATTGGGATCGCTGGGATTAGGAACATGCCTAGCAGCGCTGTGAGGAGGAAAATGAGTGCACCAGGAAAGGGAAACTAGAAAGTGGCAAAACCTCAGAGAGACGGGCATTCAAGGCGGATCAGTCAAGGCGTTTGCTAACACATCCATTCCCGTGCCTTGTGATAAAGAAGAGAAACGGTATTAAAATAAGAAGAAGTTCTCTTCCAATATAAAGGCAACACTTGCATCTCAGAGGAGAGATCGGGATAGGATAGTCTTTAAAAAAGATTTCTCCACCGAAAATACTTCCTGCTTAAGTATTAGCTGTAGTCACCACTGGACGGGCGATCATCGTGTGCCGTGGAAAAAGAAAAGTCCTTAACATTGATTTTGTCTTGACCTAAAGCTCTCTAACGAAACTTCCCACTTTTCCTCAGCATGGGATATCACTTACTCTTTACGATCACTCTCGGTTTTTCCACCCCGTTTGCTCTGTATAAGATAAATAAGGCTTCGCTGATCATCACTAATCACTCATCATCAGGGCAATGCAAGTCAAAACTGTACTGAGATGTCACCCCCTCACCCTGGTCAGAATGACCAGTATCTAAGAGACAAGAAAGAACACAACACGTGTCAGCGAGGATGTGGAGAAAAGGGGCTGTTGCACGGTTGGTGGGAACGTAAACTGGCGCGGCCACCATGGAAAACAATATGGGGGCTCCTCAAAAAATTAAAAATAGAACTACCCTATGCTTCAGAGATTCCACTTTTGGGTATATATCCAAAGAACAGAAATGCAAATTTGAAGACACGTATGTACCGAGGGTTCACTGCACCATTATTTCCAGTACCCAAGATATGAAAGCAACCCAAGCGTCCACCGATTAACAAATGGATAAAGAAGATGTGGCACACACACACACACACACACACACACACACACCTGCACCATGGGATATTACTCAGTCACCAAAAAGAATAAACTCGTGTTATTCAAGACAACATGGATGGACCTATGGGGTATGATGCTGAATGAAATAAGTCAGACAGAAGGAGACAAATGCCCTATGATTTCACTCCTATATGGAATCCAGAAAACAAAACAAATGAACAAACAAAACAGAAACAGACTCACGGATATAGGAAACAAACTGTAGGTTACCGGAGAGGGAAGGGCTTGGCGCAAGGGAGAGTTAGTGAAGGGCATCGAGAGGTACAAAACTCCAGCTATAACATAAATAAGTCATGTAATGCACAGCGTAGGAAACCTAGTCCATAATATTGTAATCCCTTAGCATGGTGACAGATGGTGACTGGACTTAACCATGGGGACCGTTCAGTGATGTATAAAAATACGGAATCACTGTGATATACACCTGAGACAGGTAGGTCGTTGTACGTCAATCACACTTTGAGAAAAGCACGGAAGTAAACAAGCAAACAAACAAAACGGCTTAGACGGGTGCAATCGCCGAAAGTCTCTTTCAATTTGTTAAGGAGGGGGAGCCATTGCTGGACTCCAGATTTGATGCTGACTCCCCAGCTCCTTCCATTTTACGGCAAGTGCTCCTGCTTCTCACCACGGCTCACGTTGGAATCACCTGGGAAGCTGTAAAAATATGTGTGTTGGTCACACTCTCAGATTTTGTTTTAATCGATCCAGACTGAGGCTGGGGAGATGCATATTTAGAAAACTCCCCTGTGGTTGGTATGCAATTTAAATTGTGAAAACTCATCTGCCGTGTGCGTGGCCACCTGCCTGATGGAAACCAACGCTTGCCGAGCTGTGACGCTCTGCTGTGCCACCCAGATGGTCCCCACGGAACCGAAGAACTGGCTCACCCTGCGTCTGCAAAGGTGCTCAGTTGACGGTCCTTCGTGGGCAGCTCCGTTGGGGAATGGCCTCCTTCGGAGGGCAGCCCCAAGCAGGAACTCATCAACGTGTGATATATAAAGGGCCACTCCCATACCCCCCGCCCCCAGCCTGGGCGTTTGGATGGGTCACTCCAGCTTCCGAATTCTCCACAAGTCACCCGAGCCCCCATTGTGAAGCCCTGGCCTCATACCTCCCTCTGTCCAGTTCTGCGTCCTGTCCTCCCTCTGCCAGTGTTGATCCCGGGAGACCCCTGGTGAACTTCCAGTGCGTTCCTGCCTCAGAGACCACTCACTGGGACTTCTGGCATTTGTTCCTCGTGCTCAAGCTCCCCTCCACCGGCCACGGTGCCCCAAGTGTCACCGTGAGGAGGCCTTTCTTCTAACAGATTTTTCTCGAGGCCCCCGTGAGATTGCACATCTGCAGTAGAGCTTGTAGGGGAAGGCAGAGCCCTCCTGAGGTTGTTGGCACATGTCCAGGCACACCTGCAAATGTATGCCCTACTCACAGAGAGCCTGGTTCCATCGCTATCGCTTCTGAGTCCCAGAGATGTTCCAAAGACCAGTAGGTGGAATTCCCAACCAAGTTGAACTTTAAGGCCTCTTAGGGCATCCCAGACCACGCTTTCCTTGCACAGTTGGGGTGCCGATGCTCATGGCAGGACAGGGAGCGACTTACCTGAGGTCAGGGCCAGGGCCAGGTTCGGGACCAGGGTCTCTGACTCCCATCCCACCCGCCCGGGCATGTCGTCCTTCCCACCTGCCCAAATCCACCCAGGCTCCCCTCAGTCGGCACCTTTCCTCGCACAGTTTTGGTGAACCGCTGTTTTCTTCCCTGCTTCCACTTTTTGGCTCATCCAGCTTGGAGATGGCTACAAACGGTTTCATCTAGTTTCATATGGATTCAGTAAGTAACGTCTGTTTAACCTTTTCCCTGCTCTTGAAATTCCAACAAATCACTGTGTTACGTCGAAGAGAGGGAAGCCCAGGAGACCCAGGGGCCTGAGATTCTTCGCAAATAGGAGGGAGAGCCCCGCGCACACGGCTGGTCCCAGCCCGGCTTGCCGCGGTTCAGCCTGCTTGCAGAAACAGACGAGCCAACAGGAGCTGAAAGTCACTTTGCAGCAGGAACCGGCTGTGGCTGCAGATCACCCAGACTCGCCTTTTATCCAGGAAGCTACCCTCTAAGAGGGACTGAAAATTTATAGGTGGATGGGCAGCCTTGGCCCTCGGCTGCGTCTCGCTGATGCTAAATGTTCCGGGAGTGACTGGTGCTCTAACTCTGAGAGCAGCCTGTCCCCCCGGATCCTCCTCTCCCTCTCCTGGAGTCCAGGAGGAGGCTGGGAGAGTACCCTGGGCTGTGATCTCCTCATTTTTAACGGCAGGATTTCTGTCTGGGGCTCAGCATCGGGGCATTTCTCCAAAGCCTTATGTACTTACAAGTCTTTCTTCCCCTCTTAATTTGCCTGGAGCCAGGCTTTCATCTCGACTTTTAGCCAAGAGGCACCTGCTGAAATATTCATCAGCAGAAATTGTGCCATGGGTGCTTTTTCCTATTTGTCCAGTTGTATGTCATTAGAAGGAGGGTGAGGCAAGGGGAAATGGAGTCTGACACAAGGGACTGGAATTCACTCAGAACTCCAGGTAATAGGCAATTAACCCTTTTAAGCACAAGAAGCTAAGTACCAGGAGCAGATCCTTGCAGACGTCATTTACTCCTCCGTGGGCCAGTTATTCCTGGCATCTGTTCGTTGTTTCGGTACACTTTCTTGAGCGTCTACTGTGCGTGAACTCCAATGCTGAACCCTGGGCGTGTTCGGCCGTATATGATTTAGTCCCTGCTCACCAGATCTCACGAATGAATGGGGACAGCAGACGAGGATGCAGAGAAGTACGAGACAGGGCACGTGCAGCTGTGCAGTTGTGGACAAAAGAGCTTAGAGCACACCTCAGATTTAGGAAGAGGAAGGAGTGAGGGACACGGTTGTCTAGAAGCTGGTCCTTGAAGGCTATTGAGAAAGTGGGTGGCACAGTGGAAGTTGGGGGGGGGTGCTGAAAGGAGGAAAGGACCCTCCAGATGGAATGAACAGCAGAAGCAGAGACGCCAACAAGGGAGGGCATCGTGGGCGTGACCGGGACCAGTCCCAGGCTGATGGCGAGTAACATGTTATTAGAGGGAAGAGATCTAGCAGGAGAGGTGGCCAGGGTCAGGTCAGGGTGTGTTTGCATGTTCGGGAGCTTGAACGCTGTGCTTTATGGGGTGGGGGGGGCAGGGATGAGGAGTTGTGAACATAGAAGACGGTTAGGTTTATGCTTTGGAGACATTCAAGCTTCGGTGGGAGCATACATTGTTCAGATGATCCATCAAGAGGCCATTAACATAAACAGGAGATGACAAGATTCTGGACAATGGTGGAGGTGGCAGGCATAGACTGGAGGACAGAAATGCAAGAACACTTGGAACTTTCTTAGTTCAGTGCACCAGCCACTTACTGAGCACCTACTTTTAGCCAGATAGTCTAGGAAGAGTGGGGAGCACCAAATCACTGTCAGAGTCCATTTTCTTTCGCACCGTTCAACTTCCGAAGTGGACTCAGTGACCTTCCCTAGCTTTGCTGTGGGATCAGGTGATCATCGCTGGGTTCAAAAATATTTCAGAGGAACAATATTGATGGCGATGGGGTTAGGGAGTGGAGGACAGACCTTCTGAGGTCACGGAGTGGGGCCCAGGTTTCCAAAAGTGGATTCATGTGCACCTGCACCCAACCCTCGCGTGACATTTCTGGTTTGGCTTCTGCTGGTCAGAATAGCCCAGGCTCTTCAAGTCTCCAGGGATAGGGACGGGGCTGAATCAACTCAGACCGCAGCAAAGGCTCCGCGGATCTGAGGCAGAGCTGGTTGTCTGTTTCCTATTCACGGCCCCCATTGAAGAGTGCCAGCTGACATCCAGGCAGCATTTTAACAAAGCAAATCGCTAGTTGCTCTCAGCTCCACAATGTTGGTATTTATAGAGGAGTAATGATTTTTTTAACGTTTTGTCTCTAAAGTGGAATGATATAGGGCCTGATTGCCAGCGTGCCCCATAGGCAGCCTCCGTTTTTGTCCTTGTGCCCACGTAGATATAAAAGCACATCTGAATTTTACTTGGAGTTAAATCATGGTGACTGTTCCCGGCTGGATGCAGGAGGGTAGGAATATTGTACTGGGAAAAGCTGGCGAGGGGAGCAAGATTTTGGTAGTTACTGCTGCAGAGCCGAACTGTGTGTGTGTGGACGTGCATGTGTGCATATGTCTGCGTGCATACCATCCCCGGGTGGACACGTGGGTCCCCAAGAAGGGAAAGCGAGGCACTTGCATTGTGATGCAAGTTTTGTTTCCGTTGATGTTATTAATTCACAGCATTCACATCTCTATGACCCAGTTTCCTCATCTGTAAAATGAGGATAATTATGTTTATGAATAAAACACTAGGAGCTCTTTGTATGAAAGGGAATGCATGATTGGGAGGAAGTAATTTTATGGCAAACCACAAAAACTGTGCAATCGCTAGGCACCCAGGCACACACTCTTTCTGGAGCCAGACTATGGCATTGGTAGCTGATGGACGAAAAATACTGATGGACGCTCCAAGGTACGACTGAAATGCAAGGTGAAGTTGCTGGTTGTGTAAAGGATAGGTTTTGTAGGTGCATTGACATGGCTGCTTCCTCGTGGCGTTCTTACCAGCCCGATCGCCGTCAGACATCCCAAGACAGAGCAATTGTTCCTGAACTGAGCCACTTGTGTGAAACCTTCCAGTTTCTGACGTCTGGTGGAGATTGGTAAGTGTCTGACGTAGTCTGATGTCCTACCCACCATTTCCTCCTCCAAAATGGAGCCTACCGAGCTTCTATAAAAAGTTTTTGTTGGGGGGGGCCTGGGGGGAGGAGGGTCTGTTGTCCAGGCATCTGTACGGTCTCTTCTCTGTGTCTTCGGTGTCTATCCCCTTGCTGCATTCGTCATCTATTGCTATGTAACAAATCGTCACAATCATAACGGACTAACACAACGCAAACATATTATTTCACCCTTTCCACGGGTGAGGAGTCGGGATACGGCTTAGCTGGGCCCTCTGCTCGCTCAGTAAGTGGAAGTCAAGATGTTAACCCACAGTAGAATCTCTGTCTTCAGTCTTATCAGCATAACCTAATCGAGGGAGTGACTGTGCCACCATCTTCAAAGGAAGGGGATTATGGAGTCTCTACCCAGGAGAGAGGGATGTTGGGGACCATATTGGAACTCTCCTATCTGTCATCCCTCACATCTCCTCTGGGTACCTCAAGAGATGATAGCTAGTCCCCATCTGCCAGGTCAGGGGTCTGGACACATTTTAGAATGACGACTTTAATCCGGGTTTTGAAGGGTGAGTAGTAGTTAGAGTTGAAAAAGAAAAGAGCATGTGGGGCACAGTGCAGTGAGAAGCTACAATCCAAGTTAAATAGCAAGGGCTCCTGCTGTTCCATGATCTGGTCCAATTCCTCTTGCTGGGGGTTTATGAAGTGGTTATGACACTCTTCAGTTTTCATATATTAGGGGTGTGGGACTAACTTCTCTAGAAAACCTGAATCGTACAATGTAGATAGAAAGGGACAACCGAAAGAAAGATAACCTCTACTCTGACACAATAAGAATAAACATGTGTTTAGAACTGCATTTCCTGCGCTTTAAGGTGTATGCAAATGACCTAATATTCTTGAAAACAACTCCAGATTCTTGAGTCCTACCTTCAGAAATACCGATTCAGTAGAGCGGAGAGAGCCAGGAATCTGGATTTTTTAACAAGTCTCAGGGGGTAATTCCAGTGCAGGTGGCCCAAGGGCAAAGGTTTGAGAAACATTAGTTTGGTTTTACCAAACCTTTTCACTGACATGTTAACTTTGCCCCTCAACGGTCTACTCAAGGCAACACGATGCTCATTTTACAGATGGGGCAGCTGAGGCTTGGGACTTCATTTGCCCAAATCCCTAAACCAATAAATATATGATAAAAACTGAAGACAAATTCAGATGTTCTCATTCAAAGCTCAAGATTTTTTTTTTTTTTTTTTTTTTTTTTTTGCTTTGCTGTCTCTTAAGACATAATTTATGGATGTGGGTATTGATTCATTTGATCTACTTCCTCCTGGTGTTTGGGCCTCTTTTTTGTTACTCTGTCTCCTTAATATTTATGCAACCTGGACCAAAAGGTCTGCCTTTGCTTCGATTCCTATAAAAAGCCCTGCGGAATTCACATTAGCACTTCCATAAAAGTCATAAAGGCTCGGCAAACTACTCAGAGTTTAAATATGGAAGTCGAAACCCTAATCACAATTTAATATAACTAAATATGTACATACTTTATGGTCAATCATCCAGACCATTTACAGGGTCTCTTGGCTTTGAAATTACTAACTCTCAAATGGTGCCGTAGATGAGCCTTGCTTGACATGACATATATTGAAACAGACTGTCGAGCGATCACTTAGGGATGAAAACCTCGCTTCAGTCTTAGTGAACCAAAGCTAAGAGGCAAATTATTCAATTACAGTAAATTTACAGTAGCTTAATATTTGATAAAAGTGGTTCTTCCATCATCAGAGCATCTTATTGAAAACCCTCGAGCAGCAAAATAGCGCCGGAAACTCTTAAGATGTTTTAACCACTTATTAAGAAAATTCATCTAGCTTGATCTTTTATGAGCAGGCGGGTTTGGTAATTGTCAGGTACTTTGTGCACGCGCTGGTGGCCTCAAAATTAACCTGCTAATTGTTCTACCGCAAGCAGGGGCGGGGGTGGGGTGGGTGGGGCATACAAGTGCCACCCACTGGAGCCAAGGCTGAGGGGGGCTGTTGACCGCCTTGCCTAGTGAGAGGGATACCGTGTCCTTTGGACCCTGAGTGCTGGCCCTACCAAGATGCGAGATGTGCCTGTAAGGGGTCAGGCCACTCTAGGAAATGGCTAAGCTGTGTGTCGTGCCATGAGTTCAAGGGGAAGCCCGTTGTCCACTCAAGAAAGCTCCAATGCAGGACTTCTCCAATTTTAATGGAGACAATCGCCTAGGGGTTTCGTTGAAACTCAGGTTCAGCCTGAGATCCTGCATTTCTAACAAGCCCCCGAGTGATAGATGCCCCTGTCCCTGGCCTGCACATCAGTCTGTGAGCCCCAGACAGATGGAGCACACGCCTGACCCCACCTGAATCCAGCACGTCGATAACAGTGAGTCTCCCCGATGGGTCACCAGAACTGCAGGCCATCAGGTTTGAGCGGACACGGCCCTGGCGGGGTTTGAACGCGGACTCATCAATTTCTAGCTGTGTTGCTTGGGATTCGCTAACTCACTTGAGAAGATTCCTTGGCAGTGAATTTGAGGTGAACAGAGGGACAGGAGTCCCTCTGGGCTAGCTCTCTGGGGGGACTTCCTTCCGGTGCTCAGGTGGGGCTCCGGTGGGTGCATTTCAATACAAACGTCTGTGCCACAGCCTTGGAGTCAGCACCACACAAATAAATAGTCCCTCTGCCCAAACCTCTTCCTTGTCAAGCGACACCCGCTGGGAATGTTGATTTTTGTAACTTCCAGAACCGGGCGCTCACTTCTTAATCTGGGTTTAGTTAAACTTCCCCTACTGCTCAGGCTCTGTCCTCAAATATAAAAGAGGCAAGAGTTGGGATGGAAATGCTAATGAGGCCCTGTCACACTTCCAGCTACTGTTGTGGGAATTCACAGTATGCAAATCAGATTAAATCTACCCTAAGCTGCTGGGGCTGCAAGGGCACGGGGGCGGGCGGGGGGGTTTGGATTGACAATCTCGGGGTGAAAAGGTGGAACGCCATCGCCAGCCTCCTTCCTGGCCCCCATTTTCCCCTCCTCTCAGCAGCGCCCAAGCTGAGGGCTGCCCACGGGGGAAAGCACGGTCAGATGGCGTGTGTGTGTGTGTGTGTGTGTGTGTGTGTGTGTGTTTAAATAACACACTTTCTGCTCCCCAATGTTGCAGCTGCATTCAGAGTAAAAGTGAGCTAAATGGCTTTAAACACACGTGCGCGCGCGCGCACACACACACACACACAGCCACCATTCAGCTCGGTATAAATGTCACAGCGTCAAACACCAAATACAGAGAATTATTAACGTAAGTGGCCTCCTATAATAAAGCTCATTATTAATAGGCCTATTAGCTCAGCATTCATTTGAACTGACAGCAACTTCTTTCTACGGCAGCTGCTTGCTGCCTTTTTACATCCAAGACCCTTTCTGACATCTCAATGTATATTAAGAGGCAGAGAATGGGGTGAGAGGCTGCCAGGGAGACAGTGACGGAAGTAATGCAGAGTATTTTCAAAAGGGGAGGGGAGACTGGGAGTTATTATTTACCGAGCACACATTATAAATAACGGGGAATATTCCCGAGCAGGTCGCAGGCAAGGGTGTCCCATGCGTTATTTTATCTCCTTTGCGAAAAATACAGGACACCAGTTAAATGTGAATTTCAGATAAAGGACATGTGTTTTTGGTGTAAGTATGTCCTGAATATTGCATGAGACATACTTGTATTAAAAACCATATGCTGTTGGGGCTCCCGGGCGGTTCAGTTGGTTGAGCATCCGACTCTTGATTTTCAGCTCAGGTCATTCCAGGGTCGTGGGATCCAGCCCCGCATCGGCCTCCGTGCTGTGGGTGGAGCCCGCTTAAGATTCTCTCTCTCTTCCTCTGCCCCTCTCCTTTGCTCCATGAAACAAACAAATAGGAAAAATTAAAAACAAAATAAAACCGATTTGTTCTTTACATGAAATTCACATTGAACTGGGGGTCTGGGTCTTTGACATACGTAGAGCAAGTTCTGTTACTCATCACATTTTACCCCTTTAAAGGGGTAAAGTCCAAGGTGAAATCCCTAAAAGCTGACTTTCAAGGTGATCTATTCCAGAACTCACTCCCTCAGCAGTACTCACATGAGACTCTCTACCCATGTACTGGTCATGAGGCACACAGCTCGCCCACATGCCCTCTCATTCATTCTCCAGAGTTTCCTGTAGTCGCTTTTATCATACCCATTTTGCAGAAGAACGTGAAGACCCAAGCAACTCGGCAACAACAGAGAGCCATTTCGGTCTTTTATTGAGCATTTACTCCACACCAGTTACTCTATTGGACACTGGGGATATAAAATTCAGACACAAGCTCAGTCTCCAAACTCTATGGATATAGCAAATGGAATAAGGTAAGTACACAAATCAGATAAGTGAAATGCACAATGGGACAGAAGATGTAGTTACTCCTCAGCTAAGTCAGGACATCAGTTTTCTTTTGGAAAAGGTTTCACCTAGTGAAGACCCTATAGGGGACAGATATCACAGCCTGATTATTGAATACAATCTTAAAAGAAACCCTAGATTGCCATCTGAGAAAACAATGTCATATATGCGGCTTAAAAATATTATAAAAGTCCTGGGGGAATTAATCTTAAGTGAAAATATGAGAAATTTAATAAATGGGAATTTGCAGAGACCAGTTTAATATCACCCAGAAAATGACACAAAAATACGATCGTCCCTTCATTTGTCGGTCTCAGCATAGGATCAAATAACGGAGATCAGATTTATGACATTTGTTTCATCAATATTTATTAAATACCTAGTGTGTGCCAAGCACTAGGAAAAAAAAGACATGTGTCTGTTCTCAGGGAATTGACAGTGGATATACACTCTCAGGCCCTCATTTTTCTCATCTGTAAAATGGGAATAGTAGTATATTTGCATCATGGGATGGTTGTAGATACAAAATGAGTGAATACACTTAAGTTGCTAAAATAGGAACTGGTACATAGTAGGCACTCAACTAACATTAGTTCTTTGGACTATTTGTTGAGGGTTGGGAGAATCACATGGGGACGTAATGACACTATAGTGTGATAAAGGAGTGTTTGGGCCAGGTGCATGGAAATGTGAGACCACTGAAGTCACCCTTCCAACGAGGCCCTAGAGTCACAAATAAGGCTTCACATTCAAGAAGATGGACCTTTTCCCAAAAGGTCGGAGGAAAGGGTGTTCCAGGCTGAAGAGGAGTTAACAATTATTGAGGTAGGTACTACTTCCCCATATGGATGAAGAAATGGACGATATGTGGCAGATCTAGGATATGAACCAGACACTGTGGTCTTTTCTCCTGATCAGTCTCTCTTGACTAGAATGGCAGGTGGTCTTGGGCAGCTGGTGGCCAAAGAGAGTGGGAGGGAGGGGGAGCGTGGGGGAAGGACCAGACCAGGAATTGCATCAGAACTCACGGTAGATGCTGAGTGTGCCCTCTGGACGTTGAAGGACCGCTGAAGAGTACATACCACAAGCACAGGGAATGTCTTGATTGGAGTTGAGTTGTACAAAAATGGCTAAGGTGGAAATTACAGAAATGACTCGGAGAGAGTCGGATAGAGATAGATATTGAGAAAGAGAGATGGGGGAGGGAGACGGAGAGAATCGAGATGTAGGTTTCAAACTGAATCTTCTTTGCGCGGCTTTGAACTTCAACATTTTACCAGAGATCTCTAAATCCCACTAACCAAATACAGTGGATTTATGGTTCCAATGCAGACAGAGTTTCAAACAATTTCTCTGTCTTCCAAAAATGGTTGAAATTCTATCAACCATCTCTTTTTATTCAATTGTTGATGTTCTCTACTTTCTATCACTACATTAAATATGCAATAGCTTCTCCCTCGCCACCCCCACCCCCAACAAGATCCTTTGTGGAGATGAAGAATCTTGGAGCATTAAGTCAAAAATCCTATGCTTACTCATTCATTCGTCATTTATTTTCTTATTCATCCATTAAATCAGCATTCCATCCATTGATCTTTCCATTGTTCTGTCTGTGCAATCATTCACCACTCTACCTCCCCTTTTTTCCATCCATCCATCCATCCATCCATCCAACCATTTCATTTCATTTCATTTCATTTCATTTCATTTCATTTCCTAAATGTTCACTGAGCATCAGTTATGTGCAAGCATATATTAGGATCGACTAAGCACAGTCCATTTCCTACAGGGATTCCGCAGTTCACTAGCAGAAACAAACAAGTAGGCAGTGATGTTAGAGTATCTTAAGAGGATTCAGCCAAGAAGGCACTTCCAAAGTCCAAAGTCAGAACAAGCCAAAGAGGGTCAACTCTGAACCACAAAGGAGACTTTTGCCTTTTTTAGGAAGTGACCTGACAAACTTCAGAACGCTATTAGCACATAAAAAAATGGCTGGAGGGATGTCTGTTTCACTTGGCACCCACGTCTGAGTTCAAATTTCAGATATTTCCAGAGGGCGATGCTTCAGTCTACAAAACTACTACAGAGTTATCAATACAGCAGGTTCTTATGAAAAACAGTCATTTCACCCACTCTTCCTGCTCTGTCACTTTTTTAAAGAAAACAATGTATTTTCCTTCAGATCTCTACTTCCGATTCTCCTCCCTGTTCAGCACTGAGGTGCTGAAGAAACAGTTGACTTACAATTTTTCCTCAGACATGGAGGAGGAGGAGGCCAGGGAAAGAAGATGGAGAGCAGGGGCTCTGCCTAACTGGCTCCCGCACAGGTGATTTATTATCTGGGTCAGCACGTACAAAACGGAATTAAGGGGGCATTTTATTCAGCTTGATGGTGAAAAATTCAGATGATAACTGCAAACTCGGGGCTTGGGGCTGTAGCCAAAATGGCTCGAAATTACCGCAGCTGAGAACAGGAAAACCTTGTCAGTATCTAGAACGAACCCTCTTTTTCATTCAGCTACTTTTCTTCTAGTGCGTTTAATGAATTAACACAGCTTGGCAAATGGAGGGACCCGGGAAGTTTGGCTTTTGGAGGCAGCAAATGCACAGGATCCCTGGATGTTTCACATGCTTAAAAATGACACTGAGACTGCCCCTGCCCTCTAGTCGTTTGCTCCTATAGAATGGGGAGCACCTCGGGTTTTCTGGGCCAGGAGAGAAATGTGTGTGCCATCAGGCCATCTCCATAATGTATTTGTGTAGTGATTTGTGCATCGTATTCTATTCCAGTGATTAAAGAGCTAATTTCCTAAATAGACGGTGGCCATGGGTGCACTTGCTTATGAATGTGGATGCTGTGAATTTATTTGGGGCCCTGCTGGATGTCAGCCTTCCTGTGTGGGGATATGCAGAGCAGTTCAAATCAAGTGTGGAGGTAAATACAGAGCGGAAAAGAAGGGGAGGGGAAGAGGAAAGGAGCAGGAAGTGAAACACCGGAATCTTCTCACACCTTCCCTAAGTGGCCGTCCCTCTGCCATGATGGCCAGACTGTTGCCAGGCCACACTGCCTGGCCCCAGATGCGTATGCTCTGAGCCCCCGTCCACCCATGTTCTTAGAACCACGAGTTCTTTAAGGATAACAATAGTACTTACACTATGTCTGAATACCCAGCACTCAACAGCACCTGGCACAGAGTAGGCATTTCACACATGTTGGTTGTGTGAATAAAAGATAAATGGGAAGATGCCAAGTGACCGATGATGTTGCAGAGATCAAAATTACATAAACAGCACAGAGGAGGAAAGTGAAGGTGGGTGTGTGTGATTCGGTGAAGTTTGAGAATGACCACGAAACGTATCATCCAGACTACGTATCACCTTCTCCAAGTGGACTGGCGTCATCGGCATCTTGATCCTGAGAAATTTTTGGAAATGCAAATTCTCAGCGTCCACCCTGTGTCCGCTGAGTCAGCATCTATGGGCTCAGAAGCCTTTACCCTAACAACGTCCCTAAGAGGGTCCAATGTACTCTCAAGTTGGAAAAGCAGTGGAGTGAACTGGATTGTCTTTGTCAGTGAATTATTCAGTTAAGTGACTTAATCTAATATGTAAACACCAGAATGTAGGTCAAATGCCTTTTCTCCCAGTCTTGTAGAATTGGAGCTGTCCACAGCTTTCCTGATCGATGTTTGGCAGATTTCAAAAAGAAAACTAGGGAAAAGGGAGAAGATTATAAGGGGGGGGGGGGAGGGTCCTTATGTGAATTAGCTAGTATACGGGATATCTGCTGTGATGCTCACTTGCCATATGTCAGGGTTGAAACTCACATGGAAGCTTCCCCAGCTCTGAATTCCACAGACAGGAGCTTTTATGAACCAGAGGATCTGGACGATTTTATCTTTGTGGCATAGATCTAGGTTATTAACCAGAGTAACTAATGCTATTGCCACAACAGACCAGAGCCGACATCTCAGTGGCTTACCACAGCAAGACTTTTTATTCTTACTCATGTTAAAAGTTCAACAGCAGTTGTGGGAGGTCAGAGGTAGAGAGGATTGTTCCAGACAGCTGCTCACGTATCCAGGCCGATCAGTTCATCATGGCATCATTGACCCATCTGAACCTGTGACTAGGCAGTCAGCTTGGTTAGGGGAGAGAGGATGTGGTCAACAGGCTTTAGCCAGACAGTGCCCGTGTCACCTTCTCTCACAGTGAATTGGTTCTCTCACGGTGAACTGGACAGAACTTGGCACCATGATTCCCCATATTGGTGTCCTCCCCATATTGGCACCCTGGTAGTCATCTCTGTTCCCAGTGCTGCTTGGCATGGCAACCTCTGGTTTGCCATGGGAGCAGATCTCTGAGAGTAGCTCACAGCCGGTGATAGAGGCGAGGTAATGCATAAGTACCCCAGCTTTCTCATTTCTCTTTCAGCGGGACCCTGAGGCTCCTTCTACACTGATGGCCAAAGTTTTTCGGTAACGTTAAGCTCCATTGACCACAACCTGTATCGCCTTCGTTTCTTCCCCCTTATCTTCTCAAGATACTACCAGCTTATTAAGTGCCTTATCTTGGGATCTGTTTCCAGAGGAACCACATCCAACTACAAAGGAGGCGGGAACTAGAGAGGAGCACATGGAATATTTGGGATCCGCTGTCTCTGCCACAACAAGCCCGTCCTACGAATCCTAAACACAGGGAGAGATGCCTGCTTACTGGCAATCTATTTCTAAGTTTCCAGTGTTGAAAAGTCTGTGGTTTCAAAGAGTTGGTTCTTAGCATTTCACATCTGAATCATCCACATAATGAGGTTTTTCAATCCCACCCACCCTCTTCACACTAATGCTAGGCTTTGATTAATGAAGCGATACCCATTGTATGGATAGGAAAAATGATTCAGGGCTAGTCACTTCCACTCAATTGAACGCAGTCAGCGTGATACTTGATATATACATTCCAACAATTACCTATTCAGAGTCCAGTCCTTTTTTTTTTTTTCTCCTTGTCTCTTCATATTACAACTAAGTCCAAAGTTATCCATCCTGGTATTAGACCCTTAATTCCTGTCTACGCATAAAAGAACAGGGAGAGCCACACTGCTCAAGGATTTAAGCTGTTACTTAACCTTGAATCTTCTTGGCTCTTGATTTAAAGCCTTTCAAACCCTTTTTAAGAGAGAAGACATTTCTCATTCTAAGATTAATATCCTCACTCGCCATTCCCACCTGAAGGAAGTAATGTGAGGCTTAGAGCATGTGTAGAAGCCAGAATCACCAAGAAAGAACTCAGATTCATCCATCTACCCATTTATTTATTTATCACACATTCGTTGAGCTTCGGCCATGTGCTAGACGCTGTGATGCTAGTCATAATTCTCTTACCCTTGGGAATTATGCAGCCTAGTAGAGGTCATATCCAATGTACCCATATAGCTCTACTAAATAAAGAGCAAATTACTGAAAAAGAGAACAGTTATAACAGGTCAGAGGAAAGAAAGATCCCAGCTCAGTTGGGGGTGCAAGTGTGTATGGAATCCAACAAGTGTCCATTCATGCATTCATTCATTCATGTAAAACAATGTTGGTCATTCACCACGTGCAGGGAAGGGATGGAATGAATGGATAAAAACAACCCAGTCCCGGCCCCACTGTGATGCCTACAGTTTTGTGAAAAGGAAGGGTGGGTCATATTTGGATATGTTGAAACAGATAAGACGGCTGAGGCGTGGGGAGGTGAGAGTTTTCCAGGCGAGAGGAACAATGTGTTTTCCATGCAGAGATAACAAGTCACAGAGTAGAGTAAAGAAGACAGTCAGTTTGGTGGGAGAGAACGCTCTGGGATCAAACACAAGAGGACGTCAGGCTAAAATCAAGCCTTTTGGGCAGATCTTGGACAGAGTTCACCATATATATACATATATATATATATATATGTATATATATATATATCAAAAGAAAACAAAGCAAAAACACCTTCCCACAGGTGAGCTAGGTTCCCATTTGCCAGCATATAAGGACAATGTCAAGAACTAAGGTGTGAGCAGAATCACAGGGCAGAAGGAGACGGGGTCCCACACACTTGCCGAGAGAGGGGTCCACAGACTTTCAGACACCACCCCAGTGAATGGGCATGGCTGTATTCCAAGAAAACTTTATTTATGGAAACAAGTGACAGCCTGGCTGAGTCCGTGGGTTGTGGGTTGTGGGTTGTAGTTCGCCAAAGCCTGGCCCAGAACAAAGTGCTCCCCCCGCCGACCCCCGCAATGACCTCATGGACAATGATAAAGAGAGACAAGATGCTCATTTTTATCTGTTGAACTTTGGAGGACTGGGGGTCATTTGTTAGCATAGTCAGCTTCTGGCTTGTGCAGGAAGAGAGGGGAAAAAAGGCCACAAAACCTTCCCATATCCCTCTGAAAATGTAAGAACGTGTAGGAGACCAGATGTGAAATGCCACCTCGGGTTTTTAACAATCCATTAAAAACGGGTGTGACTGGAAATGTGTCGGGGAAAGACCCTCAAAGTCCTGGGACATTTTGGGGAGATTCAGGCTGTGGATAGTGCAAGGATCTGGCATTTCATTGCTTGAAGGTGGAGTGACCTGGTGGCTAAGGCCCCTTCGTGTGACACAGCGTGATAATTGGGGTTTAGACACATTCATTTACTGCTGGAAAAGTCTGCTGTCTGCATTCCAGAATTCAAAAGTAAGGAGGGAGAAAGCAGCCTTGGATTTACGCCAGGTGGAGGAGAACAGAAGAAGTCTGTCAGCAAGCCCTCAGGTAACAATATCATAATTTAATTTTTTTTCTAACAATGGAGGAGTAATTAATGATCCAGCTTTCTCTTTCCCTGTTTCCATTTCAGCCCAGCAGAATTCACAGTGTATCTGGTGTGGTGTGTATGTGTGTGTGTGTGTGTGTGTGTGTGTGTGTGTGCACTCAGAGTCATGAAAGACAGGAACAGGAGGAGTTTGTCCCCATGGGTTTGACAAAGTGGATCTATCTATTTAAGAGCTCTAATAAATAGGGTCCCCATTTTTGCCTCTGTAGAAACTTACAGGTTCCTCAAGGTGTTTTATTTTATTTGCTTTCTTTATTTTATTTATTTAATATAATTTTTTGTCAGGTTAGCTAACATACAGAGTATACGGCGTGCTCTTGGTTTCGGGGGTAGATTCCCGTGATTCATCGCTTACATACGACACCCAGTGCTCATCCCAGCAAGTGCCCTCCTCAAGGTGTTTTAACCAGCCCGGGAGCTGTGAGACAAACTGATAGACCACTCAAACCATTCACTGAGGCGTTCTGGTGGGGCAAATGTGAAGCTCTTCCTGATATGTTTGCATTTGAAGGCAAAGAAGACAAAGGTACCATTCTTGGGTGCTAGGCCCTTGCCTTCTCTGAGAGATTCTCCCCCTCTTGTGCCTAAGTGACAAAGGGATTTCAAGTCTCCCTGAATGCCCAGTGGTGAACATTTCAGGACAGGTTGCCTGAAATGGCTTACTTTCTTTCTGAGACACCCTGAGTTTCTATCTGAGGCATCTGAAGATCTGTAAATTCATGCACCGAGTGAATTTATACTAATGTATTTTTGATCCAAAATATTTAGATCTAAATGTATTTTTGAGGAGCGTGTGGGTGACTCAGTCGGTTAAACACCCGACTCTTGATGACAAGTCAGGTCATGATCTCAGGGTCCAGAGATCGAGCTTCCTGTCGGGCTCCGTGCTGGGCGTGGGGGTCTGCTTGAGATTCTCTCTCCCTCTCTCTCCTCCCTACTCCACCCTCAAAAAATAATAAAATAAAAAAATAATAATACAAATAAAATACAATTATTTTGCAAGGGACCAATTTTCAGATTGCTTGGGCCAACGTCCAGAGCCACAGCTAAACTTGTCAGTATCACCTGTGACAAGCGACATCTCTTCTCTGGTCTGGGGTTTCCTCCTGCAGATGTAGATATTGGGGGTTGATTCCCATGTTTTCCAAAATGTGCTTGCTCCAAAGGACGTTAATAGTAAGTTATGCCAAAAAAGATTTCAGTGACTAATTTAATCTGAATGTATGTTTCAGTTCTAATAAAAGAGGCCAGAAAGAACAGTAGCTTAAACAAGATGGAAATTTATTTTTCGTTCGAGCAAATGTCATCCAGAGGTGAGCAGCCCTGGGGTGATACGAGGAGGAGCCCAGATCCTTCCATCTTTCTTCCCAGCATCCTTTGCAATGGCTTCCATTTTCAAAATCATTTAGTAGTTCAATGTGGCTGCTAGCGCTCCAGCCATTACATCTGCATTCCAAGTAACAGGAATGAGGGAATAGGAAGCATGGTGGATTTGCATGGTGCTTCTCCCAGATACATCACTCCTTTTAAATAGCTTTTCCTGAAACCTTTCATGACACTCCTGTTTTTATCTCATGGACCAGAATGGACCGTATCCAGCTGTAAGAGATGCTGGGGAATGTGATGTGGCAGTCAAGGGTATTGCCGATGTGGATAAAATCAGAGGGCTACTACCAAGGAAGCTGGAGAGCATGTGTAACCCATGACAAGTCATCGCCCCCTGCCATAATTACTGAGGAAGCGTGCAAATTACCAGATTACAGTTGAGAGTTCTTCTCTGTACATTTCAGAGATTCCATATGCAAATGTACATTGTGACACTTCCTCTATGAGCTGTGTCCCATAATCATTTGATTAGAGATTCCTTTTGTGTCCGAACATCGTGTGCAATGACTAGTGTAAGAAATAACTTGCGGGAACCCTGCATGCAACGATCTTGTGTCCTAGGTTGTTGACAGAGTGCTGGATTACCCAGATCAGAGGTTCCTCTCTTCCTCACCAGGTGCCTTGAGGGTAACCCCGATTCCCATTAACTTTTTCCTCCTGCCAACCGTCTGGGCACCGCTGCCAATCCCAAGCACGCTTCTGGAGCGCCCCACGGGCACCGTCCTGCCTGTACTGAAGGGGACACGTGAGGATCTGTCCTCCTTCATTGTCATACTTAGTCACGATTTGGTGGGTTTTTACTGAGATGAGATCATGGGGGTGTTAGGCAGCAAAGTCTTGATTTGATTCACATCAAGTGAGGATGTAATTGGGAGCAATCAGAATGAAGTGTCCCATTTTAGGAAAAGCCCTTTATGCAGCGAAACTTAGTGATGGCACAGTGGCGACTTAAAGGGCCAGCCGCGGATTTAAAAAACAAACAGAAGGAAAGTACAGAAAATAAGAAAATGACTCTGCCACGTGTCCCCCTCGCGCGAGGCTCTGCATGTGTTCCATTAACAACACAGTGATGCGTGATGACGTCAACATACGATTCTGAGCCTCAAAGTTTGCAAGGCCACGGCTACCCCATTCATAAAACGTTGCTTGAGTCCTCACTATGGTTGAAGGTTTTGTCTTCCTCCTTCAGAAGCTCATAGTCGAGGCAGAAGAGAGGAATGTGAAACCATAAGGTCAGAAAAGAGTCCTGAAGATCTTCCTAAGTGGTAGGTGGAGGCAGAGAGAGATGTCTGGTGGTGAGGGAGGGGGGCTCTGGAATAAGACGTGCGTGTCACTGAGCCTTCCCAATACCGGTGTTTGGACTTTGTAAAGCCTACTTCCCCGTGCCTCAGTTTCCCAACCTGCAAGATGAAATAAAGAGGAATTTCCATCCCTAGGAGAGTTTTCCCTATTAAATGAAAACAGGCGCCTAGTCTTTCACCTTCCTGGCATGTGAGCGTCCGGCAATGGGTTTCCTGCTGTTATCACTGTGGTTAGGATTGATATTATTTACTCCTCTTTTTGCTTGTATGGCAATATAGCCATGGGAATCCCCAAAGGAGAAAAGGATAGTTCTATCTTGGGGAGAGAGGCTTTCTATTGCTGTAGTGCTGGACTGCCTTGCAGAAGAAAGAAAGGATGTTCTAGGAGGTGGGAGATCCATCAGGGGTCATTTGATGACCCACCTGTCAAACGAAACGTCACGCCTCATTTCCAGTTTGGTCTGTGCGGTGGTTTCCAAATTGCCTGCATGTACAGCCAACTCCAGCCAATTGCAAACAGCACACGTGTTGCTTTGGCCAGAACGGTGGACATATTTAAATCTGAATGATTCCTTTCCAGTCCCCAGAGGATCTTTACCTGGCACGCGTATGTGCTCAATGCCTGGCCCTCTTCTAGGGAAAGACACTGCTTATGAGAGAGACCGTGGCCAGACCTTACGGAAGGAAGGAGCCCTAGACCAAAACACCCACCAGGAGGTCAGAAGCCGGGAAGGTGGAGAATAGGATAGAGGGTGGGGGAGGTGGGCAGACTAGGGTGTATGGGACTAGTGTCTGGCTGCAGAGTGTTGGCTCCACAGATCCATTTGAAACTGACCACAACTTTCCTGAACCACTGGTGACCTTGGGGGCGGGTGGCACCCTCACCCCAGCAGCCTCTGATTTCCACATTTTCAAAATGATGTGGGATAATGACGTCACTCTCATCACATCCAGAGTTCTGATCCCAATTACACAGTTCTCTAGAGGCAGCAGAGGAGGACTTTGTTAGAAGCATGAGTATTCCTTTACCCATAGAACCACATATGCTATCCAGAAGCTTCTGGGGTTCTTGGATTCTCTTGTGAGAAGTCCCACTATCCAAAGAATAATTTCCCAACACCACAGTTTCCTTTAATAAACAGTGATATCATCTTTCAAGACACTACCACCCACAGCCTCAACACAGATGGGGTTTTGTGTGTGTGTGTGTGAAACTGAAGGCTTTGGATGTCAAGGTCACTCAGAGTGATAGGGCATATTCACATTAGGACAGGGCCTCCTCCTGGGAGCCCAGGAACAGGGTAAGATGTGTTTTCGGCTGTGACAGGAGATGCCTCCAAACTCTTCGGTTTCTTCTCTGTGTTCCCTGAAATAGGGCCCAGCAATGCTCACAAAATGTGTAAGAGCCACAATTAAAGTAGAGCTTTCCTGATGAACATTAGCATGTGTTTTCATTTTTATTCTTGTTTTTAATATTTGAGGCTTCACGAGGATCTTACACTGGTTTTTCCTAAGTCCCGTGCCTTGTTTTTCCCATGTGTGGATGGGAGTAGGAATCAGGAGCATTTTGCCCTGAGTGGTCATTAGGGAAAAGAACGAGGGGGCATCCAGACTGTGTGGCAGCAACAAAGTTAGACACTCACCGGAGGCACAGAAGGTACAAAGTCATACGGTGGGAGGCATCTTCTTCAAGGTGGCCTGTTCAAAGGCTCGTAAGCAAATGTCACCTGTGTCATTGCCTTTTCATGCAGGAGCCACCACACTGGCTGGGAAGGGTTTTGTGGCATTGGCCAGCCTCCTAGAGCCACAGTCGTGGCCATATAACAGAGTCAGTCTGGATTAAATTCAAAATCTGTAATTTGAGGATTATCATGTTTTTTATGGGATTGCTGCAGGGATTAAATAGAACAACAGTTTCCTGTCACATAGTAAGAACCAAAAAAAAAAAAAAAAAGAAAGAAAAGAAAGGAAAAAGAAAAACCTGTTGATGTCTTTATTCCTTCACTCATATTTACAGAATGGGTTCATTCATTCAGGTCTTTCCCAAGATGTAGTTAGTTTATTTGCTTGGGACCTGGAAAACCTAATGCAAGTAGATGAACTGAATATTTTAATGAACAAATCTGTATCAAACATCTATTAAGTTTATGAAACTGTGCTATGTACCATGGGAAATGTGGAGCTGATCCCTTATTCTAAAGGAGCTTAATTGGAATGGCAAAGCACAAACACATGCATAATCGACTATAAATGTCTGAAATGGGATCTTAGGAAGGGGGCTTTATGATTGGGATTCATGGATCAATAGTAGAATGACTGGCATGACCGTGAGCTCCTCAAGGCAGGCACCTTCACTTCTTTATCTCTGTGCCTCCATGTCCATGCCTATGGCACACAATGGCGTATCAATGAATGTGTCTTATGTGGATGCATGGATGCATGGATGGATGGATGGATGGATGGATGGATGGTCGGATGGATGGAAGGATGGATGGATGGATGGATGGATGGATGGATGGTTGGATGGATGCTTGGATGGATGGATGGATGGATGGATGGATGGACGGACGGGTGGATGGATGGATGGATGGATGGATGGATGGGTGGATGGGTGGATGGATGCATGGATGGATGGATGGATGGATGGATGGATGGTTGAATGGTTGGATGGATGGATGGATGGTTGAATGGTTGGATGGATGGATGGATGCTTGGATGGATGCATGGATGGATGGTTGGATGGATGGTTGGATGGATGGTTGGATGGATGCTTGGATGCTTGGATGGATGCATGGATGCATGGATGGATGGATGGTTGGATGGATGGATGGTTGGATGGTTGGATGGATGGATGGTTGGATGGATGGATGGTTGGATGGTTGGATGGATGGATGGATGGATGGATGGTGGGTGGATGGTTTATGGTTGGATGGATGGATGGTTGTATGGATGGATGGATGCCTGGATGAATGCACAGATGCATGGATGGATAAGTATGTGGATGGATGAAGTGTGTTCTATTTTTTATTGCTGTGACCAGTATTAAGCTCACAGATTCTGTGGGTAAGCCATACAAATAAGGGAAAGTGGGAATAGTGGTGTCCATTCCAAGATGTCTGAGGCCTCCTCAGCTGGAAAATTTGAGTCAAGAGTGAGTGGTTCAATGGCTAGAACCATCAGAAAGCCCATTCATGCACACGTGTGGTGCTTGATATTGGCTATAGGCTGTTAATAATGAGAACACCTACATGCCACCTTTTCATGTGGCCTGGGCTTCCTCCCAACATGGAGGTTCTAAGGGTGTTATCTTAAGAAAGAGAGCCAGGCAAGGACTATGTTCCCTTTATTCACCTAGTGCAGATTTATTCAGTATCACCTCCAATTCCTGTTAGCCAGGGCAACAGTCACAAATGCGACCCACTTTCCAGGAGAGGGGACAAAGATCACCTCTTGGTGGGGAGGGACAAGGTTTTGAAAGAGCATATGGGACTACAAGTAGTGTGACCGTTTTTGGAAAGTCCTCCACAAATAGAACAAACACAATGGATGGAGGAATGAATGCATCTGAGCTCAGACTCCCTCAAGTTTGTGCAGAGGCGAGGTCAGTGGCAGAATTTTTATGCAGAGTTAGGGTAAGGAGGCCTGGGGAATACGATCTGATCAGGATGTTGGAGAATGAGAGTGGTAGAGTTTGGAAAATCAAGGGTAAAGGGCCTCTCGGGGACTTATGATCTAAAGAAATGATCCAGGAGACCACAAGGCCAAACAAGTTAAACTGGAGACCTGGAACCACAAGAAAAATACGGAGAGAGACCAGCCTGGAGAAAGCCTCACAGCCGGTGGCCCTGGCCTTGGAGGTCCATCCAAAGCTCACCTGGTCACTTCCCATCTACATGCCTGGAAGACAATGGATGGGTGGACGCGTGGGCTTTGTTTCAGTGAATCAGCAAAATACACTTGAGCAAGGAAGAGAGAAAAGGAACAGTCACAGGGGCTGAGTCTTATGACTCGGGGGGACAAGGGAGAATGTACAAAAAAGACAATTACTCAACTGCTTTCATTTAAAACGACACTTAAACCTTTTCTTTTCCGAAGGAAACAGAAAAGGGCAAGAATTAATATATCCACTTTCTTTTACATTGAAGGCCAACACAGAGATAGAAAGTGCTCTCTGAGGGAAGCAATGTAAGGTCACTGCGTTTACCCAGCTCTGTCCCCGGAGCTGGGGAAGCAGGCTGACATGTGAGGGACTTCTATTTTTCCCCACGATGCTAATTGAATCTGCAGATAGAGAGGTACCCAAGTGACCACGTTAAAATGAAATATGTCCCCTGAGTACCTGCTTCCATCGCTCTCTTGCCCACTGCCCTTCACCCCAGCAGAACGAGAACTTTTTCTGGCCAACAAAGCCCATCTACAGTTATTATTTGTATTTGTCTCTTTTCCTATCTCCTAATGGAAACATTCCAGTAGCTGCTGGCTAGAAAATTAGCCATCTGAACTCTGATTCTGTCTCTCTTTCTCTTGTTTTCTTTTTTCCATGTCTCTCTCTTCTCATCAGATTAGTGAGAAAATTCAGCATTGAATCTCTTTCAAGCTCTCCGCTCTGCACAGCCTGGTTAACACATGGAAGGGGCTAAGATTAAACCTTAATTTAACTCTGTCTCTCACCCAAACGTCACCAGACTCCTGGCCGAGTTTAACTTTCAATCACTCTCTAAAAAGTCTGGAGGAGTGCGGCTCCACACTGCCCGAGTCTCCAACGTGACCTTCTTTGCCTGGTCAAACGCCTTGTGGTAAAATCCAAGATGGCATTAGGAAGGAGGAGAGTGAGAAGAAATGAATATTTATTGAATGTCTGGCATATGCCAGGCACTTTAAATGCATTATTCCTTTTGATAGAACAGCCCTACAAAATAAATATGTGCTTCTCTGTCTTTGTTTTTTTCAGAGAGAAACTGAGGCTTATTGGGGGGGTCACTATCTTGTCTAGGCTCACCTCAATAGTGAGCAACGGTATCATGAGTTTCTAGCAATGACTTCTACTGTACCAGTCGTCTCAGAGGCTGGACAAGTGCCAGTGACCAGCACAAGCCCCAGCATCAGAAGCCCCCATATCTACTGTAGGTGCTGGTTTCAGGCAGGGAACTGAAGGTCACAGAAGTTCAAGACTTCCTCCTCCTCCACACATTTAGGAGGTGGGAGAATTGACCCTGGAATTCAGCTCTGCTGTAGCTCAAAGCTAGTAATTGTGCGTATCTGCACCGTGGCCAAGCCCCCGAGAATGGACTTGGTTCATGTTTTCCCCATTCTACTTTAGGCTTCTTGGAGTAGCTGACATTTCCATTCGAAACCGAAGTAAAGAAAACAGGAGGACCAAAGTGTCTTGCAAAGTCATCCTGATAAAACAGAAAGAGTCTGTTGTGGGTTTTTGTTTGTTTCTGCTTGTGAAAAATAGAGGCTAGTCATATTAACTCTGATAATATCTGGCAAGCAGAAATGGAACAGGAGCCTTCTTTGGGAGGAGGAACATGGTACCCAAAGAGATTAGGAGCCAGGTCATAAGCCAGGCAAGAAGCAGTTACCCAGCAGTGATGAATTTCAGAAAATCAGAAGGGCGAAATCCAGAGCTAGAGCATATGACATTCAGAAACCTGAGGGAGAGACGCAAACTCAACATTAGGCAAGTCCATCGGTGAGTCCTAGTTTTATGCGTGAAGTGTTCACTTATGGTGCTGTTATTTATTATTAGCCATCTATATCTATGTTGTCTATATCTATATCTATCTATACCCACGCACATGGAGAATATATGTATATAAAGAATCTTCCATAAAAGAATCATTGAACACATACGTACACCATCTGACAAAGGACTATTATGCAGCCACTGTAAGTTGTTGAAATAAAATGTATGACAAAGGAAAAGGCTCTTTAGCTCATTACCCTGCTCCCCTATAAACGATAAATGAGAGGATACACAACTGTTCTCTCTCTGAATAAATTCATCCGTGTAAAAATACGTAGAATGAACCTGGAGGAAATTGTGTCAAAACGTTCCATAGCACAAGACTTCAGACATAAAATTTGAAGGGCATTTTCTTGCTTTTTTATTTACACTTTTTTTTCCATTTTGTCCATAATAAATATCTATTTTCAAAAAAGGATATATTCCCGGATGAGAGACCTGGGCAGGAACTTGGAGCAGGGCAAGCTATAGGTGGGGGTTGGGGGACTAGGCCACTGGCACTTGGTGGGTTTGGACACAGGGAGGCTGGCCAGGTAGGAAGGACAATCAAGAGGCAAGAGGAGGAACCAACAGGCATTAATGGGACCTCCGTTCAACACCTACAACACCTGTCATCTCACCCCATCTTGTCAGTGGCCTTGCTGAGTACGTACGATTATTCCCATTTCACAGATGTGGACTTGGAAGTTCATAAAGGCCAAATAGCACGCTTGGATCCAATCAGCTCAAACCATAACAATAGGTAATAAAGATTTCACACCCTTGTGCTCCAACAGACGCCGAGATCTTTTCACTCAGGTAATCGAGGTCGGCCCTTGCCACAAACCTATGCAACAGGTGCTGTGACTTCCTCTGCCCTACAGGTGGAGAGGGTGGAGCACACATGAACTTGGGTCCGGCAGGTAATGGAGGTGAAGTGGGTGTTGGGCTGTCCAGTCCGGAGTGTGCCTGAAGCTGCTTCAGGACACAACCCGTGACACGTAGAGCTGAGCACACATGGGTAGGCGGAAGAGTAGGGCGTCTGAGTCAAAAGACTGAGACTGTGCTCTTTCCAATATAGGTCAACAGCTCCAACTAAGCACACACAGAAAATGAAACGAGCAGCCAGCCAGCAGACAAGCCTATTTCATTTCAGCTCCATCGCTGATGTATCCCTGGCTGGGATTCCGCTTAATTTCCTGCACGGTACAGGTGGGCATCGTTGAAAACCTTGAAGTTGCTTCCAAGAGCAACCTCTTAGGCAACCCATCTCTGGACCGCACTCTGCACTGACACTTGACCACCCTCATGTCTTAGCGTCGTTTTTTACAGCTGCGTGATTTTTTTTTCAGTATTTTCAGCATTTTTACTTTGAAATAGTCTTAGGGTCACAAGAAGTTGCAAAAATGGGGCAGAGAGTCCCTGTGCGCCTGTAACGCTGCCTCCCCCATGGATCACCCGGAAATTCACCCTGACGCTATTAACGAACTTGTCCTGATTTCACCCGTTTGCATGCGCTCATCTTTTGGGCATCCTTTGAAGTCCTTCACGATGTGGAAACCCCCAAGCTATCCATCTTTCCTTCCTTCAACAGCACCCACCTCACATTTTACTCTTTAGCAAACTGGATCTTCTTATGGGTCCCCAGCACACCACGCTCTGCCCTGGATCCCAGATAGTCACCCTCGACGTTACTGTCCACCATTGCCTCGGATCAAAGGCTGCCTTCATGGTGCATCCTCCCCAAGCCCCACTGCCATTTCTCATCCCTTCTTCGTAACTGTTTATTCTGGGACCATCTCCCTTTGGGAATATGTCCTATGTGGGCAGAGACTCATCTTTACTTCCTGGTAATTTCTGTGCTTAACATGGTGCCTGAGACTTACTAGGGGGTAACACGTGCTTGTGGACAGAACAAACAAATGCAACCAGGGATCTTAAGATCTCTGCTCTTCACATCTTGAAATATCTCTTAAAAGAGAACCTTCTTGGGGCAACTGGGTGGCTCAATCGGGTAAGCATCCTACTTGGGTTCAGGTCATGATCTGGTGGTTTGTGAGTTCGAGCCCTGCACCAGGCTCTGTGCTGACAGCTCAGAGCCTGGAGCCTGCTTCGGATTCTGTGTCTCCCTCTCTCTCTCTGCACCTACCCCACTCACAGCCTCTCTCTCTCTCTCTCTCTCTCTCTCTCTCTCTCTCTCTCAAAAATAAACATTAAAACAATAAACATTAAAAAAAAATAGAACCTCCTTCACCTTAAAAAATATTCCACTAGGGGCGCCTGGGTATCTCAGTGGGTTAAGCCTCTAACTTTGGCTCAGGTCTGATCTCACTGTTTGTGAGTTCGAGCCCTCCATTGGGCTCTGTGCTGATAGGTCAGAGCCTGAATCCAGCTTCAGGTTCTGTGTGTGTGTGTGTGTGTGTGTGTGTGTGTGTGTGTGTCTCTCTCTGACCCTCTCCCACTCACACTCTGTCTCTGTCTCTCTCTCTCAAAAATAAACATTAAAAAAATTCAAAACAAATTCCACTAAGGATAATTAATTTGTAAATAAAAGTATATGAAGGATGCAGTGCAAAAAAAAAAAAAGGAGAAGGAAGGTACATATACTCAATCACCACATTCAAGCCTTTATAGAACCATTTTGCTACTTAAGAGAAAGACAAAACTACTGTGCATATAATTGAATTTCAATGGTGAAAATAATATTACTTCTCACTACGCATTAGAGACACTATTTTAAAATTATTTCTAATATAAACACTTTCTCTCCAGCCTTCGTTTTGTCCCTCCTCTTTGCTCCTGCTCTCAGCACAAATTACTCTGAAGTTGGGCTGAATTATAAATGAAACAGTCAGTGTCATTAATGACAAAGTGGAATATTGAGATGATGAGGCCTCTTGTTTGCAAAGCTTTTTTTTCTTTGCTTTCTCCACCCCCCCCTCCAAACATTCCTCCACGAGGATCACTGGCAAAGTGATTTATATTCAACTGAGTATCTAATTGAAAGACTATGAACCCGTGGAAATGCAGACTAGCAGGTGTGATATCCTAAGGAAAAAAATAAATAAATAAATAAATAAGGAAAACAACTTTCTCTTCGGATAATCGCACTTACCGGCGTATGGCAGTTTCTTATTTGGAAAAAAAAAGAGCTTCCATTTTATGGCTTATTCAGGTCTCACAAAGATAAGCTCTCAGCTTATTAGTATCCGGTGCTGCATTCGGGAAGGGTTTACTTGAGCAGAGGTTAATTTTGCCCTCTTACAATTGCTGAAGTGCAGCGTGTCCTGACATCAATTTGCTGTCAGACACATGTTCGTTGAGATGTGAGGTTCATGTGTATGAACAGCGTCCTGGAAAGGACCATCCGTTTTCCCAGGTTGAGATGGTCTGCGAGCAGTAAGCAGGGCGGGATGGATCCAGGGTCTGAAGATCGGGCTGTCACTGAGGTCTGGAAGGCTGCAGAGGCCCTGTGCGCCACTCCCACCTGTAGTATTTCCTAGCTTTACTCCACTTCCCGCCAAAGCAGATACCATCACCTTCCTCGGTGCTGAACTTTGATAGACGATAAAAGTGAAACTCGCAATGGCTATAACCTCTAGAACAGCGCACTCAGAAGTTAAAGCTTAGGGGTGCCTGGGTGGCTTAGTCAGTTTAACGTCCCACCCTGGATTTGGGTTCAGGTCATGATCTCATAGTTGGTGAGTTCAAGCCCCACGTCGGGCTCTGCACTGACAGCACAGAGCCTGCTTTGGATCCTCTGTCCCTTCCCTACTCTCTCTCGGCCCCTCCTCCATTTGTGTGCCCCCCCCCCCCCCGTTTTGCTCTCTCCAAAAATAAATAAATAAACATTTATTAAAAAAAAGAAGGTATGTATAGATGGAACTAAAACTTGTGTGTTCATTCTAGACTTTGGGCAACTTCTGCCATGACTTTGCAAGACCAAAGACCATAGGAAGGGCGTTTAAATATCTGCCTGAAGAATGATGGTCAAAATTCAAATTGACTACATAATGGGTATTGGTCTTCTCTATCACACACTGTGTTAAGCACTTCAGATCCACTAGCTTCATTAAAAACATCACAGCCACTCAGTAAAGAAGATATGCCTCCTCCCAATCTGGGGGTTGCGAGAATGGAGCCTCAGAGAGGCCACCTTCTTCGGAGTGATATCTAGAAACTGGCAGATCAGGGACTTGAACCCAGGCCGGTCTGACTCGCATCCATTATACTGGGCACATCCATCATTTTTGCCTTTTCTGAGTCGCAACACAATCAAATATCTCCAAGAAATATTTCTCAGACGTGTAAATGTGCGTCCCCTCCCCTTACGGGACAGGACAGAGCAGTTGTCGTGGGAATAATAAATGAGTATATCTCATCATCTTTCTCTTTTTACCTTTGCTACTGCAAATCTCCAGCCTCCATCTGCTCGACCACGATAATTTCATCGGCCCTCGAAAGAAATGTGCTCTCCTATTCTTCTAAGTGGATTTTTAAATTTCTGGTTCTCTTTTCCACTGTCTTGAAGCATGTTTCATTTTAAGTCCTGCTGGATCACTTCCGAGGAGTTCCGTGCGGCTAGAAAGCACTTTTAGATCAATGCACCTTCTCTTCCTGCCGGGTGAGACCGTTTCATGGATCAGGAGTCAAAGGAAGTTAAGGGACTTGCCCCAAATAAAGGGGCTGGCAAATTCTGGAACCGACATTTACTAACGATCCCTATTCTGTGTCCAGTGATAATTCCATTTTATCATGCCGCCTTGTGCATGTGGGGAACAGGTATTATTTAAAACATTAAATTTCCAGGCAGATGGTTCTAAAAAAAAAAAAAAAAAAAAAAAAGGCGGTCATTTATCCAGTGTCCTATATGCCGTGCTCTGCCCTAAAAGTTTTATTTATTTATTTTTATTTAAAATTTTTTTTCAAGGTTTATTTATTTTTGAGAAACAGAGAGAGACAGAGCATGAGTGGTGAAGGGGCAGAGAGAGAGAGGGAGACACAGAATCCGAAGCAGGCTCCCAGCTGTCAGCCCAGAGCCCGACGCGGGTCTCGAACCCGTGTACAGCGAGATCATGACCTGAGCTGAAGTCAGATGCGTAACCGACTGAGCCGCCCAGGCGCCCCCGCCCTAGAAAGTTTTATCTATACCACTTTAATGTTGTCCTTCCAGCATCAATGAATTTGTAGTCGTTTTCTGGCACTGTGTGCTGTGGTGGGAATCATGCTCCTGCGTCAGCCTGGCTGGACTCCGGTGACCTGTTATTTAATCACACGCGGATCTAAGTGTTGCTGCAAGTGACTTTGTGAACACCTATAATCAGCTAATTTTAAGTGACAGAGATTACCCTTGCTAACGGGGGTGGGCCTCGTCCAAGCAGTTGAAAGGGCTTAATCACTAAAATTAAGGTTTCCTGGAGAAGAAGAAACCTAGCTTCGAGACTCCCGAGTTTGCATTCTGGCCAGTCTACGCATTTGGACTGGCCAGCCCATAGTCCCACGAGCAAATCTCTTAAGTAAATCTGTACATATTTCTTATATGTAATTAACCAGTTATCATTTTTCTGTTTCTCTGGAGAACGCTGACTCGTGTACCGTGGAACAAATCACCACACACACCGAGGAGCTTACACGACACACGTCCATTACCTCCCGCTTTCTGTGGGCTGGGAGTCCAGCATAGTTTGGCTATAGGTCTCTGGCTCAGGGTCTCATGGGGCCAATTCAAGCTGTTAGCTGCTACGTGCTCCTTTGGAGGTTCAGCTAGGGAGGGATCTGTTCCCATGTGCCCTCAGGTCGTTGACAAGAGTCTGCCTCCTTGTCGCTGGAGGAACTCAGCCCTCCTCATCTTGCTAACTGCTGGCTGACTCTCAGCTCCTGGAGGCTCCCTCCGGTCCTCATCCCATGACCCCCTCCGTAGGCCCTCTCACACTTTGAACCTCTTCCTTCAAGAAGGCCTCACTCTCATTGACAGGCTGATTAGGTCAGGCCCACCCAGGATCATCTGCTTTTCGCTTCACTCAAAGTCAAGTGATGAGGGGTTTGATTACACTTCCATAATCCCTGCTGCCATATAATTATCATGGGAGTGACAGCCCATCACCACAAATCCTGTTCAAGCCGAAGGGGAGGGGACTGTGAGTGTGTCCACCAAGGGGCAGTACATGTGTGGGTCCCCTTAAAATTCCGCATACATCACGGGTACCCAGGTGGCTCAGTCAGTTAACCATCTGGCTCCTGATTTTGGCGCATCATGGTCTCATGGTTTGTGAGATCAAGCCCTGGGTCAGGGTCTGTGCTCGTGGTGTGGAGCCTGCTTGGGATTCTCTGTCCCCCCCCGTCTCTTCCTCTCTCTCTCCCTCCCTCTCAAAATAAATAAATACGCATTAAAAATTCTGCATACATCAATATTGCCTAGGAATTTTTGTATTAATCCATGCCACCTACATGTGATGAGCTCCTTCTAGGTGCCAAAGACAGTTTTGACAGTTGAAGATGCGGAAAACACTTTCTCTGACCCTATCGAGAAAGATAGTCACACACAAACTTCACATAACCGCTTACAATTAAAATGTTATTCGTAAAGGAATTCAGGAGTTGTCAAAAGGCAAAGCCTTGAGCTCCTAGACGACAAAGGGAATAATTCCTCCAGCTGGATGCTGGGAGGCTTTATAAAGACAGAACGCTGGAATCAGACTTCCCATGTTGAGGAATTTTCCAGAAGCAGCTAAGGAAAAGCACTGGAGAGGCAGTCACTGAGGAGAAGGGTTAAAAGATCCTTCCCACTAAGAAAAGAGGGAAGCATTTCCTAGTACTATTCCGAGAACTTGCTGCCTATGGGAGGCTGGTCATAGAGGACAGTTCTAGGAATTTGGGAAATGTCCTAACACTGTATTTCCCACCACAAGGGTGATGCGGTGTGAGGGCAGATAGAGGCTTCATCAGTTCAGAAGGATTTGAGAAAATCACATCCTAATTACTTTGACACGTTATCCTTTCTTATTTCTAGAAAGCATAAATTAAAACAAAAAAAGTCTATTTTATTTTGCATAGAAGAAAATAACACGTAGATTTTCTGTTCGGAAAATCCAGACCATGCTAAAAAATATAAACACCAAAAGAGTAAGAACTACATCTGGGCTGGACCCTCACGGAAACTCCGTAAAGTTCTGCTGTAAATGCTTTTGTATAAGTAATGTACAGATTCATATGAAGATAAATGCTTATGGAGAGAGAATTCAACAATAAGGTTCATGATCTTTTTCTAAGTCTAACTAGAATGTTTTCCTGTATCCCTGAATATTCATTTATGGCCTTATGTTTAACGGCCGCTAAGTCTTTCGCAGTATCGGTGTATAACAACTTATTTAGCCAATGCCTTCTTATCAGCCACGAAATCTGCCCTTTATTCAACATTATCCATCTAATCGGCGTAGCCACGCTTCGAAAGTGTGTGAATCCAAAAACGGGCTCACAGGTCATCAATATCCAAACTGTGAAATCTGTGAGGCTCGCCCTACGGGTAGAGGATCCTGGTACCCCTCAAAGTGCCTGTGATGTTTGGCTTTTTCAGAGTCTCCAGGCGTCCGTGCTGGGTGCCTACAGGGGAAGGCGGTATCTGTATATTTGTGTAAGGCAGCCTCCTCAAGAAGCCACCCTCCCGGGCTTGCAGCCTGAGTCCCTCGATGATTAGTGACCCCGGCACAGGTGTCATCCACAGCGGTGCTGGCTTCGCAATTCGGCCCGTCCCCAAACCTGCTCTCGTGCATTCCTCCTCACGCTGTCCGCGTCCAGACCCTTCCAAGCGCGTTTCTCCTCTGCCAGCCAGCTCCCCAGCAGATTCTGCTGCGAAAGGATGCTGCAGGGTCTGCAGGGAGATGAGGGACAGAGAACCTGCTCCTGCCCCTTCTCTTTGCTGTTGCTGTAGCGGTCATGTGCCGCCCCAGCAATGCCTCTGTGCTCTGGGCGCAGAAGTGGGTTTCTACAGCCCAGACTCTCTTCCCCCCGATGCTTCCACACCTGCTGCTTCCTCAGTGATGCCAGCACCAGCCAGGAAGCTCTCTTGCCCAGAGCCCGGGCCCCTGGGTCCTCTTCTGAGTCCAGAAGCACCATGAGCAGACTGATGTTCCTTTTCCCAGATAGCTGGGTCCCGGTTCCGCAGGGCCCCTCCCCCAGCCCTGAGGCTCAAAAATCCAATTTCTTCCTGTTCTTTTCTTGGATCTGGGAATAGTAGGTGCTTCCTGTAGTGACTATCCCTGTGTTACCTTCGTATCCCCTCTTTTCTCCAGTGCATCAATTTCGGTTTCACTAATTACTTACAACATACACTCTCAAAATAAGGGGGTTTGGATTGATAGGCCTAAATATTCACAGTCAAGTGTGCAATCGTCCCACTCCTCATTTTATAGAGAGTGGAAAATCTTCCAACTCTGGCAAAACTTTATAGAGATTCAGTGAGTGGAGGAAAAGACATATAGAAGAAAGTCTAACTTGTACCCGGTCCTAAAACAGAGGGGGTGTTAAGACTCCTTCTATCCCAGGATGTGCTATGAGAGCCTTCACACCCCTTCACTCAGCTAAATCTCCCCACATTGGCCTCATTTCTTCTGTTTTTTTAATTTTTTAAATGATGATTTATTTTGAGAGGGAGAGCACGAGTGGGGAAGGGGGGGACAAAGAGAGAGAGAGAGAGAGAGAGAGAGAGAGAGGGAATCTCAAGCAGTCTCCATGATGCCAGTGCAAAGCAGGATATGAGGCTTGAACTCACAAACTGTGAGATCATGACTTGAGCCAAAATCAAGAGTCTGAAGCTTAACTGACTGAGCCACCCAGGCACCCCACATGACTTCACTTCATATCTTATGATCAGTCTCTTTATAAGATGGTTGCCTATAGACTTCATAGGAAAGTTTCGTATTTCAGGGGAAAGTCCACTTTACCCCCAAAGTGTGTGCACATGTGTGTGCCTCTGTGTGTGTGTGTGTGTGTGTGTGTGTGTGTGTGTGTGTGTTTATTTGCGTGTCTGGGTCGGGGGTGCTAGTATCACTGTTAGAACTTAATTGTAGATTTATACTCAAATGGCAACAGTACAGCGATCATTACAAACGTCAATTGGTACCAGACTAGCCTATCCCACCACAGAAACCATAAAACTGGGCAAACTGATTTGACTACAGACATTGAACAACAGGCAGCATGGGATTGTGATTTCTGGATGAAAGGAAATAAGAAACGAGACCCAATACTTCCCCAAATTTCTCCTTGATGTCATATTTGGACAACAAGTTGGTGGCGGAGGGGGGGGTGGAAATACCATGAAATAAAACAGGGCACAGTGATTGTGTGAGTTAGGGAAACTGACATCAACGTTCATGGCTAGACTTTGAGAGGCAAAATAACTGAGGGGAAGCAGCTTGGCAGAGAATAAGAGAATTATTATTAATTATATTGAATAAGTATGCAGGGGGCATCCCGGAGTCCGGGGACTGGACAGCACACGCACAAACAAGGTGGTGTGCAATTGGAGGAAGAGGGGAGGGTTATAGGGAGAACAGGTGTTCTAGAATTCACATGGAACCGAGAGATGTGGAGGCCTGGTGTGCCACAGTGGAAGGCGCTCACTCCATGCCTGAATATTCAGCTGGGATTCCAGAAAGACCACACCTTAGGAGTGCATATACCCTAGACATTTGATGATCTCTGAAGACGTCTTTGACAATCATAACCAGGTGTTACCCTCTAGTGGGTAGAGGCCAAGAATGGTACTATACACACTAAAGTACAAAAGATTGCCCCTCTACAATGAAGAATTGGAGCATATTTTTTTTTGAAAAATATAGTTGATATTTTTTTCAAATCTGAAAAACATATCAACACATAGGCCCAAGAATCTTAACAAAACCCAAGTAGGATAATCATAAAGAAATCTACACGTAGGCCTACCGTAATCACATCAGAAAAGCAAAACCTGAAGTAAAAACTTCAAAAAAGGCAAAAACATCCAGAGAAAAAGGAATATTGTACATAAGGAAAAATTCTAAAAATTACTGCTGACTTCTCACCCAAAAGAATTGCAGTCAGGAGACAATTGCCTCATATCTGTAAAGTAGTGAAAAAATGTTTTAATCCCTATCAACCTAGAAATGTACATCCAACTAAAAGATGTCTCAGATATGAAGGTAAGATGAAACCATTTCAGGCAGTCAGCAAGAGTATAGAAGATTTGAATGATCTTATAAACCAAATGGACCCACAGGACATTTAGAGTACACAACCAAATCTTCACCACCCCAGACTATAATCTGGTTACACACGAAGCCTCAATAATTTTGAAAACAGAAATCAGAAAGCAATAACCAAAGAGATACCTGGAGAATTTCCAAGTTGACCCACATATTTTAAATAGCTTATGCATCAAGGAAAAAAAAAATCAGAAAAGACATTAAAAGGAAAAGATGAAATGTTGTTAATGACACATTTCAAGATGTGGATAAATCACCATGCAGAGGGAAATTTGCCACTCGACGTGATTAAAATTTAAAATGGAGAAATATTTTAAGGTCATTGGTCTATGTTTACACATTAAGAAACTAGGAAAAGTAGAGGAAATTTGATTCAAAGTTGGCAGAAATACAGAAGTAACGTGAAAAGTGAAAAACAGTGATACAGAAGACGAAAGAAAGAGGGGCACCTGGGTGGCTCAGTCAGTTAAGCATCCGGCTTTGGCTCAGGTCATGGTCTCATGGTTTGTGAGTTCGAGCCCTACTTTGGGCTCTGTGCTGACAGCTCAGAGCCTGGAGCCTGTTTCGGATTCTGTGTCTCCCTTTCTCTCTGCTCCTCCCCCGTTCATGCTCTGTCTCTCTCTCTCTCCAAAAAAATAAATAAACATTAATTTTTTTTTTTTAAAGAAAGAAAGGAAGGAAGGAAGGAAGGAAGGAAGGAAGGAAGAAAGGAAGGAAGAAATTCTGCCAAACCAAAAGTTGATTCTTTGAAAGGATAAATGTAACATAAAAACTCTTATTAAATTGACCAACAAAGGAAGATAGAAAACATAAATTACTCATATCAGGAAAAAAAGTGGGGGGGACACTACAAATGAACATTGTGGATTAAAGAGGCATCTCTTGGGAAGATTGAAAGGTTCATGAAAGAATATAACAACAACAAAAAAATTCTCATGTCAATGAACCTGAAAATTTAAATGGACAAGTTCTTTGAAGGACACATATTAGCAAAACTGACATATATCACAGATTGGAATTATGTATAGACCTATATTTATCAAGAAAATTTAGTTTTTACTCAAAAGCTTTTCTTCAAAAAAAGCTCTATGTCTGATGGCATTACTGGTGAAATCTATCAAATGTTTAAAAAAATCATAGTAACCGTCTTATTCAAACCCTTTCAGAAAATATAGGAGAAGGCAGCATTCTCTAATTCCATTTTGGGAGGTTGGAATTCTTATAAAACCAAAACAGGAAAAGGTAATACAAGAAAAGCAAAAATGACAGTTAACACTCTCTAATTCCATTTTGGGAGGTTGGCATTATTATGAAACCAAAACAGAAAAAGGTAATACAAGAAAAGCAAAATGACAGTCAATATCTCTCATCGCCATATATGGAAATATTATTAACAGAAACTTGGCAAATCAAATCCAGCAATGCATAAGAATGGTAACTTATCATAACCAAGAATGTTTATCCCAGGAATGCTAGGATACACTAACATCTAGTTAGCGTGACATTTTAAAAAACAATATATTTCACCACCTTAACAGAACAACAAAAAATTAAAATCATACGATTAGCTCAATACATGAAGAAAATGCACTCACCAAAATTTAATACTTAGTCATCATACACTTCTCAGCAAAGCCAGAACAGAATCTAACTTTATCAGTCACAGAATGGCTTCATGAGAAGCCACAGCTAATGTTACGTTTTACGCTGAAATACTAGATTGCCTTTATGTTTGGGATCAAGGCAAGGATGCTTACTTGTAACGCTACTTAACATCATTTCAGAGGCTGCAACTAGACCAATACGACACAGAAAATAAAAAGACAATGACTGGAAAGGAAGAAACAAAATAGTCTCACTTGCAGATGGCAGTTATGCACATAAAAACTTCCCCTTATGCGGTTGTCACACTTTTTTTTTTTTTTTAAGGCACCATTTCCATTAGAGGGTTTTCAAGCGGGCACTCTTTTTCTTCCACATCATGATGTCTATCTTGAAATCTGTACGCTGGATAAGTGTGTTCTTTGCTTCTCAAAGCCACTTCCGAATCATCTTATTTTCTTCTTTTCACAATAAAAATCTTTGAAGTCCATACCATCAGATTTTCTATAATCATCCTTGGTGCCACCATTTGTCAATAAACTATTGCCCCCAGGGATCATGAACTAGTTTAGCCACTGGCTCCAGTCATCATTCCTTTTTTTTTTAATTGTTTGATGTTTGTTTGTTTATTGATTGATTGATTGATTGATTGATTTTAGGGGGGAGGAGGGGCAGAGAAAGAGGGAGACACAGAATCCGAAGCAGGCTCCAGGCTCTGAGCCTGAAGTGGCTCTCGAACTCACGGACTGTGACATCATGACCCGAGCCAAAGTCGGATGCTTAACTCATTGAGCCCCCCAAGCGCCTCTCCAGTCATCATTCTTAAAAACTTCACCATCCATGGTAGTGACCTATCTAACACCAAGGCCTCTTGTTCCTCACGTATCCATAGCTCGAAGGTGAAGGTCATGGGAAGTTCCTGGGAACCTGTCAGGAATGCAAATCATCAGGCTCCACCTTAGGCCTGAACCAGAAATTCTTCGGAGGTGGTTCCCACAATCTGTATACGAACAAGCCCTTCATGAAGTCCTGATGCTCTCCAAAGTCTGAGAAAGACTACTGCACGGGTCTTACTCTACACCCTTCCTCGGGTGTCCACCAGCATGGTCCTCCCTTCAAACTGTCATCTCTGATGGCTTCCCCATCTCTGAGACTGAGCTTCAGCCACTCACCACACTCTGACTGTAGCCTCCAGGCTTCCAGATCACTCTACTCCTCTGAGTCCAGAATTTCTGCAGCTTCCCTGGGACCTCCAGCCTATCGATCCTACCCCTTTGTCAGTACCCACCATCATTGCTAGTCATTAAAACTCCTTCAAGTTTCTGATATTCTTCTTTCCCAACCATGCGAGAACTGCTGCTTCGCCACCTCCTGAAATCGGGTGAGGCCTTGTGATTTGCTTTGGCAAATGAAATCTGCGCAGAAGTGACGTGTGAATTTTAGTCACAAGTGCGAGTCCTTGAGAGACTCCTTCCTGTTGCTGTCATTCTGGGAGCCAGTGCCAAGATGGAACCTTCGTCAGCCCAGTCCCTCGAAGGGTCACAACACACAGAGGCCATGTCTATCCTGCATGAGAAATACATTTTTGCTGTGATATAGGCCATTGAGATTTTGGGCTTGTTTCTGATTCCAGGGTAACTTAGCCCCTTCTGATTGGATACAGTCTCCCGCCAGGTACAACTTCCCTGACCACAAACCATGACCCCTGGAAAACAGATTTCATTCCCTTGAGCATTCTCCACTCATCCGTCTTTCCTAGTAACCCCACCCATCTCCCTAAACCTGGTGTCTTAGACAGGATTTTCCAGAGAAACAGAACCAACAGGATGTGTACATAGAATTATTTTAAAAAACTTGGCTTTTGTGACTCTGGAGTCCGTCAAGTTCAAAATCTCCATGGTTAGAACCCTCCAGGGTAGAAATCGCCAGGCTGGATGCTCAGAGAAGAGTGGCATCTTGAGTCCAAAGGTGGTCTCTTGGCAACATTTCCTCTTCTTCCAAGGAGGTCAGTCCTATGTTCTTTCACTAATTTCATGAGGCCCACTAACATTACGGAGGACTACCTGCTTTATTGAAGGTCTACTGACTTAAATTGAATCTCATCCAAAAGATACTTTCGCTGGGGCACCTGGGTGGCTCAGTCGGTTAAGTGTCTAACTCTTGGTTTCAGCTCAGGTCATAATCTCATGGTCCTGAGAGCCAGCCCCGTCTCCGTCTCCGTGCTGGGCATGAAGCCTGCTTGGGATTCTCATCTCTCTCTCTACCTCTCCCCCACTCTCTGTCTCTTTCTGCCTCTGTCTCTCTCTCTAACAATTAACAATAAAAATAAATAAAAATCACCTTCACAGAAACATCTAGAATGACGTTTGATCAAACATCTGGGTATTGTGGCCTAGCCAGGATGACCTAAAATTAACCATCACACCTGATTATACCCACTACCCACTTATTCTGCATTTGCTCTCAAGATGCCGATTGTGGCTGTGGACTATTACAAAACCGGGCTGAGGGGACGCATGTCAAGGAGTGACCGCACATCTGAAACAGGCATGAATCTGACTAGACGATCCTTCTGCCTTTTCCAAGTTAATTTACCTTTCCAGCCCCACAGATGATGGTTTAACAACTTCTCTCTCCTCAAATACACCCCCCCCTCCAGCCATACTTTCTACTGGTGGGTGACCTTACCTTACATTTGTTGTTTGTTTTTTTTTTAATTTTTTAAGTTTATTTATTTATCTTGAAAGAGACAGACACAGCGTGAGCAGGGGAGGCACAGAGAGAGAGAGAGAGAGAGAGAGAGAGAGAATCCTAACCAGGCTCCGCGTGGCCAATGCAGAGTCAGACTCAGGGTTCGAACTCATGAAACGGCGAGTTCATGAGCTGAGCTGAGACCGAGAGTCAGACTGAGCCACGCAGGTGCCCCCTCCCCGTGCATTTCAAAGATGGATCAAACTCTCCATCTTCGTGTGCCCAGTGTCGCGGGCTGCCTGTGTCAGCACCCACAGTCACGGGTTGGCTCCCTCACTTGATGGAATGAGCACCCGTCTCGTCCCTAAGACAGACTCCTCTTCTTGTCCTCCCTGCCCTCTGAGCTCCCGCCTTCTCAAGGACTGTTTATTCTAGTCTCCCGCATTCTATTCTGTACCATCGGGTTCTTCTTCTCTCCTCCATCATTTTCATAAGCCGGTAAATCTGCCTTCAGCTACGCATGAAAGATAAAATCTCCCAGGCACCCACCTGTCCCCCAGCTACACGCCCTTTGTCCGTAGATGCTCACAGCGACACCTGCTCTGAGAGTTCCCGTGGTCTAGCTACAACTGTCCCTCCTCCCGCATTCACCTGTTGCCGCCTCAGCTGGGCCCCCGGGACCCAGACTGTCCTAGCGGAGTCCCTTAGTCCCCATACTGTCTATTGTTTACTGTACGTTTCCTCTTCAGGGAACTTATAATCTAAACACGGTTCTGTTTACTCTCTTCCTCTTGGGTCTGCTTAATATCTCTCAGCCCTCTAGAACATAAACGAATCGAGGGCAGGTCCTCAGGCCATATTCCTGGCCTCGGCCTGCCTCTCGCCCTCTGAACATCACACAGCTTAACGGCCACTCTTTCCAAGCCAACTGCAACCTGCTGGAATCACTACCTAGAAGGGAAATGGGGCTCTTTATATACATACACATATAAAGGAGCATGGGGAGCCTGCAGAAATGCAGTTCTGGCTCAAAAGGGCACTTAACGATTTACATAACAAAGCAGGGCACTTAACTTCTGAGTCGAACACACCTGCATTGTCAGATTTGCCTGGGAATACTGGGGAGGGTATTTGCTCAATATTCCTCACCACCTAGGGGATTGCTTCTAAGCCCGAGAAACCCCCTCCACCGGAAGCCACCTCCTCCAGTCTCCAGCTGCCTGTGGCTTTGAAAAGAGATCACTTTTTTGCTCTGTCTTTGTACCCCTGCGGTTGGTTTGGGTTTTGTTTTTGGCTGCCCCTACCGCATCCAGTTTGCAAAAAATAAATAAACAAAAGCAGAGAGGGAACACAAAAATTCATCCTGGGTCTAGGCATGGTAACCTAAAGCTAAATATTCCACACGTTTCTGCTGTTTCCTTGGGATAATATTCCAGATGCAGGGCTGCAGCGTCCAAGGGCATGCACACTTTTAGAGGTTTTGGTTAGGAGCGCCAAATTGCCCTCCAGAAAGGCAGGGACCCAGATGCCTAGCACCCCATGGCCTCGCCGGCGGGGCCCATTATTCTTCTCGCGTTTTCCCGGTTTGCTCACCAGGGCGCTCTGCCCGCCGCAGGGGAGGGGCAGAGCTGGCTCGTGCGGGCTCCCCCATTTCCACAGGTGTTAAAACCCTTCCTCACACCCCGATCTCGCCACTGGCGTGCATCGGGAGGAAGGCGGCCCTAATCGTCTGTCGCCCCGCCCCGCCCGGGCTCTGGGTGCCTCGCGACGCCAGCCCGAGCGCCCTTCTTGGAACGGAAGAGGTCGGAAGGCGCGCTCTGCGCCCCGGGGGTTCCCCGATCCGCCACCCTCCCCGCTCGTCACACCGCGTCCCCCCAGCCGCCCCCGCAATAATGGACACATTCTCAGCTTTCTCGGGTCGGGCAACCTACCAAAGAGAACTCGAGGGTCTCATGCCGAGCTGCAAGTGAATCTTGGCGGCTTACCGCAAAATGCATCATGCAGGGACTTGTGTTCCATTTTCATGGATTATGGCCTCTGTCAGACCCTGGGAAACGAAGCTGCTATCCAGTGCGTATGCCGGGCTCTGCCGAGCTGTGGATACTTTCCGTGGCAAACGTTTTCTTGATTTCCCTCCCAATTTTATGTCTATTTTGAAGAAGTCGATGGAATACACGGTGCGTCGGGGCCAGCATTTCCCGGGCTAAGTAATGTGGCCCCATTAGCTGTCGGGGGAAGAGAAGGTTGAGCCATGATGTTGATGTGGATGGGACTGACTGCGTTGCCATCAGGGGGTTAGGGGGCACTGGCTCCGTGCCCAGGCGTGCACCTGTGGGGCACAGGGCACACCAGACCCTCGGCTGGGGCTGCTCCAGGCATCGGTGGGTAGAACCCTCGGAGGCATCGTTAAACACACATCGGCACCCACACTGCAGATGGAGACACGGAGACCCAAAAGAGAAGACCCAGGCGGGTCTAAATCCTTGCCCTTCACGGTGGAATCCAAGGGTCACCAGCTGGGGAGTTTGTGGGGACCGCAGAGCCCCGGTCCGAGAATCAGAATCCAGCTTGGAGGTGGGATCCCGGGGGGTGGGGGGGCGGTTCATGAGCACAGTGAGAGTTTGCAGAACAATATTCAGCCACACAGCTACGCAGGCAGGCACCTCGAGTTCGGACCCCGGTGGTAGGAATGCGCAGAGCCCGGCTTTCTTTCTATCACAGGGGGCTGTGTTTCCTGTCGTCGAGAAACAGAGAAAGCTTCTCTAGCTTCTAGCAGGGAGCTGTTACTGTATGACTGTGTGACCGCTGTCTCGCTGGCGTGTGTGCATGTGTGTGAATTGTTTATTCCCTGTCTCTCGGTGTACGAATTCAGCTACCGACGTAGCGAGATCTCTGCTGTAATGGGGCACAAAAATAAAGGTGTTTTCACGAACAGAGAATGCCTGTCCCATGCTCATCTGTGACACTAAAGGATTATTTACCTATCATCAAGATAGGAACGGTTTATCTGGTAGTGTTTTGCGTGTAGCAGAAGTTGTATTAAACGTGCAGATTATTGCCCCGGCCATCCACCGAGCTGCGTTCCGATCTTATGTAATAGAAGACAAAGGATGAAAAAACCACATCCAAGGCGATTTGTCACGCAACCTCCTAACCTCACTGCCCTGTGCTTTACTCAGTTTTGGTGGAAGGAGCTGGATCCAGAAAGCCGTGTACCGCTTGGGTCTCGTTCAGGGCCTGTGGCCAGCTCATGTGGTTATTGCAGCACAAGGTTAGGGGGACTGTTCGGAAAACCTTTATTGTTTATAAAAAAAAAACAATTTTCTCTGTAATGGCATGCTCACCCGTGTTTTCTGCAAGGCATCCGGGACACTGAGTCATTTCGCCTCTCCCTGGATAATCGCGTCCTTCACCTTCCAAACATCTCCCAGCCCCCGTCTTTCTTCTGCATGGCCACGCTCCCGTTTTGCAAGGTTTAACAGAGATATTTCCACTATGAATTCTGCCCTGTCTTTTTGTCTGCCTGTTTTATTTATTTTCGACTTTTAATGCATTAGTGTTCACTTACAGAAACACCAGAAAGCAATCTCTCTTCTTTAATAATGAATACACTCAGCAAGACAATGGGGGAACCTTATTCTCCATATATTCTACTAACTAAAAAAGAAGGCAGGGGATAAATTCCCTTTTATTGAACACTTGCTAGGTACCTTAGTATACACACCTCACACACATACACATGAACATGCACATATGCACACATATACACACATTAGAGACACACACATAGAGACAAACACCTCACACACACGCTCATATAGTGTTACTGTGCCCAGAAACAACACTGTGATGCGGGTATTAAGAGACTCATGCTGGGGGTGCCTGGGTGGCTCAGTCAGGTAAGCGTCTGACTCTTGGTTTCAGCTCAAGTCATGATCTGGCAGTTTCATGAGTTCGAGCCCCACATCGGGCTCTGCGCTGACAGCACGGGAGCCTGCTTGGGATTCTCTCTCTCCCTCTGTCTCTATCCCTCCCCAGCTTGTGCTATCTCTGTCTCTCTCCAAATAAGTAAACTTAAAAGAAAAGAGACATGTTGCAGTTAAGAAACTGATGCTTACATTTTACTAGTAAACCACAAGTTAAAATCTTCTGGTATGATTTCTTTTATGTTTCCATCAATAGCCCTAAGGAAATTTGTATTCCTCTCCCAGTACCGAGAGGGAATAAATGTTCCTTACCGAAGCCAATCCTCATGTGTATTTATTTATTTGTTTGTTTGTTTTGGCCAGCCTCACTCCCGTGGCGGTTGAATTTTTTTTTTCATGAGGATTTCTATCCTTTACGAATACAAATGGTCTCTTCGAGACTTTTCAGATGCTCATATTAAAAAAACAAAAACGAAAAAAAAAAAAAAAACAAAACGTAGAAGAAGGTGGGGGTGTGCAATTACATCCAGAGCATACCATTTTGAATTTGACGTATTGTAATGGTCCTCTCGCCGGTACAATTTCTTATTGATTATGAAATTATCGAGTGCTGTTGGCTACTAGAGAGTTTTAAGCAAGCAGGAATGATGAGAAGCACTTGAACAGACAAACTCTCCCTGCGAGCAGGTGGAGACAAGTGTTTACATGATGCACTCTTGGGATATGAAGAACAGGGTTTTCATCCTACACCAGGAGGAAAATCGATGGGCGATTAACAGCAGGAGGCAGGCCATGTGCAGCTACCTACTTGAAGGAAGGAAATGTCACTCATGGACCAGAATTTCTAAGAATCCTAGCTGGTGCAACATTGGAAACAACAGTGTGGTAGGAAACGTTTAGCGACTCAGGCTCTCAGGGGAAGAAACAGTCTTGATTTGTAGAGTGTGCTCATTTCTGTAGTGTAAATGCTTCTGCCGTGGCCAACGTCACACCATCGGTGGGATGCCACCGATGCAGTTTTGGGACGAGGCGTGCCCAAGGGACCCCCACGAGTGGCTGTCTGGCCCTCACCACTGGTTTGGGGCGTCTTTCCTGCACTTTGCTGGGTAACACCTTGTGTTAGTTTGAGAGTCTCCCGGGAAGCAGACCCCGACACTGAGTCTGAAGTGGAAGAGATTGAACAGGGGACATGGCTGTGAATGACAAAGATGGGGAGGAGCAGGACCGGGAGAGCGGGTCCTTCAGACTGAGAGGTGGGTCGGGCACCTGTCCGCGGAGACAGGGAAGGAAGGAGGGGGGGTTTGGAAAAGCCTCAGACTGTAGACAGTCTTTTTTAAGCACACGCCAACAACCGGTTTGGTAGTCAGATCTTGTCTTATAAACCTGGAAGGAGAAGTTACTTTGTTAAATGTTTATTTATTTATTTTGAGAGAGAGAGAGAGAGCGCGCGCACAGGGGAGGAGCAGAGAGAGAGGGGGAGAGAGACCCCCAAACAGGCTCCACGCCGTCAGCGCAGAGCCCGATGCTGGGCTCGAACTCTCGAAACTGCAAGTTCATGACCTGAGCCGGAACCGAGAGTCAGACGCTTCACCGACTGAGCCATCCAGGTGCCCCAGGGGAAGTTACTCTACGTCCCTGATTTCCATTTCTTCACGGACAAAGTGGCTGTAATAGCAAAGTGATGACTGGGATTTGGGTTTTGATTCTAACAATTCTGATTCTTCTGACAATAACTAGATGACAGGGGTAGTTGTGTGCTAGTCAATCACGGTCTGCGACCACAAAATCATGCCATGTAATCTTCTGTTCTCTGGAGGCACTCAGTTCGTCCGGATTAAGCAACGGATCCCTAAAACCCACCTGTTTTTCCTGGACCTTCTTGGCTTAAGACCTCACAATTGCACCAAGAATAAAACAGACATAAAGTTCAGAAGGATTGGCTGCGAAGTTCACACAGATATAGTGGAAAGGTCAGGTTCCTTGAAGCCAGACTCAGCCAGCTACTGAAACTTCCTGAGGCTTAGTGCTCCCCTCTGTCAAATTGCCACACTGCCTCTGAACGGGTTCCTTGGGAGGAATGAGAAGGAATCACGGTGTAGGAAGACAAGGGTGTCTTTTGCATGTGCTAATCCCACTGCTCAGGTTCTCTGCCGAGGACACGATGCAGACAGAACGCAGGCATGCTTTATAGCAAGATGTTCTTTGCAGGATTATGTGTTATTGGTGGGGGAAGAAAAGCACCTGGGGAGACGTAAGCTGTTTAATAATAAAAGGAGCGTAATTAATTTATCAATGGTTTCTCAATACTGGTCGCCTGTCAGAGTCCCGTAGGAACTTAAAAATTACCAAGGACCTCGGGTCGCCTGGGTGGCTCAGTCGGTTAAGCGCCAGACTTCGGCTCAGGTCAGGATCTCACGGTTCGTGGGTTCGAGCTCTGCGTCGGGCTCTGTGCTGACAGCTGGGAGCCTGGAGCCTGCTTCGGATTCTGTCTCTCCCTCCCTGTCTGCCCCTCCCCCACTGGCACTCTATCTCTCTCTCTCAAAAATAAATAAAGCATGGGGCCCCTGGGTGGCTCAGTCCACTAAGCGTCGGACTTCGGCTCAGTTCATGATCTCGCAGTTCGTGAGTTCGAGGCCTGCGTCGGGCTCTGTGCTGATAGCTGGGAGCCTGGAGCCTGTTTCAGATTCTGGATCTCCCTCCCTCTCTCTCTCTCTCTCTCTCTCTCTGCCCCTTCTCAGCTCACACTCTGTGTCTCTCTCTCTCTCACACAAATAAATTAACATTAAAAAAATTTTTAAAAACATTACCAAGGACCGTGTTCTTTCCCAGAGACCCCGAATGAATTGGTCAGAGGTGTGGAACCCAGTGACAAGAGATTTGCAAAACCCACCCCTGTCATTTCAGTGTGCAATGTCCCAAATACGACAGAATGCTTTACAATCATAAAAATGCCTGGGTGGCTCAGTCAGTTAAGCATCTGACTTCGGCTCAGGTCAGGATCTCATGGCTCGTGAGTTCAAGCCCCGCGTCGGGCTCTGTGCTGACAGCTCAGAGCCTGGAGCCCGCTTCGGATTCTGTGTCTCCCTCTCTCTCTGCCCCTCTCCCGCTCGCACTCTGTCTCTCTCTCAAAAATATAAATAAACATTAAAAAATAAAAAAATAAAATAAAATCATAAAAGAAGGTTGCTGAGCATTTAAAATAACATAACACACGCAACACTTACATGTAGTAAAGACGGTTAAGGAACACCAATAATGCGAAAATATATGCATAGGTAAAAAGATAGGTATTTTGTTGTTTCTGAGTGGCAAGGGTTTTTTACTTCTTTTTCTCTTTCCACAAGAAAAGTTAGTTTTATTTAAATTGTTTTATTTGAATATGGTTGACACATTCTTTTTCCACACGTTTTCTTGAGTCAACTCTCCCCTCAACGTGGGGCTCGAACTCACGACCCTGAGATCAAGGGTCTCATGCTCTACTAACTCAGCCCGCCGGGTGCCCCTCATTGACACATGCTTGATGTTTTCTTTTTCTACTTATTTTTTCAGAACTTTGAAAACTTCCTCCCACGGGCATGCATGACCCTAACAATGATTATAAAGGGAAAAGTGTGTCCAGAGTATATGCTCTGCTGTAGACAGAACCCCACTCCATACTAAAATGATCTGGCCACTAGCCACTTGCCCGCATCTGACAGGGACTCCAGAATAGAGACCCTGCCTTTTCTTTTCTTTTCTCTCCTTTTCTTTTCTCTTCTCTTCTCTCTTTTCTTATCTCTTCTTTTCTTTTCTCTTCCTTTCTTTTCTTTTCCTTTCTTTTCTCTTCTTTTCTTTTCTCTTCCTTTCTTATCTCTTCTTTTCTTTTCTTTTCCTTTCTTTTCCTTTCTTTTTCTTCTCTTCTCTTCTCTTCTTTTTTCTTTTCTCTTTTTTTCCTTTCTTTTCTCTTCTTTTCTTTTCCTTTCTTTTCTTTTCTCTTCTCTTGTCTTCGTTTCCCTTTTCTTTTCTCTTCTTTTCCTTTCTTTTCTTTTCTTTTCTCTTCTCTTCTTTTCCTTTCTTTTCCTTTCTCTTCTTTTTCTTCTTTTCCTTTCTTTTCTTTCTTTCTTTCTTTCTTTCTTTCTTTCTTGGTCATTAAATCCCCCACTCCTAGTACAGAGTGTGACACCTTAAAACTGTTGGTTACATGAATAAAACAATCCTTGCCTGGCACTTAGATAGTATTTAAGCTGGCGTGCCATCATTTCATAACTGAGAGATAGCAAACACTCCAGACCTTACTTTGCGGGGCTGAGGGCTCGTAGCGGCGGGATTCTGATACGCGGTGCCTGCTTCCTCATTCTATTGGTTCGAGCGTGATTTTCAATGTGTCCATAAAGAGAGGGTTTCAAGTTCAATTGCAGCATCATCTCCTTCACACACACCCTTATGTCTGACTGCACTCGCCTCCTGGTGGCACAGCCGGGTTTTTATGACCCTTCCACACATAATAAAGCATCCAAACAACTTTTTCACATCATCTTCAATGAATTCAGAGAATGCAACAGTTTGCACCGTCTTCTGTGCACAGTTTATGGCTTCTGCTCTCACTCTACAAGGCTGGAGCGAGTCAGGCGATAAATATGTGTCCTGTGATGCTGAGTGTGATAAACTGGCTCCTTCCAAGACCCACTCGCCCCTCATAACTTACTCGGCCCGGAGAGAGAGCACTCCAGCACGTCTCGGTTTTATCTTTCTCCTTAATTCTACCAAACTCCCCAACACCGAGATCTCCTCCTGTCACCCCACCGCGTCCACGCCTTGTGTGGTTAAAACTTCCAGCAAGAGCCCACACACCTCTTGCCGTAGAACGATTGTCGAAAATGGCTGCATACCCTGATTAATCCCCGCTTGAAAGAAGGCGAGGGGATTAAAACAGGTGGAACGGAATATAGACTTAACCCAAATGGAGAGGCGTCCTTAAAGAAGATGCGGGATCCGGTTCCTAAAGCTAAGAGTGCCGCTCAAAAGGTTGTGCCTCCAAGTCTCAGAACTTTCCCGTATTTGATAGTTTCATCTCGTCTCCTGTCCCCAGAGGGAAGCGTCTAGATAGATGTTTTCACCTTCAGCTTTAAGTCACTCTTCGAGCCACGAATGGCACAGGGCCAGCCACTTTATTTGCTCGCTATTTAGCCAGAGTGCATCAGGTGTACCCCAGGCAGTGGACACTGAGGTAGCATCACCCCAAGACCCAGACCCAGGGGGCTCAGCGTCAGGCCTTGTGCTTGAGGGGGTCCTCCTGAGCCTTCCTGCGGCCTCAACCATCCCTTCACGATGAGGGCTGCCTCGGGTCCAAGAGAGGAGTCCAGCCAGAGCCCACTTGCCTCCTCCCCAACAGAGGCCCCGGGACTTCGTGCCTAAAGCCCCAGGCCTACTTCGGGCCCAAGCAGGCCTCTTCCGTGACTGCAGCCTCCTGGGAAGATGGCGCCTCCCCTGGGCAAGGATAAGCCCTCTACTGTGTGCTCTCCAGTCATGCAACAGGCTCACGTGCAAGGGAGAGTCAGGGCGAGCTTTGTTTCCCGTTGCACTCCGCTGCTGCCCCCCTGTACATCAGCGTGGCCCCGACTGAGGGGGCAGTGTTCTTGAGACAAAGTCCCCCCCTGCCCTAATGAGCTACACGTTCCCACAGGAAAGGGACAGCATTATTGACTATATAGATTAAAACACACCACACGAGGCTGGCTAATGACAAGTGTAAAAGAGTTGATTTAGGTCACATAAAGGAGTTGGAATGACTGTACTGTCACTAAATTTTCCTTTATACACACACACACTCACACACACACACACACACGTGCACATGCTTCATTATTAAGGCGTTTTTCCTGAGTTAAAGAAAAGCATGTCCCTCAGGGCCAATCCCAAAGAGCTGGGAAGACAAAAATTGAAGAGACATCATCCCATCACTCAGATGTATCCACTCTTGGCACACGTACTTTGATTATGCTGACTTTTTTAAAGCTTATTTATTTATTTTGAGAAAGATGGAGACAGCGGGAGCAGGGGAAGGCCTTGGCAGACAGACAGGGAGAGACAGAAAATCCCAGGCGGGCTCCACACTGTCAGTGCAGAGCCCGCCACGGGGCTCAAACTCACCAAAACTGTGAGATCATGACCTGAGCTGAAACCAAGAGTCAGACGCTCAATTGATAGAGCCACGCAGGCACCCCGGCTACGATGCCATTTTTTTTTTTTTTATTTTACCATTTACCAACTCTCAGCGCACGTGACCACACGGGGTGCAACGCGTATTTCCACATTCTCAGGCAGGACTCTTAGCCCCATTCTGCAGGTGAGCTGGCTGAGGCTCAGGGAGGGCACTTAGGCTGCCTGAGCTCACTCACCTGCTCGGTGGCAGAACTGGGACCTAAACCCACATCTTTGGAATCCGGCTATGGGTTTACCCGCCGGACGGATTTTCAGGACTGACCTCACCTCCGCATGAAATAGCTGTTTATGGGCATACGTGTCGATATAGATACGGATGTGGGTACGATACAGACGGAACTGGCTTCTCACGACACCAAGTAAATGGAGGAAACTATTACCGAGCAGATTCCGCGGCATTTCTCCAAATCCAGATTTACCCGGGACAGGTGGTGCTATGGCTGTATCCAGATAAAGGTACCTTTAAATAAATCCGTAACATACGGGCATGGACAGGTAAAAACAGCTTCCCACCCCTTTCCTTTTCTCTCCTGGGGGGTGGGCTTCCTGCAGGCGGGGAAGGGTTTGTGATTCACATTCCGGAGTCTCAGGACACGGTGGGCTAGAGACGCGCTGGTTCGGCAGGGGCCTCGACTTCACGACAGCACCCCAAGCTGGTGAGGCTGGATGGGACGCCGGCCCCTCCGTGGGCTCCTTCCTGGGGCAGCCAGACGTCGCCTAATGGGGGACCGCATCGCCACCGTCTGCTTCTCCCCTTTTGTATGCAACACTTCGAAGGAAAGGAGGAGAGTTCAGTAAAGCTCGCAAATGGGAAGACCATCCAGTGTCAACAACACAGGGCGGCAGAGCTCGAGAGGGCAGAGTTGTGTGCTGTGTGCGTGTTGTGGTTGTCGTGGTTGCGGCAGACACGGAACCTAATGTCTCTGCTGTGCCGGAGAAGTGGGAAAGCAGGTGCCGAGGTCTCTGCCAGGGCCTTGACTTCCCGGTTCTGGCGGCCTCGTTGGAAGTGCCGGGCGGCGTTAACCTTTTGTGTTACCGAGGTGCCACATCGGCCCTCGTACACAATCTGGCGTTCATCCCACAGATCGCCTCCCTGAACGAGGGTGGCACCTTTCCACACGCCTTCCATGTTCACGGAAGGAAATTAAAGTCACTAAGCACCAGTTGCCAACCGGCATTTACAATTCCCAACGCTCTCAATTGCCACCCACCCGGAAGGCGGTTCAAAGGTGGTTCAAAGACAATTGAATAAAATATTGATCGACGTGTATTTATATCTCTACTTATGTAACACTTTCACGGATCAGAAACCAACTGGAGTGTTTCAAAAAGCACTCCGATTAAGGTCTTATTTTGCATATCGTGTGCAAGACAGGGAGAAACGGCTCTTAACAACCCTTCTTTCCTTTTGGGGGGTGGGCTCCCTGCAGACAGGGAGGGGTCCTTCATTCCTACCTTAGCGTTCAAGAACAAGGCAGGCACTGCTTCTAAACATGGGTATCTGTATGGAAGAAGGAAACGGCGTCCTGTTTCCAGAAGCTATGTCTCTCCTCCGGTCTACATCCACTCGTGCATGGAGTCCGTCACCACTGAGGTCTGAAGCTCTCTCCCCTAAGCGAGCTTATCGTCTACACTAGCATGATTCACGCTTCTGTCGCCTTGGTTAACACGACTTCACTGTGCCAGAAAGTCTTCTGCAGGCAAATGGCTTGATGTCTGACTGTTCGCTGCAGAGGTCCCTGAAATAACCACCGACTTTTCTGCAAGGTCAAACGGCCACAGACAGTGTGTGTCCTAACGTTATTCTAATTTCTTGGTTCGGAAATTCTCATTTCGCTTTTTCCATCCCTTCGGGACCGTTGTCTTGTGATGCGTGCCCTAACCCCCACCAAACCCCCTCCACACCGGAACACCTGTTTAACCCGAATTGCCCATCCTGAATAAATTGCAACCTTGCCTCTTCCCCCCATCCCACCCCCCCCCCCCCCCCCCCGGAGACACTGTTAAAGTTCTTCCCAGGTTCCCCAGTGCTTTAGTAAGCAATACTCTTAGCGTGTTCTTCTAACATGTCGTGTTGGTGATATTTGGGGACCAGCATTCAATAGGATAAAGGTCCCAAATTATAGAGTTGATGTGCATGTGGCAGTGGATGTGCGAGACATTTCAGGCTTTAGCACAGGTGGCTCCATCGGTTAAGTGTCTGACTTTGGCTCAGGTCGTGATCTCGCAGTTCGTGAGTTCGAGCCCCGTGTCGGGCTCTGTGCTGACAGCTCAGTGCCTGGAACCTGCTTCAGAACCTGTGTCTCCCTCTGTCTCTGCCCCTCCCCAACTTGGACTGTCTCTCTCTTTCTCAAGCTCACTCAAAAATAAATAAACATTAAAAAAAAAAATCTTTCAAGCTTTCAACACAGAGAAACATTGTCGTTGTTCTCTGGAGCATGGTCTCAGAGGAGTGGGATGGTGGTAGAAAGGGAGGTGGTCCTTTATTTGTAGCTTCTTTATTTAAATATTGATCTAAAATCTATGCATTTCATGTCGGAAATTAATATGGATCTAAGTTGCAAGCAAGTTACACGAACGGTTCACATCTCTTCTATTTTGGTTAATTTACTTTGTTGTAAAATCAAAACGAATGTGCCTCCCTTCCCAAGAGACGTTTCCATTTAGAAAGTTGCTTCTCTTAGCCCTAGGTCCTTGAACCATTGTATGTAATAAACTCTTAATTTTACAATTTAGTTTTACAAATTACAGAAGCTACGGAGATTTATGTTTTATAGTTTAACATGAATTTTTAGAAAAAAAAAAACAAAAACAAAACAGAAGTCATGGAGTAAGCCACAGGAGAATTGAGCTCTTTAGTGGAAACGATCATTTATGTATGAAAAATCATCGAATCATAGCTTTAGGAAATGATGATTTATTTACTCATGTTCATTCACATAATTTTTCTAAACATCTATCTTGTGCCAAGGCCTTTTCTCAGAGCCTGGGAAACACGAAAAACAGAGACACCTGGGTGGCTCCGTGAGTTGAGCGTCTGACTTTGGCTCAGGTCATGATCGCACGGTTCGTGGGTTCGAGCCCCGCGTGGGGCTCTATGCTGAGAGCTCAGAGTCTGGAGCCTGCTGTGGATTTGGTGTCTCCCTCTCTCTCTGCCCCTCCCCTGTTCGTGCTCTGTCTCTCTCTCTCTTAAAAATGAATAAACATTAAAAAGATTAGAAAATTGGAAAAAAAAAAAAAAAAGAACCAGGAACAATAAAGTGTAGGAAAACGGCCATGGACAGGGCAATAGGAGAGGAGTTTCCTGAGAGTTTTAGGTTTAAAACCAAGGACATTCAAAGCTGAAGGAGGTCATTCTTAACTCGCTTTTGTGGGAAGAAGGTGAGGGAACAAGAGGGAGGCATTCTATTCAACATGACTTCCTGGAGAAGGTGGCATTTCTCTTGGTCCTTGAAGTATGGGCCCAACGGAATCATGCAGACTTGGACGTAGAAGGACGTCGCGGGGGCTTGAGGCCCTGCGTGAACAGAGGCAAGGAGGAGGGAAGCGAGACCTGGCTGGATGTGTGTGGGGAGAGCAGGAGGTACCAGCAGGGCAAGAGACGGATGAAGCTGGAAAGAGAGGGGTGCTGTCCCCCACGTAGACCTTGAAGTCAGGTCAGTGGGGTATAGAGGCACCACGTTCCACACATTCATTTTACCAACGTATCTCGGTGCTCCCTGTGGGTCAGTCCTGTTCAAAGTGTGGGGGTTCGGGGCGCCTGGGGGGCTCAGCCGGTTGAGTGTTCCATTCTCACTTTTGGCTCAGGTCATGATCTCACAGTTTGCGAGTTTGAGCCCCACGTCAGGCTCTGCGCTGACGGCATTCAGCCTTCTTGGGATTCTCACTCTCTCCTTCTCTCTCTGCCCCTCCCTTGCTCTCTCTCTCTTTCTTTCTCTCTCTCTCTCAAAATAAACAAACTTAAACAAAAATTTAAAAAAGCAGAGTGTGGAGGTTCAAGTGGCATAAGAGATAAACATAATCCTTACTCTTGGGAAGCTCCCAGTCTAACTGGGGAAACCTCCTCTAAACAAATAAGTGTGCAAGTAATTGGTTAGGGTTTTTAAAGTGAAGGGCACAGTGAGAGGGCATAAGAGAGGTTCAAGGGAGACAGAGTATCTTGAGCAAGCGGTGTGGTCCAATGGAACATTCCGCGAAGATAGAAATCTTCTGTCTGCGGGGTGCGATACAATAACCACCAGCTCTATGGCTATTGGGCTCTTGAAATGTAGCCAGGAAGACTGAGCATCTGTATTTTTAATTTTATTTCATTTTAACTAATTTGAATTTAAGTAGCCATGTGTAACTCCTGGCTATCGTATTTTCCACTAATTCCATGCGCGTGGAATAAATGCCAAGCCCACTGACAGCAAAAATTCTTTGCAGTCCTTAGCCAGGCCTCCACTAGGCACCAATCATGCAGACGTGAGTGCCTTACACAAATATTCTTGTACGGTTTGGGGTGACAAGTGTCCTGGGCGGGGCTGAAAGCGGACTGCGGGTGAGTCACAGCCAGTGGGGAGACCACGAGCGCACAGTCAATGTTCCCGGAGTGAATGAACAGAGGGGAGACTGCACTAGGTTCCCGACAGGATAGAGGGTCACACTGAGTGGAGGAAGCAGGGTGGGCGTCGAGGTGGGAGAACGGGGTGGGCAGGGATGAGGCGGTTGCTGAGGATGCTGAGGTAGGGGAGGTGGAGGCGGCCTCCAGGGAGCCGTCCACAGGCTTCTCCGCGGCCCCACTGGAGCTTCTCAGAGTCTTGCGTCAGAGGGAACTTCAGCAGACCCCCACCCAATCTCCAGATAATGGAGAACAAGGTGGGTCTCCATTCTCGAGTCTCAAAGCAAAGCTGAGTCGTCATTTCCCTGCCACCTCCAGGGTAACTTGCCCCAACTCTAGAAGGAGAGCGGGGTCACTCGTAAACAAATCGCTATTTACAGGTCACAATTGAGAGTCAAGTGCTTTGTTAACTCTGTCACAATAGGCCTCCCGACAGCACTGGGAAGCAAATATCCTCTTTGAACGGATCGGGAAAGTCTCCAGCCGTTTATGAGACTGGCCCAAGGGTCCCCGACTGGTGAACTGGAACTTGGCGCTCGCTTTCAGCAGTGCCTGACCCCAGACCTCACGCCTGCCCTACGACACACTGCTGTCCGTCCAGCCTGCTATGTCTCGGGTGTATGCCGGCCGATGGATAGCAGCTGAGGTTGCTTATCAGCTGTCAAAACGACGACAGCTTATGGATGGGGAAACTGAAAGCTGAGATTCCGGTTTGGTTTTGGCCGGCCCCAGAGCCTACGGCGCCTTCGACCTTCGGGCTCTGCCTCGCACAGCAGCAGGGGCCTCGGAAGCCCGTCTTCTTTTACCAAACCTGGTATGGCTTGAGACTGGTGCTCGTATATTCTGGACTTGGAGAAAAATGGGTAGGGATTCCAGCTCTAGGGCAAACTCAGTACATGGCAATCATAGTAATAATAACATATATAATATAATATAATATAATACGTATCGCATTTGCCATTGAATATTGTATCATATTATTTTTATATATAATTATGTAATACTATATAATATTACATTATTATATGCACGTTATGTACAATATATGTGTCCACATTTATTAGTATGTATGTAGTTATGTGGTATATTAGTATATGATAGAGCATAACATAACATAGCAAAATAATATAGTTACATCATATGAATCAAGATATAGCATAGGATGATGTAGTTCTACTGTATTAAATTATGTAATATCATTATAATGACACATAATACACAGGTAAGGACATATGACATAATATGTTATATTGTGTTAGCGTTATACTATATTTGTATATTAATGTATGATATAATATAATCTGATGATAATGGTGAACACTGGTAAATGAGCTCCCGGAAGCCCAGGCACATCGCCTAGCATCGGTTCTTGAGGAGGGTCAGGGTCGGTATCAGAACCATTCTCGGCTCTCAGTCCCAGCACCCCCAGATGGCCCCGGTGCTGTGAGCCCTGCCCCTCCCCAGCCACGGCCCCCCATGTAATCACATGGGGAGTTCAGTCGAGATCACACTGGCCACTTGTGCCCCCCACGTTGCTGGTGCTCACCAATGTTCCCAAGTGGCGGTCATCCCTGAGTGCTGTGGCTGTTGGGGGGGGAGGGGCGCCCTCAGACTCCTGCTCTGTATGAGGACAAGGGATGTTTCCCTACCAGGAGACCTCCCGTCCCCTTCCAGGGCTGGGCAGGCCTGGAAGTCTCCGGTGAGACGGATGGGGTTTCAGAAAACAAAAATAGAACTAAGGCTCAAAAAAGCGACCTGAGGGTTTGGATCCAGTTTCTGCACAAATGGTGATTAACTACATGCTTTCGATGGAATGTGGGCTTGGCAAGAGGTGAAAGACACATGAATGAATTTGTCTGCATACTTGGGAAGTGCTTTTAACTCTCATTTTCGCTTAATTTTTTTTTCTAGCCACTTCCGCGTATTTGCTCCCCTCTCTCTATTCATCCTGGTTGACAGGGAGATCGGGTGAGAGGGACAGGGTCAGACTGTCACTTAGTGCTCTTAGGTAAGCTACTTTAACTCCCTGAAGCTTGGTTTCTAATCCAGTAGGTCTGGGCGGGGCACAAGACCTTGGGTGTCCCCCAAATTCCAGGGTGAGGCCCATGCTCTGGCTCTGTGATCACACTGTGAATGCATCTGGACAGGGAGAGAGAAATGATTTCCTTGAAGCCCCACAGCAAGCTAAGATGGGGCAGAGATGAAACCCAAGAGAGGTAAATAAAATTATTATTTGCAATTCTTCGCGATCTTCTGGTACTTGAATTATACTTTCATGTCTTTGGCTGTGTGACGTTTCAAAACCACCTAGCAAGTGCTATTTCCCTGCCCCACTGAAATTTAGCTTGCCCCTGTGATTTGCTGGGGCCAGTGGAGTATGGTGGAAGGCGAGTGAGCCGGTTTTGAGCCAGGACTGCCAGAGACATCACCTGCTTTTGCTGACATTCCTGAATTCCTGCCATTACTGACGAGCACGGTATGCCCAACGTGGCTCCAGCCCAAAAAGAAGGAAGAAACACATGCTGTAAGTCGACTCTGGCTCTCAGTCCAGCTGACCCGTGTCCAGAATTAGAGCCATGCAGTCAAGACCAGCCTAGTCCAGCCAAACTGCAGAGGACCTGTGGCCCCATCAGTCAGATGTTTGTTGTCAGCCACCGAACTTGGGGGTCTTTTGTTACACAGCATTGACGCAGCATTTGCTGACTAATGCACGTGTATGTGTCAGCATTATGTTGGGATCATTTTTCAGTCCGGAAAGGTAAAGAAATGTATCATGCAGTAAGCGTCTATCACGGACCAGGAGTGTGTTTGTAACCTCGTGTCTAGGAATGGCTTTGCTTCCGCTATTTTACTGTGTGTCTCTCTAAACTCAGCACCCTTTAAAAAAACGGTTCCAGTAATTGGAGCTTTTGTTCCTATAGGCACCACTCTTTACGGACTTCCACCGATCTTCTCCTTGACGTGTCTTGGAAAGCTCCCTGGGGTCTGTCTGGCATGTGTCTCTGCTGTTAAGTTTAATTATTCTGGCTCAGGGGTCACCAAACGCTCTGCATACAGTCTCTCTAACTACTTGGTATCCATCATGGCACTGTTTCAGCCCCACACATACTTGAAAAAAAAAACAGAGAGAAAAAAGAAAACATAAACTCTGAACTTTAGGATGTGGGAGATAGGCAACTTGTTTTGTCGTGTCTCATTTTAGGCAGGAGGCAAGGGGGTGTCTTTTCTTCTTATGAATAGGCTGGATTGACATAAAAAAGTACTTTGAGAGCTGAACTCTCCCACTGAACACGAACGCAGAGAAATTCTGTATATCTTTAAATGTTTTATATGTCCCAGTCATATATAATTTATTATGTTGTGAAGCTGAGTCCTTCTTTGAATGAAAATTTTACTGTCAGAGCCTGGGGTACTTTAGTTTGATGATTTAAAACTCCCAATGCACTCGTAGCAAATAGCACGTTTTTATGACAGTGTGTTTGTCCAAGAGGTCAGCTTTCAGCACAGTGGGAAATTTCCCCCAGTAAAATTATTTCAAAGAGAAATATGTCTCCCAGCCTAATTCTTCTTGCAGAAAATGCAGGTGCAATCCAGATAGCACTGGCTGTCCATCTTTCAGGAAGGCACCGGGCAGTGGGGCTGTTCATCCATCTTATGATTTGGGGCCGGGGCTGCAGAGATGTTTGAATCTTGTCTTTGCCCTTGGTTGGCTGAACTTCACGGTTTGCAGCCATAATATGAGGTTAATGATATCAACTTTCAGAGGTTTATTTTTGAGGATGAAATGAGATGGTAGTTTGTCACAATGGCCAGTCCACAATTATTGTTATACTACATTATTCCGCAGACCCCGTTGTGAAACGAGAGCAGCCCCGCAATGAGATGTGACAACACACGCTACAAAGAATGGGTCCAGCCAGCTATTAGGCAAAGAGTTACGAAAACCCAGCCAGTACTGTAAGGATTCAGCAGCCTGTGGCATGGACAGCAAGGGGACAAGTCAGGAGATTTTAGTTATGAAGCCTTGATGAGGGGAGAGGTATGCATTGAGAAAGTACACTCTTGTGCCTTAACCCCAACCCTTTCCCTATCTTCTGCACTGCTGAAAGCTCCAGACAAGGAAAAGTAATAGGTTTTCATCTCCCCATTCATCCAGCCAGCCAGCTATCCACTTAACTAGCCACCCATCGGTCCATCCATCCATCTGTCCATCCATCCATCCATTTGCCCATCCAGGCGGTTATCTATCAACTTAATCTTTCCATTAGTCAATTTACAATCATGGGAAGAAATTCAAGACAGATACTAAGCTAAGTTCTGCATACACCAAGCTGTAAGTCTGAATTGTGCCCTCCCGGTATTTAGAGATGAGCAGAGAGGAAAATAAGGTAAAACCGTATTTTCTAGGCAGTGAACTTCATGTTGCAAGAGAGGAGACATGAGCTGCTAAGTAAGCCGTGAGCAGGGACACCCTTCCAAGCGAGGCGAGTCCAGGAGGGCGTCCCAGGCAGCTGAGCTGAGGATCGTTTGATCACCAAGTGGGTGACATGAGGAAGACATTCCTAAGAGAGCACAAGAGACATGAAGGCTCAGAGCACAAGGATCCTTCAGCGAATAGCACCTTCGTCAGCCTGGCCTGCTGGTGACAGAGTGCCACAGGCTGGGGCGTTTAAACAAAATACACTGACTCCCTCACAGTTCTGGAGGGTGGAAGCCCAAGGTGCCAGCAACGCTGGTTCCTGGTGACAGCTCTCTTGCTGGATCGGAGACAGTCCCCTTCTCTCTGTGTCCTCAGGTGGCGTTTTCTCTGTGGCCTTGCAGAGAGAGGGTTCTGGTATGTCTTTCTCTACTTAGAAGGACACCTGTTCTCCTACGGATTTTGGAGGGGCACAATTCAGCCCGGAACAAATGGTGACTGGGGGAGGTGTGTGGGCAGAAGAGGGAGAGGGAAGGCTGGACAGAGAAGCAAGGACGCGCTGTGCTCAGATGGGCCCGGGGTCCCCAGTGCACACAGGTGCAGGTGGGTGCCCACCTCTGGCCGAAGAAAATCAGTGAGACGACTGCAACCGCTCTGGCATCGGTCTTCCGTTCAGACCCCACCCCGCACCCGGAGGGAGCGCAACTGCGGGTCTCGAAGCCCCGCGTGGGAAGGTTTCAAAGTTTTGCCTCCCACGGCTTTCTCCCCGAACTGGAGCCTCGCGACTTCAGAAGCCTGTGGATTTGACTGGGGGGGGGGGGGGGGACCGTCTCAAAATCCAGATGTACCCGGACGGGTTTTGATTTAAGATTCCCTTCCCTTGGAGATGATCCTTTGGAAGATCTGCGGAAACGGATGAAAACAGTGTGCCTGATCCCTGCGAAATTTGCAAGAAAGGGCACGAGGCCCCCAGTTACACGTCTGTGTGATCAGCGTCCCCTGCCTCCCAAGGATGTAGAGCGGGTGCCCTTTTGCCACCGGAACTGCCCCCCACCCCCCCACCAGCGGCTCTTAACTCTCTGCTGAACTTATTAAGTTGGTACCAAGTCAACGTGTCCCTTCTTGATAGTACACAATTTCCCCGAGTGCTGCAGAATTCCACGTCTGTCCTCTTACCTGTCACTTCAGCCGCCTTTTAGTGATGTTAAAAGAAATCTTTACTGTCACTCATATCAGCCTTTCACTTTGTTCCCCGGCAGTGACACTCTTGTTGTGTTCCTTCCGCAGCCACCACCGACTCCTGTGAATTAGCATTCGCCAAATTTATACGTGCTCATTAGTCTGAATAAATTTAAAAGCTGCTGCTCCTGAGTCTTAAAAATGTAACCGGGCTTTTCCTTGGATATAATTGAGGCATCTTTAGAAAAGTAAATTACTGTCTGACTCTCAAGTAGACGTTTTATGAGTTGAGAGTCAAGCGGTCTCTTTGGGGCATTATTTGAGCTATAAATATCTGGGGGGCTGGGAGGGATAAACTAATAACACCCCCTCCCCAACCAATTCCGCCTCCCCTTCTCTCTCACACGTGGAAAATATCACAGTGGGCGACCCGCATCGAGTGCAGACCCGGGTTGTACTCTTTCCAGCTCTTTCCATAGAGGAGCAGCAGGGAGGAGTCTGGGTTTCTTCAACGCGCATCCATGAGCCAAACGAACTAGAACCATTGCGGGGTGCTTGTGTGAAAATATGCTTGCTTGTGCCTCCCCTCAGCCCTCCAGCATCAGAAGCTTACGGCCGGGGCCTGGGAGTCTCCATGCATGGCAAGCATCACATCGGATTCTGATGGTTAATAAATTTGAGGGACCCCTGAGCGTCCGGCTCTTGATTTCGGCTCAGGTCAGGATCTCAGGGTCTTGGGATCAAGCCCCGTGTCGGGGTCTATGCTGAGCCTGGGGCCTGCTGGGGATTCTCTCTCTCTCCCTCTCTCTGCCCTCCTCCTCCCTTCAAACTAAATGAATAGACATGGCAAAATAAATCTGAAGCTTCCTTCCAAATGCATGCAACACAGGCTTTGGGGCCATTTTAGCCGAGGAGATGATCCAAACTCCACTATGCTCTCCCACGACGATGTGAGGCAAGCTGTCGGCCCCCTCGGAAGGGGACAATACTTACCACGGAGTGCTTTAGATGTGAAGAGATAGTTAAGTATATGTATTTTTAGGTATCGCCACGCTAGGAAGCATGGCCGCTATACTAATAACTGAGTCAGGTCAGTGTTCTGTTCGCCAGAGTCCATCGGGTCATTAGTTATTGAAATCTCCTGCATGTGTGGGCTCCTTGCCAAGAACACTTGCCAGCCGGCGGTCTTCCTGCAAGGGCTCCTGTTTCACTGCCTCCTAGGTGAAAGCCAGAGTTGGAGATGCCGGGAATGTGGTACCGGAGGCCCTCTGATACATACATCAGTTAATAAACTAAGTCATCTAACAAAAATACACGACGAAACGACAATACTTTGCCTTTTGGATGGTGATAGTCCTTGGGAGAACAATAAAACCAGGCAGAGAGTGCCAGGTGGGGGACTGGGGTTTCTCAGGGGGGCTTCGTTGAGAGGGGGCACTGTGCAAAGACCCGAAGGAGGAGAGGGCACCAGTCAGAACTATCTAGAAGGAGCACATGGCCCTCCCCATGGCAGGGGAGGGCCGGAAGGCACGAGCGGTGGGTCAGAAAGCTGCTTCTCCAGCAGGAAGACCCAAGGGGGCAGAGTCCCAGAAACATGTGCCTGAGTTCCCCGTGCCCCCAAATAAGCTCACTGGGCAACCAGAATGTGGGATCTGTTTCTGGAATTGCAGCACAAAGTGGGATGTGGACCAGCTTCATAGACGTGGTCCCCTCATCAGGATAAGGATGGGCCAGAATCAAGGAGCATTTATTTTTTTTTAATTTTTTTTTATGTTTTATTTACTTTTGAGAGAGAGAGAGAGCCAGCTGGAGAGGGGCAGAGAGAGAGAGACACAGAATCTGAAGAAGGCTCTAGGCTCTGAGCTGTCAGCACAGAGCCCGATGCGGGGCTCAGACTCAGGAACTGCAAGATCATGACCTGAGCTGAAGTCGGATGCTTAACCAACCCAGCCACCCAGGCACCCCTCAAGGAGCATTTAATACTTTAAAGCCCTAAGAATGTTTGAAGCCTCCAAGAAGAAAGTCCATTGGAGACGAAGAATGAGGGGCATAGTTACATCCCCATCAGGGAGACGTCTGCATGATAATAATAATAACAACCGGTATTTATCAAACACCTACTGTGCTGGGTGGAACATACGAGGCATATCACACGTGCTAATCCTTGTGAAATAGGTACCTTACATTACGAAGGAGAAAGCAAGGGCAGAGGTGCAGAGAGAAGCATACGTTCGCAAGCTAGGAAGGGTAGGGGCGGTTTCCAGTCTCCATCTGTTGACTTCAGAAACCACCCCTCCAGCCCCTAGCAGGCCCCCCTGTGCCCCCGACTCAGTGTTTGCAAAACAAAGGCTACCGAACGCCACAGGATACCATGCTATTAAAAAGAAAAAGCTCACAACCATCCAGAGTGAATTTTCCTTCCGGGACGGAGACAAGTTTAACGCAGATGCATCTATGCGTCCAAGGCCCCCCGAAGGCCCAAGCACCTTCGTTTGGACATCCCCGCAGCCATGAAGGCATCGTTGGACAGTAGGGTCCAGTGGGGGAAGAGCCCTGGAGCTTCAGTCTGGATGCCTGGCACTGAATCTGGCTGGGCCACGGGGAGATCAGGAGCGAGGTGTTCATCTCTCTGTGCCTCAGTTTTCTCATCTGGAAAATGGGGACAGTAATGGTCACAACTTGCTAAGAATGTCCCGGGGGGATTTTCCATGCATCATGTTCAGCACAACGCCTGGCGCTTGACACACACACATGCACACACACACACACACACACACACACACACGCTCACTCCTGTTCTGATGCCCACGGGGACAGGCTGGCCCATGTCCCTTCTCCGTTCCATGCCCCACCCCGCTTTGCACTATGGCAAGGACAGCTCTTACTTGCTGTCTGGTGCAGAGGGCATATGGCAGGCTTCCTTCCAGGTGGGCTTCCTTCAACATCTGGCTCAGCGAAGTGTCCCTTCGCCCTTTGTGCTTAACTCCGGCCCCTCCACCAGGTCGCCCCACGGCACTTTCTGAACTCCGGCACAACTCCACCTTTTTCCCGCGTCTTCACTCCGAGACTCAGAATTCCTTGAGACGTTATTTTATTAAAATTCGCTCCGCAGAGCTTAGGACAGCACCACGAATATCGCTGGCCCTTGGCAAATGCTCCTTGGATGAAGTCATTGATTTCAAAGTCGGACTTGACTCAGGAGAGGCTTGTCCCAAGTGAACCCAAGACCTCCTAAAACCCCATCATCCTAAGGAGGAGGATTTTAAAACTGGAAAGTCCCTGGAGTAATAGGCGTTGTGGGTTGCATCGAGACCACCCCTTTTCACCCTGCTACTGCCCCCTTCATCACCTTCATCCTTGTCACAGCATCACCACCTCCGATGTCTATGTGCCACTGATGCCATTCTTCCTCAAGTTCCTAGGGGCTTCTGGACTTTGTACACAGCCAACGAGCACGTCACAGTTTCTTTTTGACCAGGCCTTCCAAAGTGGTGTAGGTTTTACTGATTCGGGGGGATCATTACTTTTATCCGGTCCACTGGGATGCAGAACTTCTGTCCTGTGGGTGAATTGAATAATCCTTCTTCTATTTATTAATTGTAGCATAAAAGGAGCTGGAGGTTGTCTTTGAGTTTTGTGTGTTTAGGCCTTTGTCCTGTGCAGGAAGGACTTCAGAGACCTCTCACCCCTATGTCTGCCCCTGCCTGATTTCCATCCCAGAATCTATCCCCTGTCCTGAGACTCTTGCCACGTTAATTTTTATGGTGGTTTAAATTCTGGGCAGACAGAGTCAGGTCAGTGCTCCCCACATGGAGCTTAAGCCCCTCTGTGCATTGCAGTTTTGGGGTCATGAGTAGCCATAGCTTGTGCTTTGGGTCCTCTGGGGACTGTTTCTCCGTATAAAGACCATCAAAGTCCCTGGGAAATAATGCTGTGCTCTCAATAACCAGCAAAATCCCCTCAGTAGAAGTAACTCTGAGCCCAAATAAATTGTAAGATACCTGCCTGAGAGATGGGGAAGTCAACCTTGGGGATGACTTTGACAGAATTCCTTTATTCTGTTAACACATCAGAAAGATCTGGTCACTGCGATCCACTTCAATGAAAAGCATAGATCTTATAGATCCGTAGTTATATATGCATTTTCTACACAGATTTTTTAAGTGTGTGAAAATACATTTTTAATGCTTAGGAAACATGCCTCCTTGCAAGCATCTTCGTTAAAACGTACCATTTTAAATTGAAAAAACTGAGACCTTGTCGAAAGTATCAGTTTCGCTAAAACCAAAGGGATCTTGGGGCATATTAGTTTCCTGTCACTGCTGTAACAAATTACCACCAACTGGAGGCTTATGCCAACTGGAATTTATTTTCTCAGGATTCCGGAGGCCAGACGTCTGAAATCAGAGCGTCAGCAGGACCGCGCTGTCTCCAGAGGCGCCAGGGCAAGATCCATGCCTGGCCTCAACCAGCTTCTGTGGCTCCAGACTTTCCTTGGCTTGTGGCCACATCCCTCCGATCTCTGCCCCCTTGGTCACATGGTCTCCCCCTCTTCTGTCCCCAAACCCCCTCTGCCTCTCTTGTATAAGGATATATGTGATGGCATTTAGGGCCCACCTGGGTTATCCAGGAAAATCTCCTTCTTTCAAGAGCCTACCTTTGCCAGATAAGCTAATATTCATGGGTTCTGGGTATTGGGTTATAGTCATACCTTTACGGGGGTCACCATTCAGCCCACAGCATCGGGTAAATAGGTACTTGGTGCCAAGATACAAGAAGATTCAAATCAGCTCACACCTGTCAGAATGGCTAAAATCAACGACAAGTGTTGTAAGGATGGGGAGAGACGGGAACCCTCGTGCACGGTGGGCGGGAAGGCAGACTGCTGCAGCCACTGTGGAAAACAGGATGGAGGTTCCTCAAAAAATAACGAACATATGATCCAGTAATTCCAGTAAGGGGTATTTACCCAAAGGGTACAAAAACACTAAATTGAAGGGGTATGTATGCGCCCCGATGTTTATCGCAGCATAATTTACAACAGCCAAATTATGGAAGCCGCCCAAGTGTCCATCTACGGATGCATGGATAAAGAACATGTGGTGTAGATATATACAATGGAATGTTACTCAGCCAGAAAAAAGGGTGAATCTTGCCATTTGCAACGACATGGATGGAAATAGACAGTAGGAGGCTAAGAGAAATAAGTCAGAGAAAGGCAGATACCGTATGATTTCTCTCATGTGTGGAATTTGAGAATCAAAACAAATGAACAGAGGGGGAGAGAGAGAGCAAACCAAACCCAAACAAACAAACAAACAGACAAACAAAAAAACAGACTCCTAACTATAGAGAACAAACAGATGGTTTCCAGAGGGGAGGTGGGGTGGGAGGAAAGGGGAAAAGCATCACAGGGATGACGAGGACACTCGTCGTGATGAGCACTGAGTAATACAGGGAATCTCTGAATCACTGTATTGTGCACCTGAAATTCATGTAACACTGTATGTCAGCTATTGCAGCACTAAAGTAAAGTTTACAGAAGAGTAGTTCTTACTAGCTATATGGTCAAAGGCATGTTACTCTGGTTTCCTGAGTCCTGGTTTTATTTTCTGTTAAGTGGGGTTAGTAACTTTATTGCATAAGTTGTTTTTTCTTTTTTTTTTTTTTTTCCCCAGGAGGATTCAGTGTTTGAAACCTACTTTCAAGTGTAAATTCAGAGCTCAGTGTAAGGGGAGATTTTAATATGGGTGAGTGTTGATAGTGAATTCACATTCAGAGCATTTTTCCTTCCTCTCTTCCTCCATGTCAATTTCAGATTCTTTTCCAGCTGTGCGTGGTGCACATGCTGTGACCTCCTCGCCACATCCATCCATCCATACGTTGGTTACTTATCTGCTCCTGGGTGGTCAGGGGCAGAGAATCTGTTCGCTCTGGGCTACAGGGGCACATCCGCACATACGAACCGATTTCCCCAGGGCTGCTCTGTGCTGCTAAGTGGGATTACACTGAAATTGAAAGCCTGTGAAGAAAGCAGAGCAGACAGGAGAGTGAAAGTCTCAAGAATACTCCCTTTCGGAAGATAACTGCACGCAGTCATGGCCTGTGGAAAGGCTGGCTCTGAATCCGGGGTTTACCCAGTACTTTTCAGGGGGTGGGGTTCTTCAGAGCTCTGGAGTAGATGGCCTGAGTTCTAATCCCAACTCTGTGCTTGCTTATGACCTTGGACATATCACATGATCTCAAAGTCTTCATTTCTCCTCTGTATTAGTGCTTACCTGCAGAGATGTGAGGATAGCACAGATAAGGTATATGAAATGCTTAGCATTTTGTTTAATATAGAGTATACAGCCATCCATCGATCTGCCCCTCTATCCAGCCAGCCAGTTAGCTATCCATCCGTCCTTCCGTCCATCCATCCATCCATCCATCTATCCAGCCAGCCAGCACACATTTGTCGAACTAGGCGATGTTTGAAAAAAAAAAATGCAGGCAATTTAGAAAGCAAACAAATAAAAACCAGATCATTTCACAAAATGACAAGTGCTAAGATAAAACACAAATAAACACAGACACAGGATAATGTGCAATTGAGCCTTGAGGCCCTGAAAAAAAAAAGAGATCGGGAGAAATTTATTCAGGAGCCATAGGTGACCTTTGCTTATGAATAAGGAGTAGGGGCATTTGCTGCTTTATCGTGTTTGTGTTAAATATGAAGAAAGTCACCCCAAACTCATTCTCTGTACCCTTGGAGCAGACACTTTGCCTTGCTGGTCCCGCTACTCTCAATTGCAGAATAAAAGTGCTGTTCTCGAACAGTGTGCTAACAGTCCCCCCCCCCCCACCCCCAACCCAGTCACCTCCCTCTGCAGTGGGTTCCAGGCCTGCCCTGTCTGGAGATTCGGCTCCACATGGATGTCTGGCATCATGACATCCTTACAGTGCATGGTCAGTTGAAAAAGGACCCCTGAAATATCTAGGTGCTAATACCCGAGACCCGTGGATATGTTACCTTACGTGGCATAAGGGACTAAAGATCTTGAGACGGGGGCTTATCCTGCTTTATCCAGATGAGTCCAATTAATCACAAGGCTCCTTATAGGAGGAAGGCAAAGAGGGTCAGGATCAGAGTAGGAGGCGTGAAAGACAAACCAGGAAGAGAGATTTTAAGTCGTTAAATGCCTGGCTTTAAAGATGGAGGAAGAGGCCCCGAGCCAAGGATATGGGCACCTCTGGAAGCTGGAGGGGGTGAGGGAACAGACTGTCCCCTCGAGCCCCCAGAAGGAAGCCAACATCCCAGTTTCAGCTCAGTAAGACACCTACAGACACATACCGGATTTTTGAAGTCCACGATTTTAGGATAATCATTTTGTGTTGTTTTATGACGCTAAGTTTGCAGTGATTTGTTACAGAAGCCACAAGGAATTAATGCAGAGAAGGTTTCAGAAGAATTCATACATGTTCTTAGAATCAGAACCCACTGCCCTCAAGGTCCATGTTGTTGCAGATGACAGGATTTCCTTCTTTCTTGTGACTAATATTCCATTGTATATATACACCTCATCTTCTTTATCCGTTCAACCACGGACAGACAAGCTAGTTTGTTCCCATATCTTGGCTATCGTGGATAACGGTGCAATGAACATGGGAATGCAGATGTCTTTTCAGTACACTGATTTCATTTAGGAAACATACCCAGAGTTGGGATTGCTGGTCATCTGACAGTTAGATTTTTAATTCTTAATTTTTTTTTCGATGTTGATTTACTTTTGAGAGAGACAGAGACAGAGAGACAGACACAGAGTGCAAGTGGGGGAGGGGCAGAGAGAGAGGGACACACACAGAATCGGAAGCAGGCTCCGGGCTCTGAGTTGTCAGCACAGAGCCCGACGCGACTCAAACTCGTGAACCGCGAGATCATGACCTGAGCCGAAGTCGGACGCTCAACTGACTGAGCCACCCGGGCGCCCCTATATTTTCACTTTTTTAAGGAAACACCATGCTGCTTTCCATAGTTGCTGCATCAACTTACGTCCTCATCAACAGTATACCAGGGATCCCTTTTTCTCCACATCCTTGCCAACACATCTCTTAACCTTTGTGATGATGGCCATTCCAAAAGGTGTGAGGTGATACCCATTAGGTTTTGATTTGCATTTCCTTGATGATTAATGATGCTGGGCACCTTTTCATGGGCCCATTGAGTATGTCTTCTTTGAAAAAAATGTCTATGTAGTTCTCTGCCCATTTTTAATCAGATTAGGTTTTTGCTATTGAGTGGTCTGTGTTCTTTATATATTTTAAATATTAGCCCCTTATCAGATACATAATTTGCAAGTATTTTCTCCCATTCCATAAGTTGCCTTTTAATTTTGCTGGTTGTTTCTTTTGCGGTACAAAGATTTTTAGCTGGGCTAAGTGAAGCAAGCCATAGAGAGGAAGACAAATAGTATAAAATATCACTTATACATGAAATCTAAAAATGTCAAACTCCTAGAGACAGAGTAAAATGGCGGTTACCCGGGGACAGAGGGGTGGACAGGAAAAGGTTGGTCAAAGGGCACAAACTTCCCGTTAGTTACAAGACTAATCAGTTCTGAAGATCCAACGTGTCACATGGTGATTATAGTTAAAAATACTGTATTTTACACTTGAACATTTCTAAGAGAGTAGATCTTAAATGTTCTCACCACAAACAAAGAAAAATAATTACGTGATGTGATGGAGGTGTTCTCTCGTGATATTGTAGGAATCATTTTGCAATATATAGATATATCAAGTCAACCCGTTGTACACCTAAATTTACACGGTGTTGTGAGCCAATTATGTCTCAGGAAGGCTGGACAAAAATAAAATATTAAAAATGACCTGTTGTACGGCAAGTGCTATGCTGGGCAGTTTCGCGTATTGTGCGTGTGCGTTTGTGATTATTTAAAACACTTCCCTGAGATAACTGCTGTTGTCCTCATTTTAGGGATGAAACATCTGATGCTCAGAGAAGTTAAGTGCTCAGCAAAGGTCACACAGCAAGTGCGTGGAGGGGAGATATTGGGCTTCTGGAGTGATGTACTCTTAACTCAAAGATCTCCTCCCACCCCACACTGCCTGTCTGCCCAGTTCAGGGTCGTGACTGCCCAGCTGTCAGTCCTCATCTGTCCTTGCCACCCTGTCTCCTTCCCAGGACTTGAAAGCCCACATCCCTGCTTTGTTTACCAGTATTTCGAGACCTGACCCACTTCTCAGGTGACAGAATTATGAGCCTGGCTGCCAGTCCACCTTATTACTGAGACTCTAGGTTCTCCATTCCCCACCACATTCCACAGAGTCTCTGACTCCCAGTGGTGTCTATTATGGAGTCTTGGGCTCAGCATTGATTGTCCCTAGGAGGGCCTCCCTCCTCCCTTCCTGCTGGTCTGGACTTCCTCCCTGCAGAGCCGGCCTCTACTGGGGTTGTTGAGTTTTGGGGTGGCAGGTCCTCAGTGGCCCCAGGGTGGTCGCCAGTGTGGTTCGTAGTGCATGAGAGGTATAACCAACGTGGTTAGGAGCTGGGGCTTGCAAGATGGAGAAACCAAGGTCTAATGCTTCATCGTACCTGCGACAGCCTGGCCCTTCTGAGCAGAATACACAATCATTATATGTGTTAGCTTCTCCATTTGTAAAATAATAGCTGTACCCACTTCACCAAGATCTTATGAAAATTAAAGAGAGAACGCCCTGAAAGGCACGCAGCCTGGTTTCTAGCAGCTAAGGAAGATTCCACGATTTTTGAGATACCACTTTCTCTTCTGCCATAAAGTTTCTGAGTGCCTGAAAATGCTATGATCTTTGGATGTGGAAGTCATGTTTGGAGTATCTGGGTATATCATTAAAATAGTCAATGGAGAATAGAATTATGAAGACATTATAACTGCCCTTCTAGGATTTGCAAGCTGCTGTGACTGTGTCAGCTTGCTAATTGGAAATTTTAAGCACAAAATAAGTAATTCTTGAACACGCCTGTCAAAATGACCCATGTGCTCTTGAACAAGTGACTTGATGTCGGTTTCTCAGCGTCCTCAAATGCACAACCAAAGTGTCGAACAAGCCAATTATGTAGGTATCCCTCTAGCTCGGGATTCCAGCTTCCAAGGAAGAGTGGACCTCCGTTAGCCCGAATTATCCAATGTCCCCTCTGAATTTGGGGAGTTGCAGCATTTATATCCATGCAAGACAAGAAATCCTAAAAGGCAAATCGCTTTTAATAAAATGGTATTTTTATAGAACTTTAGTTGACATGTCGGAATGGAAATATTATGCCTGGGAAAGTATCTTGCAGAGAAGAGACGCTAAGTTACTTGGCTGGGACATATGTTGTAGGGAACCAAGAGGGCCTTTCCAGAGGAGGGGCGCATTTTCATGGAGGCTAGGCGGACTGCGGGGGAGGCAAATTAAGAGATACTTGCCATCAGACATGAGGGAAACCCTGGCGGATTCCGGGGCCCCTCGGGTCAGTACCTCGACCCTCTCAGAGGCACTTGGAGCCCTAGGAACGAATAGAAGGACCTTTAGGAAATGCTGAATTCTAAAGAGAATGGGCTATAGGTTTTCTCTAAGTGGAAGAATAAAGGTGGAGAAAAGGAGATGAAAAAGAGCTTTTTATTATTTTATGGTTATGATTATTTTTCCCCTGGAGACTCAGGGAAGAGCACGAGACCAGTACTTGTTTCAACAATATAGGAAGCACCAGGGGGGAAAGAAACGTTCTGGACCGATGAGGTCGTCCTTCCTGCCTCTCCCCCTTGCTGGCTACGATGGTTAATTTTATGTGCCAGCCCGACTGGAACACGGGGTGCCCAGTTTAAACATCATTTCTGGGCGTGCCGGTGATTGTGTTTCCAGAAGAGATTAGCATTTGAATCGGCGGGCTGAGTAAAGCAGATTATTCTCCCCGAGGAGGGTGGGCACCATCCAATACACTGAGGGCCTAGGAGAACAAAAGGCAGAGGAATGGGCATTTGCTCTCAGCCTGACAGCTTGAGCTGGGACATCAGTCTCCTGTCCTCAACTGGGACTTACGTCACTGGCCTGCTGGTTCTCAGAACAAAACCTTTGGCTTCCATCATCACATGTTAGCCAATTCCATACAATAAATCATATATATATTATATTATATATATAATATAATATATGTATTATATATGTGACATATATTCACAAATATATAATATATGTCGCATATATAATATATATTATATATGATTTATTATATATATCATATATGTCGCATATATAATATATGATTTATTATATGGAATTATTTATTTTTAAATAATATTTATTATTTATTTATTTATTATAATTTATTATTTAAATAAATAATATTTATTATTATATGGATTTATTATATGGAATTATGTATTATTATATGGAATTATATATGTCATGTATAATATATATACATTATATAATATATATTATATATACACATAAATATACATTATATATATATGTATAATATATACATTATATATATATATACACACACACACACATATATATAATGTATATATATGTCATATTGGTTCTGTTTCTCTGGAGAACCCTCACTATGACAGGTCCCATGCCATTGACAAGCCACAGAGCCTCAGGACTTCTGTTTTCTCAACTCTAAGTGTATAGAACCAAGGAGACCCAGAAATGATTGTTTTAAGAAAAGAACAAATGGAAGGAAATCCTTTCGCAAGGTCTCTGATGTGAATCAGATGGCATTTGCTGCCCTTACTTTTTTATTGTCACCTGGTATACCAGAAGAGGATCCAGCCTCTGTAAGTAAGGCTAACATAGTACATGACGTGGACATTTGAGCTGCTAGAATCTTTTATGTGCTCTGAAAACAAAAACTGAGCAAGTTAGGCTTTTTGCATAGAGCAGTCATGAATCTGCCCTACTCTGCTTTCATTTCTTTAATTATCTATTCACTTTTGAAATGGTTGCAATAAGACGTCATACGGCAAATACATATAAAATACACATACAAGTAGAATGTAATGATTAGAGAGGGGAATGCAAAGAAGGATGTCTACCTAAACGGACGAGGTCGAATTTCCAGCTTGTTCCAGAGCCCTCCAGGGTCCCAGGTAAAGTGGAAGCGTGACCATTCATGCAGGGTTCACTGTTGGAAAGAGGGGCCAGGCCTGTGTCTTGAGGCAAATTAATATACTTTGTAGCTGTGAATTCTAAAAGCAGTTTTCCATGAAAATTATATAATTGTATATTTTTCAAACTGATACATACCATGGTGTGGTGTTAAGTGTGCAGAATAGTATACCAATTCCTTTTAACCCCAGGTCCACTACCAACTAGGTTTGTTTTTTTTTTTAATAATTTTTTTTTTACATTTTTATTTTATTTTTGAGAGACAGAGCACAAGTGGGGGAAGAGAAGACAGAGAATGAGACACAGAATCAGAAGCAGGCTCCAGGCTCTGAGCTGTCAGCACAGAGCCCGATGCGGGGCTCGAACTTACAAACTGTGAGATCATGACCTGAGCTGAAGTCGGGTGGTTAACCGACTGAGCGACCCAGGCGCCCCACCAACTAGGGTTTTAATAAGTAAACATCATTCACATTTACTCTCCGGAACGCGGGTTTTTCACCATGTTGAGAAGACGTTATTTATAAATGGTTAGCATGGTCTCTGGTGCCATGAAAATTTCCTAGTATACAGTTCTTGTTATTATAGCTATTTTTTTATTATCACTATTTGGAAGTCCAAGGATACTGAATGATCAATTAGACAATATCCCCCAAACATAATTCCAGAAATGAGTTTCTGGTTGTATGGCAGGCAAAGTCTTCAGAACAAAATCTTGGCTGAAATATGACCAGATCTTGGGTTGATCAGAAATTCACAACACAAATATAAATGAAAATAGTTTTAATTTTTTTATGGTTTGATAGAATATAAAGGAAATCTCTAAGAACTAAAAATAAGCAGACAAAAAAATGACCGAGCTGAAACCAGAACAGGAGGCATGAGCAATCAGCAGGTGTATGTTAAAGAGGTTGAGTTTAGGGGAGCCCAGGTGGCTCTGTTGGTTACGTCTCAGACTTGATTTGGGCTTTGGTCATTATCTGATGGTTTGTAAGATTGAGCACTGCATCAGGCTCATGTTGGCACTGCAGAGCTTGCTTGAGGTTTTCTCTCTCTCTCCCCCACCCACCCCCTCTCTCAAAATAATTATAAACAAACTTAAAAAAAAAAAAGAAGCTAAGTTTAGACCCTGGAACAATACAGGTCTTCACCCTGAGACCTGGACTTTAGACTCTGAAATGGGGTTCCAAAAATAATGCCATATGTGCGGGTCATTTGGCCCTCAAAAAAAGGAAAAGAAAATTCTCCCAAAGATCATATGCAAAATGTAGGTCCCACACACACACACACACACACACACACACACACAGATTTATACATACAATGCAGAATACAAAATAAGTGTATTTGAAATATTTCAAGAAATACAACAAAATTAGAAGAGAACAAAAATCAATCGTGTTCGTGCACACGATTGATTTTTGTTCTCTTCTAATTTTTGTTCTCTTCTAATTTGAAATAAAAGAACTAGATAGTCCTTTTAGAAATAAAATTATTAAATTTCAAAATGCAATGAATGGGTTAAGCGTTAATTAAGATTAAAATGAACTAAAAATTGGGGATCATGAAGAAATACCTAATCAGAAGAAATACTCAGAGGGGCGCCTGGGTGGCTCAATCGGTGAAGCATCTGACTCTTGGTTTCAGCTCAGGTCATGATCTCGCGGTCTGTGAGTTCGAGCCCCGCATCGGGCTCAGTGCTGGCAGCACAGAGCCTGCTTGGGATTCTCTCTCTCCCTCTCTAGCTGCCTTTCCCCCACTTGTGCTGTCTCTGTCTCTCTCAAAATAAGTAAATAAACTTAAAAAAAATTTAGAAGAAATACTCAGAATGTTTGAAAGAGAAACAAGGAAGTAGAAAATCGTTACAGAACACTAAAATATAGAACATAGAAAATAGAGTACAGTGTATATGAAGCCAAATTAAGCCAAACAAAACAAGGAATTTCACACTTAGACACATTGTTGTAAAACTGCAGAACTTCAAAGAAGATTCCAAAAGTAGCCAAAGAGAAAAAGATCAACAAGCTAACAGATTTTCAGCTGAAATAGCAGAACAAGAAGACCGAGTAACATCTTCCACATTTTGAGAGGCTGTAACTTTTAAGGAAGAAATATATAACCTGTGAAACTATCATTAAAAGTAAAAGTAACTAAAGATCTTTTCTGATAGCTCAAAACTGAGAAAACTGTAATCAATAGACTAACGCTAAAGGAATTTTTAAAAAGGTATTCTTCAGATAGATAAAAACTATTTTAGAAGGAGGAAAAAATCCAGGACACCTGGCTGGTTCAGTTAGAAGAGCATGGCACAGGGCGCCTGGGTGGCTCAGTCGGCTGCGCGTCCGACTTTGGCTCAGGTCATGATCTCACAGTCTGTGAGTTCGAGCCCTGCGTCAGGCTCTATGCTGACAGCTCGGAGCCTGGAGCCTGCTTTGGATTCTGTATCTCCCTCTCTCTCTGCCCCTCCCCTGCTCCCACTCTGTTCTTCTGTCTCTCAAAAGTGAATAAACTTAAAAAAAAACTTTTTTAAAAAGAAGAGCATGTGACTATTAATCTCAGGGCTGTGAGTTCGAGCCCCACATTGAGTGTAGAGATTACTTAAACAAATAAAAATTTTAGAAGGAAAAACATATCTGAGATTCTCCTATTTCTTTTATGAGGAGAAGTTTTAAAAAAATTATTAGCCTTAAACTCTATTAAATATACAAGATAAAAATTTCAAGTGTGACCATTGAAAATAAAGAAGTGATATGTATACATATCAAAACAATAGAGAAAAAAAACAATGGCATTAACACCAAAGTTCCACAATCAACTCCCCTCCATGCTCCATTTCCCTCCAAAATTAAAATTCCAGACAAGTGAATAGTCATAGAAATAACATTGTTATTAAAGGCATTAAGTAAGAGACACAGAGTAACATGCTAGGAGGAAACTCAATGGTATGAATAATAAATCATAATCACAATAAATATAAATGGACTAAGTATAGTTGTTAGTCAGAAGTCATTAAATGTAAGACTGAGTTCAAAAATGTCAGGTATATGGTGTTTACAAGGTTGTATTTAGCACATGACAAAATGCAAAGGTGGAAACAAGGGGTAGACAAAGATACAGCAAATTCTAACCCTACTGAAATTAGACAAGTAGAATTTAAGACAAAAAAAAATATGTATAGAGACTGCCCACATAATGACGATAATTGCCAATTCATCTAGAAGATACATCTATTCTCAATGTGGTGTCAACATTGAGTATATTTTCAAAATACCACAGCAAAAATGGTAGAAATACAAGGAAGAACTGATAAGTTCATCTTTGCGGTGAGATATTTCAAAATTATTTTGGCAGAGTAAGAGACACACACAATGATTTGGCAAATCTTTCTCAAACACCCACGTCCTAAATGTGTATGATCCTTTTTGTTAGCACTAAGACTAACGCCGATGGGTGGCGCCCGGGTGGCTTAGTCGGTTGAGAGTCTGACTCTTGATTTCAGCTCAGGTCGTGATCTCAGGGTTTGGGTTTGTGAGTTCGAGCTCTGCTCTGACAGAGTGCAGGCTGCTTGGGATTTTCTCTTTTCTTCTGTCTCTCTGCCCCTCCCCTGCGCTCTCACTCTCTCTCTCTCTCTCTGTCTCAAAATAAAATACACATTAAAAAAAAGACTAAAGCTGATGACATGAAATTAAAACCATGTCAAATGTAGGGAGCACTGGGACATGTGGGTCACCTTGCAGGCTTTCAAGGCTACCTGGGCTTTAAGGAGTGTGTCAGAGATAGCAGAGTTAGGGACACACAACACGTTCCTTCAAAGAGTTTTCATAAATCTTGGGCAGGCTTTTGATGGGAACGGAGACGCAAGACAGTCTGACGGTGCTTTCCCTGAATTCCCAGAGAGGGTCCTAGATTCTGAATTAGAGAAAGAACATTCAGGTTTGAAAATCCACTGAGCAGCGAGATGTGGCCTTCTGTTGAGGAGCTCGAGGGTCCGGAGTGGAGCTCTGCTGTGGACAGAAGGTCCTTACACCCTTCAGAGAGCAGGCGTCGTCCCAGCATTCCCAAGCCATCCTTAAAGGTACCGACCCTGGCTGGTCAGCGATCAAGCCATGATTTTCAGACGAGGAATAAAGTGTCCATGCGTGGCATGGCTTCTAAAAGAGAATTTGATTTTGAGACCGATGGCCTGAGTTCTAGTTCTGACTCCACGCTTCAGAAACTTTGAGCGTGTCTTGCCTTAAGCAAGGAGATACGTCATAAGTTATGATCCCTACCTATATCCCCAGTTTGCTTACCTACGTCCCAAACATCAAATGGGATAATGAATACACAATCACATGGTAAATTCCAAAAGCCAGATACACATGGAAAGAGTCGTCATCCTCCTAAGCAAGGAAGATACGCACGCAGATGATCCTGACTCATCTGTGAAATAAATCCTAAGGAAACAGTGAAAAGCAAGGTTGATAGATAAAACTCTCAGCAGAGGAAGGACTTCTCTGAATGGCAACGGCATAGTTTAGTTTTGATTTGCGAGGAAGAACGAAGCCTTTTGCTGGAGGGATTCGCCAACGAGCAGGATGCCAGAATCTCCTTGGCATCAGGAACGCACGGAACTGGGCTTTCAATAATTTGTCAACTCAGAATAGACTATCCTTCTGAGATAGGCTCTTTCAAACTGCGGTGTCCTGTTGAAGTTCCCCAAAGAGTGTATTGTAATGCGAAGTGTTCAGGTGATAGAAGCCAAGCCAGTCAGAATCCTTCCTTGGAATTTTATTCTGATCTGAAAGAACAACAAAATGGCAACGTGAGTCCCAAGTGTTCAAGGACCAGGACACCTGCTCTCTCTGGTCCCCTCATCGCCTTGCTGTGGTTTCTGTTAGGCAAGAATGGGACTGACAGGACCTCTCCCCAGCGCTGTGTCTTTTATGAGACTCCGACCCCAAGTCGTGAACAGGAACCCTCTGCCCTGCATTGTGCCAGCTGTTTCTTGCACATCACCCGGCTCATTCTTCACCACAGACGCGCGAGGCAGACACCATTGTTGCAACTTACAGGTGAGAGTTGGCGAATAGACCAACATAGACCAACTATGTCATAGCACCTTAAACACCATGAATGGGGGGAACACACACGCACACACACACACACACACACACACACACAGTTTGGGGGTCCTGAAGCCATTTTCTCATTCTTACAATTACAGGTGCTTTGCAATCCTCGGTTTTTCTTTGGCACTTAGGCATTGAGGGAAAAGGCTTTCCAGATTCCGTGGAATGTGTGCTGACCAAGAAACGGACGTCATCTGCAAGGCAAGGCACTGGACAGCAGACAGACAGCAAACAAAGGACTAAATAATGAACTAGAATGAACTAGAAAAGGCACAGGAAGTGCCTTTTAAAGCCTGTTTCTCGATGCGGCTTTCGGGCCAGCCTCGTTCCTCCGGCCGCTGCTATAAAATACATTTCTGCCCCTGATCTGTCACTCTCGCAGTTGAAGCTCCAAACGTGATCGGATGCGGACATTTCTCTATAGCAGCCTTTTTAAGGCCTTCAGAATTTTCAGTTTGATTAACACATTGATAAGACACACGTTTTACTTAAAACGAGCCTGCCTGTGGGATTTGGGGGGAAAAATTCCAAAAATGAGGCCACACTGGAAATATTAAATACAGATACAGTAGTAAAACATTCAGCTAAAATAGCAATAAAATGGACCTTCGATGGGCCTCTTGAGGAATTAAAACAGCAGCTTCATTCCGTGGGTGTGTTCAGACAGAAATAAATCAACGCCGTACCGCCAGGAAGAAATAGGACCCCGGCATATCTTTATTTAAGATATGTAGGATGCCAAGTCAGAGACTGTGGAGGAGAAATACATATTGTTTTTGAAACTGAAACATGAATATGGTTGTAATTTTAACGCCTCTTGCTGGAAAAAGGTCATCTTCGGCGAGGTCGGGGTTTTCTTAAGGTCACTTCACATAGAGATATCTGCCTTCCTCTGACATCTCATCTGGCGGAGACCCAGCTCCTTTGACACACGAAATGGGTTCTTAGCACACCCCATGGCTATTTCTATCAACATCGGTGATTCTCACACGGAGCGGAATGTGTATAGATCGGAGACCAGGATCCACGGTGTCTCTGAGGCTGGAGGTTGAGTTGTGAGGACGGACTGAAAGTTTTTGTTATTATTTAAAGGGATCGTAATCCTATTTCTAAAATAAAAGTACAGCTCCAAGTGCCTGTGTGGGGGGAACAGAATCAGATATGCCGGGGGGGGAGTATTGTTTGCTGCTGTCCTTCTCCAAAGCAGCTCTCCTGGGAAAGAAGATACATTTAATTCATTTCAGAATACTCTCATGCCACCCTTTCTTTCAAGGCAGCCCATGTTTGGAAGTTCATAGAAATGTTTTTTTTTTTTTTTTTATTGTTTATTTATTGTGAGAGAGAAAGAGAGAGAGCACGAGCCAGGGAGAGACAGAGAGAAGGAGACAGAGGATCCGAAGCAGGGTCCACACTGTCAGCGAGGAGAGCCCAATGTGGGGCTCGAACTCACGAACCGTGAGATCATGACCACAGCTGAAGTCAGACGCCTAACCGACTGAGCCGCTCAGGTGTCCCCAAATGTTAATTTTGGTTAAATCTACTGGGGTTATTTTCCAGTAAAATAGATGATGAGCATAGGACCACGGTGGCTTTTCTTCCCACGTCGGAGCTGGGATGGTCCCCTGCGGACACACAGTGGTGACATCTCATCCTGTACCGAGCCTGTGAAGGGTCAGTAAGATGGCCTGAAGCAGAAGGAATCATCGTTACCATTACCTTCCATAAAGACAATTACGATGTTGATTTTTAATAGCTGCGTATGACGTATCTAGCTTTCCTGAATCAATTGGCCCACGTGGAGCTTCATCTAAAGAAAAAAAAGGCAAGGAAAGAAAGTTACCTTAAAAGGTGAATACAATCATCAGTTGATGTACATTTAGGCTCTTTCCGTAATTTGGCTCTTGTTGAAAGTGCTGCTATAAACACTGGGGTCCAAGTGCCCCTCTGCATCACCACTCCTGACTGTATCCCTCGGGTAAATTCCTAGCAGTGCTATTGCTGGGTCATGGGGTAGATCTATTTTTAATTTTTTGAGGAACCTCCACACTGTTTTCCAGAGCAGCTGCCCCGGTTTGCATTCCCACCCAACAGTGGAAGAGGGTTCCCGTTTCTCCACATCCTCTCCAGCATCTATCGTCTCCTGATCTGTTCATTTTAGGCACTCTGGCTGGCGTGAGGTGATATCTATGTGGTTTTGATTTGTATTTCCCTGATGAGGAGAGACGTTGAGCATTTTTTTAAGTGCCTGTTGGCCATCTGGGTGTCTTCTTTGGAAAAGTGTCTATTTATGTCTTCTGCCCGTTTCTTCACTGGATTATTTGTTTTTCCGGTGTGGGGTCTGGTGAGTTCTTTATAGATTTTAGATACTAGCCCTTTGTCCTATATGTCATTTGCAAATATCTTTTGCCATTCCATTGGATAAAGAAATTGTGGTTTATATACACAATGGAATACTACGTAGCAATGAGAAAGAATGAAATCTGGCCTTTTGTAACAACTGGAGAGTGTTATGCTAAGTGAATTAAGTCATACAGAGAAAGACAGATACCATATGTTTTCACTCTTATGTGGATCCTGAGAAACTTAACAGAAGACTATGCGGGAGGGGAAGGAAAAAAAAAAAGAGAGAGAGAGAGCCAAACCATAAGAGACTCTTAAAATTGAGAATAAACTGAGGGTTGATGGGGGGGGGGCGGGGGATGGGCATTGAGGAGGGCACCCGTTGGGAGGAGCACTGGGTGTTGCATGGAAACCAATCTGACAATAAATTTCATATTAAAAAAAAAAGGGGAATACAAATCATGACTGGGTTGGTAGGGAGTCGGTTCACAAATACATGCATTCGTATGTGGGAGCACGCACACCGTACCCACACGTATCTGTATGCCCGTGTGGACATGTAAGTAAGTACCCAAAGTAAAGCCAAGTCCTTTCCCTACTATCTTTCAATATGATGCTTTTGGACTTGGTAAGCGATCGACTCAGAGTAGAAAAAGGTCGCTGTTATTTTTTCGGTATTTGTTGTGTGAACATTTCACGACACAAACCATCCAGCCCCCTCCTGCTGGAACTTGGAAGCCTGGGTCACTCCCGTGTGATGAACAGCAGCCTCGGGAAGGAAAATCGTCTTCGCAAGCAGCATGGGGAGATTGTGACGCACGGTGGGGAGGGTGGCCCACCTCACCGGAAGCCCACCCCCAACCGCCCTCACCGGCCCCCACCTCGGACGTGGGCTTCGTGCGCTCGCAGTGCCGGCCGCTCTGCCCAGCATTTCAGCAGGCAGCCAAGGTCCGTGGCAGCCATCCAGGCCGTGGGGCACCCAGGTGTTCCCCTTCTGGAAAGCATCCAGGTGCCCCCGGGGCTCAAAGGAGGTGAATAGCCAGGTGTAGCTGCAAACTTCTGTTCCTTGTTGCTCCCGGCCTGTGCCCTCCTGCCTACACCTGAATGGTCCCCAGCAAGCACTGCAAACATACATTCGTGTGCCGCCATGTGCGGGGGCCAGAGGCTGCCAGCGGAGGCTGTAAAGTGTTTTGTTCCTTCATTTAGGATGATTAAGAAAACAGGGCAAGAGAGTTCTTCTCACACATCTCTCCTGGAGGACCTCCAGCACAGCTCTCCGAAGACAGGCCTTGCCTTATCTGCCAGAATGTTCTTCCTTTCACAGAGAGGGAGCGAACTGTGGTCAAAGAGCCCTGTGCATATAGTGAGAGAGGCCATGCACCAGTTCTCTCTCCTTCCCGTGTCATTTCCTCACTCAGTCTAGGGTCTTTGTCTTTGGGGAGTTCATGACGTCATAGCAGGGAGCCAGTCATCAATCAGGAACCTGAGGGTAAAATGGCAACGGCATTGAGTGATACAAAGAAACAGATGAGGGAAGCAGGGATGGAGAGGGAGTAGGGTCAAGCTTGTGGTCTTAGGGAGAGCTCCCTGGGGAATCCCAGAAGGATCTGGCATCTGCAGGATGGGTGGGACTAACCAGGGGAAGGAAAGGGTGGAGGGTGGTCCAGGCCCAGCCTGGGGCGGGGGGGGGGGGGGGGTCAGGGGCACTCTCAAGGAATGGCAGAAAAAGAGGACAACACTTTTCAAACATGGTTCCCAAATTATTTGACACTCCCTTCATCAAAGGGCCGGGTCTATGTCCTGTGGAATGGGGAGAAATTTGTGAGTGCCTGGGTGAACAGAGTGTGACAGAAAGGATGCTCTGTGACTTCAGAGGCTAGTCGGTGCAAGGCCATGGCTCCTGGCTGGTCGTCTGGGGATGCTAGCTCTGGAGGACTGTGCGTGCTCTCTTTCAGATACCAGCCATGGATCCCCAGCAGATGCCATGGGCTGGTGTTGGGGTCGACAATGCCAGCTGAGGCTGTACTCAACCATCCTGGCTCACCCCGAGACTGGGGAGGAAGGTGCCATCTTGGAATTAGAGCCTGCAGTCCCAGCTTATCTTGGCCCCAGTCCCTGGTCTCAGCATCTCTCACTGGACTCTTTCTGCACTCCCCACCCTTAGGATTCCTTATCCATAAAAATGGTGGCTCTTAGCTCTTCTAGCTGTGGAGTCATTTCTTTCACAGCAAAAGACAACAGGGACAGGTAGTGTGGGCAGAGGACAGTCGATGGGGCCAGGCATGCCATGAAAGGAGGTGTCTAGACCGTGTCTGGCCCTGGAAGCATATTAAAGACTGTGATCACTATCCCTAGAGCAATGAGGACGTACTGGGAAGTTTTAATCTGGGAGAAACAAAACCAGATTTGTGCACTGAAAGAGCACCAGACCTTCAGGGCTGGTTTGAAAGGAGCCTGGCCTGGGTTTGGAATCAGAGGTCACTGCCATGTCCGGGTGAGAGATGATGGCCTCCTGGACTAACACAGTAGTGACAGGCATTGCTAGAAGCGAACAGAGCAGACAGATCTTGAGAGGGTAAACTTATGTTGGCCATGGCTTTGTTATGAGGATGAAGCTGTGATAGAACTCCCATTGGCCCCAAAGGGACCAGTTGTACTAATGACATTAATGCTATCTATTAAGACAGGGGAGGGGTGAAGATCCAGAATCTGGTCCTGGACATTTTGAGTTTAATGCAATTTTCAGCATTCAAAGTAGAGGTGATGAGGACATACGACTCAGAGCCAGAAGCTTTGTTCTATCCATCAGTTTGGGAGTCTTTAGCCTGCAAATGACTAGTGAAGCCACAAATTTTGTTGATCTGGTCTTGGGAAGAAGCTTGGAAGAAGAGTAAGGGATTGAGGATGAATGACCTCCAATAATTAAAGGTAGTAGTGGTTAAGAAGAAGGAACCCAGAGATGGAGGAAGAAAACCCTGGAAATCCTTTGCCCTGGGAGTGTAGGAACGAACATGTATAGGACTGAGTACCCCATGATCTAAGCAAGGAAGAACTCATCTAGAGATTATCAGAGGACAGACAGAGGTAAGGGAAGAAGTGAGTGTCTGGCATCATAGGAGGAAAGAGGCTCTTTTTATAAGGTGTCTGAAAAAAGGAGAAGTAAGATAAGGTGTTAATCAGAGGAACACTGAGAGCAAAAAGTGTTTTTTTTTTTTCTCTAAAAATGGGAAGATCATGATTAAGTGAATAAATATCGATGTGAAGGATCTAGAGAAATGTGCTGGAGACAGACAAGGGATGATGAGATTTTAAGATTCTCAAGAACAGGGAAGGCTGTCTCAGAACAAAGGATGGAAAGGAGCTCAAATGGAAGGGGGTGTCTCCTCAAAGGTACCAGAATAGAAGGATAGGACACAGTAAGTGAAATGTTCAGCATTCAGAGAAAGTTGAGGGAGTTCTTATCCCACTACTTCCATTTTATCTGAGAACTTGGAGGTTTTGTTCTCTTCTGTGGGTTGTGAGGGTAGTTACAACAGAGATTTGAGAGGTAGTAAGGGTTTGAAATATTTGCTGTGACAACAGGATCTTAATGGGCCAAGGAAATACAAGAGGACATCCTGGTGGGGGTGATCCCGCTTTTGAAGATGAACATCTATGCACTCTGCCTTCCTGGGCGATCTCCAGCAGCACATGCTTCTTGAGTGAAGACAAGTGAACCACTGAGTTCAGCTGGGGCTTGGGTTTTACTCGGATGTGAAAAGCAGAGAGTAAGGGATTTGGGGGTGTTGACAAAAGTATTCCTAAAATAATTTAGGCTGAGCAAGGAGGAAGGTGAAGACATGAGAAGGTTGATGCATTGGGAGGAATCCCAGGTGATTATTTCACCAGAGATTTCTAACACTTACTTCCATGGAATCCTGGGAATGTTGCTCAAAGATACCACCATTCACCAAGAATCTAGAATCTAGAACCTATGCAGCCTTGTATATGTTTCCAAAGAGTGAGGCAGTGCTGTGTAGGGACTATGGCTTCAAGCTCACGCATTGAGCTGCCTACCTGCAAGATGGAGCATACGGTCATCATTGAACCTTGCTGTATAAGCTTGGTATGTCACAAGCTGGCTGTACATCAGTCAATATGCACAAAACCCTTTGGTAATTCAGGCACAGGTGAACACTATGTATTAGACAGCGTCGCCCCAGATGTTCAACAAATAGCTTGAAGCAACTATTGTCACCTCCAATTCGTATTTGAGGAAATGGATGCTCTGACAAGCTAAGTAGTTTGCCTAAGATATCAGATAATTAGGGGTAAGACCAGCGTAACCATAATAATTCTTAAGGCTTACATATCGTTAAGGCTGTTTAACATTCATTGCCTTAACTTGTGACTGAAACATTTGAAATACAAACAAAGACCTGGTTGGACTCCCAAGTCAGGGCACCTGTCGTTATTCCAAGAAGTCTTCTGGACAGTTCCTCAGACTGTTTCTTCACCTGGACTAAGTTACTATACTTGCTATATCTACCTCATAGATGGATTACAAATATGAAATGGGATGTGAGAAAGGATGTCTCAACTGTTGAGCAGTTTCTCTTCTCTGACTTTCTCCTCACCCTGCTTTTTGATTCTCATCTCTCCCCATCTCCGAGGCTACACTTGACCAGAGAGTGTTTCATTAGCCCATGAGTTCATCTGTGAGATTCCAGCAAAAAGGATTCCATCTGTTGACAATATCCTGGGTCCCTTAAAACAAGTCCTCAAACACAGATAGCGGATCATCTACCTCACTGTCATCAAGCCAAAGCCAACTAAGGGTACGGAAGCACAAAATAATAGGTGAATGTCTTCATCATGACCATCTGGATTGAATCCAGTCTTTGCCACATAGCCATAGCAGCACCCTTTCTCTTATGGATTTAGAAGCCAGTGTCAGTTGCCTTACAAAGAAGGTAGAGAAAAGAACAAATCAGGGTGGGCACAGAAAAGCTTAAGCTTCCTTCCAAGATGGATTTACCATTTCTTCCCTCCTCAGGTCAGTGCCATACCTGCTGTCACATGGCAGAATTACTTATCCATCATGTCACATCTCCTCTCCATGGTGCCTTCCCTCCATCCATCAGCAGTTTTGAGGCCTCACCAGTTGGGGGGGGGGGTGCTTGCCCAGTGTCTTTTCATTCCTTGTGACCCCATGCCTGGCGCAGAGCTGACTTGTCTGGGGAATGCATCTTTCCCCAGGTTCGTGAGTCAACCTGTTTCCAGAGATTCCCAGTTGCTTGCAGAAAGGTGTCCAACCCTTTAGCATGATATTTTCCATGGATTTAAGGCAATAAATAACACCCAAAAAGAGAAATCAAGAAAGCACAGCAAGGAGGTATTTTTTAAAAATATAATAAAGAACTAAATATGTATATGAGATGTAAGTTGTGGGTCTGAAGAGGGCGATTTGGAGATGGATGTGACTGGGACCAGGGACTATACACTATTTGATTCATTAAACTGTAACCATAGATTGCTTCGATCAACATTAAAAATTTTTTAAAAAGTCACATTTATGACTCTTTCACTCTGTCTGTGGGGGTAGGAGGGAAGATAGCCATGACTTTTGATACCTATTATTCTTTAAGAAAAGCTGAAACGCAGTTTTTCATCAATGCTTCAGTGTAGTCTGTGTGAATCGGTTATTACTTATCTTTTTTTTTTAAATTTCACCAGAAATATAATTGAAAAGATAATAAACGGGAGAGAGATGACAATCTAACATACAGAGGAAAAAGTTATTTATAAAACCATTAGAGAGCTATGGTCCCAGATCAGCCTAACTCTAACGGCCACTTAAAGTTTGCACGTTACTCAAAGTTGTTTAACATTTATTATTTTCAGTTTGCAGGGGATCGGAAGTGACTCTTCTTCGTTTGAGCTATAAGGATGTTGAGGCTGCAGAAGCCGCCTTATCTCTGTGAATCCATAGTCACAGAGAGGTGGAGTCCAATTCGGAAAACGGTCCTTTCTCTTTTCTTCACTCCTTTGGAGGTGCTCTGTCCAGGTCCTAAAGCCAAGTTATGCTGCAGTAACAAATAGCCCTTGCCACTCAATGAACTGAGGAGCAAAGAAGCCAGCCACCCTGTGTGCCAGGGACTCCTCCTTGTTGGAATGGTTCTCCCTACCAATCTAGAGGGACTCAGCGGCCACCACGTGGAGTGCTGCCAGGCCCCAGCGCAGAGAGAGAGGAGCACGCAGAAGACATCTCTCCGGATGATCACGCCCACCCACCTGGAAGTAGTGCCCGAAACCTCTGCCCAAACTCACTGGTGGAGAGAAATTATGGGACTGCGATTTATATTGTCTCTCCATCAGCGTATTTTTAGATTACAGTTATTTTTAATGCCAAACAGGGAAGGGATGGAATATTTGGAGAAAAGTTCTGGTATCTATCTTGCTTCCATGCTCACGGGCGACCCAGAAGACTCCCCCTTAATAGCGAGGCTATTTTCATCACGGTTAGCTGTGACAAATTTTATTTTAATGCTCTTCTCACAGCGTGTGCTTCCTCTATCTCCAGTAGCAACAAACACTGGGGCAGCAGTGGGACAGGGGCTGGGAAGGGTGAGGAGAAATAATGCAGGTACAGGGCGTCCAAGGACACCATCAGCCCAGGGGTCTTCTAATCACTTGGTACTGGCTGCACCAAGGTGTGAAAAAGAGTTTTCCTCCAGCGATCGGAGACCCAACTCCATACTCTCAAGAACACAGATCATCACGGTAAATAATGACCATAATGGTGATAAACTTGACGGGAAGCTTTATCTGCTTTCCTTCAAAGAGAATAGCTGGGGAGATGGAGAAACTTCTTTCATGTAAACAAAAATGAGGGAAGATGAGTTGAGGATGGTTAGGGCAGGAAAGCAGGAGAGCGAAGAAAGACACTCAAGCCGTAGTCATCTCTCCTTTGATGGAAGACGAGTCTCCTGGGGGAAAAGGGAGGGTTATCCTGCTTCCTCGTGGCAGGGATGAAAGAGGGATAAAAATATATATCCATTACGAGGAGAGGCAACTAGAATGCTGTAATGAAGAAAAGGTGATTGCCTGAGAAGAATAATGCTCTCCTTATGCATTTATTTATTTTCTACTAAAATAGTGTGGGTTTTGATCATCTCGGAAGGCACAGAGTAGGCAGAACCATATGTAAAATCAGTGTGCTCTTGGGAACTTGATGAATGGATCCATAAGTCTTGGGAAACAAAACCACAAAATCTTGAGGTGTTGAGAAGAGACGTTCCGAGTCAGGGCACATCGTGGTGTCTCTCTCTCCCCTTCCTTTGCATCTCTGATTAGTGGATGCTTTTGAAGCACAAAGAAGGCAGTGCATGAGAGATACTTCACACATTTTCTGGCCACCCAAAGTCAAAACACATCACTGAAGACTCCTTCTTTGGTCTCCTAAAGGAACGAGGTACGAATCCCACGTTTAAGGAAAATTCCTACCCCATGCTGAGTTTGTTCAAGACAAGCCCTTATCAGCAAATTGAAACTCCAGTGAGATGGAGAATATACGTCCTGAGTTCCTAGGGGAATAGGTTATTTCTCCTGCATACATGTTTTAGTTTCCCAGGTCTGCCCTAACAAATGACCACAAACTGGATGGTTTAAAGCAACAGAAATTCATTTTCTGAAGGTTTTGGGGACAGTGTGTCCAAAATTGAGGTAAGCGGTGACACACTCACTCTGAGGGCTCTAGGGCAGAATGCTTCCTGGTCTCTTCCACATTCTGATGTCTTACGCAGTCCTTGGCTTGGGGCAACATCACTCCAATCTATGGTTTCTCTCTGTGTGTCTGTCTCAAACGCCCCCCTCTGTCTTTCTCTTATAAAGGACACCCACTGTTTGATTTAGGACCCACCCTAAGTCCAGGATGACCACCTATGTGGAACTGAAGAAAGAAAACAAGCAAGGAAAAAGAAAGAGACAAACAAAAAACCAGACTCAACTTTAGGGAACAAACTGATGCTTGTCAGAGGTGAGATGGCCAGGGGAATGGGTGAAATAGGTAAAGGAGATTAATGAATGCACTTGTGATGAGGACTGAGCAAGGCATAGAATTGTTGAATAATTATATTGCACATGTGAGTCTTAAAAAAATTCTTGGGGCTCCTGAGAGGCTCAGTCGGTTAGGTGTCTGACTCTTGATTTTGGCTCAGGTCATGATCTCACTATTTGTGAGATCCAGCCCTGCTGCATTCTCTGCAAGGACAACACAGAACCTACTTGGGATTCTCGGTCTCTGCCTCTCTGTCTCTGCCCCTCCTGTGCACATTCTCCCTCTCTGTCTCTCAAAATAAAGAAACATTAAAAAATTAAAAAAAAGTCTTAATCACAATTCCAGAGAACCTGTTTTCAAATAAGGTCACATTCCAGGTGGATATATCTTTGGTGGGGTGGGGGTACTATTCAACCCACTAGATAGTCCCCACCACGGTACCCAATTAGGAATTGTCAGACTGCATAAATGACTCATCCAGGAGGCATATAAGACGTTTGGCAAAGGGAGACTCCCGTGAGGTCTTCCCCTGGTACCCAATTAGGGTGGCTCATAGCTGTGAGACCTTCTCAATCCATTTCTAAGAGAGAACTCTGTGGCCTGTGGACCCTGACAGGAAATCACTCTTCCGCATCAGTCAGATCCTCAACTCCCATTTGTTCTATTTATTCACTACAAAAGTCTTTCCTGATCACCTACAATGTTCCAGGCCCTGGGCTGGGCACTGGGTTGCTTAGGGTTGCTTAGGATGGTTCCCCTAGAGTGATGTGTGGGATCAGGTGTGGGTCACCTTCTCCCTTACTATAAGACCCCTTTGGAGACAGGCCTTTTGCAGCTTTCTAGGCAAGAGTGAGTCTAAGCAGCACATGATTTTATCTACCTGATCTCAGCTGCTTGGGTCAGGAATGGACACCTGGCCCAAGAAGTGCCAAACAGATGCTGTCTTCTGGAGACACTGAGGCCGAGCCACAATGACTTGGGACACGAAGCCACCGCTTGCGTGTTTAGCAGTCTTTTTCATGGTGTGCCCGGAGAAAAGTTGCAGAGAGAACAAGGTAGCTGCACAAAGGGATGAGACGTTGTGTACCTCCAAGGACAGACGAGTCTTTCACTCCCTGGGACACTACATGGTATTTCTGGGAACAGAATTCCCCGAGACTGCTCATATTTTTGCCCTCTGCCGTCAGCTGATTTCTGGGTATCGTATCAGTGAGGGGAGGAGGAGAGATGCCAACACAGACTCATTAAGTTGCACACGGCTCAATGAATGGATGAACGGGAGGGAGTAGGGTGGTTAGCTGGCTCTGTAAGCAAAGAAAGTGTCACCAAATGGGTGCAATCCATTTGGAAGGATAAGTAAGAGTTTTTCTGGCTGAATTTTATTAATTAACATGTGAATGGAGTAGTTGCTCAGCCTTAGATGCACATTAGAATCAGTTGGGCAATGCCCGGGCCCACTTCAGACCGTCCATTTGGAAGTTCTGTGTGTGTATATTTTAAACAATTCCCAAAGGCGATCCTGATACACCAAGAAGGCCAGATTCACTGACTTCATGAGTTACATGATAAAACAGCATCTTTCCAGAATAGCACATCCTCAATTTTCTTTGGTCTAATAGCCACAGAGTTTTTACCTTGAAGCTGGCCCTTGTGCTACTCAATGCATTCACAGGCCCCGTGCAGCAGGTGCTAAGGAAATATGTTTAGCTTCTACAAATCACACAGTGACATAGGCTCCTGATATCCATTGGACCACATCATTTCTTTTTGGCAGCATCTTCACTGATGACATCACAGACCTCTAAAAAATTTCGTCCTCTAATTTATGTTTGCATCCTCATTTCTTCTGCCTCCACCCTGGTGTGGGCCTGCCATATGAAATTTTTCTTATAGGTCTCTTCACATCCAGTAAATCACTTTATAGTCCTCATGACTCATCACATGCCCACACCCCACACACATACCCACAGACACACATACAGTCCACTTTCTTACCCCCCATCTACCCATCCACTCATCTATCAGTGTATCCACCCATCCATATATCCAACCATATACCCATCTATGTAAGTATCCATCTTTCTATCCATCCATCCATATATATATATATTCATGTTAGTCCAACCATCCATCCATCCATCCATCCATCCACCCATCCATCCATCCAACCATATATACATATATACATCCATCCATCCATCCATCCATACATACATACATACATATGTACATACATTCATCCACCTATCAGTCTATCCATCCACCCATCCATGTAAGTATCCAATCATCCATCCTTCCATCCATCCTTCCATCCATCCATCCATCCATCCATCCATCCAACCATATATACATATATACATCCATCCATCCATCCATCCATACATACATACATACATTCATCCATCTATCAGTCTATCCATCCACCCATCCATGTAAGTATCCAATCATCCATCCTTCCATACATCTCCCCATCCATCCATACATACATACATGCATACATAAATCTATTAGTTCATCCATCCATCCATCCATCATCCATCCATATATACATACATACATACATATGTACATACATTCATCCGTCTATCTATCTATCTATCTATCTATCTATCTATCTATTCATCCATCCACCCATCCACCCATCCAACCATATATACATACATATATACATACATATGTACATACATTCATCCATCAGTCTATCTATCTATCTATCTATCCATCCATCCATCCACCCATCCATGTAAGCATCCAATCATCCATCCATTCATCCATCCATCCACCCATCCATGTGAGTATCCATACATACATACATATATATTCACTCATCTGTCACTCACCTTTCACTTGTTAAGGTGATGGTTAGATTTAGGGTTAGGGGTGAGTAAGGTAAGGTAAGATTTATGGTTAGAGTTTGGAAAGGTGAGGCCTAAGGGTGGGGAGGGTGAGACCAGGTTTAGTTTTATGGGTAGCTTGGACAAAGTTGAGTGTAGGGTTAAAGAAGAAGTAAGGTTAAGTTGAGGATTGGGGATGAGTAGATGGATGGTTCAGGTCATGGTTTGGATGGGGATGGCTAGGCATAAGGATGCCTCAGGAGTCCTCTGTGAGAGCTGATATGTGAGCTGACTCAGAAATGGTCAGCACAGATGTGTCCACCTACAGAAGGATTCAGAACAACTCCAGGCATTGGAAATATGCAGAGCGATACACACAAGGAACTTGCCAGAGGAGCCCTGCAGGCCAAGGGTGTTAGGAAGTGAGGAGAGACATGGCGCTGAGGGTCAAGAAGGAAGTCCTGGAAACCTTCAGAAAATGTCCAATTCATCCTGGAGATTATGGAGAAAACAGGTGGATTTTAAGCAGGGGTACCGTCAAATGCATACTTCCAACCATTAAAAATTCACGTTCTTTCTTTTCATTTTCTGTGGGTTGTTCTTCAGCTGCCTCTGAATAGACCTGCAAAGCACCAAATTAGGGAATATTAGAAAATGCCCTCCCAGGAAATAAAAGACTCTGAAGGCATGAGTGTAGTCATTGCAGAAAGACTCCGTCCACGATCATGCCTCCTGCCAAACAACTGGTTTCCAGTGTTTCCCGCTAAATTCAGAAGGACTTTAGCAAGACTTCCCGATACACAGTAAACACTTGGGCGTTCTTCCTTCGCTCCTTTCTCCTCCCCTTTCTCTCATCTTTCAAGGAAGGACCTAATATTCTTCCTGGTTGCTGATTAGACAAGGACACTGATGAAACTAACAGCTTATCTATCATCTTTCACTAGGAGCAGGCAGCATGCGCAAAGGCCCAGAGGCATGAGAGAGTCTGGCCCTTTGAGATTTCAAATGTAGCTTCTAGATAGCTGGTGGCAGACTAAGCAGGAGAAAATGAGGTAGGAGAGGCCATGAGAGGCCCAAGTGCACACTAGAGTTTCATGTTTATTCTGAAGAGGAAGAAGACAGAAGGCAAGGACAATCAATTACTTTAAACTTTGAAGGGAGATTGTTAATGTCCGTGTTTAAGTCTGTGGTCATAACTATAAAAAATTACTAGCGATAGGAAAGGTGTGTGGTTATAGGTGCATATATGTGTGTATAAAAGATAGATAGATGATAGATTGATAAAATCTTGGATTGGATCAAGTCTTCCAAAGAAGATACGAGAAGTAGAAGCCAGAAAAAAAAAAGATTGGCATATTTGAATATATAAAATTATGAACCTTTCATTTGTCAGAAGATGCTATATGAAAAGTTAAGAGGCAACAGATTGAAAGAATGTATTTGTCTTATACACACTAACTATTAATTGCCTAGCAATTCAATAGGAAAATTAGCAAATTAACAGAAAGATGAAGTATCGGGTCACAAGAGGAGAGATCTCAATGGCCACCCGTGCTCCGGAAAATGCAAATAAGAGCGGTAAAACAGCATTGTTCAACCATCATGTTTTCCTTTAAAAAAAATGACAATAATCCCAACCTGAGGAGACCCTGTAGCTACTGAGACTGTTTAAAAAATTGTTTCCATTTTTTGGGGCGCCTGGGTGGCGCAGTCGGTTAAGCGTCCGACTTCAGCCAGGTCACGATCTCGCGGTCCGTGAGTTCGAGCCCCGCGTCAGGCTCTGGGCTGATGGCTCGGAGCCTGGAGCCTGTTTCCGATTCTGTGTCTCCCTCTCTCTCTGCCCCTCCCCCGTTCATGCTCTGTCTCTCTCTGTCCCAAAAATAAATAAAAAACGTTGAAAAAAAATTAAAAAAAAATTGTTTCCACTTTTTGGGGGTACCGTTTGGCAGTTACCTTTCAAAACATGTAAAGTGGTCCAATGATATGTATGCTGCGGGATGTGTTTTTTGCATCGTTACATGGAAGGGCAACAGATAGTAAAATTAATCCTGAAGTCCATCCACACCCGAGCCAAAGGATTCTCAATTCCCAAACTCTGGAATACCGCAGAGCCATTGAGGGTAAGTTAGGGCAGCTACATGAACTGACCCGGAATTCTCTCACTGCCGGGGGAAAATCATAAGCCAGGGAAATCGATGAATCGTCGTACTCACGAAAACACACCAACAAAAAATGATGGGCAGATAAGTATCTCTCCGTGCCTAGAAGATGGTGCAGGACATTGGCAAGAGCAGAGCCATTTAAGGGTGTTCTATTTGTTTGGGGGTGAAGGGGAGCTCATAAGGTCTGCTCTGTGTTATTTATTTTAGACATTTTACAACAAGCCAACAGGCATTGACCTATGATTTGTGTGTTTTTAAAGAAAAACAAATGTAGCTTCAAGAAAAAAAAAAAATTCTGGCAGCAATGGCCAAGATGGACACAAGAGACCCAGGAGAGAAGGCAGGAGGGACACTGCAGGGACACGGGACAGAAGGCAGGCAGCCTGGTGAGAAGTCAGCCGAAGCCCACCAGGAGGACAGGTGTGCAGGGAACCGCACACGCAGGTGGCTGAGTTTGGAAAACAGGAGCTAATGCCAGGAGACACTGTCAAGACAGAATCCAGGTGACTGGGTCATCGCACAGGGCGGGGGCTGGTCCACAAAGACGCTCAGAGCTTCTCTTGTAAGTGGCAGAGTGGTGGCGGTGCCGTTCATGACGGTCATAGAGGAGGCGGGAAAGCGATTGAATTCTGAGCCAGTGTGTTCGGCGTGATTTTAGACAGGCGTGGGCCACCGAGGTCAAGGCGGTAGGAGACGTGTGAACAAGGGGACTCGTGTCGTGTGGATCCTACCTCAGGTGCCAAGCCGCCGCCCCCAACGGCCACGCGTCAGAGCTGAAACAGAACAAAATTTGGTTCGGCCTCTGACCTGCGGACCTCGAACTTCTTTCTACAGCTGCCCAAAGATGCAATTCTTGACAGATTCCCGGGGCTCCCCAAAGCCAAAAAGAACCCTCATATTTGCCTCGGATGAAGCTGCGCTCCTCACCTACAGAGTCCTTCGCTTTGCTTTTGCCTAGAATTATTCCCTTGTTACTGCTTACCTTATCTTATTAGTTAGTAAGATGGGATGACCAAGAAACAGACAAGCATTCGTGGAAAACAACGGTCTATGAAGAACATGCTTCCTCCTGGGCCCCCGCAGGGTTGGGTAACAGCCGATACCTCAGCGCTAGACTTCAGCTTTGCTCTGACCCAGGCTGGCCGGGCAACCTTTTGGGGGGCCTCGGTTTCCTCCTTTGTAAAACGGGTTCTTTTAAGTTCATTTCTGCTTCCACATTATACTGTATGATCAGCTTCCATCTTGCCCTGACCCTGCGCCCTGACCCCGCCTTTCAGCAGATAATCCACCCCCCCACCCACGCCGGAAGGCTTATTCACTGATGGTGGAAAGAAGGATATTGGAAAAAAATAATAAATTGAGTTTATGCAAGTCGGCGGGGGGGGATCACCTCATTAACAGAATAATTGAGCTGTTGGTTAATTTTACTTGTTATCCACAGAAAAGGGCAAAAAACTTCTAAGCGATGATTCCTCTCCTTCCAAATGATTAAAAGAACAACAAAAAGGTTTGTATCTTGGATGTATCTAGCAATTACGTGCCTGACACTTTTTTTTTTCTTTTTAAATATCATACGAGGCAGATGTATTTTTAAAATCCTGGCAATTTACACAACACTATGAAAGTGTCAGTTCTTCCTAATCAGAAATTTTCTGCATTCCCCCCAACCTTATTAGCAGTAATTCCTGCTAATTGATAATTATTACCTCTTTCTTAGTCAAATCTAGTTGTTGGTGTCACAACACTTCCTGCTTTGCTAAGATCAATATATTTAACTATCACTGTAAATAATGCATAAAATTAATAATAATACCAGGCTTGCTCAATAGAATGCAAACTTCCTCTATTTTCATATCAGCTCCTTAATTCACAATCGTTTTATTT